>NC_137638.1:11287895-12487895 GCF_963383615.2 Lipophrys pholis
AGGACTTGCTGGAGATGTTATATCTCTGGTCTGGTCTGGGAGTGGCTTGGGGTCCCCTCAAGAGAGCTGGAGGAAGTTGCAGGGGATTTCTGCCTGGGCTCAGTTACGCTCTATAATGCCATGGATGGATGGATGTTTCTTTTATTAGATTTTAGTCCCCTTTTTATTGGAAAACTGACTGTATTTGATAATTTGCCAATTTGTTCCTGTTCCTTCCCAAGTTTTTATTTCAAATAGATTCCAATCATAGAATATGCGATTATATGATTATATACTCATACTAAGTATCGAGATAAGTGCAGCTCTTATCTTTTATCCCGAACTTTGATGAAGCATCTTTTCTTCCCAATGTGAGGATCTGATCCAAGTTTGTAGATTAGTCCTTGACGGGGCAATTTATTTCATATAATACAACATGTTACAATGATGGTGTGTAGAAACACTTTTCCCGAAATTCAGTGAGACATTAATAAAAAATGTACCGTGTTTTGGCTACAAATGGTAAAATATGTTGATCAGTTTATCAATACATTCATTACATGTAATTGACACATAATTCATACATTTACATGTATTTATACTATCTTTGTACTCTAGGATTTAAATTTCCAGTGTCCAAATATCTTTATAAGTATATATGGGATATAAAGGGATAGTTTTGTATTTAGGAAACGCTCAATGCGAAGACATTGACTCTTCGGTCTGTTTATAAGAACTATTGTTATTTACAAGCTTGGAAATGTGAAGCTCTCGGGAACCTTTTGGAGGTCCCAGTTTGATGCCATTGTGACATAAATTGTCTCTCCTCACTTCACCTAATGTCTCCCTTCCTTTCCGAATGACCCATAGATGAGATGTCTGATGGCTTGAGAAGACTGAAGAACCTTGGGCTCGGTCTCCAGTCGGAGATCGAAGACCAGGACGACTCGATCGATGCTATTCTGAATAAAGCTGACAAGATGGATGTCAAAATCCACAACACAAATCAGCAGATTAAAAACCTGAAATGAAAAGAACATTTGGACCATTTATGGAAGCAAACTGGCAAAAGGTCATCCTTTCACTTGCACACACGTTGCCCGGTGTTGAACAAACGTTTGAGTTATTTCTTTGGGGGGGGGGGGTTTCAACAGAATCCTCTGCCTCTTGAAGAATAGAAAAAAAACTTTTTTTGTAGTTTTGGAAGAAATGATTTCATCCCATGTGTATCAGATGAAGCAGGCTCACACTTCTCATTCAGTCTGTTGGCTTTATCCTCCACTGCACTTCTTTCTGATTGTCGTCTTTGAATTTTTACTGGTGGGACGGAGTAAAAGTTTTCATTATTGCCAAAACTGGCTACAAGCTTGTTAATCTTTTGAGCAAAATTCATTGATTCATTTTTGAGAGTTAAGATTTTGTTTTTAAGTCACTAAATTACAAAACATTGTTTTTAGTTTGCATATTATTCAAAGATCAGTGCTAAGTGACATCGTACCTGCTACAACACCTGTATGTAAACTCAAACAAGCCTATCTGAAGTCACATTTGCCTTATATTTGTACAGTAGACTTGCTTCTTTGATCTGTGTCATAATTTGGTTTCTGTTTCATTTTGTCTGAAATATGTTAATTCTTTAGTGCTCTATAGCTTTGCATATACATCCTTTATATATATTCACTGCGGTAAAGCTGTACTGAATTATTGTACAGCATGAATGATGTGAATAAGTTAGCTGTGAAAATAAAAACTCAGAACTGAAAGGGTTTCCTTATTATTCTAATCATTATGTTACATCTTCAGTTACAAGTTGAACCACTCTGACAGGTTTTGTTGGAGTTAAAGTTTTATTTCCAAGGTATTGTAATCAGCAGCAAAAGACTTGTTCATGGTTACGTTGTTGTTTTCACATGTAATCCATTTATTGTAATCAAACCCAATAAAGTCATTTTTCAGGGGAGCTTTACCGTCCTTAGAAATATTTTATTTTGTGTCGTAAGGAGTCAAAACTACCACAAGGTGGCGCCACAGGGCGGAATTTCTAGAAGCACCTCAGAGAACTATTAAATAGTGTCTGTGAATATTGTTGGCTAAGACAGTTTTAAGTAAAGGTAGTTTTGTCCTGAAGAGGGAAAAGTTTTTGCTTGACCATCCCCGCACTATAATAGTCTGTGTTATAATGTTACACGAGTGTCAGACACTAATACATTTTTCCTCTTAAATATCATCATCTGAGGATGCGTGAGTATTTACTACAGCGAGTGTGTTGTGTACCATCTGTGTTACAGTGTGTCCATCAGGTCCTCGTGTCGAGGCGACCATTCATTATCATTCCTTAGGGTTAGACCAGCTGCTCCGACATGGTCGACAAGCATTTATTTGGAGGACTTGCTAATTACAAGTCTCCCAAAACACCTATAGACTGTTTGCAATAGGGTGAACAAACGGGGGGGGGGGGGGGGGGGGGGGGGTTACTCAAGCTGAGAGACCTCTGCATGTCTCAATTAAAATTCCTTTTTGTGATACTTTGTTTCTTTTGTGGTCCTCAAACAAATGATCAATTGCATGATAAAGGGTCAGTTTATTGAATCATCATATTGACGAATAGTTCCCGGATTCAAGATTCCTTGAAGGAAGACTCTCCCTTCTCCAATCTGATTTATAGGAACATTACAGTAAATCCAAACCGTGGTAAACACACCCACTCTCACCAGAATACCGAAATAAGTGCCTTTAAAGTAAAGGCAATGTGCAGTTTTCCCAGTCTGCTACTAGAAAGAGTCTTATTATGGTTTTCTCTGACTGTGCAAATCTAATTTTAACAATCCTGGAGCAGACAAAATCTCTGACCCCCACTGTGATCTCTGGTGCCCCCCTAATAGGGTCCCAGACTCCAGCAATGGAAACCCGTGATTTTTAGAATGTTGGAACAGAGGATAGATTTCATTCTTTAATCATCTATATCTTCATTTGGGTGAAGGAAAGTGAAGCCCTTTGTGCAACATAAAATCTATTGGAACAAATATTGAACGTTTGATATATTTCAGTGCAGTAATCACACTAACGTGTTGAATTTGAGTCAGACTGAGGTCACACATATTTTTTTGCTGAAGATGGGACCTGAGGCCGAGGTGTCACCACACATCCACCGACACCAGCACTAAACGGAAGTCACCTCTGGGTCTTTTCCCTTCATACAAGGGGGCCGGGCGGGCTTTGAACAGCTGTCTTGTCAAAAGCAAACAGTGGTCGTGCTGTGACAAAAGCCGTGAGGGCTGGAATGCCCCCCTTTTCAGGGGCTGTAATCCCAGAGCACACTGCTGTCGGAGCCCATCAGGCACCGGGCCAGCGACGGGCCTTCCTGCCCTTTGGAAAGCGGGTTAGCAGCAGAGGCAGGGCAGCAGAAGGGATGGACTGTCAGGCTGACAGCCCTCTATTGCCACTGTTGTAGTAAGAGAAAATAAAGAGTTGTGCTGACGAAGGGGAGTTTGGTCGTGAGCTGGAGGAGAGGAAGGAGGGAGGAGAGCAGAGAAACAGGGGGAGGCAGGCTGAGGAGATTAATGGAGGAGGTGAAGTTCAAGTTGAGAAGAAAACAAGTAGCCTTTTATGAATCTCTGAGGACTAAAGTTTTAGGTGTTGGATTTCCTAGAACGAGTAAAACTCTACTTTTTCCAAATAAGTGTTTAGATATGTTTGTTACATATTTTCTCGTGAAACGTTCAGAGATTATATAGTATATTTGAACAACATTCAAATTTCTTTTAAAATTCAAAGCCAAGCCACATGGCATCTGTAAAGTGTACAACCTGAAATGCATCCTTAATCTTCTATAGTGCACTCAAAGAAATATTTGGAAAATAAATGTTTCCTCAACTTTTTTTCTTTTGTAACTTTTCCAAGTATTTTTGAGACAGTAAAAAACCCAATATATACTATTTTGATATGTAAAACTGTTAGAAAGTATAAAACAGAATAAAATCAAAATTTTTACTATTTATAGCTTAAACATTTCTCTAAATGGGATTAAATCCACGCTTGATCTCTGTAAAAGATTACACTGTAGACACAGCTGACTACCACCTTTCTACGTTGTAATGATTTTTCCTCAAATGTCTGTAAATGCATTTTATCAGACACGTTTAAAAATGGATTTATTGTCACTGAACTAGCTTTTGTGGTCAATGTATCATCACATGTTTTCAGGTTAGAAGCATAAACTCAGTGGGAGTAGGAGATGTTTCAAGGCAAACATGTCAGTGATCCTATTAATATGAGAAGTGTTTACCGAACATGTAAGACAATTTCAGCGATTTCGCCAAGTGTAGAAATCCTACAAAGGCAGAACATATCCCACTGTTTAGCACAACCATAAAATATATGTGGCCGTCATCAATCTACTATTGTCAGGAAACATAAGGATAAATGCCAAGGAAGGGTTAGGTCACCCTTCCTCTTTTTCACACTCTGGTTACACAATCTGTCATTAAAAAGCAAGACAGTGCGCTAAAAACCTGACAAATACCCCCACAATATAGAAAATATTACTGCAAGCAAATTAGAATATTTGAGGAGCAGAAGACGCCTCTAATTTGTGTTTTGTTTTTTTTCTTGATATGTGTGCAACATGTCATTAGAATGTGGTAAAAAGAAAACTGTGGCAGCAATGACAAGGAGCGCTGCCTTCATAAACATTGAGAATTATAACCAGAGCCAGGGTTCAAATACCTCCTCCACCCTTGTGCTCCGGTGATCTGTCCACCACAGGAGGAGGCCAGCAGGCTTTAAGACTGAGTATTTCTGTCTCTCTGTCTAGAGAACCTAAACAAATCCCAGCAGAAGACGTACTTGCACGTGATGTGAGCTGTCCAGCGCGTCCGTAGCCTGTTTACACGTAGTTTCAGCTGGTTACGTCATGGGCACCGTCCTCAAAATTGCAGGAGAATGTAACTCAAAAACATGATTATACTCATTCGTGCCATTTCCATCCCATTTACACCTCAGCCAAAAATGCCAAGAATGCAACAGAAACATGCTAATGGTTACACGTTTGAAACTATAATCTATATACCTCTAGTGAATACTGGTCTCACTGTGGGATGACCTTATTATTGTGGTAGCTGTTGCAGAAGTGAAACATTTCAAATAAATAATAAAATAAAATAACCTCCTCATGTGAAATTTAAAAAGTTAAAAATGTTGACAAGCTGATGGTATAGTTGTTTATTTTCTCTAATGGACAAGATACAGAGGATATGTTGAGTTCTACTAATATAATCATCACCAGTTTTCATAATAAATAAACACACAAACACAGACATGGGAGAGAATAAGTAGCCGCTCCTCACTGTGACTGCACATGTCCTCTTCTTAAACCGGCAGGAAAAATAAGAAAACGTGTGAAATGTGCCATTTAACCAAGTTAGAAAGGTACTGCGGTGGTTAATTTGCAGTCTTACTTCAAGAAAACATTTAGTCAGTTGAGGCTACAAGAAAGGAGATTGAAAGGAAGTGGAGCTGTGGGGAGTTTCTGTTAATTAATAAGATAGGAGTAACTTGGCTGCGTGTGATATTTATATTGGATGATGGTCTGCTGATAAAACTCCCCTCTGAGCAGAGCCGACAGGGAGGGTCATGTAGCTTTCTTCTTTCAAACTTAGACACAGAGGACAGAGAAAGCCAAGCTGAAAATCTCTCATATGGCTCTGTTTCCTCTCTAGTAACTTAACATCTACTGATTCTAGTCATGTGTCACAAACATCAGAAGAGGCTAACATGAAGGGGGAATCATGGTGAGAAACACAAACACACAAATCTAAAGACCTGAGAATCATTTCCTGAAATTTACTTACTCTGGCTGAAAAGAAATATCGTTTGGGACAAAAAAGTGTAGGACACGGATATATTAGCTAAAGGTTTTTGGCCGTGGATACAACTTGGATTATCCAACTCTGAGCATTTCCAACCTTCGGTATTTTTGGATCAGAGCTCAACCTGGGTACATAGAAACTTGTGTTTGATGTTTAAATGGTTTGATACAAATAAATGTAGCAATATAGACACATATACAATACACATAGACAATCATAAGTAGAAAATGTATAAAGCAAAAATAATATATTTATATATTTATATATTATGCATTAGCAAATGCATTTGCATCGATGGAGGTAGATAGCAAAGATTCAGAGGTAAAAAGGCATACAGATGTTGCTGTGCTTTGGAGGAGGAAGTTAAGTGGCTGTAAAATCTGAAGTGAAATGCAAGGGTTTCTGTGTGCTCAGTAAGAGGGTATACAGTGCAGTGTATGAGGTGAGGGGGGAAAGTGGCCGGATGCTGCTGATCTCCTTGAGTTACCCATCCTGTAATCTGGACCGGAGGGTCTGGCTGGCTGGCAGGTCTCTCCACATTTAGCAGGAGAATGTGAGGGAAGTCTTGTTTCTGCGTACGGCTGTCCGGGCAGGGGCCAGGGTTACGCGGCGGCTCAAACGAAGAGCACAGAGTAGGGAGGACACCGGCAGCGCTCAGAAGACGACTCCCGTATCCAGGAGCCGTGACAGCCCGGGACTGAGGCTGCTGCCCAGAATGTTCTGGAAAAGATTAGGGATTACATGCAGGGTTGCAACAATTAGAATACAGCAAAAGTCATTATTTGAATTCAAGATTATTTTTCAAAATATTATGATAAATGGATGGACTGAATAAAACTACTTCATGTTTCTGCTGCTGTTGTCTTTCATTAGTCTTTCATTAGTTACCTATTGCATGCATGTTTAATCATCATGCATTTTAGCCGTTTCATTCACCTGGTGCTCTCGAGTCCATCGCCTCCGCAGCGATCTGTCTTTGACATGGCGGCACTCTGACACTCTGCACAGACCAGCCTCTCTCTCACCAGCTGAGCACTCCACAGTTTGAGTTTACATGCTGCACTCGCCTGCTTCACCCGCAGATACACGCAGTAACTGCAAGCATGGCATAAAGAAGGAAAGAGAAAGAGAGACTATCACAAATATTTTACTTGACTCAATTTCTGTCACAAATGGCTGTGAAATCGAGTAAAAATGCAGAAGTCCAAATGTGAAATCACACAATTATGTGCTAAATAAATATAGATGTGAACGCTTAAGCTCCAAAATTCTGATCTTTGGCGTGGCCAATCAATTACTTGCGTAAGCCAGTGTATCTTGAAATAAACAAGGGAGTGGAAAATGTCCAAAGAAAGATGGAGAGGCTCAGTCCAGATGGAGGCCGTCCTACAAAGGCCTCTCCCCTCTTCTGTCTCGCCTAAAATGATACAACTCAGCTTGGGTGAAAGCCAAGTCACAATCCAAACCAGCAAGAACTATAACAAGGCAAAAATACAAACTTGCCAATAAGAGATTTGCTCCGTTTGAAGGTGATCCAGAAAAACCGGTCACCTGCACTATCCTAATATCAACACAGCTCAGTCTGCACAATGGCAACAACAATAAAGTCCTGTTTTATGATCACTGTGTTCTCTGGCAGCCACTTTGAACTTCACTGCAGTATTTATTTGGTCTCTGATTCAGTCAGCTGTGGCAAAGCACAATCCCCACTGGGCTGGTTTGTCAGAGAAAACATGAAGCTTCAGTTTCTTTTTTCGGTTTGGATTTGGCTTTTCAAAGGTATCAAAGACATACAGCGACATTACATGGGTCTGGTTTTTCTTGCCTTTTTTATGCAATGAGTCGTGAATGAATAATATTGACAAAGAAAATGACTGTGCGGAATTTTCATGGACATTCACCTTTGGTATTATTTCAGCACTACAATGAGGCTTATGGTACTGTGCATGCACACATGCTCTTGTTTAAGGGGGATTTGATTCATTCCCTCCCCTAATTATGCTGGGAGGTATCCAGTCTGCAAAACCTAGTCTCAAATGCTTTAAATCCGTGTTCAGTCCACTAAAAATGCTGTCTTGTTAATTCCTTAAAGATATTACCATTGGCTTATGTTAAGCTTCTCTAAATGAACTGCATGAGTCTAAAGGACAATTTCCACTTTCTACCTTAACACAGAGAATTACTCATTCCGATTATTACTATGACAAACTCATGGCGCACACAAAAAATGTTACTGTAAGCCCTTGATTCACAGGCCAGTTCCCATGACTCCACCATCAATTCACCAGATGTTAGTCTGATATTGCCCTCTCTCAAACCTATTCACATTTATGAGTCATGTGCTTCAGGTCCCCTGGTGTTTTGTGTTTCAGTCAAAACAAAAAGATCCCATGTCCATTTTAATCAGTGTAAAAAAAGAGTGTAGACTGTTTGGAAACCAGCCACAAATTTCTTCCTTCATCTCAAAATTTTCCAGCTCTGAAAACATCGGCAATCAGCTGAGGTTAAAGATGACATCTCTGCAGTGGGGAGGTTAACATCTTACACTGAGTATGGGTGCCTTATCGGTAAAGGTCAGCTCATGATTCGCATATTCAAAGGACAAGTTCAGGTTACACAGGCATGTAATTTCAAGGCTTTGTGTGCTGCGCTCAACCTTGGCCATGATCTGCACTATAATCCGTTGGAGGGTGAGGTAGAATTTGACCTTTAAACTCAATAAAATTGAACTGAGCTTGAAGTAAAATCCAGTTGGACTGGAGCTTGGAGAGACCAAAAGAGGTTTTTGCCAGAATGAGCTGTATTGAATGTTCTCATGTATTTTGTGTGAGAATAAGGACAATAAATTTCAGTATGAAGTATATTCAATAAAGCTTCCAATACATTGCACGCAATATATGCACTATTTGAGATGATGCCATGGACTCTCAGGGAGAGAACACTCAGGTTCAAATGTTCTGAGCATATTCTCTTAGTGCAGGCATCGGTGCTTTAACTGTCTCCCACAATGAGGCTTTTCAGGTTACTTTGGTGACTCTGAATTAGTCTTAAGGGCTGTGGAGGATTGTTTGTCACTTTGAGTTTGCCCTGTGATGGACTGGTGACCTGTCCGAGGTGTATCCTCCCTCTTGACCCCAAGTTGTGAATGTGAGTGTGTAATTCGCTGGCTCCTTGTGTTTGGCTGGAACACTGCCCAGGGTGTAAACTGTCTTCACTTGTTGTTAGCTGAGAATGGCTCCACTTCCCTGAGAGCAGGGTAAAGTGCAATGGAAGATGGAGAAATTCTATCTATGGTCCTTTTAAAATAAAACTGCAATCTGAAGGATCTGCAGTGACAAACACAAAAACACAATCATTTAGTGGTATACACGGTTCAGCTGCATTTACACCCATCTGCCTTGGCAGCACTGACAGCCGTCACTGCAGATGAAAACAAAGCTGGTGGCTTGCAGTCTGGTATTGTAGCTTTTACCTGGCCTTCTCCTCCTTCATCAGCATGTGTGGTCGCCTCCAGGGGTCCTTGAAGTTCCTCTTGAAAGAATCGGGCAGGATCTTTGCCACTTCTGATGTCAGGATGCGGACAGACATAAAAATACAAACCAGAGCAAATAGATGAGCCAAAGTCCCTTCCCCTGCGAAGATCACATTTATATATATATATATCCGCATTTCATCTGCTGCAGCTTATCCTCTGACACAATGTACCGCATTAAATCAAATGAATCAAAGTTCAGTTTTCTTGGGAACTCTTTTCCTTGGAAATACGTTTCTTATTTTATTTTCATTATCAGCAGAGAGGTGACTCAACAGTAAGAAACATAACAGAGGTGTTGAAACAGTGCAGCTGGAGATAATGCGTCACAACAGATGTGTGCAAACGTGCTATTCAAAGTAAGGCAGTAAACCAGAGGTATGCTCGAGAATGCAGAAACTCCAAGTTAATATGTAACGGAGTTCTGAGAAGTGCATACATGCATAAATCCACACGTGCAGAGGCACGCAGAACAAAGTAAGGTTCTCACCTTTCGCTGTACTGCAAATAGCATTGTTGCCAAAGCAACCTCGACGCTGTTTGAGATCAGGACAGGGCGTGCCTCCGTTTCTCGGGGGGACAGAAACTTGGCGAATCCTCTCTGTGCTGCCAACCCCACATGGAGACGTGCATGATGACCAGGGACCCCAAGAGCCCACCACACAGTCAATGGCTGCTAGGGAGGCAAGAAAATCCAGAGATCAGCAGGTTTCATAAAACCAACCAGCAAGCAATCAAACACAGATGACAACTAGCCCATACAGACAGGATATAGTCATGTCATGTCATGTCATGTCATGTCATGTCATGTCATGTCATGTCATGTCATGTCATGTCATGTCATGTCATGTCATGTCATGTCATGTCAGAAGCTGTAGACCAGGAATGATGGGTGGTGAGTGACAGATGGCGACCTGTTCTTTTTACTACTGATGTTTTAATACAGGGATCTAATGAGCTCTCTAAGGGCTTTGAGAGAAAAAGCAGTGGATGACATTCAGTCTATCCAAGAATTCCAAGAAAACTGAAGGATTTAAAAAAGAAATTGTTCACTTTTGACAAAACTCATTTGCCAGTAGTGGAGAGTTTAAACCTCACTCCCATTAAAAGTTGGTCCCACCAAATTCATCTCAACAGATGGCTGTCATATACCAAAAACTCTCCCCAATCAGAAATATTTCACCACATGAACCACACATAGATCTTGTCACTACTGATGTTCACAATCAGCAAATTATTACAAAAAGTTGGTTAAATTTGGTTGTGGGCAAATGGCTACAAACTTCTTGTTCTTGGTGTTTAAGGCTGTCAAAAATAGTGAAGGCAAAGCAAACATTATGAACATAAGCTGTATCGCAAGTAAAATACCAGACAAGGTCTCTTGTGTTATGTTGGAGTAACAACCATTCTAATTAGGATAATGAATTACTCTTAAACCCAGAGGAAGTTGTAAACTTTCCCCTAATCTTTGCAGTCATGCTGGAGTGCACAGCTTCAAGTATGAGCTGCAGAACACACCCTGATATAGACTTGCATAATGCTGCATGGAGCATTTACTCAGGTGGGCAGGTGGAAACAAGTGGCTGGGTCATTACCATCTACTTATGTCAGATCAAACTAAACCCCAGACTCAGGAAGTCCAAAACCTGGGTTGTATGTGTGGGGGGCCTTTTAAATAAGAGGTTAATTCTGCATCCTGTTCTCTCTGGTTTCAATCTACACCACACTCAAACACAGACACACACGCATGCAGACACACACACTCACACACATGAACACAGAACACCACATAAACACAGCAGTAGCCGTAATCAGGCTTCCCCCTTCAGTGCTGATTTAGCCAATTACATCAGCGTAAGAGGAAGCTGTATTATTTAGATGGCTGCTCAGATCAAAGTCAGGAGACTCCAGTGGTAATCAGGCCTTGTCCAACACCAAGATCTAATAGTGATAGATATTTAACAGGGTTTGTAAGGGAGGAAGCGTACACTTCATAAACCTGATAAACACAAAGCAGCAAGGCTCTATAATTAATGAAAACTTGCACATAAGTACCACAGAAAAACCCTTAATGTGATGTTTGTGGTGTGTTACTTTTTGGTTTTTCTTTTTTCGCAGACAATAAAAGCAGAATACAGTAAGGACAGTAGTACATTCCCTGGAACTCAAATTGAAAGTTCTTGGTAAAATCACAGGAGAAACACAGATAAATATACCACAACTGTTTCTAAATCTAATCCCCCTCTATCAAATCTACTTCACTCTGTCTTTATCATGCGTGTGTGTGTGTGTGCGTGCGTGCGTGCGTGCGTGCGTGCGTGCGTGCTTGGCGAGTGTGTGAACAGGAGAAAGAGGGAGAGAAGGCTTTCAAGGTGCCGCCTGTTTGAATCATTCCCATGGACCAGTTGGGGTTTCAGGGGGGGTCCTGGCAGCGTCAGTGACACAGCCGATCCACAAAGCCACTGTGGAATCTCTGCATTCCTGCACATTAGTGCTGCCCACCTGACACTCGCCTTTCCCAGATCACCACACACACGCACGAATGCACGCACACACACACACACACACACACACACACACACACACACACACACACACACACACACACACACACACACACACACACACACACACACACACACACACAGAATACAGTTTCAGTTGCATAAATCCTCCAAGTTGAGCTTGTTCCCCCCTCAGCCATCACCCTAAAACACACAGACGGACACATTTGGCTTGGTAAACGTGTCTCGAGACATGACCTTTTTTGAAAGATTACTTGAGGCATGTGATGGAATCAGACACTACCACCCTACAGACTTCCTACTGCCGCTTCCTCCACCTCCTCTTATCCTACAGTAGTCCTGTTTGCCTGCCCTTCCTTCCCTCCTAAACATCCTCTGACGTTCACTGGGAAGTTTCGCTGCTGTTTTCCCTTCTCAGGGAGAAAGACACAAGTGAGCAGGGTAGCTGGGGTCTTTGCTTGGAGAGGGTGAACAGTGAAGCCTATAGGGTCGGCCAGTTCCCGCGCCAAGAGGAAAGGATCAACCTTTTGATGGACACTGATTTTCTCTCTCTCTCTCTCTCTCTCTCTCTCTCTCTCTCTCTCTCTCTCTCTCTCTCTCTCTCTCTCTCTCTCTCTCTCACACACACATACAGAACTGACACCGTGTCTGGCAGTCTCAGCCTGTTGACCCTAAGCCACCAGAGGTCAAAAAGCAATTACCAACTTTGGTGGCCCCCCACTGTGCTTCTGGTACCACCAGTGCAGCAGTCCCACCACCCACATGATAACCTCTCTGACAGTCTGACACCGCCTCACCCGCACAGTTGCATTGTGGACGAGAAAGTCCCCCACCGGAAAGCATGCCACCACCTCTGACCTTTGACCCCAATACAGGAAACAAATGGTGCTTGATGTCAGCATGTTCAGCTTCTGTGTTTTTGATACACTGATATTTCTACATGGTAAATATGAGAATTTAAAAGTGCAGATTTCTTTGAAATGAAGACTTTTAAAGTTACAGAAAGTTATTTTTAATGCAAATTGAAGATCCTGTTAAATTGACAAACCCTTTGTTTCCAACTATTAGGTAATGTTACAAAAATAGATTTATTTATTTAATCCATGCTTATTTGCTCCATTTTGACTGAAAGGGGCTGAATTTAAAAAAAAAGAAAAAGTTAGATTGATAGATGTGATATTTCAGAGCCCAAATTTGTATTCTTTGTGTTTACTGGTGAAAATATCTTCAAACTGCACACATACAAATACCTCCAGGTTCCACACTGTGACAGAAACATTCTAAAATGCAGCTATGGTTTAAAAAATGTAGTTAAGAGTTTTCAGTGGCTGCAACGTTTGTACCAGGAAGGATCATTTTAATGGTAGCTAGCAGAGCTTCATACACTGACTGTGAATCAATTATCATCACTTTTATCTCCCAACTTTGCAGCCAGTCTCCATTTACTCTTGTTACAGTGAGATAAGAGCACACCGTCTTGCTTTTCAGGATGGCATTCCTTCACTTTGCCTGTCACCCTCCCTGATTTGTGATCCCATTTTAGGGTTTCACAACAAAAGAGTTATCAGACCCGCTCACCCAATTTGCTTTATCTCCCTCTCTCATTATCACTTTGTCTCCTGCTCTCACTTGTTCTCTAACCCCCACATCTGTCTCTTTTTTTGAATCCCTTTTAACTCCATCCACCCCCCATCTCTTTTCTGATGGGACCCAGATGTCCAGCTGCTCAATAAGACCACTGCACCTCAAAACCTCCACAGTCATCCTCTCCTCCCTTTCCCAGGCAGTGAGCAGGGCTCAGGTCCCATCAGACAAGCTTTATAATGTTGTGCAACACAAGAGAGAGCCATAAGCCTGTTCAAAGAGGGTGAAGGACACAGGTCTGAGCCCTGATAACAGGTTAACACCTAAATCTTTCCTGTTGGGACTTTGAAAAGGGCCCCACACAAACCAATAAACTAAAGGGTTTATTATAAACACAGCTGAGGTGGATTTTGTATTGAGGTTACAACTTTTTTCATCATTTTATTTCTTTATTTCTTTATTTCTATTTATTAAAAAAAAACTGTGGTCTTGTTAAGGTGCCGCACGGCCAACTGTGCCCAAGTCTTAATAGGTTTTCTGCATTTCTAAACAATGATTTATCTAGATTTGATTCATACTGGTAACGTAGACCGGTGAGAAGTCAGGCCCTTTCTAAGTTTGGCCTTCGGTGGAAAAAAGGTTAATTCACTCCTCTTCTATATATTTCAGTCTGCTTCACAATAAAACCCTTTTTAGTGTGAAAGTTCATGAAGAAACCAGGCGTGGGACATCAAATTGACAACGATCAGTGTTGGTGTGTGCAGGATGTGAGTGCCAGGAGGAACTGGGCTTTAACATGTTTGAAACAAGGATTTCAACAGCTGGCTCATCTCAGCCTTGTGAGTTCAAAACATTTTCCACTCATTTAAGTTAAGGGAAGAAGAAAAGGAGGGAGTAAACGTAGGTGGAAGGAAGCAAACATCGTGGCATGACAACATATGGTGCCCCAGAGGAGAGGGCGGTTAAGTACAGCTGCCTGCTGATTAATAATGAACATAGATCTGATGTATCTGAGTCACAGTCAACATCTTCCTGTTGCAGTGAGAAGTACCAGACACCACGGAGGGAGCCTCCTGTAGATCATCATGATCTCCAGGGTGTATGAAGAGGAATGAGCAGCAATTTTAATGAGGAAAGAGTTGTAAACATGAGCTGTATAAAAATTATTTGAGGCAGTATTTCATCCATCCTTCCTCTATACCGCTTTATCCAGTTCAGAGTCATGGCGTTTAACATATAGAGACAGTTAATCTCTCACACTTACAGGCAGTTTAAGGTCACCAACCCCTGATGCACATTTGTAGACTGTGGGAAGAAGCCAGAGATGCAGACTGACTTGCACTCAAACTCATTGACCTTCTCATTTAGATAAATAACTTCTAAACACTGAATGTATTGAAGAACGGGGTAAAAGACAGGTAATCCCGTGGCAGGTAATCACTCAATCAATGAAGCTAACAATAATGGTTTGGGATTGTTGGTGGAAGCTGTTCTAGCTGGAGAAATTCCGCCCAAAATAAACCACCTCTCATATTGCAAGGTGACAGTATTAAACAGCATTCATCCTAAACACACCTAGGAACAGAAACAGATCTAGTTATTTGATTGCGTGTGTCTTTCAGGCAAGTTTTTTTGTACCACTGACGTTTGTCACATATATTCGCTAAAGCCCTTTGAATACAATAAACTCTGTCAATGCCTGTTGCTCTTTAATACCTGTACAAGCTGTTTCCACACATCACACATTTCTACTTAACACTTAACTCGACATCCGTGGAGAAGCTGGTGTCGCTCTCTGAAGAGCAACAAGTGCTTGTGTCCAAGTGGTGCAACGAGTGTGCCAGTTTTTCTGTCTGTCCTCTAATATCACCCACTCTAAGCCCTTTGCTCAGCTGACATGAGTTAATTACAGACCGTGACAGACAGTCGTCAGACAGGGTCCTTGATGCGTTACAGAGCCGCAGGATCAGATAAAGTCTGGAGTTGAATGTGGGTGTGAAAATATCAGGGTGCTTTGAAGGGACCAAGCCACATGATGCATGGAAGTGTTTACACTGTACGAATGCTCAGGTTGCACAGGCAGGAAGTTGGGGTGTTTTTCTAAACATCACCCAGAACTGAGTGATCCTCCAGGGTTCAAAGGTCACTGTTGAGCTGACATCATTTAGATTTATCTCTGTCAAGCATGTAGAATAATAAAAAACAACTACCCTCAACAGGTATTTCTTTACACCCAATGACTGCTTCATATCCCATGAGAACTGAGCAGACGTATCTTGATTTACAGTTGTTCTGTACAGGAAGATGGTCTGGATAGTGTTATCCAACCTTCCACACCTGCACCCGACCGCTGTGTGGCTGTTGTGTTTCACATCAGGAGTGAGCTGTCAGAGTAACGCACCGCATTAAATACCATTGTGTGACACGTGAGTGAACTGGAGCACAGGGCAGCTGTGACCTCTGAGGGATCAGAGGCTGTTAAACGGGGCTGTGATGACTCAACATTAACCTTAGGGGCTCCCCCCGTGCTCGATCTGGTAACTTTCATTTTTTAAGACATCCAGGATGGATGAAGTTTGGCTTGGAGTCCTCTCTGCAGGTGGCTCAAAAACTGTTTTTTTTGAGCAGCTGATGGTCAATTTTAAAGGCTCCTGTTTTTCTGAGAGTGGCTGTGTCCACCAGTGTTTGGCTTCACTCTAATGTTTTAGTGAATCTGAGATCAGAGCGGAAGTCCACAACCTTTCATAGGGAAGAAGAGATTCCACAAAATAAAACTTTAGGGATAACTGACATTGAAGATTATTAAAAAAATCAAGGAATGATCACAATGTTTTAACATTTATTCAGATCTTTTCCAAGCATTGTAAGTGATAGTCCAAGTATATTTGAGTCAGAAAGAAAGATTTCAGTCACATTATATGAATATATCTCCTCATCTGATATCTACCTCCAATATAACTGAAATAACAGTAGAATATATTTACTGCAAAAAATTATTGCACGTAAAATGTTAGAAGATGTTAGGCCAAAAATACTATTAAAGTTGCACAGCATACAAAGTTGACTCAAACACCATCTTACTGAACACGACAAAACCTCTTGTAAGAAATTGTGATTAGAGGTATTTATTCCATCTTAAAAAAAAAAAAAAAACAGCGACAACTGATAAAATGAATCACATCCTCCACGTTTGTAAGCACATTTCACTTAATGACTCAGGTCTGTGGCAGCCTGTTTACATCTCAACACAGCTCCCTCAAACAAAGGCTCACTATGTATACACTTAACAAGCCTAAAGAGAGGGATCTCTGCAACATTTTTAAAAGCTCTTTGACTGGGAGGACTGACCCTGCAGGTGCTTGTTAGTGAGCACTTAAGCCAATGGTCACACACACTGAGCGTATCTATGCACAGATAATCACTCCTTGTGAACTTGAGTTGTTTCAACACACTGCAAGAGTTGCCTCAGTTACAGGTCAGAGTGTTTCCTGTCTGTCACATCTCTCTGGCACAGCTGTACTGTAATCCTGACCATCTTTGGCAGTCTGTTCCCATGTTGTACATCCCCCCATTTGTCCTTATATAGACTGAGGCTGATGGGGGCAAGAGGTTACTTCGATTTTAATTTAGTAGACAATCAGTCTTTTTTTCATGAATCAAACTGTATTCACCTCTCTTAAATTGCTGTTTCGTCACTCACACCTTTTTCCAGCCACTGGAGTTGAGGTTGTGCAATTTGAAGCTGTAATGTGAAGGCCAAGGGTCAACACCCCAAACCTAAAAACATTACACACAACTTGCTTTTAAAGAACACACCACTCAAAACAAACAGCCATAATGGGGCACTAGAGACAGCTATGTGTAGTATGTCTCACTGTCTCCATGTCACCTCAATGCCAGGCATCCCTGCCCAAAACATCAATGGACAATGGTTAAGTCCCATAACCAATAAAAGTGCACAAACATCGCATTTAACAAACTTCATATATTTTGAGCCCCCAAAAATGTTTTGTGTATTTCAGTAATACTGTAATAACAAATTTCAGTGATCTCAGGGTCTAAACATGCTGCTCACCAGATATTTGGCACACGCGCTGGTAGTCCTCGCAGCAGTCCCTGGTTTTCTGACAGTAGGTATCGCAGTAGCACATCGTTTTTCTCTTAGTGTATTCAAAACACTCGTTATTCCGGCCGGTGCAGCAATTCGGGCTCTCTCTCTCCCTACAGCCGGCTTCAGCCTGCTGGACGAACTCCCCGCAGAAAAACGCCAAATAGCCACAGATGACAACTCCGAGACGCGCCGAGTTTCGTCCATGCGCTCCCATGACGGACATCTTTCTGAGAGCACTTGCTCCGCACTCTCTGGCTCTGCGTTTTCTTCAGATGGCGAAATAATCTGGAGGAAATAAGGCAGTAGTTGTATTTCTATTTAAAATCTAAGTGTAACATGGTCTTGTTCAAAAGAAAGCTATGGAACTTCTGTTTGCCGCACCTGATAAACGAACAACTGACGCGTAAAAGTGGAGTCTTGTGCGCACAAGTTCTCCCCTATTTGTGTGTCGGACACCGCCCCTCAGAGAGACTGCTGGTTATTGGGAAAGACGCGCAGTACCAGCCTCTGTCGCTTGCTTATTTGTGAAGGTTGAGATACAAAAAAACAATCAGTCGAATAAATGACATTTCGCTGAAAGGACACAAATTATCTCCTTGGGAAGGTTAACCAGAAGTGGGCATTCAGAGGATCCTGTTGCAATGTGTCTGAACTGATGTCAGCACTTTTCTATGTATCCAAAACAGTTATATTCAAGTTAAAAAAAGTTATCACGCCAAGGGTTTCCGTTGCATTTAAATGAAAGCTGCATATAAAACGCATGTGAACGTCTGTTGGGGTTCAGATTACAAAATCACATTCAGCACCACGGACAGCGGCGCATTGGCTTCATAATCTGTTGATAAGTAAATAAGATAGAAAAGTGGATTGTGTCTGTCTCCATTCAAAAAATGACACGGTCTTTTCGGGCTTTAGCCATACAACCCTCCCCAATCATCGTGTAGAGCTTTACCCCGACACAGAGAAACGACTGCAGAACAATAACATTACTCACCCTCCACTGCTTCCCACTGAATGGGGAAAGTACATCCAATGGTGGATACTGTAAAAGCGCACCAAGGCAACGATGATCACGTCCTGGTTTAGTAAGAGGAGCACATCCACACCTCAGTACATTATGTCATGTTTTACAGGTCTGCGGTGAAATAATTGTACCAAATGTTATCTTTCATGGACTCAATATTCTAGAACCCATCGGAGCACTTGGATTCAAATATATTCATATCTCTTCGTTATTTATTATTTATTTACTTATTCAGTCTAAAATTCTTTAAATCCACAGCGTTGTACGTTGAAAATGAGACTTTTTCTAAATTGTTCTTTATTGAATGTACTCTATTTTCTTTCACCTCAGATGTTCAGGACATGCCAGGAAAAATGAGAGCCCAACTTTTCATAGTCGGAGTTCAAAGATGATCTTAAGACCTGAGCTGTGCTATTGACGTCTGTGAAGATGGTGAGAGAATTTTGGGGGCAATTTCGGCCCAATCCAGTCTTTCCAGTAAAGGAGGAGAAGGGAGTGAGTGATGATGTTAGGATGAAGGGAAGTTGGTGGGCGCGTTGACGCTCCTAATAAAGCCTTATTGTGCAGATATGAAGCCAGAGGAGGCGTCACTCATCAGAGTGTGTGCGTGTGTGTGCGTGTGAGTGTGTGTGTGTGTGGGTGTGTGTGTGTGTGTGTGTGTCAGACTAACACATGACTTTGAACAAGAGCTCCCTCTAGAGTGCAAAATGAGCTTTGCAGAATATGTGTTTTCATTGAGTAATCTGTAGATCATCATTTTAGCAATAATTCTGACGTGTTATCCGTGTTATTCTACTGCAGACATGTGAAAAGAGAAATGTTACTGTCTGAGCTCATCAAACATCGAGCTGCAGCAATGATTTGATTTCATTAACAATCATTTTTCTACAGGTTCATTATTTGTGTAAAAAAAAAGACCTTGATAAAAGTAAATGTGCCATTCATCTCCATTTCTTCAAAAGTTCAGATTATGAAATGCACTCCAGTACAAAGGTCAAAAGTATAAATCATCGTCAACTTTATGTACAAACTGTGCTTTTGTAAGGTAACTTTTTTGGTAGAGATAGGTGTGATGGTTTCACTGTAAATCTGGAAGTAATGAGTCAGTTTTGAGAAGATTAGCAGTCGAAAGTACTGTGTTCAAATGTAATCAGCAGAAGTAAAAAGTTGTAAACATACAGATACTTAAATGTACTTAAGTGCAATAATGTTACTTTATGATGAAGCACAAATAATCTGTGACCTGCACTGGAGCTGAATCTAAAGCAGCGTTGCCAAGAAAGACCCGTCTATTGTACACTGTGCAGTCATTCTGGAGTCTGCTGGTTGTAGTGATGCTAAAGTTTTGTGCAAACACAAGATACAACTCTCAGTGCGGAATACTATATACACATTCAAACAGTGGAAGCCTCACCATGACTATGCTGAAAGATAAAGTACAACACATTAAAACTGTTTTACAAAGATGTCAATACTTGAATCTCACACACATGTTTTGGAAAAACTCCCTTAATTTGTACTGTTGATTTCACAACTTATTTTTTTAATGTCTAAATGTATTTCCAGGTCAATAACACATGTGCAAAAACCACAGTACATTTCTTTCAATTCCCCATTCAGGCCAAAATGTCCACTACATGCCATCCTTACTCCCTTCGTCTACACTCTGCATTCCTTTGCACAACAAAACACTGAGGCACCAGGGATCTGAAGTGTGTGAGGGTGAACCCAAGTGAAAATGACGGAGAGATGGATAGTTAATTCACCCAACATGAACATCAGCCAAAACTGGAACAATAGGTTCCCTGTCCAGTCCCCAACCCCCCCGACCCGAGCCCAACCGACCCCCCCCCCCCCCCCCCCCAGCCTGCCCCCCATGGATTGTCCTGACATGATCTTCTGAAACCAAAGGGGCAGAATAACAGTGGAATGAGGGAGTGTGGAAACAAGACAGTCTGCACAGTTTCAGATGCTTTTTTAATGGGTTTTTGTCATCATCCCTTTAACAAAGAACTTTACATTAAGCACCAACAAGTAGAGGGGGACATGTTTATTGCACGAGCCTCATCATAGTGAAACACAGAGTCACACACCCATACATACACAGCATTGGAATACATTAGTCTACAGTCACAGAAAATGGTCTCTTAGGGATTTGGCAGTAAATTAGTATATTGTATAGTGAAAGAGAAAAAAATATCCATCAGCTTTTTAATACAATCATCACAGTGATGCTTCTGGATTATGGCTACTTTCAAATCACGGGTGATGTCAAAGAAGACAGGGAAGAATGGAGAGATTGGAGAGATCGCGCACCTCCGTGATGACAAAAGATCAGATTCAAATATATGAGACATCTTCTCGTGAAGCATTTACCAAAAGGCACGTGAGTGAAAAGCAAAACCCTGAATAAAACATGACACTGAAAATGGATGTGAGCAGATTGAGAACTTCACTCATTTGCTTTACTGATAATGAAGAAAGTATCTGTTCTGGCACATCACTAATTTGACATTTAAGATTAAACAGGAATGTATGTGTGTGTATTTGTGTGTGTTTTATATATTTTTTTTATCATAATTTGCTTGAATTCTGATTTATCCTGTCGATCAGTAGATTGGGTCCAAACTACCAAGGTAAGAAAGTTTTGTTGTACAAATTATACAACATGTAGGCACGAGAACGAAATAATTTCAATCTTCTCTTTATGTAAATGGAAGATAGATAAAGATGGAGTGGCAGGTGTGTGGTGTGAGGATATGACCCAATGAACGGGCAGCCTTTAGCTGAAACGGAGATGGAGGTCATATGAACCTTCATCCACGTGACTCAGCACCATTAAGACTCACAGCGAAATACGGCAATTAATTCATTTTCTCGTATCATAAAAAATACTCTTACATCTGATTACAGAGAAAACCTCAACACAAGTGACACGGATTAACAGCAATAGTTTCTCAACTACTTATTAGACATTCAACGTTTTAATGAATACCTACGTAACATACATTACAATATAAATCTTACTAATATATTATTTGCTCTTGTCAAAGTCATTTTCACCTTCTTACTGCTAACAGGCTTTCATTGCAAATTACTTTTGGCATTTTGCACATAAAACATACTTCACAATACACAATAACCCCCACAATAATCTGAATTAGAATCTACACTGTATAAAAATAATCGGCATATCGTAATTGTAAAATCAAAGTAATTAAAGGCCAAGCTATGGAAGTTGCAGCAGTTGCATGTTAGCTGCAGTTTGGCTGCTCTGGGTTCAAAATCTTTTTAGGCACAAGAACAAACATAGAACAGCCACTGAAACTCAAGAAACTGAAATCTGGAAACTTGCAGTAGACATCAGCCGACAGCTGTGAATGAGGAGAAGGTATGTTCTTCACGAGAGGGTGTTTTACAAAGCAGGCTTATATAAACAGAGAGCCAGGTAAAGTAAACTAAAGTGCTGTGCTGGAAAACCTGAAAAATGGTTGTACCTAGGATGTTTCTGGTCTCAGGTGTGTATGTGTTCACATTTAGAAAGTGATGAATTATCTCAAGAACAATGCCTTTTTTTTCCTCACAATTACTTGGCTAACTTTATAATATAATCCCACTTTGTGAAAGACTCGTGGCTCTAAGCTTCCCCTACAGCTGTGCAGATATAGGCGACATGTTCACTGTGATCATTGTGAGGCTCTCATTCTTCTCTGAAGCCTCTAGTGAGGTCTCTGACTTCCTGGTCTGCATACAGCACAGATCTCAGTTCATCTCTCTGCGTCACCTCCACAGAAAATACAATGAACTCAGGTCTGTACACGGTGCCGCCCTCTGTGGTTATCCAGCAGCTCATTCTGTTTTCCAGACGGTATTCAGGACCTTCACAACCTCCTCATAGATGATGAAAACTATAGCCACATCGAGACACACACGGCCCAGCCGGGGAACCGTCCCTTTGTAGAAACTAGAGAAGAACAACAACAGTTTGTTCTCAAGAAAAAGTTCCTAAATATTTCTTGATAAACACGACAAATTGTGTTACATTTACAGCTTAAAAAGTAGAACTTGTGAGCTGAGTAAGGAATAAAGGCAGCTTGTGTTTGAATGGATCACAATCGACAATGTATTAAAACTATAAACCAAAGCCATACTAAACCATCCATCTATCTTCTATTCTGCATTATCCAACTTAAGGTTGCAGATTTCTGGAGCTGATCGCGGCTGACTAGAGGTGAAGGCATGGTGCACTGTCGACACGTTGAAAGAACATCACGCTGAGAGACGGACAATCACAAATATTGTTTTGGTTTTAAAGTTGTTTTTAACTTTTGTGAGGTGACCATGAGTGCTGGGAAAGGCGCCTATAAATAAAATGTATCGTTATTATTAATAAATACTTATTATCACACCAATTAACCTCAGACACATTGTTTTTGGACTGTGAGAGGAATCAGGGCTAACCTGAGAAAACCCGCACACATAATGCAATCTCCGCACAAAAAGGCCCTCGGGCCCGGACCATGAGGACTAAACACAAGGAAACCGTGCGGCCATTCACTAAACTATTCAACAAAAAGCAAGTGTACTCACGCTGCCAAGCCTTCATATCTCAGGATCTTCATGGCACAATCCAGTGTGCTTTTATATTTATGTGCTTCCAGACCCTTGAGAGAGACATTAAAAACACTGTTGATGACATTATAACACAGCTATAGGCTTTAGAATACAACTAACAAATGAAGCACCTGCATCCTTGTCTTGATGACATCTAGTGGAGTGTTTCCAAACACACTGGCCGCTCCTGCAACGGCTCCAAAGACTCCCGTCACTAAGGGATTGATGTGCTTGTTGGGGTCATCGCCTGGAGAAAGGGACAACATATGAGCCAGTGAGAGTGAAGTTATGAATGATGGCTTCACAATTAGTCCTGAACACATGAGCAGAACAGGCACTTCCTGAAACGCGGCAGGCAGGTTGCCAAAGTTTTGTACTTCAGATAAAGACTGTGTCCTCATTCCATACAATGTACAGTACAAATATACTCTTTGTTCTAGTCGTAGTTTTATTCTAAGTCCTCATTCCACACCGTACGCTCTGAGGACTTCAAATCAGCACACAAAAGAGCAAAACCAGGCTCTCAGACCCCCGGATGACTTGATTACATATGATTTATAATAGTGACGGACAAAAGCAAACAGTGTGTGTGTTCCTGCAGACTGACCTTTGTACCAGTTCTTGAGAGAGGTCATAACATAGAAGCGGATAGCCTGGTTGGAGCCTTGTTTGAGCACCGTCGCAGTTAAGCCCTGATACGTCCCCATTAAACCTGTTCAGGCAGGAAGAGATTGGGTCAATTGGAAGAATTTCCCTCATGTGTTTAACGTTAACAGCATCCTGGATGACACAGAGCACCAAGCAAGATGTGCTCAGCCGTATTACCCTGTTCAACCACTAGGTGTCAGGTGAGTGACATGCATGTGAGGAGACCTTTTACCTTGCACTCTGACTATCTCTCTGACTCCATGGAAGAAGCCCTTGTATTTGGGTTTGGCTGAAGTCTGGTCGTGAATGAATTTAACCTTGGGAGATTAAAAAAAGAAGAAGAAGAACATTGAGATAATCATCCAGAGCAAAAAAGTAGCTTTTCTGGGAATAATGGCAAATAACAGAGATAAAACAGCACAGATGTGTATTGTAGCTCTCCTTCAAGGACACTGGGATCAGTTAATGTACAAGGACACACTGTTAGACAGCTTTACTACAAATATTATGAGTTGTAACTAACACTCTCACAGGTAGTATGCTTTGCTTGCATAATTATTGATGCAGTGACACAGTAACAAATGTTTCACTCGTTATATTAAAGGGAGCCCTGAAAATACAGAACGAGATCTATTCTGAGGATTAAACATCATTGAAACTTTTTTTAAACGTTCAAGGAGAAAAGGTGCGTCTTCCTGAAAAGTACAAATTATCAAACCACACTGATGCTAATGTGCACCCAAGTCATCTGTGTACCTGATGCATGATACTAATTATCTGACATCAGAGGTTAGTTGTGACGGACCTTTACAGTTTCCATGGGGCAGACCACCAACACAGCCTCCATGACCCCCGCCCCGAGCCCACACAGCAGCCCTCTGGTGCTGTCCAGCCGGCCAGACTCATCTTTGGCGTGATTACTGAGGAACTCAAACACACCGAACCTGACCAGAAGAAGAGAATCAGCAGTGAATTATGGGAAGTGTAAATCATGTGAAAATTAAAACCACAATCTTGATTTAATTGATAAAAATATTTGTTGGTTTACTTTAATCAAGATAATCAAGGAAATTAAGATTTTCCAATTATGTAAAGCAGCATTTTGTAAACTTAATCAGCACATCTTCAGTCTGACTTTTACAGTGGCTTGCAAACTTATTCACACCTCTCGAACTTTTTCACATATTGTCACTTACAACCACAAAGGCACATGTATGTCATTGGGATTGTATGTAATAGACCAACACAACATGCCACATAATTGTGAAGTGGAAAGAAAATGACGCAAAAGCATACATGCCCCTTAACTCTGATACACCTAAAATAAAATCCAGAGCCTTCAGAAGTCATCTAATTTTGTAAATAAAGTCCACTTATGTGCAATCTAATCCCCAAAAAATCATGTGTTAAATTGGACAACTCAAAGTCCAGATCTTAATGCAATTTGAAAATCTCTGGCACAATTTCAAAATTGCCGTTCAGGGACACTCTCCATCCAACATGACTGAGCTTGAGCTATTTTGCAAAGAAGACTGTGCAAGTATTTCAGTCAGATGTGCAAAGCTGGTTGAGACACACCCCAAGGACTTGCAGCTGTGATTGCAGCTAAAGGTGGCGCTACAAAGCATCGACTCGGGGTAAAAATACTTTTGCACGCCACACTTTTCAGTTTATTATTTGTAAAAAAATGTAAACCCATGTAACATTTTCCTTTCACGTCACAATTATGTGGCACGTTGTGTTGGTCTATCACCTAAAATCCAAAATACATTTACATTTGTGGTTTAATGGATCAAAATATGGGGAAAATCAAGGGGTATGAGTGCTTTTGCAAACCACGTTAAGCAGTGCTTTGTAATCTATAATGTCAGGGCTCAGTGTTTATTTTTTTCTTTGTTTTATGTGTATTTTAGTAATAGAAATATATCTTCTTCTCACCTGCAGTAGCGTTTCACTCTTCAACTTAATATTAGTCATTAATCAAATTAAACAATTATTTAATAAGTCTTATTAGTTTTACATCCCACTTTAATTTGTTTTGTTTAATCGTTATCATTATGAGCTTGTCCTTACATGTAAGTACATAGCACTGTGTATTTGTGTGAGAGTTAACGTGCGTGTGAGTACTGTAACTGTATGTGCACATGTATTTGTGTCTATGTGTAAGTGTGCATTTGATTTACTAACAAGAAAAGAGCTGTGTAGTTGAAGAGTTGAAGAGTAATTGGCTAACCATCATTTCACACTATATTAAACTTAAAGTGTACGCTTCATAAAAACATTGAAGTGAACAAAAAAAAAAAAGAAGGTAAAAACAAGTCCTCTCTGGAAATATAATGAGGTTCTATGTACCAAATGTGAAAAGGTGTTTAATAAATGCCTGCAGAAAACAGAAAGCTGAGGAGGACATTTGAGCAGATATAAAATTGTTTTTTTCTCTGTTTTTCAGACTCACTGAAACTTTCTTTTTGTGAGCGCAAACTGCTGAAAGTGCATATTGTGTCGAAGGCTTTTACTTTATTGTCCTGCTTGCTTCCTCATTAAAAGATGCTGCAATAAATGCAGACTCTCCATAATCAACAGAAGACCAGCAGCAGCTGCCATTGGAAGCCGGCCGAAGGAGAAAGAGAGGTGTGGTCTGTATCTCTGCAATCACTAAATGTTGTGCCAGCCAGTCCTTTACAAGAAAGGTTATTTATAGGTGAAATTGAATTGTGGTGACGGCAGGACACTGTCCGGTACATTTAGCAAAGAGGCGGGGGAGGACAGACAAATAGTCTTGATGAATGGCTCGTTTTCTTCTGTCTTTTCTGAGTCTGTCTGAGCTGCGGAGCCACCACCCGTCATCACAAGTCTGATGAATTTCATCTCTAACACTTGGCTCCAGTGGTTTTAGTTTCCTTCCCCATCTGCCTTTATACTGCAGGATTTTCTTCTCTGCTCATTAACCTTCTACATCTGTTCCTCTGCTTCGCTCTTCACACACATTCAGTTTGCTTTGAAAATCCGGCTCCTCACAGTTATTGGACTTCTGCTGTCAAGCAGGTAGAGACAATGAACCGTTATAATTTCATCTTTCTTACAGTCATGCCTGACACCAACTTCAAGCTGCATAAAGTAAAAATAAGGTGTTATTCCACGTAACAATCTCAGACTGCTCCGAGATGGCGGAGCACTTAATGACTAACTCTGTGAGGCAAATGCTATTCATTAAAGGCTGTCAGAGAGAAATATGGCACTTGTCAAGAGCTCCTTCGTCAATTTTACCCTCCTAAATCCCCCTTTCCACTTAAGAAGAGGACCGAAGTTTTCAGTGACAATACGACATCTTTTGGCCGACATCCACAGTGAGAAATGCGTCATACTCGACAGTGGAGTGGTGGCCAATCTTCATTAGTGGGACTTTCTACAAGGTCGGCTCTTTAGCCGATGAGAGAAGGTGAGGAGGAGGTGAAGAGATTGCATGGGAGAGAAAACGGTAAAGAAGAAGGGACTGAAGAGATTGGAAAGAAAGGGAAGAAGGATGCTGTGATAGGGATGAAGGGTTAAGTGAAGGAAAAGGTAAAAGGGTCGTCTTTGTGTATCTCTGATACTTCCCTGACAACCCTCCAGCATACTGTGGTGCATAATGGTGCACAGGCAATCAGTTAATGGGATGGGGGGAGTGAGAGGGCTGAAGGGATAGAACAGGGGAAGGGGAAAGGATGGAGGAAATACGGAGGAAAGGGATCGAAAACAGACTTGCACCGAGCAGTGGCGAACATAAAAAGCTCCATAAATCAAAACTATCTCACTCCCTATTTCCATCTCTCCATCACGTTCCTTCTTTTTAATCATGCTGTCCCTTCTTCGCTGCTGTATTTCTAAAGTCTGTGGGTTTCTAGCCTTTAGTTTAAGGAAAATAAATCTGTTTAAATAGAAAGACATTTCAGAATGGAGAAGTAGGCAATGTATTACCCAGTAAAAACAACATTCATGCTTCTTGTTGAATTTACCCATAATCTTAGTTTGTGTGCGTGTGTGTGTGTGAGAGAGAGAGAGAGAGAGAGAGAAAGAGAAAGAGAGAGAGAGAGAGATTTATTGTATGACTTAACTTTTTTATATTTAATTTTTTTTTAGTTCAACTGTTTGTGTATTTTTTTTAAATGACTGGAAAATTATGGGTGGATATAAACATCCATTAGTCACCTGTTTACATACTGTTTTATGAATATTGTCGCCAGTAATATGTTTTCTTAATGGAAAGAGTAGAAAATTTCGTACATGGCACAATACAAAATCCTAAAAGCACTAGAAGCAACCAAGCAAACCTTTTTCTTTTACATGCTGTATCCCCTCAAAGAAAGTCTGCCTCTGAATTGACACAAAACAATTTAGTCTCCCCCTTGAACGGTTTCTGAAGAGTGACACACACACACCCACACGCACACACTCACACACGCATGTACACACACTCACACACGCACACAGCACCCAGCACCCAGCACCAGAGCTTTAACACGAGTCCCCCTCCTTGTACCCCCTTTGAGACCCTGTCTGACTTTGAGTGGCATCTTTGCTCCACTTGGCTGGGCCTGTCTATCCGTCCAACAGAAAACCCTCCAGCATCCCCCCCCACACACACACACGCACACACACATTCAACAATGACATACGCAAAAAAAACAAACAATGAAAACATCCAGGGTTTGTGCGCTGTGTGGATGTGTGTGTATATGGGTAAGTGTGTGCACGTGTACAAGCTCCACTGTGCACACTTGTCTGGAGATAAATGTCACAGCTGGGAAAGAATAACATAATTATACTGAAGGCTAGAGTGGCATTTATGCCTAGCCTTGTGGGTAATGGACTAGAATAATTGGAGTGTGTGAGTTAGTGGTTCCAGGTAGAACACTATAATGACTTGAGCTAAATGTTCATTTTATACGATGGTGCTTTGCACATACATACACTCCTCCTTGTGATATAAACTGAATGAGATACCCAATATAAAACACACTTATGAAGGATTTGGTGTTAGTTCAGCCATTTATTGTTTCTGTTTTTGTAAGACTCACCTTTCTTTGACTTAAATCAATGTATTAATGGTGCACACAGGCTTACCTGACTGCAGACTTGGGAATGGATCCATATAGGAGCGAGCTAAGTCCTCTGTACAGTCCTCTGACACCATGACTCTGTACTGTCTGCTTAACACAGTCACCTGTAGGAAGACACACACACAATATCACACAAAGAACAAGAAGGGAGTAACAATTCTATACCCTTCATGGAGCTGTTGCTATCAGTTGTCACAGTAACATTTTCAGGTACAGGCAGCCTCTAGAGAATAATTAAGAATGCATCAAATATTACATGTGACACATCTGTTGAGGGTGGTTCATCAACGCCACAAACATCACAACAGTGACTGGCGACAGTGTGTTACCCTCATCAGTTATACAGTAAGACTGGCAAGTTGGACCACAGGCTTGTTTACTCAAAACTTTTTTCTTTCTTTCTTCTTCTTTGAACTTGCCTCTGGCTCTGGGAGAAATCGGTCCAGCAATCTGTTTTTTTTTGCTGTCAAGCCAAACGCACAAGTGAGCAAGAGAAAGCAACAGCTGTCTGGAGTGCTCATTAGCATGGTCTCCAATCCTCAGAGCCGCGGCTCATATTAACACATCCTGGGTGTGTTTGCGTACGCTGGCACGCATCTATGGAGAGTGTGCGCGTGTGCATTGGTCTGTTCTAAGTCACATAAACAAGCACAGTGACAGCCTGCCAGAATCACTAATGTACCTGAGGATGATGGGTAATTAGATAATGAGCTCCAGAGAGAGATGGGATAGATAGATAGATAGATAGATAGATAGATAGATAGATAGATAGATAGATAGATAGATAGATAGATAGATAGATAGATAGATAGATAGATAGATAGATAGATAGATAGATAGATAGATAGATAGATAGATAGATAGATAGGAATTTTTTTTCCAAGAAAACCACAAGGAATTGTAATTAATTAACACCGTCACTGGCAGAAAATATTTACTCCACTTACATTCAGCTGGTTATATTGGCAGCATAGTTTAGATTTTTTTATTTATTTTTTTTAAACACTGTTCAAAATGTTCACAGAGACTTGATACTCACCTATTCCTCTAAATTTTGGTGGATTGGCCTTTTCATCCAGCTGTAACTGAGTCTTAACGTACTCTGTGGGGAAGGTGATGCAGATTTCAATGCCACCTGCAATTCCACCTATAAAAACAGAACGCCAGTGTAATTAGTCGATATTTCATTAAAGATAAATGGAAAGATACAAAACTGAGGAAGTGCATGAAAAAAGAGAAATGAGAATGGAAAATACACAGATAGAGTGATGTGTTAACATGTCTGAATTTGGCCAGTCATACAGTATCTATATATCTACAGCTTTACTGAGCGTCACTCAGCCGCCGCAGCCCTCTCTCATGAATTGAGCTAAGGAGGCACCATTACATCATGGATCATCACAGTGACTCCACAAATGGCTTTCAGTCCATAAACATTAAAACCACTGCTGCCAAGGGAGAAAGAGTAACGAGCCAAGCAAGTATAAATCAGATGCTCCTGCTACAGTTAAACTAGGCTAAAGAAGGTTACATGAGGACATTTAGATGTGTTTTGAATGTCCGTAGCTTGCCTTCAGTCCACATTTGCAAATAACAAAACATGAAATAAAGTTGGTGAATGAACGTTTGTTTCTTTCAGTGTGATTATTTGAGTGCTTGAGGACCAACGTCCAAAACATAAAGCTAATGCTCAACACAGATGAGTCACAATGAGTGGAGGAGGGATGGAGAGAGGCCTGACATTAATTAAATTATCCAGCCAGCCTTCAGGGAGGGGCTCCATTACCCAGGACAAGACCCTCCATTACCTCAATGACACAGACTCACACATGGCACACTGTGCAAAGGAGGAAACACACACACACAAACATCAACTGGAGACAGATCCCCACAGAAGTCTTTTTAGTTGTTGTTTTTTTTTTCTGGTGAACTAAATGCGCACTTGCACAGTGATGTGCTGTGAGGTTTGTGGCAGCCTGGCAGGTGAGGGATGGACCCTTCCAAGAGAGTCATTTTGGTAGTATAAGGATAAAGTGCAGTGATTTGATGGTCTTATCTTTAGCTGTTAATTAAACAAACAAACAAAAAAAAACCCATGTGCTCAGCACTGCCCTCTACAGTAAGGTAGAAGTACCACTTACCTCACCACCTAAGCTTAACGGTGAATGGAGGGTGCAGTATGTACAATTGGTGTAATGTCACTTTTGTCCATTTGGCGGAGCGATGAGCTTGACTCTCAGGTTGTTGTTTTTTTCAGTTTTAGCTAGCGGCTGCTAAAAGCTTGAGCTCTCAAGCTATCTGAAGTATTATATTTACCGTTGGTTACGTCTATAATTTTAGCCACAGTGACTCCTTACAGAAAGTGGTACTACGAAGCGGGATCAGTAGTTCGGCTATAATTATTGACTGGTGGTCTTCCTTCAGTTTTAAATCCCTGCAAAACAATCCAAACACATAGTTGCAATGACTGAACTGATGTTTTGTCACATTCTATTCCTATGTTCTGAAAAAATTTACATTTAGTACCCTTTACACTTAATTTTATATTTTCATCATGACAGGTGAGCCAACACCCTGTCAGCACGTCCATGTACTTGTTTCATGCCAGGCAACAAAAAAGCAATTTACTTAAAATCACAGACTATAACACAGAACAGAAACCTCTTATTTCTGCGTGACAGGTCATGCAGACAGATTTGACTGAGAGTGGTCAACAAAAGGACATTTCCTTTATTCTTTTAAATTATTATTCAATGGAATAAAAACCCTGCACGGTAGAATCTATTATAACAAAAATGTTGACTTGTTTTGCCAAACTCAGTAGAGTTTTGTAGTGGAATAGGAGACGAGTTGATATTACTGGCCTGTTTTTAGTGTGGTTCTTTTTTGTGACAGTATTCTGGCTTGTTCACTTTAAACACAAGGACATTTCACTGGCACACTTCATGTGTCGCCCCTGCTGACCTTTAACACAGTGGCACCTTTAAGTATCGCCTCCACCACAGATAAAAACATAGAAATAACTCACAACCAAAGTGGACGGACCCTGAATGTTTCCATATACACTAATAAACAATGCAGGGAAAAAAAGGGTGTACACACAAAAAGAAAAGATGCGTTAAAATCCTACAAAGTCTTTCATAGAATAAGCTCAACTGAACATAATTCTAAACTTAATGCTAAAACCAAGTCACGGTGAATTTCCAAAGATACAAAACTAAGAGGGATCGCCACGAACACAAAGAAGGAAGTCTTCTAATCCTGCTGGAGTAATAAGTAAACATGAACCAGCTGAGAAGTAACAGAAATCACATGATCTGTACTAATGCTCCATTCCAGCCTTCTCAGTGGGTCAGTGTGTCTAGAGAAAGCAACAATAAGGCTCATTCATCTGTTTTCTGCCACAACGCTGCAAAGTGAAAACTAACCAGCAGTCCGTCAGAGGAACCAGCTCAGCAACAGTCACAAACACGTTATCAATCTTCATCACACAGCGACCATGCAAGCGAGGCCAGCTTGTTTGTCTTCTACTCCATTTTGCAGGCTACGTGAAAACCACACACACACGCACACGCACACATGCACACGTGCACACACGCAAGCACGCACACACGTATTTGGACTTCCAGTTACAGATGACACCCTAAATGACTCCTGTGTAGCTGCCAAACACGGGTTAAATGAACAAAATGGCCATTAATCCTTATCTTCACAGTCCCATCACCTCTCCTGTCCCTATTTTTCCCTCAGCGGCATTTTCCTTCCTCTCTCCTCATACTCTGAATACCACTCTTCTCCACCCTGTGTCATAAAATCAATGCATTCACATAGATCTCTGACACTTACTCGTACACAAACAGAAATTGAAATGACACTTGAGTGATATCCTGAACCTAAAGACGGTTAAAAAAACAAAACTGCACAGTGGCTGATACAAATCGGCACTTAAAAACCTGGAATTTCCACAAGCTAAGCAGCAGTTTCATAAATCAGACTCAAATTGCCTGAGTAGATGTACTGTTTAAAGGTTCTGCTGTCACTCCCTGGCCAGACAAGGTAAAATTTATACCTTAATCAACACCCCTTGAACTTCACAGCAGTGTCCTGGCTCATGTTGTTGCCACGCGTTGCATAGCCAAAAGTATGGGGAGAAAACCTGATGATTATCCAAATGCAACTGTGGAGCGTGGAACACCAGAAGCTGCACAGCGATAACACTTGTCTGGGGAATTTACCCCTACAAATATAGATCCTGGGTGCACAGACTTGCTTCTATTCAGCAGAACAACATATGTGGGGTGAGAACCAATGTGCTGTAATTAGGCCCAGGGTGTTGTTTGTGGTTTATTCCAGATTCAGTCGGAACACAACTGGAACCACATCTGTGAGGCAAGAGTTAGTATGAAAACCAGATCAGCTAGTCATGTGAGGCGAACAGACAAGGACTCAGATTTGTACTTTTTGCCGGTTGTTGGTTGTAGGGCAGTGGAAAGAAGATCATCATGTAATCCTGAGGTTTGAAGCAGGACTCCGCCTACCGAGGTGTTTATCCTTGGGCAAGACACTAAAACCAAAATTGCTCTTGATAGAGGCCTACCACTCTGCATTGCAGCTCTGTCATCACTGTGACATGGGCGTAGATGCAGGTGAACGTTTGTGTAGTGCCTGAATGGATGTCTATGAGTAACGGCACAGGTCGCAGATCATTGAAAGATTTGAAACAAACAACTGTTAGTTAACATTAAATACATTTTCTGTTCATTCCAGAAGTTGCTTTTATTTCTTTTTTAAACATTTTGTTCTCCAATACATTTTATCACACATTACAAACAAGCTTTTTTCCCCTTCATAATCGGATAACATCATAACTTTATGCTGTTTACATGATGACTTGAATTATCTGATAATATTTTTCACTGTGCACGTAAACCGGCTCACTGTAATGTTTACTGATCTAAAGGTCGTGTCAGACAACAATCTTTTGGGATGTTTGTGTGTACGATAAGTGTGTTTGTCATAAAATCAGTATTCAGTTTTGATGCAAAACAGTCATTATTTCAGATGCACTTAAATTCAAATACCGTCTCTTGTGTTCGATTCTCTGGAGGCCTGACAATATAAGGGAGTCTGAGGGAGGGGGAAACATGATTATGACCATATCTCCAGTCCAAATGGTGAACATAGCCAGAGGACAGATGCACTTCAAACATGAGGTGTCCTATTAATAGAGAAGCAATATTTTTCTTTGCCTCGCTTCAAAGATGAAAAGAATTATTCATCTGACGTCTGGCCTTTTAGGCTTCCTCTGTCCTGAACAACACTCCCTAATTCTCCACTGATGTTTAATTACAAGAGGATGTTGATTAATTTTACATGGGAACGAGCTTTAACTGCTCGGGAGCCCGCAGCATGCAGAACGTACAGTGATTTACATGAGCAACACGATTACACACAAGTTGTTTAGACAGTGTGTACATCAGGAAACTACAAGGCTTTTTACAGCTGAGGGATAAAAGTAGCAGGTTCTTCATTTCAATTGTTCAATGAGAGACAGAGATTAGTGACCAGTAAGAAATTAATTATAGTTCCCTTTACCTGACTCAGTGTGATTGTGAGATAGTGGCATCATAGTATTCAGTTATGAGTGTTTAGTTTAAAAAGGTTTATTCCAACACTGGTGCTCGTGGATCATTTCATGATATTGAAGATGCTCTTTTTACAGGGTTTGTGGCGATTGAAACAATTCATCAACAGCTTCAAAATTGGTGAGCGAAGAGGCTATGAAAGCCTCGTGTCATAGTGTTTTCAGTTTGGAGGAGCAATTTTCAGGTAAAAGAAAATACTCTACACACTGCCTCCCCAGGACAAAATGCCCGACAAAGGTTAGTGAATTATAACGCCACATAACGCAGCAGGTAAAGAGTCAGATATTTCCCTCGGGCATACGGAGCTGCTGCTAACAGAAAAAAAAAAAAAAAAAAAGATTATTTTTGGTGAACCATTTTTCAAGCAGAAAATGTCAGTGATTCCAAATCTAACAGGGTAATTACTTGAAAACTCAATAACCTGCTGTGATTACATAACTTTGGCAAAAAATTGTAGCAACATTTTCACTGAGTGATTATCTCAGACAATTTGCAAGTCCCTGCAAATTAATTTTCATGCTGTGATATGGATGAAAATGTGTGGCTGCCAATTTAAAAGAGAAGCAATCAGTTTTAACTTGAGTCATTAGCATACCGGATCCCTAAATTTCATAAATCATAAAATAGCATGACAAATAAATTACTAATATATTCAACAACATAATGAAAAATAATGTGTGATATCAAGCTGAACATCGTTCAGATCTATGGTTTGTTTTTAAAAAAAATCACAGCACTAATTGGCTTGCTGCTGTTTGTTTGTGTCTGTGGGAGCGCGACACCTGCATCGCGCTGACAAGCTGTTATGGTGGGGGTTGGATAGAGGACTGCACTGTGATTTATGATCTGGCCTCCTGCTCCTGCAGGTCTGCAAGCGGCGGGGACAGTGAATGGAAGTGGACTGTGTGCGTTGGCTGTGACGTGAGGAAACGGGGAGTAAGCCACAGTTTGACGAGTCCTCTGAGCCCGTGAGGAGACAGCCACTCAGAAGAAAAACCTAACCAGCTGCCCCAGGGCTGGAGAGGGAGGGGGCGGAGGGGATCGAAGAAATGAAAAGAAAGAAAATCGTGACAAACAAACGAGGTTGTCAAAGAGAAAAACTTGCTCTATCATGTGATCATTTCTTTGTTTTTATAATTTTCCACATTGTGCCTGCTCTGAATCCAGGTCTCCAGCGCTGAAAGCAGCCACAATGTATGAAAGCATATCAGCACCAGGCCCATTTAGACCACTCGCTCTCCCTCAGGCCACGCACTGATAAAATTCTCCCTCCTCCATGTCTCAACTTCCGTCATCACTAGTGGCTGTTGAGAGGGGACCTAAAGAAACCAACGGGAGCAGAAAGAAAATCATGCCTCCCTCCTCCAAGCCACAGTCTATGTGGGCTCTCTGAGCCATTAGGCTTTGACTTTCCACTTCTTGCTTTGTCTAGTTAAAACCCTCAGGCGTGTACAAGTGACCCTCTTCGTCTACACAGAGGCATACTGCTAAATGTAACAGAAACATTGAGAGAAGCATTACGCCAAGAGAGGCGTCGGCTGGATTTATGAACGGAGAAGACTTTGCATCCCGACAGTGTAAACCATCAGCTGTGGCTTTTGATGGGCGGTCGCAGAGGTTGGACTCAAACATCCAGTTCATTTGTTGCCGAGCCATCCCAGTGGCTCGGCGGCACGCTTTCATCTCTAAAGACAGTGATAAAGCACAGGATTCTTCAGTAAGAAGAAGAAACTCAGAAGGAGATTTAATTATGCAAGTGTTGCAGAACTGGACAGACCGGCCTGACACGAGCGAAACGGCTCCGAGGAGGGAGCAGGGTGCAGCACTGGGCCACATCCAGTCAATCAGGCTCCTCAGGACTGATGGGGGCACGCTCTCATAGCAGCTACCTCAACATTTTTCAGCAGTTGACAAGCAAACATGAGTCTGGAGAGGATTTTCCCTCCTCCTTTCGCTCTTTTTTTTTACCAGAGTCAAGAACTCTTCAGTTAAATCCGCATCTGCTTTTAAATTGTACGATTGAATTGGAGTCTTTTTTTATTTTTTGCTCTTTTCATCAAAAGCACTAGGACAAAAGTGGATGGGCTTCAAAGAATGTCAAAGTGTTATCTTTATGTCGAACAAGCCTATTTGAAGATGAATCATACTCACAGGGTATTAGGTATTTTGCGATTTTGGAATAAAAACACAAACATGTCTTGGCCTGCAGAGGGTCTTTAAATGAAAACCGAAACCATTTGGGAGACAAGTAACACAACTGAAAACAAGACTACAAGCAGAATCGATACCACAATCAGAACCACCCTCAATGTAAAAATGTCTGTTTCATATTCCTGCTGCGTGTTACTGTGTTTTCAGGACCATGTTGCTTGTGTTGTGCACTAAGGTCTCAAGCCAAACACACGAGTGATTGAACTTAGACTTCAAAGAACATATGCTGAATTGATTAATCAATTCTGTGACTTTTCAAGCGGAAAACTGCACCTTTAATTTTTAAATCTAAGTATTTGATGCCACTCTTTAATTTTTAACATTTACACGTTAATCTATGCATCAGTTATTTAAAGAAAGCACTCGGGAAAGGAATTCAAATAACTTTTGCTTCTCCAGTTTTCGTTGTTTTAATCTTCAATCAAAAGGAAAGAAATTCTGAACTATGAAATATTCAGCACACAATGGTTGCCAGAGCACAAGAATGAAATCAGCGTGAGTGCTGCCAAATATCAGCATGCAGCCCTAATACAGGAGCACCTTGGAGAGGCTCTTCATCAGGAAGAACTGCGGCAGCCTCATCACCGTCACACATGGAGGTCGGGGGCGTTAGGAGGAGGGGGGCAACAGGGAGAGGAGGGTAAAAAGTTTGTTTTTCTATTTTCTAAGTGATGATTCACCAAAACATATGTCACACAAACATAAATGAAGTGGTGCTGAATGAGGATTCAAAGGATTCATGTAATGAGTGTGTAACCATGTCATTTGTTTCAGTCTTCAAGATAGGCAAACTGGTGAAGTCTGGCTAGTTGTGAGCGGTACTTAACAATACTTTGGATATTTTTAATTTGACTTTATGGTAATCTTCAGTTAGACAAATCATCACATTTATAAAGATGCAGCCCTGGAGATGAATATCTGAGTAATACCTAATGAATACATGCTTGGTGTCTTAGCTGTTCCTAGTTGTAAAGATTTCATTTATATTCATCCATTTGTTTTAACTTCTAAGTTTAGTAGTATATGTAATTCCTTTGGAAAACATTTAAATATACCAGATAATTCTTATGTATTTATTGTCATGTATGCATGCTCAATTCTAATTGAATTCTTAGTACACTCTGAATATTACTATTTTTATTGTTATTCTTTTATTGCTATTTGGAGTTTTGTGTGAGCAGCCGGAGCCTTTCCCAGCTAACAATGAATAAAGGCAGCGTACACCCTGGATATGTCACCAGTCAGACACAGAGAGACCGACAGTTACACACACATTCTTATTCACACCTCGACCAACGTATGGTCATTTGCCTGGTTTAGACTGTGGGAGGAAACCCACCACATACAGGGAGAACATGAAACACACAAAAACTCCAGCCCACAATCAGTGAAAGTGCCAACTACTAAACTACTACCCTGCCTTCTAGGCAAATACGTATTTGATTTGTATATCTGAACAGAGAAGATATTCTATGACAGAGATCTGTTGGAGATCATGTGATCATACAGCCCTGATCCCCATCATGTAAACCTGCAGTGGGTGACATGAATGTGTAGTCTCAGAGGGAAATGCCCTCGGCATCACTGCCTCTTACTCTGCTCTAACAGCATTAAAAAAAAGTGGACTGAAGGTGACCTTTAGATTAGTAAAATCAAATTACTGCAGGAGATATAACCTGAACCAGAGAGGACAGAGGGAGAGAAGGAATTGAGGAAGACAAAAAGCTGCTTTCTTCTGAGGCATTAAGCTCCAAACATCAATGCGTTTTTTCCAAACAGACTTGAAGCTGCTGGAAAATGTGACTTATTTAAAAAGACTAGTTTCATGAGCTTATTGTTCCATCTTTGGAGAGAAACACCATAGCACCCACACATGTTCAGCCTTCAGCCAACATAGCAAAAGTGACACGTGTCATTCCACAGAAAAATGCTTTGTGATGTAACCAAACAATAAACCAAATGAACTGTGGAGCAGCAGCAGTTTGACTGTATACAGTCTCTCTCAGCCCATTCCCGTGTCAACACTGGCTTCAGAAAAAGATCTGTGGTGTCGGACATATTTGAATGAATCAGGCGTGTCTTTGCTGAATACAGAGACTCATTCTTTGTTATGGTATGACTGCAAAAAAAAAACAATTCTTTAAAGCTTAACTATTTAAGTGATATATAGTTTGGTAGTTGTCGCATATCCTTACTTTATTACAGTGTTACTAATACTCCGCAACAACCAGAAAGAAGCTGTCGTAAAATGTATAAAACGTGTAACCACGTAACTTTATTGTTGCACAAAGAACAAATCTTACAACAAATCTTATTTTTCTTACCTGCCATGATCGCCTTCCCCGGGTGAGTTAGTTTGGCTTTACCAGCCGGCGCCGCCGCGGCCAGACACCGAGGTCTGACAAAAGGGCTGATAAATATGCCTTTGTCCATGATTACAGCAAAAACACTCAATAAACCCTGAACGAGCTTGTGCTCTGGTGTAGTTTATCGTTAGTCTGTGGTGCTGTCAGTTTGTTTTGTTCCAAGTGGAGTGGGGCGCGCAACACATGGACGGCGGCGGTCTCGAGCGCTCCTCCTGCGTGCAGGTGACGCGCGCAGCGGCCGGAGGCTCCGGCGGATCTCGCTGTTGACTGTGGGCGGTCACCGGGACTGTCAAGGAAGTTGGGATCCTCTATCTATATCCAGTGGATGTTATTCGTAACTATGGGAACACAGTGACATGAGGGTCGTGCGTAAGAGCGCATATCAAACCGGAAGTTGCGCGCCCGGTGTTCTGCCGTGCGCAACTTTCACTGGGAAGTGTGAAGTCAAACAAACACAGATCCTGCTTGATGACCTGATCAGCTGGAAAAAAAAAAAGACCTGATGGTCTCACACAGCAAAGGAGGACAACTCCCCGCCGACAAACAGAAAAGGGTGGGGCGCCTCAGCCTTCCTTCCCTCCCTCCCTCCCCCCCCCCCCCCCCCCCACACTATTATCATATAAAAACAGCTCTGCGAGAAAAAGAAAAAGCCCATTCCCTTGACCTTAAATCATTTACTCCCTAAACAGTACGCATTTCCCCAGCTGGAGGTAGTAATTGGTTGAAGCAACCGAGCCACACCCTCTCCAAACAGGCTGCTGCCGCCACAGAGACAGACACATCAATCAGGTCCAGGCTGCGCGCTCGGAAATGTCACCAGAGTCCAGCAGAGGATGGAAATCAAAGCTGAAAAACGGGAAGGTTAAAATAAAAAAAAATTACACTCACTGCTAGTAAACTCAAAACCTACCTCCATCCATCCACCCATCTTATTTAGCTGCTAGGACCGCAGGGGCTGGCTGGGGAAAAGAAAAACGGGCGAAAACCAACAAGGACCCTGAACAGTCGAAGAGAAACGCTGCGAGAACATTCAGCCACATTATAGATCATGATGTAATTGTTAATTGATGGACAGACCCTTTTAAACCCAGGCCTAAAGAGATAGAAACCCTGGATAACGGGGCGACACTGCCAACCACTGGAGGCAGAGGGACAACATGCAAAGTCCACATAGAAAGGGCCAGTCCACAAATGAAATGTGTTGTTCTGCTAAACCTTCGAACACACTGCCAGAACATGCATACTCCCAAAAGCTCCTCGATCAGGGACAATCTCACTATGAGGGTTAACTACTCCCCCAACCTCCCTCCTCATTAACAAAAAAAAAAGAAAGGGAAAAAAATGGACAAACATAACATACACTGTAAACTTTATTCCTCTTTCTTGATGCATGACTTGTGCAGATAAAGGGAGTGCTTTGAATGCAGCTCAGATTTTATTTTTTTGCGCTTAAATCCGAAGCCGAGACCACATAGGGACATAACTCAGTTTGTCTTAGGAGGCCGCTGGACAGCACAGTAAACAATAACTGACCTGTCAACACTTTGAGCAGCTTCCTCTGAAGGCTTTGCTGTTTTTATTAACCTGCTGTTTTTGCATTTTGTCATTTTCTTACAAAAATCATTATACTTTTTCAAGACTACAACAACACATTATTGACAATACATACGGTATTCCATAATATTTGACTTCTTTGATTAGTTATGTATTTCAATATATTTAAATTATACACTGTTTTCAGAGCAATACTCATTTTTACCAGCTGGCACCAGGAAGTATGCTGATGTCCCCTTGCGTTTCCAACTACCACCCAAAGTCCGTCGGAGCTTCATCACCCATTTTGTTAGTTTTGGTGAGAACGTTTCATCATATATCACTTAGTTTTGGACACAACATTAGTAATACTTGATATACTTGAGTGTAACATGAAAATTGTGCTCCTGGTTGCAGCATTATAGTTTGGCGGCACATGCACAGTTCTACAGCATATAACATTTACTATTTCCTCTGCTTTCGTTATTTCTTTTGTCTTCTTGTCACAACTATCCCAATGCTCCAGAAGTATGGTATCGAGGGCCCAAAGAGTCGACTGGCCAGATCAACCGCTCTCACCATGCAAAAGAAAAAAATAATAAAATGCAGCTGCGAGAGGGTGAAAACTTCACTGAGTGCCTCTTGGTTTCTGTACCGTGTCCGACAAAGGCCGTTAGAGGCTACACGCACACACACATACACACGCAGACCGTCACCTCAGAAAACAAGTGTTCTTAGGCTGTGTACAACAAACACTTTGTACCTGTCGTGAATGGAACAAAACAAAACTATTGCACAATCACTGTCTTTCTAACAAGAGCACGAGACAGTTGTGAGATTAAACGTGAAGAAATGAGTCCGTTTTCGTCGCCCCCGCAGAGTATGTAAGGCCTTAACAGTGCTTCAGGAGGGACAGGGGGACACTTGTCACCCTGTCCACTCCTCAGGAAAGTCTCTTCATCAGTGCTGAACGGAAAATTGGGAAAAAAATAAAATAAAAAATTAAGGGGGAAAGGATTCTCTATGCTGAACAAAGCCTACATGGGAACATTGACAGTAGAGTGGTTCGGTGCAGCGAGCGCTATCGCCGACGTGTTGATTCTTCTCGGACTTCATGCTGCGTACATCAGTGATAAAGTCCTTATGAAACAGTCAGAGGGAACAGCCTTGATGCCTGCCACTCTTCTGAAGCAGCTGTGATCAAACTAGAGATGGGGGGGGGGGGGGGGGTTTCTGTAGCAGTTTCAGTGAACTAGTGAGGGGGTCTCCGTGCAGTCACTCAGCCAGCAGAGACCCAGAGCAGCATGTTAGAGTGGGGTTCAGGTCCAGGTGAGTGTGGGGGGGTGGGTGGAGGTGGGGGTGTGTGGGGTGTGTGAGCTCTACATGTTGAAGCCGTAAGCGGGCTGAGCGGGAAAGCCTGCAGCAGTAGCTGGGTATCCGTAACCAGGGTACGGTGGCTGGGGAGCCACTTGACTGGGAGAGGCAGTCAACATCAGCTGTTGGCCTGAGCACACAAAAACACAGAGTTAAATTAAATCAAAAAACAAAACTATTTGTATTAGCTTCCGAACAGAATAAACTAATGAAGAAAGTACCACTACTGTGACATGAAGGAATATGCACATTGTAGATGTTATTAGAAAACAATAACGGGCTTCATACAGTTAATCTCTTCTGAATGTAAAATCAAGAAAAGCACACGCAGAATAAAAAAAACGGTTATTTTGAAACTATATTGTAAATGTGTTCACTTTGAAAATCTAAACAAGAAAAAAGTACAGGTCACCTTCAATTCATCACTCAACAAGTAAGAAGTTGGAGTTGCAGTTGAATTGAAGTTGGAATTTCTGTGATTAACTGGATAAAATGTATTAATTTCTATCGTAAGCAGCACATCAAAGAAATACTTAGTGAACAATGACTTGATACTGACATGCCACTATTTCTGGATGTCACAACTGCGTAAGTGCTTGTTATCATGGAAACAGTTAATAAGCTGCCCTCTCTGTGTAGCTTTAGCATTATTCAAAGCTGATGCAGTTTTAATAAACATCAAATTAACTTTAAAAGAGCCTCCTGCAGCTGCCTGATTATTTCAACTGTTTTGTTGCTGCAATATTTATGCATTTAAAGAAGCACTAACATTTAGATCAGGCGAAGACAACTAGCAGCCCACAAGCCAATAAATTTTTTTGATTGATTTCACAGTATATAAGAGAAGGAATATCATTTAACCACATTTGTACTTGTGAATAATTTTTTTCTTTTAATACAGAATATATACTTAAGTTCTCATCCTTCAATATCCTTGTATTACGTGTGTCTGTTCACTGCTTGACTATCTGGTAGCGAGTTTAAAAATGTATGTGGCCCTGACAATCCTCCAAGTAGCCCACCCTTGATTTAGATTACAGAGCATCTTAATCCAGTTGATGTAACTTTGGTTTTAGTTACTGAGTGAATCAGTCCTCAGACTGACCCGCACAGCGCTGACAGCCCAGCTTATCAGTCACAGTCAGACCATAATATTAAAAGTATGGGGGCTTCAGTGAGACATTCCTGCCTGAGCTGGACAACCACAATTAATACAAGCGTTACTTTTCCATCTAACTGGGTTATTTTATGGACACACAAGACCTTCTGGTTAATAAACGCACCAAACACAATCGGCTGAGGCTCGGTCACCTCCTCTTCAGTTTTCCTTTGGCTTTCTGCATCTTCCAGTTTGTCCACCTGTAAAAAAAAAAATAACAAAAAAGTTTTTAAAAACAGCAAAAATCGGCCAATACTCATTTGTGTATGAACCGGGTTGAGAACAGGCTGAGTTCAAACAATGTAGGTATCCTGTATTTTCTTTGTTTTTGGAAATACCTTTATAAAGAAGTATGAAAAACAATATTTACAATTAGTGGTTTTCACTTGGGAACCTACAATGTAGGTAACTTCAGATTTGTACCATTTTTATTGAAAAGACAACTCCTAATTGGTCTATTACTACAGATAAGAACATCTAATGTTCTGCTGGTATGGCTACACTGCAGATAAATTCCTGGTTGAAGTACATTTATCATATACACAAAACTACAGTTCTTCACAGTGCAGCTAAGGTTATTCCAAGAGAATATGCCATGCAGGTCTGGTGAGAAATTCTAGCACAGCTTCTAGCACAAATGTTAAGTCAACAACTTAAGGGTCAGTTCACCAAAATCACAAAGAATCCCACTGAACCTTTTACCGCCCGGGAGCATCTCAGCATGCCGATAAATGATGCTGCGCCTCCGACTACCACTCCAATTCACTTTTAAGCATCAAAAATGACACCAAGCCATTCTTAATAATTGATTCTTTCCACAGACACAATGTCCATGCATGCGATCAGAAATTCACTGGCCTCGCCGTTAACAGACGTCACTATCTTTGGCATCCAGCAGAAAATACTCTAATGAAATCAGTCAACAATATGGACTGTGAATTACACAATAACAAGTACATTTATATTAGAAAAGGTGAAGTTGTTTCAAATTAATTAAATTTCATTTGAGTGTTTTGAGAACCAGAAAAAAAAGCAGTGCTAAAATTAAAACCATGGCTGGATCCCATTTGAGAGATTATTTAAGTGATACATGTAAACTGACCCTTCAAAGGTAGAATAATAGTAAGAATTAAGGTTAAAAGAATATTCTATTACATATTAAGTCAAGAAGGAGCTGGAGGGTTCATGCTTGTTTCTTGATGCAACATCTCCAGCCAGTTTATCACATTTAAGGACAATCATAGCTTTCACATGCATCCCATTAAAATGAGGTCTTTGTGAAAGGATTTACACTAAACATCAGAGACTTGTGGGTTAAGCTTGCCAGGCACACATTATTCACACAGAGGTGGCTGAGCCACCACCTTTTTTTTTTTTTTCTAATAAAGGTGAAAAATATTAAGGCATTGTGCTTTAACTGTGAAGACAGCTGAGTGCAGGAGGTTTCTGATGTAAGTGGCGATTGGCTTAAAACTGTGGTTCAGATCCATCAGTGTGGATTTGACTTGAGGCACAATTTCAAGGAATTACAAAAAAAAAAAAAGCTTGGAAAAGTGAAATAGTTCAAGAACATGGATGAAGAATGTATCGGTTACAGCAAAATACTACACTGCAATATTCAAAATATATTTAGAAATTGCAAATTAAAATCACAAAATGGATCAAATGTAAGTAATAATATTTTGATTAATATAAGAAATAACTTCCGCCAAATGTGAAGTAAAAGCCAGGATGTCTTAAGCTGTACAATTTTATTCCTTCTGTTTGGACCTGTCATTCCTGGAACAAAACTCACTGTATTGTTAACCTGGCCAGAAGAGAGAGATCAACGTGAACTCCATAGCCTTTCAAGCCTTGCATTAATCCAACCGTTAAAGAATACAACTGGTTAACCAACAGTTAGAAACATGGGGATGCATCCAACTAATGTGAAGTTGCTTTTTTTGGTTTTCAAGTCGGCCTTAGCCCGAAGAGAAAATCACAGTGTGTCTAACATGACACCGTCTTATCCAGACTTTGAAAAATGCCACTTAATATTAGATGCAGCCCCAAGAGGGAAGAGTTAGAAGGTGAGAGGTATCCATGAGGCCAGGACAGGCTAATCCTGGCCCTGGAGAAACAATAGAGTGTACAGGCTTTAGTTCCCACGAACAACTCAATGTGGAACAGACCTTTAGGTCACATTAGGCTCTATAGATATAATGGTCGCCTATCCAATTGGTTTATGGAAAACACATAATATGCTAAGCTACAGTACTTGCCAACTGTTTTTAGTTTAAACTTATTTTTGCTGCTCACTGTCCTTTACTGCAGGATATTCACTCTAAAGCCAAAAGATTATTTATAGTGAAACACGTCACAGACATATTCCTTCATATGCCTTTTCCTAAACGATGCATTTTGCAGCGTTATTAACTTCTTTAATATTTATAGGAGCATAGTTTATCCTATGCTATTTTGTTTCAGTATTCTGTCTTGTAGGTTTTCTCTCTGGAGCTTGACCAGCAGCAGGCTGTCTTATGTCTGTATCGTCAGCCACACTTTCTTCTGACAACAATGATTTCTTCAGTTTTGTGGACGCCTACTGGTATAAATTTCGGCCACATGAAAGGCCGGGAAGAATATCACCATTTTTGTTTAGGGTTTAAAAGCTTGGTGTGTTAAATTAAACCTTAAAAACTGTAAAATTATCCCCAATATGCTTGATGTGTTTAATTATAAACATAAATGTTAAAAAAACTAAGTCCCCTTTAGCTTGTTTTCTGTTGATTTGTGTGCACAAATATGGAAATTACATTAGAAGGCCAGTAGGTGGCAGAAAAAACAAGAAAGTCATAATTAGCAAATCCTTATTCGTGGTAAACGAAGCAAAACAAGTAATTCCACATTTCAGAAAGTGTACAAGGTGTTCAGTAGTTGGAAAAATTGCTCAAAGTTTAACACAACAACGATTTGCTTGCTCACAAACCTTAAGCCCCAGAAGGGTTTATTGACTGTGTCTCTATCTTTAGAGGACCAAAAGCCTGCACACTCGACTACAGTTCTCCAGGACCAGGGCTAGTTGTGCTGCATTCAATCTACAGTCCATGCTAGGTTCCTACATCAGAAACCTAAGAGATGTGTTACAACATAAACAAACAGACAGAAAGAGAGGAGAAATAAAAGAGGGCCAGAGACCGTCACCTTCGCTGCACACTCATCAACCTGGAAAAGAACCCAAAGAGATGACCTCGAGTGACCTCACATGTCTGCAGGTCAGCATTTCAGGAAATCATGACGCCATAATCATCAACACTGAAACAAAAGCCTTCTTTCTTGGCTGAGCATGTCTCAGTACGACCAATTTCTCTAGAGAAACTACAGATTACCATTCACCTCTCCTTTGACAGGACAGATGTTCACAGGAAAATGATAAATCTAAAAAAAAAGTACATCAATTTTAATGTACAGAAACAAATGCTGAATTTCAAACATGAGTCTGATAAAAACAATGATTAAACCTACTTCTCTACGTTCTAGTAATACTGCAACTTATCGTTAAGTACTAACCTTGGTGAGGTATTCTCTCATGACCTGGATGAAGTATGGCATGGCAAAGTCCATAATGTTGTGCCGCCAGGCCAGCTCCAGCACCACGTCGGGGTGCAGGAGGTCATAGGAGGCAAACAGGCAGGCGGCAAAGCACTCCTTCCTGCCCTCCTCCAGGAACCACTGCAGCAACGTCTCGGCCAACTCAGCCTCTTTAGACTCTGCAGCATACAGCATGGCATCCTGACAGAAACAGAGTGTGTGAAGATCTCAGTCATCGTGGCAAAACTAAATGCTTCAACTATGACAGCTACGAAGAGTCAAAACCAAGAGGACGTTTTCTAAACGGGAAAGAAAACCGTACCTTCTATCGACTCAACATTTTTAGTGGCTCATGCTGCACATGGGAGGTTTTTTTCTTTCCTTTCGCCATACCTTGTAGAGTTTGTCCTTCTTGCAGAGCTCCACACTCTGTCTCCAGCGGTTGTTTCCCTTATACAGATAAGCAGCAATGCGCCTGAACTCGATCAGTTCATGTTTCTCCAACCTCTGAGCCAGGCCGATAGTGTCAAAGTTATCATAAGCATCGATGGAGGCTCTCAGACCCTGTGGACAAGACAAGGAAGAAAAAATTGCATTGAAGATCAGAGAACTAGCGCCTCAGGAGCACGCTGGAGATATCTCTAGGAGTACACTGCCCTCTAGTGACCACATAATGACCTCTGGATGGTCAAACTGAGAAAGCTTGTTAAATATTTATTCCTACAATGTCACAACATAGGGGGATATATAATGTATTCACTTAATTTGAAGGCATTTAAATCCTGGCATGAGAAGAGAAAACTGAAGAATGTAAGCAATTCTGAACATACATGAACCTTAAGGCCCTTTGCCTGATTGGCTATAATGAATAGAGTCAGACACCTGGTAGTCCTCCTCCTCTGTCAGCAGGTTGTTGAGAGCTTCATTGACAGACTTGTTGTTGTGACTCTGGACAGACCGAAGGTAAGGCTTGACCAACTTCAGCTGGTTCACCTGCTCAAACACAAAACAGAACATGTCAGCAAGCTGCAGAGACCAGATAAAAATACTTGCCGTTTCTGCAACATGGAGGCGGACCGGACTTACTGTTACCTTGGCAAAGTAGGTGACGGCTCGGCTGTGGTCCAACCGAGGGGACAAGATGGTCAGCAGGTCATTCAGTAGGAGGGGTTTGAAATCCAGGTAGAAAGACAGCGATTTATAATACAACTCCACATTAGCAACCTGAAGACAGAACAAGAAAAAATTAAGATTAGTAAAATGTTTAAAAAGCAAATAGACTGTTCGGAAATAAATCCTTAAGTTTACCTTTGCGATAATGTCTTTGAAGAGCCCTTCCTTCCATGCATCTGTTGGATGAGTCATCATCGTGATGACAGCGTTGTCGAACTCTTCGTATTTATCGTACAGGAAAACCAACTCTGCCCATAAATGAGACTGTTCTGCTGCACGGAGGACCTGATTAACACACATAAAGACAAAGGTCTTTTAAAGTTCACCTTAACAATTTAATGAATTTAGTGCATTTCAAAGAAATGGCTGCTTCTACTGATTTCTCTATTTTTGTGAAGTGTCGTGGCATGAATGAAACAACATTTTGTCCAAATATTAACGATTATGAGGCCAAGAGAACAGCTTTGAAAGGGTGAATGGATGTTTAATCAATGTAAATAAACAATATGTCAATAGATTGTTAACGTCAAGTAAAAAGAGCATCAAACAGCTCTATACTAAGATGCTTTACCTTTGGGATGTTGACTCTGGACCAGAAGAGCTCCAGGTGCTCCCGCATCTTCTGAGGTTTGAACTTTGAGTAGAGGATGGCGAGCTCAGTGAACATACCCATGTGAGCCCGCTCCAGACCCAACGCAGCCTCAAGCAGAGCAATGAGCTCTTCAAAGTACCCGCGATCCTGATAGTAGCTGATCAAGTCCTCCAGCTCGTCAGCGTGGATCACTATGTGAAGGCCGCAGATCTGTGCCAGCCGAAACTCCTCTCCATCAACGCATGCAAAACACACCTGATGAAGGGGGGGCGGGGGGGTGTATAAAATAACCAGTTAGAACAGAAAAAGCTTATTTGATATCACACAATGTTATGAGCAAAACTTTGTTTAAAGTCCTTAAACAACACCATGTACCTGATGTGTGACTGTTCTTTACCTGCAGGTGCTTCTTCCTGAGCTCATAATTTTTTCATGTAACTAAACCGTATTTGCTTCGTTTTTGGACGACAAACTAGTGGTCTACGCTATGTGGTGTTGCTCCAATTATTTCACCAAATTCAGTATTTCTTAGTGATAAGATTATGACTTAAACTCTAACATCCCTACTCACTTCCAAAATCATTTCTTGAAACGCACTCGTTCAGATTGGCTTTCCCCTTATATTGGTCTACTTTTAGATTTTAACATACTTGACTTTGTCCTGACTACTTTTGTGTAGTTATAAGCTGTTATGTTTATAAGCTGTTATAATGTCAAATGACCCAAAAAGCCTTCAAAGGTACTTAAAAAAAAAAAGCATTATATTATCGTCATTGATTTACAAAAAAAAAAGTATTTCATTTAATAATAATAAAAGTTGAAATAACTGTTCAAACTGTACCTGAATAGAGCAGCAAGTTGCTCAGAATTAATGAGCTATTACACCAAGACATATTTCCAAGTCCAACATGCTGGTTTGTGTGCCATTACCTCCTTCCATGTCCGTGTGCTGTTGGCCTTCCTGGCGCTGTCCACAGCAGCCTGGTACTCTCCCAGGTGGACAAGTGTGGATGCAAGTCGAGCAAAGTTGGACACATTGTTGTACAAGAGTTTGGCTGCTTCGTACATGCCTTCCTCATAGCATCTATCGCCCACCTGCGTCAAGCAAGCAGAGAAATGAGCAGCAAGTTTCTGACAATGAGCTCGGGCTCCGTTATCATTCAACCTGTGCATTTTTCTAACCTGCTGTATGTGAGCATTGTTGGGTCCGCTGACAAATTCTTCCAGCTCTGCAAGACGGTTGGTTTTAGCCAAAGCAAAGATGAGCTCCGTCTCCACATACGACTCTCTGGCTTTCTTTCGAGCCATCTGGAGGAACTTCACCAAGTCCTCCCAGTTATCTAAAAAATAGAAAACAAAGCCAAGAGCTTGAAACATGAACTCAGGCCAAAGAAACGGCGAGTTATTTCTTTGGGAGGGTGTTGACGAGGCAAGTTTCAAAGAAAAATCTCACTGTTTTTGCTGGCAGCATTGACCACCTCCATGTACGCCGACGGGTCAACAGCTTTAATGTAAGAGTCAATAGCCTCCTTCACCAGGTCTCTCTGTAGCTGAGCTCTGGCTAACTGGCTCCACACTGCAGGCTCATTACAGCGCTCCGCAAACTCGTAGGCACGATCCAAGTTCCCAATGTGCTCAATCAGTACCTGAGGAGACGAGGAAAAGAGGGAGGTGTGTCACAGTCACTAGGAAGAGCAAAAGTGGCATCAAGACTAAAAGTATGTTTTATGATGTTTAAATCAGTGATAGAATCTGTCGTATTGAGTGCAGTTTTGAAATGAAACACTGGGATGCTTTGTAAAATTTAAATACAAAGGTATCTAATGATTTACAATTCATTGCATTAAATCACTAAAGAACATAAACAACACATTAAAAGTGAGACATACAGAATTACCATTAAATTGTTTTTTAAATATTTTTTTATTTGATAACAGAAAACTCGTACTATTTTTATTTCACATATTGTCTAAATGTTTTAGGAATTCGGATTGTAATGATCAACAGGAGAAACTAATGTGAATATTGATGTCTCTTTGACTTATTAGAGTTACAATTTACCAACAGACGCACTCAAAACATTAATATTACCTGTATGGCTGAGGTGTTGACGTCAAATTTTTTGAAAATGGCAAATGCTTCTTCAAAAAGCTCGTTGCTGATTGCAATGTTTGCAATGTCCGGAGCGTCGTAGTTGTCCAGTCTGTTGATATACTCCATCACACGAGTGCGGTCTGCTTTGATGGCCGTCAGAATAAGAAGATTCTGGAGGTTTCTGGGAAAATGTACACAAGAGACGGATTTATTTAAAATGGCAAGTACACAAGAACACGTGGCTCTTTAGCTCAGCTGTAGTAGCTCCCCCGAAACTTCACTGCAATACTTCCGTCGTGGAGCATGTGTAAATCAAGATTTTCATCTTATTTTATTTGCATATGAGCCGTCTTATATTAATTTTAAATGCTTAACATATTTTGTGGCTTCAGACAAATTTTATTTGGTATGAATGGTAGAACATAGCTTTGTTTTTTAAATCATAAAAGTTTCAGACCTTTGACCTAAATTATCATTGTCGAAAGGGAGCTGTGGTACCTGTGTTCACTGAAGACTGAGTTATCAAGCACAATCTTCTCCAGCAGTTCAATCAGCTCATTTGGCAGGTCAGCAGTCATGAAGGCCTTCACAGTGACTGACACTTCCTCTGGGTCCTGCGTCTCCGACAGCGCTGTCTGGACCACCTGAGGCGAGATGCGATCAAGAGAAATTTTTCAAAACAAACTAAGTTTAATCCGCAGTTTGCATTACTTCGGTCGTGGAGCTGGCGTAAGTCTGACCTGGTCGATGAGGGGTCGTCTGAAAGGATTGTTTTCTTCCAACACATTTGCCCATAGCTCTGGATCTTTTCGCCGGACCAGATATCGAGCTTCACTCTTGAATAACGAATTCTCATTACACACCTAAAAAAAAAAAAAAAAAAAAAAGACAAAAAAACAAACAAATACAAAGTGAAAAAAACTGCTTTTGATATTTGATAATAGTGTTGATGTTCCCAGTCATCCACACACTTTGATGAGGTCCAGGTCACATTGTCCTCTCTCATAGGCCACACAGGCCAGGTGAGGATCTCTCTTCTCACAGTAGCGTCCCACCACGGCGCTGTCATAGAACGGGTTCTCCTTCAAGAAGCGCTCGGGTGTGTTGTTGCTGTCTATGTAGATCTTCGCCAGGGCATTGTGGGTCGCTGGCTCCTCACATCCTTCATGGATACGAGACTCCAACCACGGCAGCAGAAGCTTCAACCTGACAAGATATTGTAGAAAGCTGTAATCCTGCGTGTATTAAAATGTCTAATCAAATATTGGCATATTTAATGGAATCCAAAGTTACACCACGAGGTGGCACTGTTGCTCATTCAGCATTGACACTCAATTGTACTAAAGTCATCTTGTTGACATATTTTCAAGTTAATAGTTATACATTATCAAGAGGAAACTACATATATAATCAGAAGAGAACTAGCTTCACAGGGAGGTCATAATAGAGTTTATATTCCTGTTCACATGTATTCATATCTATTTTCAGCAACTGCTATCAACATATGTCCATATGATGCTTCACAGACAAGATCAGAATATATATATATATATATATATATATATATATATATATACACATATATATATTTTATAGGTTTATTCTCTCAAGAATTATTCTAAAAAACAGGAATGTAATTTCAGTGGTTTGAAGATTACAATTTCTCCTTTAAATGTTCAACATGAAGAGCAATGAGCAAACTGAATGCAGGGTATCTTGCTATACAACAGTCCAACTAAAAGACCAGCTATATTTTTATTCTGATCCCACTTGTACATTCATATGACTCAGTGTGTATTTTCGCCAGTGCATCCAAGTGAATTGGAGTCTTACCGGTTTCTCTTCTCTACCTCCTCCACCAGCTCATCTGTGGAAAACTGCCCTCTGACCACCATGATCAGATTCTTGATCACATCCTCTGAACAATCCACATCCAATAAACCACCAATCACCACTGGTAAACGACTGGGGTTCACCTGGATTGAAGTCAAACAAATTCAGAATATAAACTCAAAATAAAACGGTTTGATTCAGGAGTGAGCAGCTATGTGTAGTGTTTCTGTGGTAATCATACCTTCTGTACATAGATTTCAATGTATTTCTGCAGACTGTTGCGGTACAAGTAAAGCACCAAGTCATGGACGAAGTCAAAGCGATCACACACGATGATGAGAGGCAGCTGGTCTGTGAGCTTAGCCTCCTATGACAACAAACAAACAAAAGATTTAGGTGTGACTCAACTATATAAACACAGTATTACTCATCAATGGTGATTAATGCATTTTTATACCTTGAGGAAGTTTTTGACCCTCTCTGGGTCGTAACAGTTGCTCTCCCTGCAGATTCTCTCCACTTCCTTGATCTGGCCGGTCTTACAGGCAGCCTGGATGTATTTAAAGTGAACGTCAGGCTCCTGGCTGAAATTTACGATTGACCCAAGGAAGTAAAATAAGCCTTGAATGAAAATGGCAGGAGGAGGAACAATAATAAAGTTAGTATCATCAGTTATGACTTAGAATTTAAAAACTTGGAGAAAGTAATACACGGGTGTCAAACACATGGTTATGTTTACCCTTCTGATGATGTGTTGTTGCAATAGTAATAGTAAAGGCCACAAAGAGTCTTAATTTATCCGAAGTAGGCTTGATTGGTCAAAAGGGACCATAAAAGCCTTTCGTAACTATAAACATTTCCACTTGTTTAAGTGCAGAGGTACAAGTACATTATGAGAAATTCTACACTGAATGATTAAATTTATATTTTCACACAACCTGAACAAGTTGAAAATTGTTTTTAAGGAAAAATGATGGCGGTTTCAACATCATGCCATTTTTTTTAATGATGCTTGAAACTATTGTTTTGAATCCAAAAATGCAAGAAATTACTTGACTGTGCTTTATTTGGCTCTTGAACAAAAAGGATCTGTCAACCTCTGAGACACAGTGTTTCTATTCAGACTACTAGTTTCTGCAGCCTTCAGCATGAATGTTTTTAGAAATCTGTCTTCAGTATGGTTTTCATGCCAATGGAACTTCACTGGGAATAAGGAAGGTTGCTTTCACTGTTTTATCCCTGATCTTTTGTTTCAGCTGATATTGTGTTATGATCGATACCTCACCAAAACATTCGTAGTGAACAAATTAGAAATAGCACTTAGTTTTTTTATTGAAAACAAGGTTTTCTATGCAATTTTTGTACTTTGCATTTTCCTGCTGCAGGTCAGACTGGATCCTACTGGCAGACTGGTTTTGGCCCGTGGCCTTTATGTTTGACACGCCTGATTTAACACTTTACTTCAGAATGTGGAAAAACACCACAAAACCTACCCTCATAACTCTTGAACGATTCAAAGAGCTCCACTAATGCCTGAGTTCCCAGCTGTTCGTGATACTTGGATGCAACCTGAACAGACAGCTGCAGGTTCTGCCTGATATTAGCTGACAACATAGCCCTCAAACACTCCAGAGAGTCTTCCACTGACAGGGAGCCGAAAAAGTTCACCAACCACTAAGGGGGGGAAAAAAACAAATACATAGTGAGAACCTGTGAATTACAACTGCGACCACAAGAGTGGTATTCACAAGCATGATTGCACTTCTACATGTGTACCTCGGTGTTGAGCAGATGTGTGTGCACCACGGCTCGTTTGATGTCATACAGGTCGGTGTAGTGTTCAAGAGCTCTTTGCAGCAGTCCTGCTTTCTCACACAGCTGAGCAACATGGGCACGGTCATAGTGTGTAAACATCTGGTTCCCTAGGATTGCGTCTGCTACCTAAAAAAAAACAAAAAACAGACACACATGAACACACAAGTAGTGTTTTATATTATCAGGGGGAAAGGGTTGTGGGTTTTTTTCTTTTTCAAAAATGGTTTATCTGCCTGGATACTCACCTGGGGGGCATGAATGAGGTTCATCTCAAGCAGACGTGTCTGTAGATGTCCTTCTGCAGGGCGGTTGTTCTTTAAAGCGTCTAATAGGAAGGAGGTGCATTGCTGGATCAGGCTACCCTCCATAAACACATCTACAATCTACCAAAGAGAAATAAAAAGAACAAAGTTAGAAAATGCTTAATTTCCTACCATCTGTGAACCATAAGTTCAATTAGTATCCAAGCTAAAAGTCATACAGTATTAAACACGACACGGTCAGCAGACAGATGTTTCTACTTTTCATATTTAATGACATTCATGGAGACTACAAAAATAAAGGGGGGACGATATTAACTTCACAAGCATCAAACCCTCCAAATCTCTGAGTCTGGGACTGAACACAGTGATGATGTGGCTTTAAAGAAAAGAGGGGGTCACTGACTCAGTGAATTCCAGGCATTGCTGGCACATCTGGACTAACACAGATGTCGGCTCCCACACTGGGCACTTTGTGTGTCTGTGTGCATGTATAGCAGTAAACAGGCACATGTGTTATAAAAAGGAGGGAATGAGTAGGAGTGAGGCAGGCACGTCATTGAACGTGTTACCTGGTTTATATTGGCCAGCGGCTCCTCGTCCTGGACCAGCATCTGAGCAAACTGCAGTCCCTGGTCTGGATTGACACGCATCACATTCCTCAGCAAAAACACCCAGTCTGGGGTGTAGCCAACCTACAAAAGGGCAGGAAAATGAAAATGTTGTTTTGTCTCAAATTCTAAAAGTGATTTTACAAATAAAGCGAAAGAAAGTTAAACTAGAGTGAAGGGTGAGACACACACCAAAAAAAAGATACATTCTTAGAGCAAAACTGCAAGTTAAAAACATAAACAAAAAGGGGAAAAAGGGGTTTGGAAGCAACTCTATTACCTTTTTAGCATACAAAACAATCTTCTGAAACTGGCCAGTCTCTGCGAAGCATTGGATGACCTTGTTGGGGACATTAGCTCTGAGATACACACTAAGAGCCAGAGTGGGGTCAGATGCCTTCACCAAGTCTCCGAGCTCCTCTGAGCACTCCAGCTACAACACAATCACACAAACACACACAGCGATAAATTAAAAATGACCATTTATAACATGCTAATCAACAAAAAAGTAAATAATTAAAAATTTTTGTAAGCAACTATTAATTTTCACAATTACTTCGAGACTCTTCAGTCAGTCATTTGTTGACCCTGCTGCTGCTTAAATAAAACTGCTTGGTCTTTCAAACGTACCTTGTCCTCCTTCAGCCATTTCTCCAGAAGCTGTTTGCGGCCCTGTTGCAGGACGGGCCTGCACAGCTCCAGAGACTCAAACTTGTTAAGTTGGCCTTGATCCAAAAGAATACCGAAGTACTGCAAAAGTGGGGAGGCTTGACCCGGCTGTGCAGGAACACTCTGAAACTTACGAATAGTTTCTGCTGTCCGAAGGATACCCTGAGAAAATGACATGAAACATAAGGGGTCACATAGAGTCGAGTCCTCTATGACCTCAGCTGGGCTGGATCAGTGAAGTTATAAAAATATAAAATTCAAATAATTCCGACTAAGTTATCCCCTTGGTTTTAATTCAAATTTTACTAAATTAAATGAACTGTTCATGTCTTCTTCTTTTTTTGTGATGCCATCCTACAGGCCAGATCGAACTCTCTTGCAGGCTGCTTTTGCTCTCTGGGCGGTTTGTTTGACACTGCTGTCATTTACAGAGATATGAATGTTTTCACAATGCCCCATTTGTAAGTAAGTGATACCTGTACGTCTGGTGTGAATTAGTGTGTGAAAATGCTGCTCTATTGCTGCAGAGTTGGTGTACCTTAGGTGCTGATGCTGCAACCTTTGCAGCCTCTGAATAACTTCCCTGGGCAAACAGAGTGTTGAATTTTCTGGAAAAAAGTTCCTCGGCTCCAGCCAAGTTTGACCTCACAGCCATCCTCAAAGCCAGATCAGGGTTCTGCAGGACGTTGGTGGCATAGTTGACAATGTTTTCCTCTTCGACACACACGGACAACACCTACAAGAAAACCCACAAATTAACCATCCGCATGAATCACAAAAGCCTGAAAGTAAAATAGTTGTCGCTCACCTGTCCCTTCTTGTTGACGCCAATGATTCCCGAGGTGGCTTCATGAGGGGCAGTAACAAAGATGGTTTCTGCACTGATTCGGTTCATGTAGATACACACGCCAGACTCCAGGTCATAGAGGTGAATGTAACCGTACTTTGTAATCAAATATATTACACCATGTTTATTGCCAATCTGAAGAAAGGGAGAGAGAGAGAGGGAGGGAGAAAGAGAAATTTTAGGCCCCGAGCAGCAGAACCCATATGTTTTCAGAAACCTCTGAGTAATAGGGGTTTGGTGGTAACCTGCATAGCTACTGGAAAGTCTGTCTGGGCCTCTGGTGGGAAGAACACATCGACTGCTTTCTTAGCAAATGGCTGGTTTCCCGTAGCTGGCTGACCAACTTCTATGATGTGTAACTGGAAGAAGAAAGTCCACAAAAAAATTATTATCACAATAAATATTAACATGAAAAACAAAACCGGGAAGTCGATGTCCTTTGCTTCCCAGAGGGGATGAAGATTTAAGGTTTAATAGAGTTCATTGCTGTTCGTTCTGAAAATAAAACAGCGTGACAACATCATGAGCACAATTTAGTGGCCCTCACCTTTCCCCCAGCCTGTGAGCGCACAGCAAAGCAGAAGAGAGTGGAGGGGTTGGCATTTCCCTCCACTTTGAACTCTCCAAAGGCAGCAGCATGGCCTTCAATGGGCTGGGACACTTTCCTGTCAACAGAATACAGCTGCATCGCCCCAACCACACGGTTTTGCTGCAGGAAAAAGAGATAAATTAGATTGGTCACATGGCTATGTTTGCCCATTTAATAATGAAAAAGCAGTTCTAAATGTTCATATTACGTATGCTTAATATGCTCATCTCGTCGTCAGCAAGCAAGGAAATTAGTTAAAGCAATACAAATTTTTTAGGGTGAACCTTTATGATGTGTGTGTATATATATATATTAGCGAAACACCGATACTGATACCACCCAGCAAGTACTACGCAACGACGTTATGACAAACGTTAGGCAGACTGTAATTTACAATCTGCAAAAACATCAAGTGAAAGTTGCAAAGGTTAGTTCCTACAACACCAGCAACTTAATTACAAGTGACAACTGGACCAGCAGAGTTAGAGGGATGCTGCTCATTACTTTAACTGGAGTGTGTGTGTGTGTGTGTGTGTGTGTGTGTGTGTGTGTGTGTGTGTGTGTGTGTGTGTGTGTGTGTGTGTGTGTGTGTGTGTGTGTGTGTGTGTGTGTGTGTGTGTGTGTGTGTGTGTGTGTGTGTGTGTGTGTGTGTGTGTGTGTAACACAGTAAACTGGGTTCCTCAGTCTACAATACACAGAGGGCAGTGTTTGACACTAGGCACTGACCTATGCCTACTGTAGACGCAGTAGTATGATGGAGCCTTCAAAACAGTTGGAGGTGTGCGTAGTGTTGACGGAGGCTGTGCATAGATGGTTCGTGGCAACACACAGCTGTTGTGTAACATTTGTGTATGGAGTATGAGTTAGGGTTTATGGCGATTACCAAGAACTCAGTAAAAAAGTTGTATCGGTGCATCCACAACATACGTATGTACATACATACAATGAGAGAGATCACATGGACCTTTAATCCAAAGAGGTTGTAGACCAGCAATCAGAGAAATCGAGCGATCGATCGTGTTACGTGCCCTCAAAAACATGTTTTTGTTATGTGCTGTTCTTCGTTACCCGACGTGCGTAAACACGAACACGTGCCTTCCTACCTGAGCAGAAATCCCGATCAACAGCAGCCACTTCTGTTGGTCGTCAGTTCTGTAGTTTATGATCTGACATCCCGCCAAACTGGCGTGCCGGTCGAATACTTTGGTCGGTTGGGAATCCCCCTCCATGCTCCAGTGAAAGACGGCTGTATCCGTCACCAAGGCAACAGTGTTGACGGATATCCACTTCCAGAACATGACCTCGTCTGTCATGGTATGGGCCTTCATCTTACTCTTCATCTCAATGTTAAAGATCTGCAGTGTCTTGGCAGCTGAGGGAGGGTGCACACCCAGGATGAGAGAAGTGAGACAAACAGACAGACAGACAGACAGACAGACAGGCAGACAATTTCAGATACTCAGGACATATACAAAGATCTCCAGAAGAAAATCTTTGAATGGAAATACAATGGAAACACACTTTTTGAAGACAACTGGGAGAAACATTTGTCTTATCTACTTCTCAATTCATTGATTTAGCCTATGAAACAGTTTCTACCGACTGAACATGTACTGTATTGTATGAATATATCATATATGAACGTATGAGTTTGTTGAACTGTGTGGAAATCAAATTGGTAAACAGTGCCATTTCCAACAAATGTTATGCAAGGGAGAACCCCAGTTATATACAAATGAAGACAAAATCAATTCCAATTACTTTTTTCATATTGCAAAACTAAATGCATTTCAAGGTTAAAATAATCAAATGCCTGCAAATGCATTTACAGCTCTTGAATTCGGTTTGTATGTTAAGTTAGTAGCTCTGAATACAAACCTATGATAACTTTCCATGTCATGTTTGACATTTTTATCACAAATATTTGACGATAAATAAACTACTATTTGAATAGCTTCACTTCACTTATAAGCTAAGACAAACCAGTTGTGCAACCTTACATCTGACTATGTGAGCACAAGGGAACTTTACAGAGTTCATGATCAACACGGCCAAGACAAAAAGAGACACTAAGACTTTGGCCGAGCTGTAAAGATGTTTCTGAGGTCAACGATATTGATACAAGTCAACATTTGATAACAACCATGATTTAAAAGTAAAGTTAGGTGAGATAAGTTATGGATCAGGTGAGTAATTGAGTAATCTGTTGCAGAAACCCCGTCAGCACACACAGCCGTCATGTTCTTGCAGATGCAGCTCAGCTTTAAAGCAAGGAAGGATTATAATTTCACTCTAATAGCTGATGATGCATACCACACATACAATCTCCCAGCATACAAGTCATGCTAATACATGTGTAGTTCTCATAAAAGTCAAGTGAATGCCAGCAGGTTTTATGAGAGGAGAGGCCATTCTGATTCAATTTAATGGCAATGAAGCTACTGAACAGTTGATGGCATTTTAATGAATTGGTGATCAAAATAGCTCTGCATTCTTTAGATAGATATGTGGGGGAAGCTTTTATGAGAGAGACATGGCGACTTCATCATCACAACAGAGTGCCACACAGACAGAAAGCAACTCACCGTCTGAGAAATAACAGAAAGCAAGGGAGAAAAAGCAAAGTGTCAATCAGGTAAGAATGGGAGGACAAAGATAGACCAGAGGGAAAAGAGCAACTGCAGAGCATTATCCTCAGAAACACACGGGAGGAGGGAGAGAGAGGGAGAGAGCATTATCGTCAAATCATCCTGATCAGCGCTTGTGGTTGTGCGCTCAGGGCCAGATATAGTGCCAGACAATCAATTTTCACAACCAATTTAGTACATTCGGGCAATAGAAGTGAGTGCACTCTACATATTTTCAGCACTGATATAGCATTAGTCATCGCATGACCGTGGCATTCTCACATCATTTCCAGTGGATGTCTAAATCTGTAAAAACTAGAGACAAATAAACAGCACCAAGGCCATGCAGACTTCACTCTGGGAATTTAAGCTACAATAATAACCTCGGCATTTGGGATGAAGCCACCAATAATAAAAGCAGGCTGTTTTTTTCCTCACAGCAACACAGTATTTCTCATCTATCAGCCACTGCTGTGGCTTTCTGAATGTGTTGCAATGCTGCCATATGCATCACTGGCTTACCTTTCAGGGCAATGACCTTGCTGGCGGGGTTCATGATGGCACTGTCGGCAGAGATGGGTCTCCTGATTGGATTGGTGGGGTCGGACAAGTCCACTATCACTACTTGGTTCTGCTCGCCCACCTTCTCTCTAATGCAGATGAACTTGTCCGACTCCAGGGTCAGATAGCTGAAGCCAATGTTGGCTGGGTTCACACCCAGATTCTGCAACTGGAAGCAAAGGATAAAAACAATATTAATGAGAAGCACTACACAATTCTCAAGTTAGTTTATTTTATCAGTATCCAATACTAAAGTGGCATCCAAACAGCTCAAAAATAGCGAGGAGAAATTGGTACAATACTTGGAGAAGTATACAGTTTTAGATGGGAAGAACTATAACAATATAAATAAATTCAATTGAGAGACATACAGTATAGCAGAACTGCTTTGTTGTCAGCGCTCAACAACCTGCATGAACTCATCTCCAGCAAGAGAGCCTTCCACTGCAGTGACTTTCCAAACACGATAGACCACCAGACACTCGGCATTGGTCGACGGGACCGGGTACTTTTTCACATATTTGGATGCATCCTATACATTCTGCTGAACACTGTCCTGCTCAAAGACACAACCCAAACAGCAATTGGATTTTTATTTATCTAATTTTACCACTTGAACAGAATCCGCACTTCAACATGCCAACCATCCACTTTTTGTAAAATTCTGTCTTTTGTCATTCTTTGTGTCCCTTCACTTGTTTGGTATTCATACCAAGTTTATATCTGCGATGAAAGTATTGTAACTAGATAATGTTTGTCGTATGCTCAAGAGACTTTTCTTCACACATGTAGAAACGAAAAAGCACCCCTCCCGACATTCTCAGGTTGTTTAGCATCTGATGCTGAGATAAATAGCTCCAGAGAATACTGTAAATGCCTTGTGACAGAATGACGAAATATCCAGGGTGTAACCTGCCATAGAGGTTAGTGAAGCAAGCTTTTATTTGGACGTTTGCTGGTTGGAATCCCACTGCAGGCAGCTGAGGTCTCATCAAGAAGAGAATCAGCTGAAATTAAACTGTTAAAAACATATAGATCACGAGGATCCACTATGGTGACCATGGGAAGGAGCAGATGTTTATTTGTAGTTGGTTTTATAATCGACCTGAAAACAATTTATTGTCCAATACAGTAATAAAAACAATTATAAATCAGCCAATAGTTGTTTAACTGTCTAATTATGATGTTAAGTGTTAACTTATTTATTAGTAAGACTCATATTGTCAGAAAGCTATAAAGAACAGTATTCCGTTCATCATCCAATAGTATTTGATAAACATGTTTACTTAAGTATAACTCAAGTAAAACTCTGTGGTACTACAGCTGGAGAGATTCCTAAAACTGTGCTCTCAACATGAACACAAAAAAAGTGTCATGGGAAAGTGTAGATGGCAGCATCTGATGTTTGTCTAGCAGGAATAAAAATAAATGAATAAATACATAAGCAGCCAGTGGCAGATCAGTACATCATTTTCTTATTAAAACAGCAGCAGGTCTGTTTTCTCCAGTTTTCCAGGAATGTTTTTTAAGGTTGTTTTCCAGATGGGAGGTCTGGTGATATACAGAGAACAGGCGTGGGTACATGGTGGACAACAGGATGTCACCACAACACAGTTTGAGTTTACACTCTTTATATAGCTGCTGCTTATCGCCTAAATAAACCAGAGGATTTTCACACCAATGTTTGATGATGGATGTTTTCATTCATTTGCAGTGGCGTAACCATCATCACGTCTCAATTATACTTTGGGGAGAACCAATGTTCCTCATATCAGCAAACCCTGTGATTAAACCTTGACAATGCATCTGCTTCAGGACTCCATTGTAAAACTGTTTAATTACTACTAAACTAGTCTGACATAATATCAAAGAAAACCAAGAATAAATTTGAATATTTCAGAAGTACAATTTGTAAATCCAGCAACTTCACTTTTCTGATGAGAACAAAAAGTCACAAAACAAAATACAAAGACTGAACTGATGTCAATTTCTGCTATGTAAAATTCAGGCTGCAATAAACAACGCAGACTAACAACCACAGAACACCCCAGTGAGATGGCCGAACAGAGAAATGATTGTGGATGTTGTCAAACTAACTGTGAGGCGAGAGGACAGACCAAAACATGCACTCTCCCTCTGATGACTGAACTGACTGCATTATGCAGTCTGAAGCAAGCGGAAAGGAATCCTTCGGCTCATCACAAGGACTGTACTATCTCGCGGTTTGCTGGTAGGGTGGGTCAACAAATCATGACGGCTGGGCCATTTAAATCATCTGCAAAACAGGAAGGATGAAGCTCTCAGCAGTCTGGTTGGACACTGAAACTAACAAATTAGGAAAACTCCTTTTAGACGAGCATACAAACTTTCAGTGGACATAACAACGACCTGTTTTAGATTACTAAATAGGTTTGGGTAATAAACACAAGCTGTCAATTTACACTTTGTAATGTGACAGGAGACACTTTAATTTGACCAAATGAAAGTAAAATTGGCATGACCTCGGTAGTTTTATTCAACTTTACACATCTTTTTTATCCTTTTTGATTTACCTTTTGTTTACATTTACACCCAATGGGTGAGGTTATCATCATTTAATAACTTTGGGATGGATACCACTCTTCAATAATACAATACGGCACATCAGGTAAGTCTTGTTCTCAAGTTTCAGGAACATGGATTTGAGTGATGTTTGCCACATGAAGCGTTTCACCTAAAAACAAGCCATGTCTATGGTGCAAGTTGCAATGGCTTGCTGAAGCAACCCATATAAAAGCGAAACTTAATGGCTCATACTCATTAAAATAAAACAGTTAAATTCTAGGATTAGGTTCTGCCGAAACACAAGGGTTTTCTCCGCAGGATCCAGCTTCTTCCCACGGACCAATAATATGCTTTTTAGGTGCCTCTAAAAATTGCCAGTTGGTGTGAAAGTCTGTCTGTGTCAGTGCTTCGTAGCCTGCATTTCATATTACTGTTTCAAGTGGGCCTTTGCCAAGCGAGATACACTTTGATAATATCAAGGAATATCCTTCTTGATACTTTAATATTGGCTTTAACCATGCTACAAAGCCTCTCCTCAATGTGCAGCAGGTTTCTGGGACGTCTCTGGAACATATGAGATAACGGTGCCATGAAAAGGCCACAGAGAAGACCTGAGGGAGGATTGGAGCCATATGCTGCATCTCCTCAAGACTGCCAAGACTATCTCTGGGAGGAGAAGGGAGGGGAAACCACAATAAAGATGGTGAGGGTGGGGATAAGGAAGGGAGTGAAAGACAGTCCTGGCACAGTCTTGCATCCTGCTAAAAAGGTAGACAGAATTTGTCAGGAAAAAAGCAGTGGGAAGAAAAAGAAGAGAGCTAGACATGTCAGTTCAGCGTAGTTCCAGTAAGTCTCTGGCAATTTACAGTTCAGGGTGGGGTGGCTGACTCACCGGAAGAAACCCCCCCCGCACAGCTCAGTGGAACATTCCTGACTGAAATCATACTTTAGCTACATCCTAATGTCTCCGACGACTTATTAACTACCTGAAGCAATGCAACACAAACTGCTATCGCTCACCTTCCATTAACAGCAGATATCAGCCATGACAAAAAACAGCATGAATATCACAATCTGAAGGCAGCAGAACTTTACTGATAAAACATCATTGACTGGATTTGTAGGATTTGCATGAAGCGAGGCACCTACACTTTAAATCAGCAGCTGAATACTTGGTGTAATAAGAAATGGACAATAATTAAATGCACTTATATAGCACATTTTATCGCTTCACAAATGTCACCACACTTGTTCCAAGCACCAAAGACAACAGTTGCCCTGGAAGTGCTTCCACATGATTGGGAGCATTGAAGCACTCCAACTAGGCCACAGCTGTCCCATAGACACACTTACAAATGGGAGGATGAGGAAAAAAAGACTGAATAAACATTCTTAGTTTACAGTTTTCTGCACAATACATACGTAAGGTTATATAGATAAGCAATTGCTACATGTAAAAAATAATTAAAATAAGGTTTCATGTAATTGTTCGTATAATGCTCATCTAATGGTTTTTATGCACTCAGCTGTTATTGGCAGCTTGTTTTGAACATGATTTAGCACCTAAATGCAGTTATTTTCAATGAGAAAGTGGTTTGTGATAAAAACAAAAAAGAAAGCCAAAAAGTATATGTATGCACCAAAACAGTGCAAAATAAACTATTGGTTAATAATTCAAAACAGGTTTGCATGAGTGATATTGTACATGTTTGATAGAAGATTTACAGGCAATATAACCGAAGCATCAAGGAAATCATGAGCAAATAAATTGTTCATGAGCATCACTTTCTGCCTGAAATCACTTACTGCAAGTTTAACAGTTCATGACTCATTTAACATTACAGAGATACACAATGCAAGTATTGTATTTGTGAATGACTGCTCTTCCTAAGCATCCATGATTGAGTTTCTGTGACTGAACACAGGCGTTCATCACCGTCACTACCAGCCACTGCTGCTGAGGTCACAGATGTGATCTGTTAGTGTTCTGTCATCCGGCTTCATATCCTGATGTGATTTGCCAGACTTAAACAAGGCCTGCTTACCTCTTCTGTCTTTCAAAACACATCCGCTGGCATCAGTTCTTCAGAAGACACAAGAAACAACTGCCGCAGAGACCACAGGTTTGAATGTCATAACGAGACTCGACTGGACAATTTCCAGGGCGTCTCGGATGTGCAGGACATTTTTTGCACAAGCTGCTACAGTACAAAGACCACTGCACTGACAGCCAGCAGCACAGACACATGACCTGAAAATGACTCCTACTTTGATGCTCTCATACTTCAATAGAGCTTCTCCTTAATCACCACCACCACCACCACCACCACCGCCACCACAAACAAACCTTAAGTGAGCTCCACTCCTCAGACAATGGTTCATTTAGCAGGTTACAAACCTACCATGGTATACTCAAACCAGTGTTGATCTTAAATCACAAAACATACATATGTAAAAAAAACAACAACAACAATGGAGAAATGAAGGATTCAATAAGTGCAGGTGAGAACACCTCTGAGATGAAAGCTCTTGTTTCAATTGGCTTAATTCATATGCACTGTAACTCATCCAACTTCTAGTTCAACAAGCTTGTTTCTCATCAAGTAGCTAGATCCATGTTACACTCATGAACTCCAGCCCAGACTGTAGACATTGAGCTGTAAATACCAAGTCAAGATATAAAAAAAAAAAAAAAAAAAAAAGTTAAACAACTTGAGGCCCAAAGTCCTGGGTTGCAAATTCCAAGCATTTTTCACTCTGCTGGAGCCACCTAGATTCACGGGGGGATACGACTGGGGCAGAGTGGGGATTTCACGGTAGAGGTGGAACAAAAAAGCAGTCTGCTGCTTATCACTGTCTCAAGGCAAGATTTTCTGAAGAGATGCATGTAGGGAAAGGTATGCGCTGTCAGGAACACTTTGAACTAATAACCCGGACGTTGCCAGGTACTGTACTGTGATCCATCAGTGTGCAGCGGCGCACAACTCCTGCCAGTGAAGAGAGGAACCCGCTAGGCTGCAAGCTCTCTTGGCCGGCACAGCTTTTGGTGGATAAAGGATCTTTGGCTGAGAAAAGTGGGGCTACTGGCCAGAGGAAGGGAGCACAGAGGGAGAGAGGGGGGTGGGGACTCTGGGCTTTTTTTCTTTTTTTGTGAAAGGCCATTTCACTGCCTGGTGTTACCATAACAACAGGCTACAGACCAGGGGAGGTGGAGGGGTGCATCACAAAGTTTCTCTTTTGACTGCAAGACAATGATTAAAAGTCCAAAACAGGAGAAAGAGGAAGCTAAGAGGAAACCTGTTCAGTTCACCTGAGGAAGAACAAGGAACAGGCTGGTTGTTTCCCCTTCTTGTCACATAAAGGAAAGCCTTTAGGGTAGCATTTTCCAACCAGGGCTGCACAATGGTGTCATGGCTGGGACTCTCTCCTCATAGCATTAATGTCTCAAGTTCTGTGTGGAGTTGTTCTCCTTTCCATTTCTCATTGGTGTGTCCGTCTCTGTGTTTGCCCTACTGTAAACTACTCTGGTTGTATCCAGCATTCGTTCACAGTCGGCTGGGATCAGTCACAGCAAACCAGCAGGCTGGATACAGCTGCAAAGAGGATGGACTACAGGGCACATGCAGCTCTTGATGCTGATTATTTTGAAGCTGCATGGCTGCTCAGTTTCCATGAGAAGATAAACCACCAAGTTAAGCTTGGAGACATATTCAATCAATATAATGATGCAGTGAAATGAAACTGGATGTAGTGAGGTTGTTTTTGGTTGAGACAGGAAACTGCTCACATAATGTGCTTTATTTTTATTGTTTTTTTCCTGATCTGACAAAGCAGCTTGATGAAGTTGTTGGCTATCATGATTGTGCGAGTACAAACTAAATGCGTATACCTCCGCAATCACCTAAAAGCACACCCGATTGCTATGAACATTGTGGATACATGACGGTGTGGTGCATAACGCCCAGTGAATCTGCATACACACTTGCTGGTGTTGTTCCAGCTGGAGGCTACTAAAGTGAGGATATGCGGCGGCTTCAGGGCATGACAACAACATGGTAGCAACAAAGCCGGAGAGCAAGTGCCATTCGGGGCTCAGTTACAATGCTGCCACCAACAGCTGAGCTCAGTTGTCGCCAACATTAAAAAAAAAAAAAAAAAAAAAAAAAAGAAAGTGTCAAAACACCGCAGTTTGCATGGCCGGGGGGTCTGAAAAATGACAGCGGCGTTTTTCACTCAAAAGCTTAGAGAAGCTGCGACGTGCCCACACGCCGGGTCTGCATTAGAGCTGTGTACTATCCCACTGTTCAATTTTTACAAGTCATCATCTGCCCGGCAGGAGAAAACTAGGCCTGTAGCTATATTGAGCACCACCCTGCAGCCCTGCTTCTGAATCCCATTTAAATGCGACATGTGCCGTGTGTGTGCGGACCCTTGTGGACAAGGAGTGGCGCAGAAAAAATTAAAAATAAATAAAATAAAGCCAGCTCAATATCATTTTAGGGCTTTTCTCCCCCTGTGTCTGCTTACCTGCAGATGTTCCTGAAATCGTATCGGCAATATCTGAGCCATGTCTGGGTGATTTCTCTGCCCGGCAGAATCCGTGAGGAAGGAAAGGGGAAGGGGGACAACCGCAGGAGAGAGGTGGTCTTTTCTTCTATTTGTGCCGAAAACGTCCCGAAAAAAGAAGTCAGAATGATGCACGGTGGAGGTAGTCTAGGTGGCTTGCGTTGGTATCACACGAATCCAGTTACTGCTCCCATTCAGCAGCCCCTCTACACCAGTCCTGAGTCACAAACTCCGCACCTCCGCTAAGAAAACTAGTCCACCTTAACTACTACTGAGCCAAACCGCCTCCTCACGTGGTCTGACGACACTCCAGAGCCACTCTAAAAACCACTCCTGACTTATTCCCACTGAGGAAGTCAACGAAGTAGCCTGTCGATGTCGTTTCGTTGTGACACAAAGCTATCAATAAAAGTCGTCGGATGTGCAGTGTGTAGCCCTCCGCCGCAGCCCCCTTCCCCCTTCCTTTGCACAAACTTCGAAATGAGGGCTCGTGACATCCGCCCCTCTTTTTTTTATATCCTGGTTTATATTCAATTATACCACATTATATTAAACATCTTTCAAAGTTTGGCACAAAAAAATTAAGCAAGTGTGGCGTTTTTTTAAAATCTCCATCCTCAACCAGGAGCTCATCAGTATGTTCTGGAAACAGATGCAACAAAATGTGCTAAGATTGGCATCTTTTTTATTAAAAAACCAGCTCACGATTTGAAACAACAAATGACGATGAAACGGGTACGATGTTTAACTTTGCCTCCAAACCACTGTTCAATTTGATTATCAAGTTGATGAATTCTGTGGCTTTGTATGGAAGCGAATATGGCTGAAAAATCAATTTGAAATGTATGAACAGAAATGCTTTTTCATTTTCAGATAAAACTGCATTTTTTGACTCATAAATAAAAATTATTAATCAATCATCCAAACTGCATTTTAATTTTCTTTGACAAGGCTACTTATTCTGTGACTTAATGAAAAAAGAAAAAGAAAATGATGATTAAAATTAAGATTTAATTTTCAAAAGACACTCCAGCAAATAGTGACCAAAATTCATTTCAAAATTGTCAAATTTGAAAATTAAAATGCATTTGCAAAAGAAAAGAAAGAAAAGAAAACCAAAAGATGGAATTGCTCTTTCGTTTTCATGTCCGCCCCGCAAAAAAAAAGGATCAAAATTCAATTTGCCCAGTGGCCGTTTTCCAATACCCATACTTGTCCATACGTGTGCACTCGAGTACCCGTGAAACGTCATCAGTGGGAGACCAACCCAGCGTCACCTGGTCGTCTCCATCATCCTTTCCTTTGCGAAAGGATGCGTCAGTGGTTCCTAAGTTAAAGGAGGCTCTAAGGAAGCAATGAGCCTCCTTTCCTTTGCTTATTGGGAATTCGGACAGTCCTTATCATGGCCGCCACACAAAACACTTCCAGGGTTAAGGAAAAGTCGATAGATAAGGAGATAAGAGAGACAATTCGGACGTATCCTCGGAATACCCGGATGTATCCTCGCTTCGCCCACTTTATCGAGGATGCATCGACACGGAGCTGTGCAGGCTTGGTGAAACCAATTTACCCATTATGCATTTGGCAAGAGATGCCGGAGGGGATCACGGAGGAGAAAATACACAGCAGTGCCTAAAAAATGCGAAATATTAGCGTCATTGTTTAACAGAGTGTAGTTTTAAGAGTGTTTTATGCGAGAATATAGTTGTTTAAAATGTTGGTATGAGGTTGATATTTCAAGATCACACTTACTTGAACATTTGTTCTGACGTTTTCGGAGATTGTGGATCCAGACTGAGATGAGGCTGGCTGTGATTTCTCTTCTGTGGTTAAACATGAGATATATATGTTTTGGTGTAAATCCAACGGTGTTCATGTAAATTTCAATTTGTTGCTAAGGGGAAAGATCATGTTTGAAGCTATTTAACTTGACTTCGATATTTAAAATGAGAGGTGAAGGTACTACTGGCCATATTGTTTTGTCTCAGTAATACAAATGTCTTCTACCGGTTCTACTGGAGGTTCTACTGGTTCTACTGGAAGATGCTGTGGATTCAAACTAACACCATGCACTTTTTTAATCCAGGACTACTGAGGAAACTGAAGCCTGATCCAGTGGAGAAGAGGAACTCATCCAGATGAGGATGGGAGTGAGGATTGTTATTGAAGGCTTGAATTATCACATGCATATATTTGATTCATACATGTGTTAATAACTTATTGAATTGATAGCATGTCATTTTTTTTGTTTTTATGTTCTCCTCATCAACCTCATAATTGTTGAAATTCACCCGAGACAATTTTTTCTTTAAAGCAACATTGCATTGTCTGTCAAATAACACAGAAAAATGTTAAGTTCTATATTTTACAGTCATATACAATTATTTACAGTCATATGGTTAAATTTGTCAAAGCACGGAGAGCAGTGTTGCAAAAGATGAATAACTTGTTTACGTCTCTCTGCCGATCTCGCTGTCTTTATCCATCTATCGACATATATTTACACATGACTAGAGAACATGGCTACATGTGGAGAGCTTCCTGTCCAGATGTAGTTCTGCTCTCTGAGGCCTGCAGGTCGTTCTTCAGGAGCAGGTAGCTGGACAGCGAGCCTTGCTTGCACATCACTTCCTGCGAAGTCCGTCTGGGCGCCCAGCGTCACCTGGTCACCTCCATCATCATCCCTGGACCTTCCTCCTTCCTCCGTGGACATTCCTCCTCCATCCCTGGACCTTCCTGCTCCACCTCCATGATGTCACCTTCCTCCTCCACCTCCATGATGTCACCTGTTGCCACACAGACAGGCAGCAACATGAGGATGTATCTCCAGGGCTCTCAGAAAGATGGAGAACCTGCGGGTTTAGCCTGGGTTTCAACCTGGCCTGTCAGTTAAAATTCACATGGAAAACATTTGATATATTGTGATGTAATCATGAATCAGAATTTATTGTGTACACCCTTGGTGTTCATGATTGAGATTATTGAGATAAAGCAGGTTGCCAGTACAGTGCTATAATAACAATTGTGCGCTGCAGGCTTGACTATAGTATTTCCTCCGTCACCCAGCGGAAGTTTCTGGTAGATACAGTCAGGGCCGCCCGTGGCTAGGGCAGTATAGGCAAATGCTAGGGGCGCCGCTATCATAGGGGGTGCCGCCGTTCCCATCAGTAATTAAGATTCATGGATAAAAAGAAGAAAAATGATTTTCATGATATAATTTATTAATGTTTCACAAGAGTCCAAGAAAACATGACGATAACCTATCTAAAAATAGGCCCTATTTTCCTGCTCTCTGCTTGAGCCCCGACAGGCCGCATCACAACACCGCTCCTTGTTACCTGCTCACTGTGGGCGAGAATGGACAGGCTAGTTATCAGACGTAATGACACTCACTGACAGACAGTAGTACATAAACAACCGACATTATGTCAAATAAAACAAAGTCTTCGGGAGCCCAGGGGCGAAAGAGAAGAGGAGGAGAAACGTCGTAAAGAGGTAATTTCAATTTGCCTTAGGTTATTTATCAGTTGCACTCGCATTTATGCTAGCTTGTAATGGACGGATGATAGTCCCGTCCGTTACGACGTAACTCCTAACTGTCAACGTAAGTTATTTTCACTGCTTTTTCATGAGATAAACATTTTTCACGTGTTAAGAAAAAAACAGTGATACCATTAAAAATGTTATTCCTTGAAGTATGTCTCTGGTAGGCTGGATAAGACCTACGTATATTTCTTATTGAATTTATTGTATACTGAGTAAGCTTACACCTTACCGAGTTAAAAGTGTTTATTTTACATCACCTGCTGATTAATAGTATAAAGCAGTGGTTCTCAAACTTTTTACACCAAGTACCACCCAGAAAATACTTGGCTCTCCAAGTACCACCATAATGACCAACACTATACAGTAGACTAGTAAGCCTAAGCATTCATCAAAAACAAGGCCGAGGTTTTACTCCTAAAGAAGTATATTTAATATTGTCAGCCATTGTAACATTTTACACAGTTAGATTAGTAACGCTTAAATATAGGAAAATAAAAGACTGTACTTAAATAATGATTCAATTAAAATATATTGCACAGAAAAGTTAAATAAACATTGTACTTAAATAAATGAAAAACAAACGAACAAAAAACTGTTCTTAAAGATTTAATAAAACTGTACTGTACTTAAATGTTAAGTAAAGAATGTACTGTACTTGATTAAAAAAAAAATCAAAACAGGCTGCCTGAACTTCACACACTGCTGTATGGCTGCTTTCTGAAACAGAAACACACACACACACACACACACACAGCCCCACAGTGTGTGTGTAGGGCTTTTCCACCAAAAAGAACCAGGTTCTAGTTCAGGGCCGGTGCCAGAGCCAGTTCTTAAATGAGCACCACCAAAGAACCGGTTCTTTTTCCACCGTTAACGGAGCCAGTGAGAGCCACGTCATTGCGTCACTCCAAAACGTGATCCGTCACTGATTTCAACAATTTGGCGCTGACAGCGCTCATCCAGGTACAAGGAGACGGACTGTATTCATCGGTTTAGTCGGGTCGCTCCATCTAGCTTGGCCTGAACCTCAGATGCAGACCAAAGAGCGAGAAGACATTACGTCTCTTCTTGTCTCTATTGGTGTTTTTTCACGTCCGTCTTGTTTTAGTCCAGAGCCTCGGAGTGGCCATAGAGGGGGAAAAAAATAACGCGTGGATGAGTTTGGGGCGTATTTTTCAACATTACATTGTGAATTTCTGCTCCTTTCACTTTATTTCTAGGTGTGTCTGAATCAAATGCTTCAACATTGGAGAAGATTGGAGGTGTACAATGATAGAACGCAGCTCTAAAAACTGTTTCCAATGGCATCCTCCGTAAACACACTGATTAAAATTCTCTTTCTGTAGGAGCCAAATGTGATATTGGATTGTGTACAAATGTTTGACCTGTGTGGGTGTGTCACTGACGTCATGCGCATATAGATTGGGGCAATGAAGGAGGAGACAGGTGTTGACCCCGGAAGGGCACACAGGTTTTTGACCGCTCTGGCGGAGTTTAACAGAAAATGCTTGTGGTTTGTGCTCTGGAGAATTGAACTTAAGAACTTAACTGAAATAAAGAGATTGTTTATATCTTACCGGATCGTTGGACTCAATTGATGGACACAAAGCAAAAAGGTAAACAATAGCCGCCTAGCGCGTCAGACCCACCTACCGAGGCAACAGCTCACCAGCCCAGTATTGGGTGGCTGGTATAATTTCACATGAAGCGCCATTAAAAGGCTCATTTTATGCCTATAAAATCCAAGCTTTCACTTACAGTAGTATGTAGTTTGTTTTTTAGTTGCTGATGAACCAAAAGTATTCATTATAAAGGCGTTCTGTGGGTTAGAAAATAATATCGGAGCGTCTCGCGGAGCGCAATGCAGCTGCACACTGCATTGCTCAGTGTCTGCAGCGCCTCAGCCTGCGGTCAGAACGTGAAACAAGACCTGGACGTGACGTTAGTTATAATAATGTTACCATGAAAAATAAACGACAATGGAAAACTGCTTTTAAATTATAGCCGATGCAGCTGACTGACAGCAGAGGAGCACGGCAGAGCTCTCGAGAGCCGCGGCTCCACGAACGCGAATTAAATAATCCCGTTCCCTTGTATTATTAACTTCATGGAACGACTTATTATATCATTCCCACGTGTATTTTAAATTTTTTTCTCTATAACCCCTCTGGGGCTCTGTGTTCGCTTTAGTTTTCAGAAAGCCGGTACAGTCTTGCTTCCTCCTTTTAGGTGGCGATAACTCCGCCCCCAGCCGATGACGCGTCGGGTCCCAGTCTAGCTCCTCTCTGGCCCAGCAACGAAGTGGGGCCAGCGTAGCACCAGTTTAGCCCCTGTTTGGCCAGGGCTTTGGCAGTGGAAAGACAAAGAACTGGTGCTAAGGCTGGCCCTGGCTCCGAACTAGCACCTGGTTCTTTCCGGTGGAAATTTATATTTATTTCAGTGATCCTTTGGCGTACCACTAGAGAGAGCCCCGAGTACCACTAGTGGTATGCGTACCACACTTTGAGAATGACTGGTATAAAGCACTTGCCGTGCTCTGCTGCTTTGTGGAGAAAACATGATGCTATGGTATTTCTTGAACTGGAATTAAGCTTTTTATAAGTGTGTGTGTGTAAAGGACCCAACTAGCTTGTTACTGTTAGTTTTATTTTGAAGGCGCTTTTACACTGGTATTACTTGTTTTTCTGGAAGTCAAGTTAGAAACGGCAAGTTTTATTTTGAAGGACTGTAAAAACCGAAAGTCCAGTGAGACGAGGCGCAAACGGCACAGAGAAGACAAATAAATTACGGTTTTTAAAGTTTGTTTTATTTCACAAAGCACCTGGTTGATAGAGGCACATGGGTTGTACACATTTCTGGTACTATGTAAATTTATTTGGAGCAGTTTGTAGTAGTTTTTTGTAGTCTCTGTGTTTATGTCAGGGTGTTTATACTAACGTTATCTTCATTCATTTCTTAGCTCTTACCATGGATATGGAAAGGAACGGTTTTTGTGTAAATGAATCAAACGGCATGAACCATCAGTAAAGGAGTCAAGTTATCAGTCAACCGGGTATGCTACAGTGTGTTTTATTATCAATCGTGAAGTAAGCTTATCTTGAGCAGATTTTGCATATTTTTCTGGCTGTTGTCTGAATATTGACATCATATTGGTCCTGACATTTGCAATAATACTGTTTGTAGTTACCAATAATTACAACACAACCATTACATCAACATTCACAAAGATAAAGAAATCCCTGTAGTTGTTTTTGCTCATTAGACAGTTATCGGCTGTGATGCAACTCAGGTGCAAATTACCTGGGTTTCACAGCAGATTTCTTTGTTCACAATATGACTAAATTGTGAAATGTTCATTGTTTCAAAAATGCTCATCTTCTCTTGACAGATGCACTTTTAAAGTATTTGAATTCCACCACCCACCCCTGCTAACCCTCGGCCAGTAGTGGACAATTCTGCCACCCTGACCACCGTACAGCCAAGTGATGCAGCATCAGGGTCGACTGCCTCCTCCACATCTGCGCAGTCAAATGATGCACCATCGGAATCCTCTGCCTCCACATCTGCAACACAACCATGTGACTCTTCGGCATCTTCTGCTCCCTTCACCTCTGCACAGCTAAGTAACACAAAGGCGACACCAATAGACCCTGCAGACTGGCCATCTGATTTAACAATTAGAAAAGAGTTTGATCAAAGAGGACCATATCAAACCTAAAATAATTTCACATTTCCGAATGAAAAAGATTGAAGAAGGTATCAACATGATTACTTCAGTAGAGTCTTAGTCAATGGAGAGAAAATCAAAAGAAGCTGGCTGATGTATCCCCCCCCAAAAAAGATGCATTATACTGCTTCTGCTGCAAAATGTTTTCTCAGAGAGATTTGAAACTAGTCAGAGAAGGTCTGAGAGACTGGAAAAATGCCAGAAACCTGCTCAAGAGCCATGAGACTGGCCAGGATCACAACACACACATGGCAACATGGAAAGATTTGGCGGTCCTTCTTGCAACGGGGTGAACAATTGATAAACAAGAGATGGAACTAGCTGAGGCAGAGAGAAACAGGTGGTGTGATGTTCGAACAAGATTAGTTGCGATTATCCAGTCTTTAGCCGAAAGAAACATGGCTTTAAGGGGTAGCACTTTAAACAAGCCAGACAATGGACACTTTTTTAAAGAGGCTGAACTTATGGCAAAGTTCGACCCTGTAATGAAGAAGCATGTTGCTCGGGCGCAAAGTGGAACAGGCAGTCACACACCTTACTTAGGGAAAAGAATCTAAAACGAACTAATCGGCTCAATCAGCACAAAAATATTAGAAAGAAATAGTGGACTACATAAAAATATCAAAGTATTTCTCCATTATTTTGGATTGCACCCCTGACCTGAGCCATAAAGAACAGCTCTCTGTTATTGTGAGGATTGTGTCCCTTGAAAACATCCCAGAACTTAAAGAACATTTCATGGGGTTTCTTGTGGCAGAGGAGTCCACAGGGGAAAGTCTTTCAAAACGATTTTGTTAATGTTGGAATGTTATAAGAAAGTATATTTTTTAATTTTTATTATGAATCTAATATTTTATGTTTTTGTTTCATTTTTAAGGTTTTAAAGTTTTTTGTTCTCTTCATAAAATTAATTGTTAGTGTTTTTTACATAATGTGAAAGGGATTAAACTTTAAGGGTTTCAGAATGGTTGTTTCTTTTCATGGCTGGCTTCTGTTGCACAACCTACAGGGCCCTATTTTAATAATACTGTATAACATGTCCAAGTCCAGTTTTGTTCTTTCAACATCAGAAAGTCAGTGCATAAAGTCTGATGGGTGGTTCAAACGGGATGTGTTTTCATGTGAAATCTAATAAATCAATCTCATTATCATCTCTCATGCTCTGAGAATTGAATTGCACTGTGCGATAATTACAACAGTCAATATTGTGCAGCAGGTGTAATCCTGACACTGCAATTTGTGGCCAAGTCATAGTGAGAGTGACAGCAGGAGCTCAGAGTGATTAGCGCATCTCTGTGGGAAACTCACATTTATTTTGTGTGTGACAGTTGTTTTGATGTATAACAGGGAAAGTCCACAAAATCATCTTAATTCTAATTCTGACCAATTTAGCCCTCAAAATCTGAAATTTCAAGTCACAATGTTTCTTTGGTCACACGTACATTTTTAGTAGGAATCCTACACAACATTTTATAGATGAGGCCCCTGCTCCTCAGTGTCAGGTGCTGTGTCAGTGTCAGGTGCCATCTCCGTGTGGCAACAGACACAGCTGCACCTAATCTGCCTGGAAACACACACTGCACTAGTTTTTAGTGGCACTAGTCTCTTTATTCTCGATTATTTGTGTTGTTTTTGGGTTTTATTTGAACATGTCGCGTGGTCACATAATTTGCTCAACCGAAGTGGGGCCCCAGCGGAGTCAGTCACACAGTATTTATAATTTATTCATTTATATTTCATTTACTATGTTTCTGCCACCGCGCTATATATCCTGCAATCTTTAACCGATTTGAACAATTCAAATATCAAAACGTGCAGCTTGTTCATGAGACAAATGCTGTGTTGTATGCTTTTTGTATCTTTAACCGTTTCCGAATACATCCCAAAAAACTACGAAGAAATGTCCCATACAAAGCGGATGGAAGAGGAAGATGAAAGCAAAATTAAAGAAACATCATCGAAGCAACATCAAAGGAAAGAGGTCAAAGCAAAGAGGTCAAAGCAAAGCGATCAAAACAAAGCGATCAAAGCAAAGCGATCAAAGCAAGGTGGTAAGATACTGAGAGGTAACTCGTTTGTGTTCATTTCGTGTCACTGCATCTTGCGTTTCAGGTGCTTTTATATTTTGAGAGGTTATTATCACGTGATTGACTCTGAAGCTCTGTTCTACACTGCCATTTTGCTTTCGCTTGGAGAACTATTTTGGAGAACTATCTTGTGGTCTTTCAAAGTACAAACAGAAGAAGGAAAAGCCCTAGTTGTTAATATTTTGTGGAGTCCGAAGGTCCTGTTATCTTTTTTTCCACTTTTGAAAATGAACTCACCAATACAGCCCCAGCAGGTAGGTCCACCTGCTGCGCTCTACACCAATGACTGCTTTCACGTGTCACAGTCACTGTTTCTCAATACTTTAGATACTTTATGTTATGCAGATCTTTGTTTCATATCTAAACCTTCTCTTTGAGGATCACAGTGTTGGGATTTATGGTTGGTAATTAGCATTAACCTACTGTAAGTAATAGATTACTGAAAGTAATAAATCACTGGAAGTACCTTATGACAAATTTAAATTATTAATGGAAGTAAACGGTCGTTTACTCATTAACAACTCCTAAAGTAATTTGGTAATCACTTAAAAGTTAATAAAGTATCAAAAATAACTTATTAATGAAAATGTATTAATTTGAATACTTTTGTTATTTATCTATTCATAATGAAAAGGGCACCACCAGATGGACTGGAAATGGCTAATTACTAAAATATCAGGCTCGTTTGGAAAATGTTTTTTTAAGTAAAGTTAATATTTCTGTGTAAAATATGGCCTGTTTACTGTTCCTCACTGATACCTCATTTCTCCAAATGTTCCTGTGTGGCTTTCTGAAATCACATTATCCCGAAACAGTCTGAACATTTCTTATAAGGGCTGCCTTCCTGTTTGCTTACTTCTCACCAGTTCTGCGCCTTTTTTTAAACTGTAAATAACTGATGATTTCCTTGTTTCCAGTGTGTTTTGTCCTTTTTAACCCTCTTGTATTTTCTCTCTTTGACTTCCTTCCTCGCAGCCATCTTATAACCAGGCCCACCTGCCTCCCAGCAGCGGGCCACAGGGTGTCCCACCCAGCAGCGGCCCCCAGCCAGGGACGTCCACAGACGTCGACCAGGCAGGCCGTGGATCTCAAATGGTGATGATCCCCCAATGGTTACCCTTCCCCATCTTACCACAGGGACCCGCCGGTTACATACCGGTACAGGTAAGAGTTTTGGGGGTGATTTTGCTTCTTCAAGCTTAAACAAATGACATTATTTGAATATGTGCCAGCCTGAAGTTAAGAATAGTAAAACCTCTGTTGCTCTTTTACCACTATTTCCTGCTGGTCTATATGACCTTAAAACAGGATTGAGCTTCATTGCAAGGATTTTAATTCAGGAGGCTTCGAGTTAAATCAGGGGCGTCAAACACGTTTAAGTTCAGTCACCACATACAGTAAAAACTTCACCTTGAGTGGGCCAGACGGGTACAATAGTGTCATAATAACTCGCTCATTGGAGCTTTTTCAAAACGTCTAACTCCATCTCCATGGAAACTTTTTGAAAACACTCTGTCTCCATGGAAATGGGGAAAACTACATTTTCTGAAGCGCTGCAAATTGAAGAAAGGTAACTGATAGTGTCCTGTTTTCATTTTTTTCTCCTTTTTAACTCTCTTGTATTTTCTCTCTTTGACTTCCTTCCTCGCAGCCATCTTATAACCAGGCCCACCTGCCTCCCAGCAGCGGGCCACAGGCTGTCCCACCCAGCAGCGGCCCCCAGCCGGTGACATCCACCCACGTCGACCAGGAAGGCCGTGGATCTCAAATGGTGATGATCCCCCAACAGTTACCCTTCCCCATCTTACCACAGGGACCCGCCGGTTTCATACCGGTACAGGTAAGAGTTTAGGGAGTGATTTTGCTTCTTCAAGCTTACACAAATGACATTATTTGAATATGTGCCAGCTGAAGTTAACAACAGTAAAACCTCTGTTGCTCTTTGTACCACTATTTCCTGCTGGTCTATATGACCATAAAACAGGATTGAGCTTCTTTTTGCAAGGATTTTAATTCAGAAGGCTTCGAGTTAAATCAGGGGCATCAAACATGTTTAAGTTCAGTCACCACATACAGTAAAAACTTCACCTTGAGTGGGCCAGACGGGTACAATAGTGTCATAATAACTCGCTCATTGGAGCTTTTTCAAAACGTCCAACTCCATCTCCATGGAAACTTTTTGAAAATGCTCTGTCTCCATGGAAATGGGGAAAACAAAATTTTCTGAAATAATGCAAATTGAATTTCCTTGTTTCCGGTGTGTTTTCTCCTTTTTAACTCTCTTGTATTTTCTCTCTTTGACTTCCTTCCTCGTATCCATTCTACAACCAGGCCCACCTGCCTCCCAGCAGCGGGCCACAGGGTGTCCCACCCAGCAGCGGCCCCCAGCCGGCGACATCTACCGACGTCGACCAGGCAGGCCGTGGATCTCAAATCCCCCAACAGTTCCCCTTCCCCATCTTACCACAAGGACCCGCCGGTTTCATACCGGTACAGGTAAGAGTTTAGGGAGTGATTTTGCTTCTTCAAGCTTACACAAATGACATTATTTGTATATGTGCCAGCTGAAGTTAACAACAGTAAAACCTCTGTTGCTCTTTGTACCACTATTTCCTGCTGGTCTATATGACCATAAAACAGGATTGAGCTTCTTTTTGCAAGGATTTTAATTCAGGAGGCTTCGAGTTAAATCAGGGGCATCAAACATGTTTAAGTTCAGTCACCACATACAGTAAAAACTTCACCTTGAGTGGGCCAGACGGGTACAATAGTGTCATAATAACTCGCTCATTGGAGCTTTTTCAAAACATCCTACTCCATCTCCATGGAAACGTTTTGAAAACGCTCCATTTCCACGGAAATGGGGAAAACAAAATTTTCTGAAATGCTGCAAATTGAATTTGCTTGTTTCCAGTGTGTTTTCTCATTTTTAACTGTATTTTCCCTCTTTGACTTCCTTCCTCGCAGCCATTCTACAACCAGGCCCACCTGCCTCCCAGCAGCGGGCCACAGGGTGTCCCACCTAGCAGCGGCCCCCAGCCGGCGACATCCACCGACGTCGACCAGGCAGGCTATGGATCTCAAATGGTGATGATCCCCCAACGGTTCCCCTTCCCCATCTTACCACAGGGACCCGCCGGTTTCATACCGGTACAGGTAAGAGTTTAGGGAGTGATTTTGCTTCTTCAAGCTTACACAAATGACATTATTTGAATATGTACCAGCTGAAGTTAAGAATAGTAAAATCTCTGTTGCTCTTCGTACCACTATTTCCTGCTGGTCTATATGACCATAAAACAGGATTGAGCTTCATTGCAAGGATTTTAATTCAGGAGGCTTCGACTTAAATCAGGGGCGTCAAACACGTTTAAGTTCAGTCACCACATACAGTAAAAACTTCACCTTGAGTGGGCCAGACGGGTACAATAGTGTCATAATAACTCGCTCATTGGAGCTTTTTCAAAACGTCCAACTCCATCTCCATGGAAACTTTTTGAAAACACTCTGTCTCCATGGAAATGGGGAAAACTCAATTTTCTGAAGCGCTGCAAATTGAAGAAAGGTAACTGATAATGTCCTGTTTTCATTTTTTTTCTTCTCCTTTTTAACTCTCTTGTATTTTCTCTCTTTGACTTCCTTCCTCGCATCCATTCTATAACCAGGCCCACCTGCCTCCCAGCAGCAGGCCACAGGGTGTCCCACCCAGCAGCGGCCCCCAGCCGGCGACATCCACCGACGTCGACCAGGCAGGCCGTGGATCTCAAATCCCCCAACAGTTACCCTTCCCCATCTTACCACAGGGACCCGCCGGTTTCATACCGGTACAGGTAAGAGTTTTGGGGGTGATTTTGCTTCTTCAAGCTTACACAAATGACATTATTTGAATATGTACCAGCTGAAGTTAACAATAGTAAAACCTCTGTTGCTCTTTGTACCACTATTTCCTGCTGGTCTATATGACCTTAAAACAGGATTGAGCTTCTTTTTGCAAGGATTATAATTCAGAAGGCTTCGAGTTAAATCAGGGGTATCAAACACGTTTAAGTTCAGTCACCACATACAGTAAAAACTTCACCTTGAGTGGGCCAGACGGGTACAATAGTGTCATAATAACTCGCTCATTGGAGCTTTTTCAAAACGTCCAACTCCATCTCCATGGAAACTTTTTGAAAACACTCTGTCTCCATGGAAATGGGGAAAACTAAATTTTCTGAAGCGCTGCAAATTGAAGAAAGGTAACTGATAGTGTCCTGTTTTCATTTTTTTTTCTCCTTTTTAACTCTCTTGTATTTTCTCTCTTTGACTTCCTTCCTCGCATCCATTCTATAACCAGGCCCACCTGCCTCCCAGCAGCGGGCCACAGGGTGTCCCACCCAGCAGCGGCCCCCAGCCGGCGACATCCACCGACGTCGACCAGGCAGGCTGTGGATCTCAAATGGTGATGATCCCCCAACAGTTACCCTTCCCCATCTTACCACAGGGACCCGCCGGTTTCATACCGGTACAGGTAAGAGTTTAGGGAGTGATTTTGCTTCTTCAAGCTTACACAAATGACATTATTTGAATATGTGCCAGCTGAAGTTAACAATAGTAAAACCTCTGTTGCTATTTTACCACTATTTCCTGCTGGTCTATATGACCATAAAACAGGATTGAGCTTCATTGCAAGGATTTTAATTCAGAAGGCTTCGAGTTAAATCAGGGGCATCAAACATGTTTAAGTTCAGTCACCACATACAGTAAAAACGTCACCTTGAGTGGGCCAGACGGGTACAATAGTGTCATAATAACTCGCTCATTGGAGCTTTTTCAAAACGTCCAACTCCATCTCCATGGAAACATTTTGAAAATGCTCTATCTCCATGGAAATGGGGAAAACTAAATTTTCTGAAGCGCTGCAAATTGAAGAAAGGTAACTGATAATGTCCTGTTTTCATTTTTTTTCTTCTCCTTTTTAACTCTCTTGTATTTTCTCTCTTTGACTTCCTTCCTCGCAGCCATTCTACAACCAGGCCCACCTGCCTCCCAGCAGTGGGCCACAGGGTGTCCCACCCAGCAGCGGCCCCCAGCCGGCGACATCTACCGACGTCGACCAGGCAGGCCGTGGATCTCAAATCCCCCAACAGTTCCCCTTCCCCATCTTACCACAGGGACCCGCCGGTTTCATACCGGTACAGGTAAGAGTTTAGGGAGTGATTTTGCTTCTTCAAGCTTACACAAATGACATTATTTGAATATGTACCAGCTGAAGTTAACAACAGTAAAACCTCTGTTGCTCTTTGTACCACTATTTCCTGCTGGTCTATATGACCATAAAACAGGATTGAGCTTCTTTTTGCAAGGATTTTAATTCAGGAGGCTTCGAGTTAAATCAGGGGCATCAAACATGTTTAAGTTCAGTCACCACATACAGTAAAAACTTCACCTTGAGTGGGCCAGACGGGTACAATAGTGTCATAATAACTCGCTCATTGGAGCTTTTTCAAAACATCCTACTCCATCTCCATGGAAACTTTTTGAAAACGCTCCATTTCCACGGAAATGGGGAAAACAAAATTTTTTGAAATGCTGCAAATTGAATTTGCTTGTTTCCAGTGTGTTTTCTCATTTTTAACTGTATTTTCCCTCTTTGACTTCCTTCCTCGCAGCCATTCTACAACCAGGCCCACCTGCCTCCCAGCAGCGGGCCACAGGGTGTCCCACCTAGCAGCGGCCCCCAGCCGGCGACATCCACCGACGTCGACCAGGCAGGCTATGGATCTCAAATGGTGATGATCCCCCAATGGTTACCCTTCCCCATCTTACCACAGGGACCCGCCGGTTTCATACCGGTACAGGTAAGAGTTTAGGGAGTGATTTTGCTTCTTCAAGCTTACACAAATGACATTATTTGAATATGTACCAGCTGAAGTTAAGAATAGTAAAATCTCTGTTGCTCTTCGTACCACTATTTCCTGCTGGTCTATATGACCATAAAACAGGATTGAGCTTCATTGCAAGGATTTTAATTCAGGAGGCTTCGAGTTAAATCAGGGGCGTCAAACACGTTTAAGTTCAGTCACCACATACAGTAAAAACTTCACCTTGAGTGGGCCAGACGGGTACAATAGTGTCATAATAACTCGCTCATTGGAGCTTTTTCAAAACGTCCAACTCCATCTCCATGGAAACTTTTTGAAAACACTCTGTCTCCATGGAAATGGGGAAAACTCAATTTTCTGAAGCGCTGCAAATTGAAGAAAGGTAACTGATAGTGTCCTGTTTTCATTTTTTTTCTTCTCCTTTTTAACTCTCTTGTATTTTCTCTCTTTGACTTCCTTCCTCGCATCCATTCTATAACCAGGCCCACCTGCCTCCCAGCAGCGGGCCACAGGGTGTCCCACCCAGCAGCGGCCCCCAGCCGGCGACATCCACCGACGTCGACCAGGCAGGCCGTGGATTTCAAATCCCCCAACAGTTACCCTTCCCCATCTTACCACAGGGACCCGCCGGTTTCATACCGGTACAGGTAAGAGTTTTGGGGGTGATTTTGCTTCTTCAAGCTTACACAAATGACATTATTTGAATATGTACCAGCTGAAGTTAACAATAGTAAAACCTCTGTTGCTATTTTACCACTATTTTCTGCTGGTCTATATGACCATAAAACAGGATTGAGCTTCATTGCAAGGATTTTAATTCAGGAGGCTTCGAGTTAAATCAGGGGCATCAAACATGTTTAAGTTCAGTCACCACATACAGTAAAAACGTCACCTTGAGTGGGCCAGACGGGTACAATAGTGTCATAATAACTCGCTCATTGGAGCTTTTTCAAAACGTCCAACTCCATCTCCATGGAAACATTTTGAAAATGCTCTATCTCCATGGAAATGGGGAAAACTAAATTTTCTGAAGCGCTGCAAATTGAAGAAAGGTAACTGATAATGTCCTGTTTTCATTTTTCTTCTTCTCCTTTTTAACTCTCTTGTATTTTCTCTCTTTGACTTCCTTCCTCGCAGCCATTCTACAACCAGGCCCACCTGCCTCCCAGCAGTGGGCCACAGGGTGTCCCACCCAGCAGCGGCCCCCAGCCGGCGACATCTACAGACGTCGACCAGGCAGGCCGTGGATCTCAAATCCCCCAACAGTTCCCCTTCCCCATCTTACCACAGGGACCCGCCGGTTTCATACCGGTACAGGTAAGAGTTTAGGGAGTGATTTTGCTTCTTCAAGCTTACACAAATGACATTATTTGAATATGTACCAGCTGAAGTTAACAATAGTAAAACCTCTGTTGCTCTTCATACCACTATTTCCTGCTGGTCTATATGACCTTAAAACAGGATTGAGCTTCTTTTTGCAAGGATTTTAATTCAGAAGGCTTTGAGTTAAATCAGGGGCGTCAAACACGTTTAAGTTCAGTCACCACATACAGTAAAAACTTCACCTTGAGTGGGCCAGACGGGTACAATAGTGTCATAATAACTCGCTCATTGGAGCTTTTTCAAAACATCCTACTCCATCTCCATGGAAACTTTTTGAAAACGCTCCATTTCCACGGAAATGGGGAAAACAAAATTTTTTGAAATGCTGCAAATTGAATTTGCTTGTTTCCAGTGTGTTTTCTCATTTTTAACTGTATTTTCCCTCTTTGACTTCCTTCCTCGCAGCCATTCTACAACCAGGCCCACCTGCCTCCCAGCAGCGGGCCACAGGGTGTCCCACCTAGCAGCGGCCCCCAGCCGGCGACATCCACCGACGTCGACCAGGCAGGCTATGGATCTCAAATGGTGATGATCCCCCAATGGTTACCCTTCCCCATCTTACCACAGGGACCCGCCGGTTTCATACCGGTACAGGTAAGAGTTTAGGGAGTGATTTTGCTTCTTCAAGCTTACACAAATGACATTATTTGAATATGTACCAGCTGAAGTTAACAATAGTAAAACCTCTGTTGCTCTTTGTACCACTATTTCCTGCTGGTCTATATGACCTTAAAACAGGATTGAGCTTCTTTTTGCAAGGATTATAATTCAGAAGGCTTCGAGTTAAATCAGGGGCATCAAACACGTTTAAGTTCAGTCACCACATACAGTAAAAACTTCACCTTGAGTGGGCCAGACGGGTACAATAGTGTCATAATAACGAGCTCATTGGAGCTTTTTCAAAACGTCCAACTCCATCTCCATGGAAACCTTTTGAAAACACTCTGTCTCCATGGAAATGGGGAAAACTCAATTTTCTGAAGCACTGCAAATTGAAGAAAGGTAACTGATAATGTCCTGTTTTCATTTTTTTTCTTCTCCTTTTTAACTCTCTTGTATTTTCTCTCTTTGACTTCCTTCCTCGCAGCCATTCTATAACCAGGCCCACCTGCCTCCCAGCAGCGGGCCACAGGGTGTCCCACCCAGCAGCGGCCCCCAGCCGGCGACATCCACCGACGTCGACCAGGCAGGCCGTGGATTTCAAATCCCCCAACAGTTACCCTTCCCCATCTTACCACAGGGACCCGCCGGTTTCATACCGGTACAGGTAAGAGTTTTGGGGGTGATTTTGCTTCTTCAAGCTTACACAAATGACATTATTTGAATATGTGCCAGCTGAAGTTAACAACAGTAAAACCTCTGTTGCTCTTTGTACCACTATTTCCTGCTGGTCTATATGACCATAAAACAGGATTGAGCTTCTTTTTGCAAGGATTTTAATTCAGAAGGCTTCGAGTTAAATCAGGGGCATCAAACATGTTTAAGTTCAGTCACCACATACAGTAAAAACTTCACCTTGAGTGGGCCAGACGGGTACAATAGTGTCATAATAACTCGCTCATTGGAGCTTTTTCAAAACGTCCAACTCCATCTCCATGGAAACTTTTTGAAAACACTCTGTCTCCATGGAAATGGGGAAAACTCAATTTTCTGAAGCACTGCAAATTGAAGAAAGGTAACTGATAATGTCCTGTTTTCATTTTTTTTCTTCTCCTTTTTAACTCTCTTGTATTTTCTCTCTTTGACTTCCTTCCTCGCAGCCATTCTATAACCAGGCCCACCTGCCTCCCAGCAGCGGGCCACAGGGTGTCCCACCCAGCAGCGGCCCCCAGCCGGCGACATCCACCGACGTCGACCAGGCAGGCCGTGGATCTCAAATCCCCCAACAGTTCCCCTTCCCCATCTTACCACAGGGACCCGCCAGTTTCATACCGGTACAGGTAAGAGTTTAGGGAGTGATTTTGCTTCTTCAAGCTTACACAAATGACATTATTTGAATATGTACCAGCTGAAGTTAACAATAGTAAAACCTCTGTTGCTCTTCGTACCACTATTTCCTGCTGGTCTATATGACCTTAAAACAGGATTGAGCTTCTTTTTGCAAGGATTTTAATTCAGAAGGCTTTGAGTTAAATCAGGGGCGTCAAACACTTTTAAGTTCAGTCACCACATACAGTAAAAACTTCACCTTGAGTGGGCCAGACGGGTACAATAGTGTCATAATAACTCGCTCATTGGAGCTTTTTCAAAACATCCTACTCCATCTCCATGGAAACGTTTTGAAAACGCTCCATTTCCACGGAAATGGGGAAAACAAAATTTTCTGAAATGCTGCAAATTGAATTTGCTTGTTTCCAGTGTGTTTTCTCATTTTTAACTGTATTTTCCCTCTTTGACTTCCTTCCTCGCAGCCATTCTACAACCAGGCCCACCTGCCTCCCAGCAGCGGGCCACAGGGTGTCCCACCCAGCAGCGGCCCCCAGCCGGAGACATCCACCGACGTCGACCAGGCAGGCCGTGGATCTCAAATCCCCCAACAGTTACCCTTCCCCATCTTACCACAGGGACCCGCCGGTTTCATACCGGTACAGGTAAGAGTTTTGGGGGTGATTTTGCTTCTTCAAGCTTACACAAATGACATTATTTGAATATGTACCAGCTGAAGTTAACAATAGTAAAACCTCTGTTGCTCTTTGTACCACTATTTCCTGCTGGTCTATATGACCTTAAAACAGGATTGAGCTTCTTTTTGCAAGGATTATAATTCAGAAGGCTTCGAGTTAAATCAGGGGCATCAAACACGTTTAAGTTCAGTCACCACATACAGTAAAAACTTCACCTTGAGTGGGCCAGACGGGTACAATAGTGTCATAATAACGAGCTCATTGGAGCTTTTTCAAAACGTCCAAGACCGGAAGCATATCTGTGTACTCATCGTGAAAAAGCTCAAGTGAAGAAGAACTGTTTATCCAGATAAGGACTAATGTTAACATTTTTCTCCCTTGTTTTGCAAAACATGACGTATCAGTATTGACATCACAGTGAAGATAAAATTTCACACATTGAAAAGTTAGTTCCTCAGATGATATTTGTGTTAACTTACATTTCCAACATTGTTTCCTTACCTAGGAGCAGCTGGTGGTCCCACCAGAGCCTGAGCCCACCCCAGCCCCGGAGCCTCAGCGCCCTGCTGCTTCTCCTCCTGCCCCAGAGGAGGCGGACCTGACCAGGGAGGACAAGGAGGACAAGCTGGATGCAGAGAACATCCTGCCAGACTTTCCCCAGCTGTCCACCATTGACAAGAAGTTCCAGTACAAAGAGGGTGGGTCCCTGAACCTTAAAACATTTCAAAACAACAATCTTGTATCATTCACACTCCTCAGTTAGCAATTTGTCATTCATGTGGGCATCACTCAAGCCAAAAAGTCTGTCCCAATCACTAATTCGAAACAAAAATTAGCTTGTTGCTCGCCATGTCTTTTTTTAAATTTCCACGGAACATTTTTTATTTTCTTTCTGTGTGAACAGTGACACAGGAGACGCTATCCACACCTCCACCCCCCCCAAACTTTGTCCCCGAGGACGTTGACGTCGACAAGTTTGTGATGGAACACGTGAGTAGAAAGTGTTGGATGTTACTGCCGGAGTCTCGGACTCATTTCACCACCGTCTCACTTTGATCTCATCAAATTATAGCACAATAACTCACAGCTCCGCGTTTTTCACTTTATATTTACGCGGTTAAGTATGAGTGTGTTCTTATAGTGTTGACATTTATTCAACCTGAAATTTCTTTGACAAAATGTGGCATCTGAAACGTTCTTTGACACAGTGAGATGGTAGAAGTTAAAATACTTCTAACAAATCTCATGTTACAAGTCACATAATCTCCAAAATCAAACTCATTATTTGCTACTACTAGGGCATGAATGTTTTATCCAGTTCATTATAGCACAACAAGTTTCCTCAGGGTCCAGAAATATATATAAATTAAACAAAAACGTATTGGTCCATGTGGTCAAACGAACCGTTTTCACTGCAGCATCATCCTTCAAATGACCATTTACTTCTTTGTGTTTAAGATGTGCAAAAGTGAAAATCTGTCGAATTTTAAAATGGAATCAAAGAAAACCTTTTGGAGTAGTCCACAAGTTATTTATTGATAAACGGTCCAGACCCTCCCTTGAGAATTTTTTGTTTTGCTTGTATTATTAGTGTTAATCTAATTTAAAGTCTGAACTACAATGGACAAATTAAAAATTGCTGCACATGTCACACCTTGTAGTGACTAATAATGTAATATTCGCCATTTTAAATGTAATAGTGCAAATCACTTAAAATTGTTGCATATTGCATGTTTAAGTGATTAAATAATATCTTACAGTCCTAACTCTTTTTTTTAAGGAGCTGCAGTAAAATTGTATTCAACACTTAATGACAAACAATACAATAACAACATCACATATGTTACAAACTGTGGGTAGGATTTATTCAGATTCTAGATGTTAATGGACAAAATATCCACATGATTTCAGCTTAAACTATAGAAAGTGTTTAGTGCAACTTGTTTATTTTAACTCCACAACTTCATTCATAGTGGGGTTTTTTTTTGTTAGAAATTTGTTAGATTATCATGCTCCCTCATGTGCTGTTCAATGGAGTCTCTAAACTTAATTAACAGTCTGATGACGGATTCGCTCTTTAAACTCTACTGGAGTTACATAAGTCAATAGTTGGTGCTCACATGTTATTTTGATCGGTTTGAGTGTTCAGACTTTATTGAAATCAGATATATAAAACGGCTCCTGACCTAAACTGCAAACCTAAACTTTGCCGTTTTCTATACATAAATTCTATTCACCTCTGAAGAGCCAGAGCCACTGAAAACATAACTGAATGATGAGTTCTAAAGAACTAAATGCTGAATTAGCAACTTTCACGGACTGTTTAGTTTAGTTTAGTTTAGTTTAGTTTAGTTTAGTTTAGTTTAGTTTGTGTGTTAACTTACATTTCCAACATTGTTTCCTTACCTAGGAGCAGCTGGTGGTCCCACCAGAGCCTGAGCCCACCCCAGCCCCTGAGCCTCAGCGCCCTGCTGCTTCTCCTCCTGCCCCAGAGGAGGCGGACCTGACCATGGAGGACAAGGAGGACAAGCTGGATGCAGAGAACATCCAGCCAGACTCTCCCCAGCTGTCCACCATTGACAAGACGTTCCAGTACAAAGAGGGTGGGTCCCTGAACCTTGACACATTTCAAAACAACAATCTTGTATCGTTCACACTCCTCAGTTAGCAATTTGTCATTCATGTGCGCATCACTCAAGCCAAAAAGTCTGAAAAGTGTTGTTGTGTCCCTGTTCACAAGAACAATGGAATCCAGTTGACCCAGAGGAGAAGAAGAAAGACGACAGGGAGAATCTTTTGAGTCTGCCGGCCATCAGTGAGATCGCCCTGGATAAGGTGCAAACACCACATACATCAGACTCAAGATACAGCCAGCAGAACTAGCAATTTTTATGTCGCAAAATAGGTGTTTCACAGTGGACGAAAGATGGCACATGAAAAAAATGTTATTATTGCCATATGTAATGAGCTAAATAATTCCTGTGAGAAGAAGTGACACAGAGCAACAGTACCTCAAAATTGTATTTTAAAAAAACAACAAAAAAACCCTGCTTTGTATCAAGAGGTAATTGTTACTGACAACTCATGTCAACTAATGTCTCAGTCCTCATTAGTAGTGCAAACTTTTCATGTGGACTTTTAAGAAAATGAGTTGCCCACCCCTGACACACAGGTGGCTTGAATTATCTTTTGTGGCATGAATGAATCTGACTCTGCTTTCGTCTTGTTCAGGCTAACAACAGTCGTCTGCGGCAGCGTGACCCAAGTCCCCTTCCAGTAATGAACTGTGCATACGACTTCACACCCTCATTCGTTAACCTGGAACGACCCGGCATGGGAGTGGGTGGCAGAATCCCAGTAAGCGAACATCATCCCTGATTAAGATAACAGATTATACAAGAATTGACATCTCTAACCACCCTTTGTCTCTTCCCACCAGCCTCCAGCCATGGGCATGGGTATGGGGATGCGCGCCCCGCGGCGCTTCCAACCGATCCAGAGGATAGAGCTGACGAAGATCAGAACCAGTGCGTCGCTCAACAACGACATTGAGCTCAACAACGACATTGAGCTCAACAACGACATTGAGCTCAACAACAACATTATGCTCAACAAGGCGGAGAAGGCCTGGAAGCCCTCCACTAGAAAGGGGATAACCCACAACCATGTGGCGACGGTGGTGGTGGACAACACCCTGGAGAATCTGAAGACCCAGGAACTGTTCGGGCAGGTCCGCAGTATCCTTAACAAGCTGACCCCGGAGATGTTCCAAAACTTGATGAAACGGATGACGGCACTCACCATTGACACCGAGGAGAGGTTGGGAGGCGTCATCAACCTCATCTTTGAGAAGGCCATCTCCGAGCCAAACTTCTCGGAGGCCTACGCCAACATGTGCCACTGCCTTACCGGGGTAAGTGACGCCTTGGTCATCACAGATGTGGTTCATCAGATTGAAATTCAATATTTTGGATCAAACAGTGTTGAGTTTGAAGCTTGGCATAAGTTATTTGAGTATCTTATACGGTGTAGCTGGGCTCCAGTGATGGCCTCGAGTTAGAGCCACGTGTCTGTGCCACTGATGGAAATGACAGGATGAGGAGCTGAGGAGCTTCTTTGACCCCAAATAAACACTTTGCTCCCTTTTTTCTTTTTTTTTAGTTTCTCACATACGTTTTCTCTGTTCGTTCCAGCTCAAAGTCCAAGCCAAGGATAAGTCGGGAGCCGATGTGAATTTCCGCACGCTGCTATTAAAAAGATGCCAGGCGGAGTTCGAGAAGGACAAGCATGATAATGAGATCATTGAGAAGAAGCAGAAAGAGCTGGAAGCTGCTTCAGGGGTAAAGTTCTGAGTCATGAAATTTTGAATCCTGTACGATGACATGAAAGTACAATTATTTAAACTTTTGAGTTCAGGAAATACATTTTTACTCAGATTACAGATCCAGGTTGTGATGTTGGACTTGTAAACCTCCAACAGCATTTCTCATCCTCCCTCTTTCTTGTGTAATTTCCCCCGACAGGATGAAGAGAAGCAGCTGCTCCGCAGGGCGCTGACAGACACTAAAGACAAGGCCCGGAGACGCTCGCTGGGAAATATAAAGTTCATCGGCGAGCTGTTCAAGGTCAAGATGCTCACAGAGGGCATCATGCACGACTGTGTAGTGAAGCTCCTGAAAATCAATGAGGAGGAATCCCTGGAGTGCCTCTGTAAACTGCTGTCCATAATCGGGAAAGGCCTCGACTTCAAGAAGGACAAAGTACGCCACACTTGCACAGTCACATTCACCATGTAGAAAATACCCTGGAGGACTAGTAAACTCCATAGTGGGATATCAGTGCTGTAATATATATATTGCACATGTTGTGACAATCCATTTAGGGTTTTTTTTGGATGACCATCTAGAGCAGGGGTGTTAAACATAGAGGCAATAGACTAGTAAAATAGTACCACAATAATCTTAAAATTAAAACTTTAAAGTTTTTCTTTGTTGTAGTACAGAGTATACGTGATGAAAATGTCATTATTTTTACAATATCAAACAATTCCTACCAAAAATGACTACAATCTCAACATAAAGCCAATTTTATTGAAACCTTCTGGTGGAAAATACATTGAAATGTCCTGAAAACCACTAGTATAGTTGTTGCGTTATGCATGTTTTTACAAACTCACCGATTAATGAAGTGGATTATTTGGGACTATGGAGGATTGTCACGGATGTGTGCTGAGTTCAGAGCTCTAAAACAGTTATTTTCCCCTTCACATTGGAATTCTGATCATTCTCAGTATCGAGTATTTTTCACCTGGTAATCGGACCTTATTTGTACTGCCGGATTTGTGCCAAACAACTGCTACACAGTTAACCTTTTTCAGAAACACATCTTTCATGCTTTCACAGACTTTGTATTAGGTGATTCTGACATCCTTTATGTGATATTTTCAGCCCCATATGGACCAGTATTTCCACCAGATGGAGAGGATTATCAAGGAGAACAAGATCTCTTCCAGGATCCGCTTCATGCTGCAAAATGTTCTGGAGCTTCGGCAGGTAAATCCACTGACAAACACGAGAGAAGCATCTTACATTATGGGATTTTTCAAGTGTCATTGTGAAGACTAAGACCATCGGGTGTTGAGCTGAAAAAGCCTGCCAGTTCACAAACCGGAGTAATAATATTCTTACTATCGATAAAACTTTAAATCTTAATATCCAAACATCAAAAGGCAAGGCAATTCTGCATTTTCTTGTTTTCTGGATTTTATGTTTTCTTGTTGTGAACTCATTGCTCACCTTCTCCACCCCACCTCAGAACAACTGGGTGCCCCGGAGAGCCGCCCAGGGTCCGAAGACGATCGAGCAGATCCACAAAGAGGCTGAGCTGGAGGAACACAGGGAGCAGATGAAGGTCCAGCAGGCCATCATCTCCAACAAGGAGTATGGTGGAGGCCAGGACCAGATGAGCTGGAGAAGACCTGAAGGTCACAGAGGTCCATACAACCAGGGCCGTGATTCCTCTTCCCAGCGCAAAGACTGGAACTCAGGGCCCATCTCCAAAAACCAACCCATCAATGCCTCTCGCGCTAGCAGAATCACTGAGGTAGGAGAGGAATACAGTTTCTAACTGGGTGTTCTGTTGATCACAGCATCAAATCGTAAAACTTTAAGAACCGTCTTTTGTTTTTAGGCTCCACTTTTTGACTTCAATAATCAGCTGCTGGCCCCCAGAGGTAAAGGCACGAAGGCCACCTGGACTAAGGGCAGCATCGGGGGCACCAGTACCAAACCAGCAGATTCTGGTAGGCTGTTCTCTCATGATTTTCTTCACAAAATCTAAATCCCATCGTGTGAAACTCATCTTGACATGATGTTTTTTCCCCCTCAGTCTACGATTCAGGCAGCCGTCCAGTCACCAGCACTCAGAACCGATTCTCAGCCTTGCAGGAGTCATCGACCTGGCGGAGTACCTTGATGCACTCTGATGACAGAAAAGCTCCTCAGAGGTGAGCGACAGCCAACTCCCGACGACACCAACCGAACCAACACGGTCCTTGTTTTTTTTTTGTTTGTTTTTTTCTTTTCTAACCCCGCGCTGCTGCTGTTTGACTCCAGAAACTGGCGAAAACGAGAGCACTGTGACCGATTCGACCGTCAGGCCCGTGGAGGAGGCGAGTACGCCGAGCGCACCGAGCGCGCCGATCGCGCCGAGCGACAGGTTGACTGGCGCAAAGAACAGCCCCAGGTCACCAACTCCAGTTTCAGCCGGGAGAATGCAGAGCAGAACCGTGAGAAAGAGCAGCACGGTGCGAGAATGACCGACGACCGTGGCCGCCGAGAGCAGGCCAGGAGCAAAGAGAGTGGTGGGTGAAGAGCAGAGAGAAATCAATTATTCATGTGTAGTTTCTTAGTATAAGTGAGTATCCACTGAAGCAAAATATCCGACACAAGATAGTATTTTTATTTGATATTAATGATGGCAAGTACACAGAAAATTAAAGTTGCAATTGTAGTTATTGTCAATCTACTCGTTCAAGTGTAGAAGAACTACTTTCTACGGCTGTAGTTTGCATGCGCAGTCCCCCCCACCCTTTTCCATGGAGATGGAGTCGGGGCATTTTCTAAAAGTTGTATTTTCAGTGGCACTGAGCACCGTTTTTGTGTAAACGCAGCCTTATTCTAAAGAGTCCAGGAAGTGTAAATAGATGTAGCTTTGGGAGTTTGAATCTTATTCAAGGAATCTGGGTTTAGTTCAGAGTCCAGGTCTGTTTTGAAGAGTTCATCAAGAAATAAGTTGATTTCACGTTGAATTCTTCATGAAGTCTTAATGAGACCAAGAGCTCTCTCGTATAAGAGACGAAGTGCAAAGTCACAATTCAAGACAAAGTAAAACCCACAAAACACTGAATCAAGTTCAGTCCTAATCACTAATTTGAAACAGAAATGAGCTTGTCAAGTCGTTCTTTTAATTTCCACTGAACTTTTGTTTTCTTTCTGTGTGAACAGTGAAGCGGGAGACACCATCCACGCCTCCACCTCCCACCATCCCCAACCCCACACCCACACCCACACCCACACCCACACCCACACCCACACCCACACCCACACCCACCCCCACCAAGCCGGCCTTGTCCCGGGTGGCGTTGGTGAAGAAGTCCAAAGCCATCATCGAGGAGTACCTCCACCTCAACGACATGAAGGTACACAATGGCCTCAAACCACCTCTAAACCAGCCGCTGTCTGTTGTCTGAGCCGCGTAATCACTCACAGAACTGAGACACTGTGTATAGATGGTTGATGCTTCATGAACATGTGTTTTCGTGTGGTTCCCTTAACAGGAGGCTCTGCAGTGCGTTCAGGAGCTGAACAGCACGGAGCTGCTCTTCTTGTTTGTACGGGACGGACTGGAGTTGACTCTGGAACGCAGGGCCATCGCCCGGGAGCGCATGGGCCTACTGCTGCACCAGCTCGTCAAGACCAGCATCCTGCCCACACAGCAGTACTACAAAGGGTGAGTGCAGAGCCCCGGCTCCACCTCCTGTTTCACACACACGTCTTCTCTGGAACTACTGAGAATTTGGATCACAACACTGCCGGCTGACATTTCTGTATATTTATATCTTCATTTTGAAGGCAGCTGAATTTACATTTCAGGTCTGTGTTGATGATCTGAACATTAGCACTGCAACAGCAAAGTTCAATTAAATCAATAACATTTCTAATTTTCTACTATACATTTCACATTTTATTACAGTATTGTTAATGAGTTTTTGGTTTTACAAACATGTGCTTACATGCAGAGTAATTATTCAGACTAAGGCAACTGAAAACACATTGTTTTTACGTTTTCGTCTCAGAAAGGTTTCACATTTACACAGCAGTGTTTTGAAAACTATGTCAGTTTTCTCGGAAACAGCAAAAACTATGTAGTTATTGTCCATCTTCAACTATGGTCATGGTGCGCACGCAGAGTAGCAAGTATGTTTTCCCCCGTTTCCACTGTGATGGAGTTTTCATTTTCGAAAGAAATGGAAACAAGTATAGGTCAATCAGACTGAGTAATCATCAACTCTTTCTGTGATCTACATTACTCCAGATCATTTCATTCAGGCTTTAGTTTAGTAATAAGTTCCTGAAGAGCAATTTTTTTAAGCCTGATTCCTCCTCCTCCTCCTCCTCCTCCTCCTCCTTTCACCTTTAAATTAGCTCTGATGGCAGCTTCTTCTTGTTTGTGTGCTCAGGCTTCAGGCGATCCTGGAGGTGGCTGAAGACATGGCCATAGACATCCCCCACTTCTGGCTCTACCTGGCAGAGCAAACCACGCCCATGCTGCAAGAGGGGGGCATCCCAATGGGAAATCTATTCAGGTCAGGTCCTCACAGTGCAGCGAAACACAAACACATGCACACGCAAGTTTGAAAGAGACTTTTAGGCTGGTTTGGGGTTGAACTCATGCTAAGGTCTTTGGTTTGCAGGGAGATTTCAAAGCCTTTGATCCCGCTGGGCAAAGCTGGAGTCCTGCTGGCCCAAATCCTCAATGTACTCTGCAAAGGAATGGTGAGCGCTGCTTTTAGAAATGATAATCTGATGTTCCAATGAGAGTTGAACCTGTTCATGATGTACAGACACTGTGTCCCTTCAGTCATCCCTTTGTCTCGCCAAACAGAGCCATGAAAAAGTGGGGACGATGTGGAGGGAGGCGGGCCTCCAGTGGAAAGACTTCCTCCCCGGTTACGTTGACGTCGACAAGTTTGTGACGGAACAGGTGAGTAGAAAGTGTTTGGATTTTACTGCCGGAGTCTCGGACTCATTTCACTACCGGCTCACTTTGATCGCATCAAATTATAGCAAAATAACTCACAGCTCCGCGTTTTTCACTTTATATTTGCACGGTTAAGTATGAGTGTGTTCTTATAGTGTTGACATTTATTCAACCTGAAACTTCTTTGACAAAAAGTGTCATCTGAAACCTTCTTTGACTCAGTGAGATGGTAGAAGTTAAAATACTTCAAACAAATCTCCAGTTACAAGTCACATAATCTCTAAAATCAAATTACTTGCCACTACCAGGGCATGAATGTTTTATCCAGTTCATGATAGCACAACAAGTTTCCTCAGGGTCCAGAAATATACTGCTGCTCTGTTTGTGCAACTTGTTTATTTTAACTCCACAACTTCATTCATAGTGGGTTTTTTTTTTTTGGTACAGTTTGAACTGTAAATTAAACATAGAAATTGAAAAGACATTAAAGTGGTGGAGAGGGACTGATGCACGAATCGTCAGAGGAGCTGATGGCGCTACTGCTGCTCTGTTTGTGCAGAAAGTGAAATTCACGCTGGGAAACGATTCGGAGAAGAGTCCGACGAAGGAGCTGAGCACCGCAGAGCTGAGAGAACAGCTGGAGAAACTCCTCCAGGACAAGGCGGACAACCAGAAGATCATCGACTGGGTGGAGGTTCGTTTCAGTGCGATTCAGATCACGAGTATTCCCAGAGTTATCCACTTTTCTAAAGCATTTGTTAGATTATCATGCTCCCTCATGTGCTGTTCAATGGAGTCTCTAAACTTAATTAACAGTCTGATGACGGATTCGCTCTTTAAACTCTACTGAAGTTACAAAAGTCAATAGTTGGTGCTCACATGTTATTTTGATCGGTTTGAGTGTTCAGACTTTATAGAAATCAGATATATAAAACGGCTCCTGACCTAAACTGCAAACCTAAACTTTGCCGTTTTCTATCCACAAATTCTATCCACCTCTGAAGAGCCAGAGCCACTGAAAACATAACTGAATGATGAGTTCTAAAGAACTAAATGCTGAATTAGCAACTTTCACGGACTGTTTAGTTTAGTTTAGTTTAGTTTAGTTCAGTTCAGTTTAGTTTGGACATGCGGGTACACAACAAAACAAAAAATAAAATAACACAAAGAAACAACAAACATAACAGAGCAACTCAAGCAAAACAAAACAAAAAACATAACAGATAACTAACTAAATAATGGCCCGTCATACCCGAAAATCAAAAGTCATTCGTACTCCTGTATTCCTACTCTGCTCATGCGTGTGTGTGTGTGGGTGTGTGTGTGTGTGTGTGTGTGTGTGTGTGTGTGTGTGTGTGTGTGTGTGTGTGTGTGTGTGTGTGTGTGTGTGTGTGTGTGTGTGTGTGTGTGTGTGTGTGTGTGTGTGTGTGTGCGTGCAGGCCAACCTGGATGAACAGCAGACCTCCGACATGTTCGTCAGAGTGCTGATGACCTGCGTCTGCCAGACCGCCATCATCTGTGAGTCACCTCCCCACCAAGATGATTTTGATTTTGAGAAATTCACTCATACTGATCTCAGAGAGCAAACTCTTCCCTGGCAGGCAAGAAGCCGTGCAAGCTGGACAAATCTGTGATGACGCAAAGAGCCGAACTGCTGCAGAGATACCTGAAGGACGAGCAGAAGGAGCTGCAGGCTCTCTTTGCCCTGCAGGCCCTCATGGTGGAGCTGAAGTCGTGTACCAGTAAGCAGAACACATTTCAGTATTTGTGCTGTTTCTGTGTAAACAGACATCCTTTTCAAAATGTTGTCATGTAAAGGTGAAACTTTTCTGAAACAAAAGCACAAAACCTTAAACTGATGTCGTCTAAACAGGGCCTCAGTATTAGACTGGGAATAAAGTTCATGTTAGCTTGACCAGTGTTGCTCACAGCTACATGTTAGTCTTTGAGGTGATTTCAAAGACTTCAATTACTTAGTGGGCTCGAAGCGTAGATTTCACCAGTTATACAAACCCAAATTGTCCAGTCACTGGGCCAAACGACACATTTTCATCAGTTTCATCGTCACATCTGTTGCTGCTGTCTCAAGACGGTTTGCTCTGGACTGAAATTAACTTTCTCGGGTACACTGAGGAACGTTCCAATAAAATGTGTTGTTTTTTCCCTGAAATTAACGAAACCAAATAAATGTAATTTAAGCTATTTGAATAAAGACGACGAGCCAGATATTAGACAATATTTCTGAAGATTTTACAAAATCATACATGGCGCACTTTGAAGTTTCTTTGTTTTATCTATATCTTTTTAAATGTTTGTATCAATGATCGACTGAGTCATGGTAAAGTGATCTTTAGTGTTTAGTGTTATACGTTGACTTGTTGCATTACGAATAAACCTTCTCTACAATATGTAACCTCGGAGGTGTCTCTCTTCGCGTTTCAGATCTGCTGCAGACGTTCTTCAATTCTCTCTACAACGAGGACGTGATCGCAGAGGAGGCTTTCTTCAAGTGGGAGTCCAGCAAAGATGCCGCCGAGCAGAAGGGCAAGGTCGTGGCACTAAAGTCTGTCACCAACTTTCTCGTGTGGCTCCACCAGTCGGACGACAGCAGCTAGAAGAAAAGAAGCACGCTCGATTCAGGTGCAACCTGAATCAGCGAATTCCTTCAGCAAAAACAGAAAAAAAAAATAAAGAAAGAAAAAAAATATATATTTATTGTTCAGCTGGGAGAGTTTGAATTTTGGTTCAACCACTTTTTGTTTTTATTTAGTTTTTCCTACAAAACTGAATGTCTTTTTTTTTTTTTTTTTTTTTTTAACCGAATACTCTTGAGAATAGATTTAAGAGCGAGGACTCCGAGCCGATGGAGACGCCACGAATGCTGTTTTCCTGAGTATTCTCTTTTCAGATGGCTTTTTTTTTTCCCCCCATCTCACCACGGCAACAGTATTCAAGACGTTCTGTGCTTAGCGACAGATCTGTAGAAGAAGAAAACAAACTGTTCACATCTACATTTTTGGAGGAGTTCCCCCTTCATTGTGCAGCGCAGCCACGTGTGCGGAGCTGCTCCTACACGGCGTAGAGATTTTGTTTTCCAGTGTTCCCCACCAGCCTTCCAGGTTGGATGATGCGTGGAGTGCGTGTTTTATAATAAAATAGAAAACTATAAGGAGGGAGCGGTCTCAGACGGGGGCGGCTTCCAGGATGGACGACGAGGGCGGGGTGCAGACCTCAGGGGGATGATTGTGCTGGATTCAGGAAATGACCCTTGAATGAGCTGCATTATGAGGACTTTTCCTCAGAAAACTACATCCCCAAAAAGTTTTAGATTTTATAGATTTACTTAGGTAGGTTACTTAAGTAGGTTATGATTGCATCTGGGATAGGCAACGTTTGTATCAGTCCCTTATGGACAGATTGTGACTAAGAGTTTCTACTACATGGACTTTTTCAGAATTATAGCTGCAAACTTAGGGTTTTTTGGGACAGGCTGGGTGGAACACGCTGGTGAATTTTGGTACGGTGTGGTATGCAGTGCAAGTAACTGCTCCAGTTGGTGCACCAGCTGCCTCGTATACTCACTAATATGCCAAAAATGCTCCCAGAGAAGAGTCCTGTTCATTGTGTGTGAACAGTACAACGTAAACGTTCCATCAGGAAACTTTGAGTAGCATATCCGAGTCATTGGGGCCCTTTCTGACGGCCTTCAGGGGGAAAGTTTCCTCATCCTTTGTGTCTGTCTTGATCTCCTCCACCACAGTGTCATTCATCATTGGTCTTTTGGCCGATTACCAATTATTCTTTAATGACTTTAACCAGTAGATTAATTGGTCAAACCCTAATAATAATAATCGTTTTTTGTAAATTAATCCCACTTTTCTTTGACATTTAATTTCTGTCATTTTGAATTTGCAGAGTGTTAATGCACGTCTCTGACGTTAGTTTAATATATTAACATGTATGTGTTTGATATCTTTCAACTTTAGAAAAATCTCGTCATGGCGATTAAAATGCAAGTACATTTGATCTCTGGGTCAGTGAACCAGGTTACAATTGGATTCAATTGAGGCTAGTGCTGTCAATAATAACGTGTTAATTTAATGAATTGATTTGAAACATTTAACTTGTTAAAAAAAAAATTATGTAATTAACGCAGTTTTGTTTACTTCCGTTTTTAGTTTTTTTTTACTCTCTTACCCAAGCAGCAGCATGTGCCGCGTCTCTGGATGCAGCACTGTGATTACAGAGCAGCACAATACCGAGTGGAATAATATTAAGGCAGAAAGTTTCACTTTGAAAAATTACCTGACTGACTGAGAAAGTAAAAGTCATTAGTTTTACTTTGTAAAGCCGAATTTAAGACTACAGAAGTAATTCTGCAGCAAACAGCAGGTTGCCATGTTGGCTGACCAGCAGCCATCAAACTGCTAAAACTAGAGGAAATGCTTGCAGGTAAAATATTAATTTCTCCTCCTCTCTTTCCCTGGCTCTCCTGTATACTGTGTGTGCACATGCGCGTGTATATTACAGTATATTATTGCCACTTTGTCCATGTAATAAGTTTACAACTTTGTTTCTAGAAATATTCAAATCCTCAAAGTGGTGGACCTGCACTCTAAATAAAACCCAGACTTATGTTAGATGTTTATTAATTAATTAGCTTATGTCTTGATTATTTTTCTAATTTTGGAGAGGAACTGTATTCACACTAAGCTAAAATTACTTTTTAAAAATAGTCTTTGAATTTAAATATAGTCTGTGTGTTGAGTCGACATTAATTCTGTGGTTTTCCCCGAAGAAATATCCATTAAAAGCTTCAGTCTTCAGTCGAAAAACAATGCGATTAATCACAATTAATTACAGACAATTGTGCAACTAATTTATTTAAGTTTCTTAAATCTATTAACAGCACTTATTGAGGCATTAAAACGGAATTGTATACAGAATTTTGGTATGTTATGTTGATAACGAAGCCTAAATATTTCACGCATATTTCAGTGATTGTCCAGACAGCGTAAAATGCCCTTTGCAGCACACACAGGCCCTGTTTATGTGAAAACAATTCAAAAGTATTCGTGAAGCTGTTTGTTAGAAATGCTGTTTTTACAGGCTTGGCGCTATTATCATGTAAACAGTCAGCCAAAAAACGACTTTGTCGTTTAACAACGGCTATAGCCAAAGACTTTTTAACAGGAAAGACTCTGCTGTGGCCCGATCTGCCCACTGAGCGCAGGCATGTTTCCTGCCCATTATGTCTTCAACCTTCACATCCAGCATGAGAATTCAGCTCCTCCAGTCGTCTGCAGTCAACCAGTAAATTACTGGCTGTTTGAAAAATGGGTTCATTGTTGTATTGCAGATCGTTCAGGTTGAGATCTCTTCCTCATCTAACACACACCAAAGCAATCAAAAGTATTCGTTGTCAGATACAAATTTACAGCGTGTGTGTAAGATAAGTCGAAGGAGAAAGGACAGACTAGATACAACAGCATCAGTAGGGTAATGGAAGAACAAGTAATACTTATACATATGTTTATTATATACAGTGACTCTGTTGTCCTCCACAGATCTGTGCACGGGTCCATGCCCGCCCCCCCAATGCAGAACCCCATGAAATGAATGAAGCACCACAGCCTATAGCGGGACACCCCTCCATCCCCCACCCTGCCCCCTCCCCGGGTCTCTCGCAGGTAACCAGCCACTCTCACACACCCCTCCACCACCATAAGTCCTGCAGAGTCATTCCCTGTGAACAGTTTGGGTTGGGGGGGATAGTGGCTAGCTGTGTGTAGCATTACATGCTCCATGCGGAGCGGTCATAACAACTGGATAATGAGGAGAAAGCAGCTGAGACAAGGTTTTGAACATAAAGAGGAGAGACAGGACTGTTGTGGAGCAGCATACAACCTGTTGATTTCTGCAGCAATGGGTAACCTTTAAAGCACATGTGTCAAACTCAAGGCCCGTGGGCCAAATGTGGCCCGCCACGTAATTTTATGTGGCCCGCGAGGGCTTAAACGTGTGACTGTCATAAAATAAATACCGTATTGTTCCCAATAGACGCGCAGTGCACGTGCGCAAGCCTTGGGGTGCGCATCTATTGGGAACATGTGAGCGCAGGTTCAAATATTCTATAAAATATGGTAATCACATGTGCATTTGTTGACACGGAAGTAGTTCTGCACTTGTGCATGTCCAGATTAATAAGATGTTCCCTGTGCCGACCCGGCGGCGGACAAGCCTCCGCGAGAAACACATGGGCATCACAACCAGGGAAGTTCCTGTTTCTCATTCATGACAGAAACTTCATTTCTATATTGCAACATGAATGGTAAAGAGGCGCTGTTAATAATGTAATTAGAGTAATAAAACCTCTGATGCGCCATCTCTTTTTACTCTGATGAGTTCCATAAGTGTTTAACAACTTCAACTATAACAAATTAATCAATACATGAAAAAATTCAATATTGGTTCCAGACGTTCAGGCCCACTACGATCTCTGTGTGGAGAAACCAGGTTTCGGAACCGAACCTTGCCAGAACTCTCTGTCCTTCTGTTCCCACCCCCTCTTTCTCTCTCTCTCCCTCCTTCAATAACCAGACTTTGTGCGTCCGCCACTGCTCGTGTTATCTGATTGAGATAAGCTCACACACAGCCACATTTAGCAACCAAACTGCTATCTTGTGCCACTAAACCACATTCGCACGATCACTAGAGTTCTGACTGCATGTTCCAACATCCAGTTAGAACTCCGGTGCTCAGAACCGGACTGACAAAGCCGTCTGGTCGTCACTATTACACAGTCTGCCTCGGTGAACCGGGCCGACAAAGCCGCCGGTCTTTACGGGAGTAGGTGAGACAGCGTCGCTCCTTATTTATCTGGTTGTAAGCAACTGCCACACCCCCAGAAAGAGCGAGTCAAACACCTCTAGGGTCATTGCAATCCCTCTTGACGTCCACCTGGTGGACGCATGAAATCATTGCGCTCTCCCTCTGCACGCCGCATGCCCCCAGTGGTTGTCACGGTCATCACACTGAACCCGACGTCTGCCTCCCTCTGGTGTTCGTTCGAGGTCGCTACACCCACTCACATTGACCTGCCAATGTCTGCCTCCACCTGGTGGACATTTGAGGTCATTACACCCATTCACCCTCATCACTCCAGACCGCGCACACACACACACACACACACACACACACACACACACACACACACACACTCTCTTTGTACATAGTGTTTGCTGTTTAGTAGATTAGAGCTCCGTGTTAGATGACATTTGATACTTAAATGTGTTGATTTATGGAATGATTTCAGTATTATTTATGATTTAATACACTTTTGTTAATAAACGCCTGTTAGCTGAATTGAACGATTCTTGGTGATTACTGTGTATTTATTGTTGACAATTCACTGGTTTGTAACAGTCTGTGCTCGGATCTCACACCTCCCCTTTTATTTAAGATTGTTATATTTTACACAGAAATATTAACTAACTCAAATAACCCTTTTACAAACGAGACTTTGAATAATCCCCTTCATGTCTTCACCGAATTGACCCATCGCTAGGCAGCCGGATAGCGCAGCGCTGGGAGGGGACCTGGTGGGGGTCGAGAGTCTTGCTCAGTAACCCCCGGTGCATGTTTTTTTGGACTGAAGGGGAAACCGGAGTACCCGGAGAAGACCCACGCACTCTTGGAGAGAACATGCAAACTCCACACAGAAAGGCCCTGGGCTGTATTTGAACCATTCTCGCTATGAGGCACGAGTGCTAATCAAGACAATTTAACTTTAGACCTGAAGCCTTTGAAAACAAAGAAACTGAGTTAAGAACATATCCAACCATTAGACTTTTAAAAAAAAAAAAATTTGGTGTCATCCGCAAATTGACTTATTTTGAATTGTCTGCATATACATACAAACATATATACTGTATATAAGACATGTTTTCTTCTGGCTCTTCCCTTCCAACCATGGAAGTGTTTGTCTGATCATTTTGGGTACACTGTTATTTTATTATATTATAATTTGTTTGCTTTCATGAAAGGAACAGAAATGAATGAATTAAAATATACTTATCAGGATTGGTTGTAGAATAATAGTTGATTCAACATCCAAAGCAGGTAGCATGCTGAGATTAGTCCAATTTCAGTTTTACACTTTTCACAGCTTGGCACCTTCAAAGACATTTCAGTGAATGATTTTTTGTTCATCTTCTTTTTTTTTTTTTTAATAATCCCTGCACATGTAAAAATGTGTAAGTACAGTAATGTGATCAAAAGGTTAAATCACACACTTACTTTTCTGCCAAGTGGTACTCAAGGCTCAAGATTTATGGTTTGGGTCAGCGACAAGCAGGTGTAACCACCAGTGTCTGGTCAGCAGCTGCAGGCAGGCAGTTTACCGCCACACACACACATAAACATCTCACAATAACCCTCCCTGGTGAGGCGCTTTCGTAATGGACTTCATTCTTGAGACGCCACAGAAACCCCAAATAAAATCCCAAGGTTATGGAAGCATGCTTACCTGGCAGTAAACATCACTAAATATTTCTGAAGGAAAACAGTAAAAACCTTTTCTTTTTTTGTGTTTTTTTATGCTGAATATCTAGAACATTATACAGAGAATGCAGTATATCCACAATCAAAGTAAATAAAGTCAGTTGAAGAAAAAAAACTACCACTTTTGTACTTAACTACTGTTACAGAAATAGTTTTTAGAGATGTGTCTCAATCTTTCATCACTAATCTACATTACATTGATATTGAGCAAATAGTACAAACTAATGTGAAACTTCTGAATGAACTGTGCTTATGTAGCACAATTTACTCTTGAGCAGTCACAACATTTTTCCTAAAATCACATTCACACACAGACACTTACTAAAATGGTTTCTATATTGTAACAAGTAGAAATTTACTGTTTGCATTTCTTAATGTCAGTTCAATAGAATTGTCAGCAAAGTCACTATTTCTTTATTCAAAGATGATATTGTAAGTTTCTGTAAGAAAGTGATAGGACAGGCTTTGTGCAATATTTGTTAAAAATAATGATAAATATGAGACATGACAAGGAAAATCCCCATTTAAATACTGTGTGATTCTGTGTTGTAGTGTCGCTGATGCTTTCCAGAATCTCTCACGGCGTTGCTTTTTGCTACTTAACATTACAGTGCTTTTGAGACTGTTTTCATGAAGTTGTAATTGCACTTTTGTGAGTGACTCACTCTAAATCTTGAGTATGTTCTCGAGGAAATCGTCATGCACTGCTATTTTCTCATGATTAATGTGAACTTGACTTAAGAGACACTTGTCATGTTGTAGTTTTAAGGGCGTACAGGGTGAATTAAATGTGCTTTGTGCTTGGCCTGGCTCTTGCTATCAATCAGAAGCAGTTGGTTAATTTTGTGGTAAGAAATCATCTCATCCAGGCTGGTAAAAATCTGAAAGAGAGAAAGAGAAAACGTATATAAATTTTTTTAAAGGTATTGATTAGGTTTCCAATATCAAATTTAAAAAAATGTGGTATGTCTTTTTATTTTATTTTATTTTATTTTATAATTAATTAAATTAAACAAAATATAATTAAAAAATGTGCTTATTTTATTTTGTTTTGTTTTATTTTATTTTATTTTATTTTATTTTATTTTATTTTATTTTATTTTATTTTATTTTATTTTATTTTATTTTATTTTATTTTACTATAAATGAAAACAAACAAACTTAAATAAAATAATATGTGGTAAATCCATACACAGTTAGCGGCTGTATAAATTGTTTTATTTATTTAATCTCCATCAAAATGAAAATTAACCAAGTTCTATTAATGTATTTCATTATATAGTTAATAATAATAATTACATTCCACTCATTTAGTTTGACTGTGATTTCTTCATGAGAATTAAAAGGAAAAGTTATGATGGGACAATGTATTCCCCTTGTACCCAGATCTTTTCGTGACACTGCGCACTTCCCCGGTTTAACCTGTCCTCTTTGCCCTCACCTCTTCACTCTTTTTGCCTTCTTTTCCGAGAGCGTAGCCTTGTGTTTCCTCCAGAAAGCGAATGGGAACATTGTACACCTTCTGCTGGTAGAGCACAGCGAGGGTATACGGCTGGCGGTCACTCTGGGCCGAGCTATGTCGGATGAGGAAGGCGCCGTCCTACAACAACAAAGAGAGCCAAGATGATGAATAAATACAAAGATGGAGATGAAAAGTTTAAATAGAGAAAGCTTCAACAAATAAATGAGATTACTGAGATACAACATAGAAGGATGAATTAACTCCAGGAACAACTCTATACATTTTGACTGTTGCACAGACTGAGTGGAGAAATTGGAAAACAAATGGCAGACACAGGGCCCGAAGGTGTCTGAGTCAGGGGGTTGGATGTGATTAGTTTCTCGTTTAACTGCTTTGGAATAAAAACTCAGCAGATTTTGCTATTGACTGTGTGACACGCCGCCCTCCAGGCCTTGTGTTTCTCAGTGTTTTACCTTGTTGACTCTCTGTAAGAGCTCCTCAGCTGTTCTTCTGTTGCAGTCTCCAGCAAACCACTTCTTGTTCTGGGGTGTTTAACAGCAGTGGAAGAGACAAAGTGCAAGGCGTCAAGTATTCATCTTGCAGTTATATTAAAGCTATGTTTTTTAATACATAACTATACTTCAGAGGAGAATTCGCTTGATGCCTTTAACCCAAACACTGTTTTGAGAAACGTGTTACTAAAACATTAGAACTATTTCTCAGATGCCTATGAATAGTTTCCTTCTAGGTTTTATTATCACATAGTCACAATGAAGAATAGAAATAACATTTAACAGCATTGAAAAATAAAATATACTAAAGTAATTCCTTAAGGATTGTTTTTTCTGCTATTTAGATTTTGTTCAGGTGACCAGTCCCTATATTGAGAATCACTGGAATAATCTTGACAGCTTTTCAGTATTTAAACAGGACCCATATTGTAGATGTGTCACAAAGAAATATACTGGCAATGACCTCAATTAACTTATATGTAAATAAGATATTTAAATGTTTTTATTTTTGAGTACTTCTTCCACCACTTCCTATTTAATGGTTGCTTTTCTGTACCTCATGCCCAGGCGGTTTGGTCGTCTTCGTACTGTTGGGAAAGACTGCGAATAGATAGAAATGGTGTTAGAGGACAAAGACAAGTTGGTGGGAAACAACCTGCTCGCGTAAAAAGTTGAATTCCAACAAAGTTGTGCTTCAAAGTGAGTTCCAAGTGATCGCGTTCATCCCTCTGGGATTTAAAAGGAACTTTTCTTAACGTGAGCTTACCCACAGGCTTAGTGTCTGCCAAAGGAGGATTTGGATTGCTAAGGGGGGGGAAAAGAAGACGTCTGATGGTGTACACTCAAGTTTAATTCTGACATATGCACACGGACGGGCACTTGGGGTCAATGACAGAAAATGGGCTGGAAATTCATGCAAATGACTGTTCTACTATTTTAAACTTAAGTTGTGACTGTCTGATAAAACTTTGCCTTCCTCTGTGTATTCATCAACTCTTACCCTAGTTTAACTTCCCTCTGGTGTGCAGGCAGAGAAGGCTTAGCGCTGATCGGCGGAGGGACTTTGATGGGAAAAGTTGCACGTCTCTCTCCTACCGACGGAGCTACAGAGGCAATGTATATACTCTTCATCTTCATTATAACTATTTTCCTCACATGTGATTCAAATTGATTAAAAATCCGTCTAAGAAGATGAGATTCTGACCTGTTTTTATGTCCGTCATGGATGGCAAGAGGGATTTCTGAAAGGCAGGAACTGAATGTTACTGCGGTGTCATTAGGTCAAGTTTAATATCCCATGAAGGAAACAGAAATAGAGGGTTGGAGTGAAAACGTTTTAAAACTAACCTCAATTCTGATACTTTGAATGTGCAGAAATCTCAGCTTGAGAGAATGATGAGACTAATCACTGAGATGAATAGACACACTTACAGATTGAGCTCTGGGAACTGGAGGCTTCATCCTGCAGACAGTGAGGTTATTACATTTCATGGCATGTTTAGCTGCAGATATTTACTCTTTAATACCACCACTATAATTATGATGTATTCATTTTCCTGATGAATAAAAAAACAATTGAGCATCAAGGTCTTCAGGACTTGAACTCACATGGATTTGGGAGCAGGCACAACTGCTGTATTAGGAGGCAGAGGCACCCTTATGGGTCCAGGAGGGGGAGGAGTACACGCTGAACAGCACATAGAATGGAAATTGCAGTTTTTAAATCACATTTCCCATCATCTACAAAGAAAATCTTGCAATATTTAACTGAGTTTTTTTTGTGTTTGTGCAAAAGTTGCAATAGCTTCCGTTGATCTCTCATAGAATTAGTGATGCACAAACTGCAATGCAACCTACCTTCTGTTGGCTCCAAGTATACGTCGTCATTCATTTCCTGAAAGACAGAACAGTAAACACCATGATAACAAGAAGGATTGAGAGTTCAGTAGATCAGCTATCTTGCTTGGGATGTTCATTATGATTCAGGACATTTTCTTAAAAAACAATCAAACAACAAAACAAAAAAACTTGCTCAATAACAGAGAGAAAGACAGTTACACACACTCACATTCACAGATATGGACACTTTACGATCAATGGTTAGCCTCAAATGAATTATCGTTGGCAGTGGGAAACTGTAGCCCCCAGAGAAAATACAAACCAGCACAGGAAGACCACGTAAACGCCACAGAGAAGAGCGTCGAGCCCTTCCCGCTATGAGATGAGAGCGCTAACCACTACATGGCTGTGTAGCCCTCAGCCTCAGCAGGAGCTTTGAAATATCTTTATAGCTACAGGCAGATATGTACAAAACTATTAGATCACAGAGTGAAGACAGGTTGAATCTCTGGGAATTCTCAAACATGCTGGACATTAAAATCAATAGAAGTTAAAAAAGAAAATGTATGCATGTACGCATTTGATATATACAGTAGCTCGCCCTGCTACTTTTAAAGTAATGGGTTTTAATGGTCACTTACAGAAGGCAAACATGTTTAGTTCTCCCCATAAAGCATGTCATTCACCACATTTGCAACAGCAAAAAAGAAATGAAACAAGAAAGAAGTTACAATTTAAAGTCACCTCTTCTTCATTGGGATCCAGATAAACATCTGAAATGTAGAACGGAAACACGAGTGATCTGTGGTTTTGGATCATATGCACATTGTAATAACTAAGGCTTTGGCGCACACTGTCCTGTGGAATGACGTCTATTTTCAGGTCCCTCATGAATTAATTAGTGAAACGAGAATTTTTTTAATTATATTTTAAAAATCTATTTTGGCAACACAACTTCATCTGTTTACTTTTGTTTAAACTGTATTACCAATACATAAGAGCAGCCAATCCAGCATCTACACATCCCACTGTATTACATTTTCAATCAGCATATAGCTGGTAATATACTGATTCTCTATCAGTTATAATTAGCACCACCATTGCCATTTATTATATCAATCCAGTATGATATACACATTATGAAAGGGCCATTCACATGCTCAATGATTTAGTGCCTTTTCTTCTGTAAATGTTTGAAAGCATAACTTATACTTGGAATGTAGCTCATGGGCAAACAACACAACTTATAACATGTCAGAACTGGAAAAGATTAATCAAGATAATGTCTTTCTACCTGCTGAACCTTTAAATAATCCAGAAACTTTAAGTAATACTGTTGTTATATCACTGACAAATGAAATGCAAAATATTTTTCTTTTACACAGCACATTGCTGCACCTTTACAGACATAGAATAATACCGGGATGATTAGAAACATTATAAAGAGAAAATTGGGGTCAAGCAGAGGTCTAAAAGATGAGTACCTAATATTACTTTGGTACACTTTCACAGCACACTGGAATCAGACTGCACATGAAGTTTAAGGTCTGAGGTGCAGCTCAGTGAAGTTCCAGTAGGTGGCACTGTTTCAACGTCAGCTGCAGCAAGTTCCACCTTCAAACAGACCAAAGTTTGACTATATTTTTTGATAGTTATAGTATCTAGGCAGCTTTGCCTGAATTTATTTCTCCCAAACCAATTCTTTATTTTCTGAGGGACACCAATAACACTGCAGGTGTTTGTATTTGTGTGTGCTTTGTTGTCAAGTGGTCATTTTCAACAGAAACTGTTGAATCAAATCTATATTTTTGTAGTCAGTCACCTAATCACCTCATGCAAAAGTATTACAGGCCTATTTGTGTCTGTAGATGTGATAAACGCACCTTCCTCAATAGATATTGGAACTGGAACAGGAGGCACTTTCTTCCTCCCAGGCTTTTCATTTCTGTCAATTTTAGGCGCTGGATGGGAGAAGGACATGTAACATAACTCCCGTACATTGAATGCACCAAATGTATGTATGTGTGTATGTATATATATACACAAACTCACGTTTTTTAGTGTTGGGTTCAAAGGAGAATTCGCTGCGTTGTTGAGGGTTCTAGGCAACACAGGAGAGATTAGTTTATTAAAAAGTGTTGGAACTGCCTCCTACTGACTGAAATTATTTAAAGAACTAGTCAGTTGTAAAAGTAGATAAAAGCCTGTATGCACAACTAAGTAACCAATTAACTAATTAACCTTAAAGTAATGTTCTTACGGCAACATATTTTTCTTTATAATAACAGACGCAACAGACAAAGACGTTACCGGGGGTTTGCTTGGTCTGGGTGGATGAGTGGATTCTGACGTTCTCCCTGCAGCACACAGCACAGATTAACAGAGTTTTAAGGAAAGGGTTAGATTGATGTCTGAAGAGTACATTGGATCTATAAGTGGGTTTAAAAACAGTGTTGTTACCCAGATACAGATTCTCCTCCATTTGTCTCTGTGGAATTATCACACCCGGCTGACACGGGGGTGCTTCATACATGTCACCATCCTCATCGTCCTGTCACGAGGATATATTGATCAGAAATTGTTAAATAATAAGTCATTGCCAGATTATTTCTGAGGCATTAATATTGCTCTGCGTTTGATTGTACCCCGCCTTATTTCATCATCAACTGTGGTAATATGGACCCCAGTGTAATGAATTCTAGGATTATGGTTGAGTCGATAGACAGTGTGGAGTGGAATGTAACATAGTCCACAAACATCTTCCTCAGTTCTACATATCCAATAAAACCTTTGTTGATGCGAAGAATGTGTACTTACAAATTCATCCTGTGGCCACCCAAAGTCTGCATTGTTATCTGAAACATATATGATGAATTTATAATATAAAAAACAGGCCTGAAAATATTTTTTACACAAAATGTAAATCCCACCTGTCCTTCTAGGGGGAGCTGGAGGTCCACTTTGCCTGAGAAAAAGTAGAGAAACAAGGGTCACACAATACCTGCTGCAATACATCAGTATGGAGGAGACATGATGCTTGGTTTTTTTTTTGTTTGTTTGTTTTATTTTGGTGTGTACGTACAGGTTCTTCAGTTTGTCAAAGAAGCTCTGTAAAACAAGAGAATGCACACAGGTTAGTCAAAGTGATGGGAACACACACATAAAACCTAATGATTATAAAACCAGCCTGTGTTCAACTGCATGTCTGTTTAGCAAATCATTTACTTCCAGTTAATTATCAGCTTCTTCCATCAGTCTGGGTCAGTGGCTGCATTGAGTGGGGCTTCAGTTTCTCTCTTTAGAGAGCTTGATTTGGTGAGGAACAGTAAAAAAACTTTCTAAAGTACCATCACTGTAGAGGACTGAAGAGACAAAGGGAAAACAGAAGCAAATGGCAACACAGAGTAATATTTCTCAGATTGATTTTAATGTTGTTATTGGCCAGCCCAGCGGTGAAAACAAACCAGAGAATGTTTGAGACAAGAGCACAGTTCACCTGCACGCATGTAACAGAAGGACATTAGCATAAACGTCAAACAAAACCAGGAAGTAAAAAAGACTGCACTCGGTGGCTATAGAGGAAATGTCGATATGAAGTGAATGACTATGGACAGAGGATAGCAGCAGGGGGAGGGTTTGTATTCAACCTCACATTTTGCCAAACAACATGCCAGATAACAGTTGCTGCCCTGTTAATAAATGAGTAGCAGGTGAGAAGTTATGAAACCAAGAGGACGCGTTACTCATCAGCTATTCAGGACCTTCTCGTCCTGCATTAGCTCCAAACATACGTATAGTTCAGACAGGGAGTCGAGTTACCTTGACAGTGTTCTGCTTTGTGTCTGTTGCGTCTCTCTGATGTAAATGTTTAGTCACAGTCACAACGGAAAGCGTTATCTGTGACTCAGAGAGCCAACAGCAGGAAAAAGGAAGAGCCGTGTAGCAATTGAGTAAAATGTGACTCAAACTACAACAAAAAAAGGGAGATAATCTCTAATATCATCACAGACACTTGTTACCATAATATAACTCTTACTTGTTTGAAGTAATGCACAAACTTTTGCCATGAAACTATTATATGGCAGTATTTTTTTTTAAGTTTCTAAGTAAACCGAATTATAAAATTGTGATAATTGTTCAAAACGTTTTCCCTATTGGTTTTGGAATACTGAAAGACTTCTATTCATTCTCTCAACCCTCGGTAGCTTACCAATCGATAACAGGGCGAAGGTTTTTGGACTGTGGGAGAGAAAGGCATGCATATGTGGGGAGAACATCCAACTGGACTCGAACACTAATAACCTTACTATGAGGAGAGAGCTCTGACCACTTGCTTTGTACTGATGATTGGATCCTATTTTTGCTTTTCAGTGTTTGTCTTCAACCACAAAGCTTTTTGTCAGCTTGAATTATTAACTGTCTGCAATAGGAACTTTAACTTGGTTTTCTAAAGATATGTCTTATTAAAATAAGATAGGATAACATTTCTATTAGTCCACGTTACCTACAAAATGGTATGCAGAGAATAAACATGACATTTCAGCATTTCATATTTATTTAATCTCTTTTTTTCAACAAATGTTTTTCTGTGACTGATTCTGTTTTTCTTGAAATTTTCCAATTTGTATTTTATTTTTTCTCTTTTCAAACTGAAGTATCTGGATTTTTGCAACTTATTTAGAAGTAAGTGCATTACATTTGTATGCTAATGTACAACACCATTAAGGCAACACTATGTGATCAACTTAAACACAAACATCAGCATGATTTAATATGGTCGAAAAGTCTCTGTAAAATCTAACACAGTCATTTTAGAGATAGGATATTTATAATTAATTTAATCAAAATGTAAGTAACAAGCAAACAGAAAGCTTAATGAAGTCGTTCCATATTTTACAGAACATATAACATCACCACAAGGGATTGAGGGTAAGCGTTTGCCCCTCAGTTATCTAAACAATCCAGGGTCTCCAACATTTTTTTTTTCTTCTGTTTGCCTTCACACTCCCACATAATCTCAACATCACAAGTGTTGCTCCTATCACTCTTTCACATTATTCACAACTCCATAAGAAAAACATTGGTGGAATGAATATATTAAAACAACCGGTCGACAGAAAGCTTGATCCACATTTGCTCACTTCCTCCTGACTTCACCCAAAGTGTATCGGTGTAAACGAAACTACATTGGAGAAATAATAAAACAGTTTACCATTTCCAGGAGTTGAGGTCAGAGTCTCAGCTTAAATCATAGAGGAATGTTTTTGTATCAGCTCTCCTGTGTGAGTCGCTCCAGAAACAGAAAGCTTGCGACAGAGTGAGAACCTGACGCAGCTCGAGCTGAGCTCATTTGCATTTCCTACCTGTATCACAAGCACCGAATCATCTGGCCCGCCAATGTTTGCTTCCAGGTGAGCTGCTACACAGCTCATCCAAATGTACCTACTGTAACCCAAAGAGTGATATACTGCAGCCACTTTAGAGGAATTTCAGCAACAGGAAAATTATATCTTTGTAACTTTGAATCTTCGCAGCTGTTGCAGGGAAGGTTGAATACAAACATTTATCACACGCATAAAATCAATGAGGCTTTATCTAATAACAGGTAGCGTTGTTTTATTTCTACCACTGTGACTACTAGATCATTGGATAAACTAGAATTAGTTGTTGCTTTTAAGAAAAAAATTTAACTATGACTTGCTATATTTTTTCACTTTCAAAGTCATCCTGTGGGCTCCATTAGACCCTCTGGCAGACCAGCTTTAGCCCCTGAGCCTTAAGTTTGACATCCCTGCAAATGTATTTTGCTTTTGAGAAATTTAACAATCACTGACGCTCCAAGTAGCAAAACAAATGTATTAGTACACTGTTTAATAGTTTACTGTTGTATAACAGGTCTGAGGGTTTTATTAGGATACACAACATGCTTACTTCAAGGAAATGGGTTGATTATCAATGGTTGGTCTGGAGGGCAACATACTAATTTGTCACCAAACCAATATTAAATGTTTTTGAGTGTACTACTTCCAATGCTTCATGTATATCACTCCCCGAGTAAAATAAGGTTGTGTCATCAGCAAGTAAGATACTCTGTAATCTATCCGATGCTTTTATAAAGTCATTCACGTATATTATAAACATGATACACGATTTACTTCATGGTTGAGTTTTGACTGTGTGGTTTTCTATGGCTTCTCTGGTTTCATCCCACAGTCCACAAACACACGCTTGAGGGATTATTGGTCACTTTAAAATTGCCCATGTGTTTGATTTTGTCTGTGTTTGCCTTGTAATGGGCCTTGAACCTGTTTTGGGTGTACTCTCCGTTCACCCGTAGTCAGGTGGGATAAGCTCCAGCAAAGGTGGATGGATGAACACATAGATAGCTATGCAAATCCTCTTCATTTAACCTGTCATGAAGTAAAGAAAAGACTGTGCTCATGTTTTAGACTTTAATCACAGTAGTGTCGTGGTTAGAACTGTCACCTTAAAGTGAGAATACCAATGTAACCTGAAATTGGAAAAAGCAGTATATAAAATGAGAAGATTAATGGTAAAAGACAATATGAACTCAATGTGCACCGATTCATTTTTTCTTTTAATTTCTTAACTTGCTGGCACACTGTTTAGCTCAAAGTATCTCAGGAGGGTGTTTGATGAACATTTATGTGACTGAGCAGTAAGAAAAAAAATCTCTCAAAACTCAAAAGTATGACATTTTTTATTACAAATAACTTTATTGAAAAAGGAGGACGTTGTAATATGGGGTTATAATAGCATTGACAATAAATTATTAGGTTGCAATACACAGGCTTAACATATTCTACAAAACAGTATAAAACACACATAAATATTAACTTAGTATCAAACATCTAGAGCACAGTGTCCCTGGAGAATCTATCACAGAATGAAGCAAGCTTGTTATAAAGTTCACTACGCAGTTTAACAGAACACTAATGAAAACCGTTTCAATATAAAATCAATGATCAGAGAATACGTATGGTGCACACACGTTGGGGTCAACCCAGGTGTCTGGTGAAGAAGAACTCTGGGATAAAGCATAGCGAGAGCAACCTACTTTTTAACCTTTTTTTTTTTATTGGATGTTTCCTGCTCCTATCTGTCCAAGTCCATGCTCATCAATGAGGTTTGAGTGAGCTGGACTAAGAAACTTGCAAAAACAAGCTGAATCTGAACCAGCAGATACATTTTGTGGTTTGGCTGAAGGCCTGGAAACCTCATGAGTATTTGCAGAACATTTTCCATCGAACTCATTAAGTCAACGTGGCCTCAAATCTTAGTTTTGTCACACAACATACAGAAATGCCCTTTGGAGTAGCACAGCCATCCCGATGTGAATTACTGTCCTGTTCACATTGAATGGCTCTGTAGAGGAGAGGTGACATTGTTGTATGAACCAGCTTAAAGTCAGCCGAGACGGAACAAAGTGGAGACACGTACTTGTTATTTAAACTACCTGAGCCCTCGGTTCAATAAAGGCACAACTGAGAAAATAGACCCTGTAAGCTTTAAAAGACAAAGAAATACAATCAAATTCATTAAATGGCCTTGAGGGAGGACAACTAGTGGGTTCCCTGTTTCTGTCCTCGGATACTGTCACATTCAACACAGTAAGAAACAAGACACTTGTGAACGTGGAGCTATGGTGAGTATTTAAACTCATGGTTGAGGTCCTTCCTGTGTGTCTCAGCAGGAGTGGACCCGCTGGAGGAAAGCTCCCGTCTACTTGGACATCGATCCACTGATAAAGAAGCTCTCTGCAGAACCACACTTCAGTGGATCTCTGTTTGTCCATCTTCTAAATGATAAACATATGCTTCAAACACCAGGTTTGGACTTTGTCTTCATTTAAACTGGATTTGCCTTAATTTTGTTGTTGATCCAGTCGATGTAATGTGTGACGCGCGTGTACACCCCAGGCTTATCCTTCTGGCCACACCCGTCACCCCAGCTGATCACACCCATCAGAGTCATCCTGTCATTGTTTCGACAGACGAGGGGGCCACCAGAGTCTCCCTGTGAGTGAAGCCCAGGCAGAAAAGCAAAAATTAGATCAAGTAATGTTGTCAGCAATGATATATTAAGGCGATGTATGGTGAGACGCAGGCTTTCCCACCTTGCAAGCATCGTCCAGTCCCCGGGTGTCACCTGCACACAACATGTTGGGAGTAACGGTGCGTCCCGATAGCACATCAGGGACGCAGCGCTCTTTAGGCCACAGGCGCACGTATCCTCTCTTCACACGCTCAGAGAACTCTGGAGAAACTATAGAGAGAGAGAGAGAGAGAGAGAGAGAGAGAGAGAGAGAGAGAGTGTGACTTAAATGAGTGGTTCTGTATGAAGCCTCCACTGCCCTCTGTAGGTCATCTGTGTAAAATGTCACCAAATGTTAAAGGACACAATTGCCACGGAAACACAGTAACAGCCACCCAAACCTTGTAAAATGCTGTGAATTCTGTGCCATGTTTGCTTACATTCTGTGTCCTTTCCATAGCCTGAGATCTCACACTCGGTCCAGTCAGGCAGCGCCAGCCCACGTTCAGGCAGACACACCGGGAAAACCTCTGGAGAGTTTACAGCACACATGCCAATATCCGACTCCAGCTTCAAAATAGCTGCAAGTGGAGAGCGACCAAAGGAAAGTCAGTGTAATGCACTGGGAGAATGTGGAATGTTTTAATAAGTCTTTGCTGCCCACTTAAACTTCCATATCATCACTGCTGGGGGAACAAAAATCGGTGACAAAAAGAGTCACTTTCTGGTTTAACCTTCTTGCATGACAAAGCTCACGTCAAGGCTCATTAGAATCTGACATTTTTATGATGCAGTGAAGCAATTCACTGTGTTGCGACTTCACAAGACAGCACAGTTACTCTAAATGAAGTGTTCACTGAGTGTATATCAAATGTGATCTAATGAATAGCTGTCTCACCGATGTCATTGTCATACGATTCGCTGTCAAAGTCCTCGTGGAGCCAGTACTTCTCCACTTTGAAAATCTGCTCACTGCTGGAGTTCTGCTTCCGAAAGGTTCTTCCCAAAACCACTTCCAGTTTTTCAGCTTTATCTCTGAAATTATAAAGAGAAAATATCTTATCTTATCTGTCCTCTCAGCTCAGTATAAACAGAAACAACAGATATGTGCAAAAGATCACACATCATGTATCGGGAGTGAAAAGACAGTTGTCAGAGTATGATCACATTGGCTCTGCAGTTGAAAAAGTATTGGTTCTGGAGAAAAGCTGCGAGATCGGTCAAACTAAGTATCAAGGTGAAGTATAAGTAATACAGACAGCTTAAGTGAGGTATTGTAGGAAAGGTGGCCAGTCTCATATTGGACTCTGATAACAGAAAGTAAAAGTCTCTTGACAAAGCTTATAGACGCTACAATTGCGTGTGAAAACGGCAACTCATCCCAACCTGTCCTCAAAACAGTGAGCAGCAGACAGGACCCAGCAGGAGTCGATGAGGATTCCTCCACATCTGAAGAAGTGCTTTTTGTGACGGGGCTGGTACACGTTGATGGCTGCCTGCCACGGCTGCTCTGTGATGTCGCTCACCCGGCCACCGAACATGCGAAACGAAGGGCGGTTCAGGGTATTGTCCAAGCGCTGGCCACATGTTGCTACAGACAGGACAGTTTGCAGTTTTGGTTAGAAATCTTGGCAAATTACAAGTGGAGGACCCGTGGTTATATTAGAAGTGATTTTCACTGAATGAGAAGGTGCCCTACCTCCATTATTGTTCGTGGCGGGAGCACGTGGACCAAGAGTGGTGATGATGGAGGGGCGTCTTGCTGCAAAAATTAAAAGTGTGTCTATTAGCATATCACTGTATGTATTAAACTGCAAGATCTTAAACTCATCTGGGGAGAGATTGCTGCAGTTTAGTCTTTTAACCACTGAGAGACAGAAGATTCACTGCATTAGAAATCTAGAAAACCTGTAAAGAATCCAACATCTGTGGAAAATCTTCAAACATTTCTCTGTCACAACCTCTTGAAGATGCAGCCATAAAGTAAATGGATGGTAAAATGTATTTCATCGATCTGACATGTTGCTTACCTTTTATCAAAAACATGAAATGATCTAGTTTTACGCATCATTGTATTCTGTGTATTATTATTTGTATTATTTTATTACATTTTAATTGTCACCTCAGCCTTTCTGGTGTTGGTGGCATATTATTTAAGATCCAAACTTTAAAATCAGTTCTTTGTGGTAGTTTAAAAAAAATGTAGGAACAAGTCATACTCACAGCATTTGGGGGTGTTGCAGAGTTCCCAGGTCAGCTGCATGTGTTTGTAGGTGTGGCACCATGGACCTGTGTCTCCATCTGGATTCCTTTTGGATGAAGAAAGAAAAGACTTTGGCACTTTTTTCGCCACAAAGGGAGATATTTACCACACATGTGGCGACATCCCAACCTGCAGAAACTGTGGCTGCCCAGGCCCAGCTCCAGTGCATCTGGTCTCCAAGCATTGTTGAGCTTGTGCCTGACAGCTGGAGAGTCCCACGGGAGACAGCGAGAGCCGCTCTTCGTGGCAGAAGTCGTGCCTCTGTATGACTGACCAGAGCCCGTCACACAATCTTTGTTCTGATCTGCTCCAAAACCAAAGAACAACATGAGTGAAAACATATTTCAGTGATGGCATCTCAGGCTTTCATATTTTTTTGTTTGAAAAGAAAGTCTGTACCTTGGGGGCATTTGGGCAAGGAGCAGAACTCCCAGACGATCTGGGTGCCTCTATAGACGTAACACCAGGGAGTATTGTCATTGTCGGGGTTCCTGGGGAACAAAATGGGAAATGATGCAGATAAGTAATCATGTTAAAGACTCACATAGAAACCTGTTCTGAAACTAGACAGCACCTGCAAGTCTCATCTTGACAAGTTTCTGCAAAATCGGATTTCTTGAAAGAACACTGTGAATGGATTCGATAGCCGATGGCCAGACAGGAAATGAAAAGAGGGAGGCGGGGAGTGTTGTGGCCATTTCATTTATTACAAACTGAGCTTTTGGGATGTTGTTTGCCCCTCGTGTAGATCTCTCGCGTGTTCCCTGTCCAGCTCCAGGCACATCTGGCTTTTGAAACTTTGCTTTATCTTTTACAGACGATTCAGCTTGTGTCCTTCTGAGGAGTTATGGTTCTGCAGAAGTTGTTGTTTTCAAGAGGTTTGGACCATCTCTAATTCAACTACAACTAGAATGATGTTTATTGATGAGTGATCTGATTTATTCTTTGAGTTGACTGTCTTTTCAAAAAGCTCTGTTGGCGCATACACACCTGCAGAAGTTGTGGTTGCCCAGTCCGAGGCTGTTGGCGTCTATTTTCCTCGCCGTGTACCTCCTTCCTCTGAGAGACGTGGAGTTCCAGTTTATGCACTCGGCTCCTGAATGGCCGATGCTCCATGTGCCACGGTATCCTTCGCCCTGCCCCACAATGCACTTCTCCTTGGTGTCTGCAGAAACAAACAAACAGGGAAAACTGGATAAAGATCTTTATATAGGAGACTGATTTCACCCGAACTGACATCAGCGTTTTGCGCCGACACAATAAAGCACGTTTATTAGATCTGGAAAGTCTTAGACTCTTGAAAGCATTTTAAACAAACTATGAAAACATTTTAATTTCCTATAAAATATGTATAGTTTCAACTCACAGTATTCATGACATAATTCTATTAGTGGTTTCAAAGAATGACCAAACATATACTGTAATGATCGTAAACAACGCATTCAGATTTATAGCCTGGCTACATTGCTTGTCGCTCTTTGGCTAAGGTCACTTGGCTGTGGCCACTGGGGTTCAGAGAATTATCCCACTGAGAGGGTGGGGTGTCCCAAAGGTTGACCACAGAGACAAAAACATTCATATCCCAGAATGTATTTCCATCGTTTATGATCCTTTCTTCTCCTCTCCAAACCACACGCCTAAGGCAGAGCCTGTGTGAGTCACAGTCAGACTGTGACCTTATCAAGAGTCACTAAGTTTTAATCAGAGGTGTGTCACAGGCCACGCGTTCGAAGATATGGCAGGATTTACTGCTGCTTTAATGCTGAACAGTAAACAGACGTTTTATATCATTATAAAACATCGATGACAAAATTATAGCTTCATGCACCGACAAAGCAATGACAAGGTGATTGAAAAGATTGGGCTTCTTTAATGTGAAGCCTGCGCTTATTCACAATATTTTTGCATCGTAAGATTTGTATTAGTACTTTTGGATTGGTTTGACACAAAAACCTACTTTCAATACTGAAAACTATATGAAAAGTACCAGCAGAAAAACAGAGAGTAAACAGTGTTTCTACAGATAAATGTACATGCAGTATGTGCAAACTGCAGAACGTCAGACATTAAATTCCAGCTGTATAACATCTCCATCTTCCTCACATTTCAACAACAAAATGATCACTTACTGATCTCACACTGAGTCCCAGTGAAGCCGGGGGGACACTGGCAAATGTAGTCTGAGGTGTAAACGGCCTCCTTACATGTTCCTCCGTTGTAGCACTGAGACACATAACATTCTGGAAGAAGCAGTTATTCAGTCAGGTACACGTCATCCACTTCTTCAACACATTATCAGTCTGATCAGAATGCACGTGATTGCCTATGAACACTTGTGTGTAAAAAGAAATTTAGAGTTGTGGCATTTCAAACCAAAACCCTCAGAAATATGCAACAGTTTTAAATCTCTCTTCTAACTTACAGTATACTATGGTCAAAACTTCCCTTTTGAAATATTATGTCATGCTAACAAAGTTGTTCCAGAGGCAAACTGGTTTCACACCATCTGCAGTTGGGTTTTATATTTATTATTTCAACATTTCCTCGAGGCTCGTGCTCAGAATAACACTCCCAATATGAGCTCACAGAGGTTGGTGGACGCAAAATGTGGTTGTAATTTGTCTGTGGGAGAGTAATTGTGCTTTGCAGAATTCGTCAATGGGGGTGAAAGTGCACGCAAGGGCTGCTTTGGCAACAGTATTTCAAATTATCTCAGACTAAACTACGCCCACACAAAAAGACAGAAAACCAAAAGCTCCACGTTAGGATGCACTGCAATAACAAAGGTTTGGAAACGTAAGCGAAGCAGGCCAACAAAAAAATAATCTTCAGAGATTGCAACAGCAAGTTAGAGGTAAAGAGGAGTTATAATGAAAGAGGAAGAGGTCAGTAAGGGCAGCCAGGCAGACTGACGGTTATATAAGCAGAGGGACATAGTGTGCTCATTGAAAATATTAAAAGTCTGATTGTAAAGAGACAATAACGTGACATTCTGATTGTGTCTGTGTGTCTGTGTGTCCACACTCACTGGTGACAGGTACAACATGACAAAGCTCTCGTCCTCTCAACGCACAATGGCAATACTCCACACGCTGCCCTCTCCACTGCAGCCAAGTGTCTCCAAAACTACGCACGGCTGATGTCTCTCTATTCACACATAGCACTGAGGAAACATGCACACACATACACAAATACAGACATTAAGTATACAGTCGATCAAAGACAAAGAAAGACAGAGACATAATTTTCCAAATGTTGCAATCATACATAGAAATACATACATAATAAAACAGACACCCAAGCAGAAAACTGAAAGACTGTTAATCGTGCTCATGATGATTGTGATGGTGTGATGAAGCAAGACAAACAAAAGAGTGGTGAGGCTCACAGGAGGTGTCAAAGGAGGGTGAAGACTTCTCGACATGAATAATCAAAAGCGTCCGTCTAGCTGGCTGCCTGCCAGGCTCACCTCTGTAAAAACGGGTTCCTCTCTTAGTGCGGAGTAGTTCCACCTGTAGCAGAGAAATCCAGTCAAACACAGGGCAGCAGACACAGGCAATGGTTTCGTGCTGGTGGTTTGCAAACCCATGCAACGAAATATCCTTCCATAAACATTGACATACACATAGAGTAGGCAATCCCTCATTATAGCCAAATATATAATTTTGCTGCTGGAGACAGTAATGTAGGTTTAAAATGCACCCTCATAATTACACAAAAAAAATGCTCATTCGCTCAAGTTAGGAGAACTGAAAGACAAATCTTCTGATAATAATGAAAACATTCTCGGAATGTTTATTTTAAAATGCACAAGTTACATGACATTTTTTAAAGCGTGTTTTACAAACTGCATCTTCATCATACAACTTGAACTGCACAGTAGCAAAAACAATAAAGTTAAGATTTGCTTGCCCACTGACTGTATTTAGATAAGCCATTATCAACTGTGCAGGGGGGTGAGCTGGCTGACACGGTAGTACTTACATTGTCCGCTAGGTAGCAGCAGAGAGCACAGATCAGAATTAATGGCTCAAGCGATCTTGCCATGGCTCAAGTGGTCTATATCTCAAGTGGTCTTCAGTTTTCTGGAAAAGAAATAAGGAATAGATATTACAAACATACATAAAATGGATTATATGTGGAGGCTATCTAATGATTGATACTACAATAAACTGAGAAACGATCCTATAATTACAGGTTTCTTCTTTTAAAGACAATAATATTGTAATATGGCACTGCGAAGTTGAGTCTCCTTACAATTTACTTAAATGCTCTTTGCTTGTCATGACATAAACCTTGTAACTGACCTGACACACACACACACACACACACACACAAACACACACACACACACACACACACACACACACACACACACACACACACACACACACACACACACACATACGAGCGATATGAAAACACAGCCAGCTGTATAGAAGCCAGCGCTGAAAGGAGGAAACTCCCCTCTTTGTCCTATAAGACATTCAGTCCAGTGAAGTGACTTGAAAAGTTCAAGGAGAGAGTTCATTGTTTATGTAAATCTTTCTCTGTAAATCTGTCCTCAACGTGAGTCGACAATTGCAGGAAAAGGTTTTACATTGGTCGTCTTCTCCCAACTGTCCTGTTTCTCTGTTCAGCTTCCTTCCCCTAAGCCTGCGCCTCCTGCAGAGGGAGGCCTGCGGAGAGGGAGGGGTGGACACAACGGGGCAGCTGTGGGAACCTGGAAGTCGTATCTCGCTTCTTGAAGCTGAACAAACTTCTTGAGTCAGACTGGAAATTTGACCAGCCTTCGCAGAATAATCTCATAGGAAACCCAATGAGTTCAAGAGGGTCACAGTCCCCCCTACAAGTCCCGCCCTTGTATTTATTTACAAGCACATACCACTGAAACAAACAATTTATCATAATTCAGCTTTTTCTTTCCTACTGAGAATAAACAGGAAGTAGATAATCCTCCCCCTCAGCTCAAGCTGAGATGGTGAACACCACATCAGACAACACAATCTGGACCATCCTGCAGTGATAAAAGGCTTCACACAGAGAACAGAGTGTCTGCACCATCCTGACAGCTGTGACAAAGCAACACAGCAGCTGCAGGAGAAAAAAAAGAGACTTTTAAAGATAGTAAGAGGAAACCAAATGGAAAGCCCAGAGTGAGAAATAAGTTACACTTCTGTTTTCTTTTTAATCCTCAAAAAAGAAGATGTGCACCATACTGGTTCCTCCATTGTTATAAATGAGTGCAGAAAAGAGTTGAAGACTAGACCGTCTGTTCCTCCTCAATCAAGGGTGAGTAAACATGAGTCACAAACAAAGGATGGGGAGTGAGGAGTAGAAAGGAAAATGGGGAAGAGGAAAGAAACGGCACACACAATAAGAACGGAAGAGTAAAACTAATCTCTATATAAAGAACTTATTTTAAAAATAACTAGTTGAACTTCCCTGACAGACGCATGCATGCAAAGACCCAGACACACAGCAATAAACGGCAAACCAGAAACACACTTGCCATTTCTGTACGCTCCTCTCCTCCAGCTGGATCTCCACTGACTCACACTCTGTGGCTCACTGAGCTCATAGAAAACTGTGTTTTTACACATCAGAGGGTTGAAAGAGCTGTGCTGGCAGACAGACAGACACACACACACACGCACACGCATACACATTTTTCCATCAATTTAAGGGAATTTTACATAGAGCTACATCAATTCCCCTGCAAGCCTAATAACTGTAAACTTAATAACTACGGCTTGCCACTCCTAATCTGTTAGTCCAAACCTAAAGCATGTCTTCAAAAAAAAAAAAGAAGAATTTAAGTTATGATGACTTGATTTTAGTACAGATGAGCAGGTTAACAGATTTAGGAAAAACTCACGCTCAATCTCCAATCCACACACATAAAGTCACAGACAGTGCTCAGGAACATTGAGCTAATCAAAACAATGATTTGCTGTTCATTCAGCTCATTGTTCATATATGAACAGAGACTCCCACTTAGAAAGGACAGACTCAAACACTCACCACTGAGAGTACAGCTCTCTATGAAGCTGCCCTCACTTCAAACAAATAAAAACCCTGTTGTCCTGCACTGTTACCCCCCAAACTGAGCCTCACTGGCAGAACGATAACAACACACCAGTCTTCTTTTTGTTTATTAGGCAGCTGTTCAGCTCCTTTCAGTCGCCCCTCTCTGAAGCCCTGTCAGCGAAAAACATGTGTTTCCTGCCAACATGCAGCCAGTGCAGACCCCTGCGCGCCGGAAACGTGCGTACATATCAACACAAAAACAGGCGCCAACACATGTACATCAGACACGAACACATGTTCCATCCCACCCTCTTTAAAGCCTATCTCACATGCGGAGGCCCACTTTGGGTGCCCATAATGTTCCCAGTCTCTCTCAAACTGTGAGTGAAGCGCCAGCATCCTCCCAGCACTGACGGGGTTAAAGCATTGCTCTGTTACACTCAATCTGCTAATAGTTGAAACATGTACCACCAAGTATGCAGAGTGTGGTTCCCCGAGTAGTTAGTGGGTCAAATATGAATGGAAGAAATTAAAGCATCGTTGGCGTGGGAGCAGTCAGACTGTGAGTCACAAGAAGATGCTGCACTTCAGTATAAGGTTGTCAACACACACACACACACACACACACACGCACACACACGCACACTTTTTGCCACATCTGAGCAAGTCGAGTGAGGTGCTGACCAGAGGTTTTAACATACTGAGCTGAGCTCACTGAGCCATTAGCATGAACGTGTGATGATGATGAAGCAGTACAGTTGGACATTTTTGTTTAAAAGAAGCAAGACTGTCAACGTGAGGAATGTCAGAAGAAGTGCAGGACCACAACTGAGCCTGCCTGCAAACGTTTTACACTGTGGCAGCTGTGAAATTTCAAACTTCAATTCATCTCTGACAATGATTCTCCTGTCAGTCATCTTTGTAAATGTCAGAATCGATAGTGAACCAAGTACTTTATAGTGGACGGACAGCTCACAATGTTTCTAAAGGGGGAATTGAAAGAGGAAACTCCTTTACTGCAGGCATTGTTCCATCTTTACAAATTTCCTTTAGCGCTGAAGTGGAGATTGTAAACACACGCGGTGTATTCTTGTTCCCAACATGTTTTAACCTGGTATGCCTCTTTGGTATTCAGTAACCTTTGCAGGAGCTTCAGTTCAGGTGGTTATAATTCCTTCAGGTGAATCGCTTAGGTTGCTTTATGACATGTGATGTCATGTTGGTAAGAAAGCTGCTAAAAGAGGCATTATGCATTAGTTCCTTGGGGGGGGGGGTTCTCTCAAGCTACAGTACAACGGCTGTGATCTGGCTCTGTAAAGTCCCTCCGAACAGAGAGCTCTATTGTTACCTTCTGGCTTCTCCCCTGTGTGCAACATGACACCATAAATTCCTTATCAGAGGACCAGACACTTATAAAGTAAAAAAAAAAGAAAAAAGAAAAAGTGTACATAAGAACTAGCAGAATATTAGAATTGAGTGTAAGTTAGAAGAGAACATATAAGATGTAAGATTAAAGAATGGATAGATCAGAGAAAGAAAGAGGAGAGAGAGAAAGACTGCAAAGAAGGAGAGGAAATAAAATCTCAGCGGTCAGCAGAAAGAGAATGAGTGTTACTGAGTCATCCCGCTCCCAGAAGTGCAGGGACAGAGGAAGGCATTGATGTGTTTTCAAACACTACCAATTCTATCAAAAGTGGATGCAGCTCTAAGTTATAGTCCGACGTATAGAAAACAAACGCAAAGAGGTTTTTAATGTCTAGAAGTCAGAAGCCTCGTACGCTGTTTTGTATGTATCAGCCCGTGGTGACTTTTCCCACAGTGCCATCCACCACCATCCTCTGTCTGGACCACTCCAAAGCTTAAGGCTTAAACATGCGAGCTGCTGAGCCTCTGAGTCACAAACATCAGCGTGAAGCAGAAACCCGCTGACCACACTGCCAGGAATGCAGATAATAGATACAAACTTGACTTTCTCTCAGCGGTACAGAGTATCAGTGTACTGTAAAACGTCAGCACTGACAGACGCCTGGGAGAAGGTTCCACAACTAATGAACCTGATAAGAGCCTTGAACGTCAGATATCCTGGGCAGCCTGGCTCGGGATGGTACACCGACCGTACAAGTATGACTAAAAGAATCACAATGTTACTTTACCATTTCAAGAAGCAGCCATCGGTGTACCGACAGTTTGAATCATGCATAATATACTATGTGAGACTGGTGCATGAATGACAAGCAAGTATCTGTCAAAGAATTCAGAGTCCTGCCAGATTTAACAGGTGGAGGTGGATGCAGAGAGATGTGTTGAAGCCAGAGTGAGAAAGTGTTGGCATGCCACATGAGTGGAGTACACACAAGGTAATAATCAGTTTCTCCTCCCAATTGAAAGCTCATATATATACTCATATATAGACTTTGTTGGTTTGAGAGATTTTATATATTTATATAAAAAATTTCTCAAAACAACAAAGTCTCAAAACAATGACTTAATACATGCATTTGGCCACCAATCATTTTCAGTACCGTATGCACAATATGCTAACATAAATGGTACAAACGTAGCGTTAATTAGTTAGACAGTAGAGCTATTTAGAAAGATAAATCGTTATAACAATCCAACTGAGGTGTCAGACACGGACAAAACTGCAGCAGGAGAAAAGAAGAAGCATCCCGGTGCTCATCAACCTGGAGCCTGCAGTGAGAGCTCACGGATAGACCCCAAGTAAACTGAACTGATCTTACCGAGCAGGGGAAGTCTTTGTCGGCTGTCGGTGAGTATTCGGTGTCCGTGTGGTTTTCGGGACTGAGCTGGTTATCCCTCCGCTTCCAGTTTTTATCGGCGCGCTGCTGCGCGTAAGGGGGAGGGATAACGTGACCTCAGCGGGGACGCGCAGCAGGTCCGGCCGGACGAGGATGAGAAGAGCTGATCAGGATGATGATGACGATGATGATGATAGTGGCGATGATGCAGGACCCAGGGCGCCACCCGCCCAGGCATCCTAACGGGGAAAATACGGTGGGAATTTCAAGGACTTTGTTGGGAATACTTTCTCTAAAGCCCTGGTCTGTAGTGTGGCTCAATCACGGTTAAAACACGGCCGACTTAATGTAAAGAAAATTAAAGCCTTAGAAGGAAAATAATATTCAATGTAATATCTCAGGGAAAAGATATGGATGTTAGATTATTGAATAACAAAAGCTTTAATTAATCTTACTCACTCTGTGTTGTTCACAGCATTACGTTTTAGAAATATGTCCTGCTGTTGTTGTGGTAGCTCACTGACGTCATCCTCAGTCATTTTAGGGCTGTTGTTCTAATTCCCCAATAATCATAATAATCATAATCATAATCATGATAATAACTTTATTTATATAGCACTTTTCAGGACACATGTTGCACAAAGTGCTTCACAGTAAAAACACAAACAAACAAAAAGGTCAGGCCAGACAGAGGAGACCCGCAATCAAACAGACAGACAAGCAGTCATTAAACAGATAGAAAATTATAGACAAAAATTATTTATACCAGTGATTGAAACGTCTGTCACCTTCAACCAGGCCAGTCTTATAACAATAGATTCATTTGTTCCAACCTTCTACCTGCCAGAATACCCATGGATCAGTTTTTAGAGCATATGACTCTATTATCATGAATTTAGATCAAAGTACAGGCTGCATAATCTATATACTGTACATTATTGATATAGGTATGAATAGAGATATAAATGGGAATATTTAAAGATAGGAATATGATACAATAGAATATAAGAAACTATTTCAGTGCTTCAAATAGGAGCATTGTTGCTATAATCTACTTGCCACTACAAGCTAGAATAATATACCTTAAGTTTTTATATGTTTCTTAGCGCATGAATATTTTGAAGACGAACATGAGTATGTACACATACTGTAGATTGAGAGGTTAAAATCAAATGCCGTTGACTGTATAGACAAACTGGCCAAGAGGCAGAATAAATAGTCATAAATAGTCCTAAATAAATCAATCAATAAATAAATAAATAAAGAGCAGAACAACAGAAAGTGTAATTAAATTACATGTCATCCCAATCCCACAAGATTACATATCAATACACACGGTGGAATTTATGAAGCAGTTAAGGACATAAAAACATAGAACCGATGTAACAATAGCTATTAATATTAATGCTTCTAGCGTCAAACTACTACGAGTGATAATATATATTAGAATGAGTAATGAATATTGAGTGTTGGGCAATATACACTTATAGCACTGAGTATTCACACAATGCTCGGGAAGTCTCTGATGCGTCTGTGGGCGACAATGTATCAGCGGTTTACCAATTGGCACCAGGAGTCATTTGTTACGGGTTCCGCTCCTTTAACCCAACCCTTCCTCAGGAAATCAGTCACACAACCCCGAAAACAGCCAAGCCCCATCTTTTCTGAAAGCCGCACGGAATTTATTTGGTGGGGATAATGCTCGTTAATTGTTTTTACTGACTGTTGAACTCCACATTTAACAGCCGAGAACACGGCTCCTCTGGATATAATAGCCGGGGGGTTGCTAGTTTGGCGTCTGTCCACTTTGTGTTCATCTGTTTTAGATCAGTGCACACCCTCACTTCAGAGGACAATCAGAATTACAAATGTTTTTCAAGAAATGTAATATTTTCGAGGTGACTCCATCTGAAAGTTGTATGATACGTCAGTTGCATCAACACATGCAGCAGTCTTATCACTTTCAGTAATGTTGACATTTGTGAGGCAAAACTGAACTTCTTATGAAAGCTTCCCCGAGAAAGATATGATGTTCTAGATATTTGTGGAACGTCACGGCAAGTCTGTCGAGAACTAGGATGAATTAAACAAGCCACAATGTTTTTCTGTCTTATTCTCACAACTCTTTGAGGTTAGACTTTCCACCAGCATCACGTGTCTTGGTGACGTCAGCAGGGATAAATGTCAGGGTTTCATGTGTGACGTGAACATTCAAGATCACACAGGAAAGATTTGCAAGGTTTGTGCAAGTTTTAGACACGTTCAGACTCACTTTGGAGAATGAAAGCATTTGAGACACGGGAGCACAAGTTTAAAATAAACTATACTCTACTTGTGCCTCGGTCTTTCTTTTTTTTTTTTCATTTGGGATTTTTTATCATTTATCAACTCCTCTTCTTTCTTCTACACTCTCAGCCATATAAAGAAGATCCGACTGACAGAATAGTAACACTCACACAATGTCTCTGGTCGAAACAGATTCTTCTCCTGGAACAAAGTGTTGTATAAATACTTTTAAGTAATTTAGTCCTCATAGAAAAGACAATCTGCTCATGTTGCAAATGGTTGATTTGTCACCTTCAAGCTGAAAAATCAGATTTGACCACACATCAACCTCACACAGCTGCTGCAGTCGGTGGTTTGATCGGTTGTTTCAGCACAGGAAAACCTATTTAACCGTAACAAATGAGACAGGAAAGGGCAATTTAGGTAGTGAAATGAAATAAAAGATAGTAAGTGATATTTCACCACTTAAACTTCTGGCGGTGCATTTAAAAATAGACCGAGTAAACAAGCGTAATAATATATATTTGAAGACAGATTTCAAGTCACTTCCACAGTCTAGGGTTTTTATGACTAAACGATGCTAAATACGACAACAAAGGTCTGTCATTACAAGTCTCAGGTTCTCTCCCACGGACCAGTACCCACTGTGTGGAGCTTTATCCTCATGGAAGAAGTTGGAAAGCAGCGTGATGCTCTGTTTATAAACAGGAAATACATTTCTCTTAAAAAAAAAAGTCCCACTTTTGATAATGGAGATCTTACGCGATCAGACACACGTCAAATAGGCTATGATGAGGAAGAGCGGGTTTTCTGATTTGGTCAGGATTTGCAACTCACATTAACTCCATCCAAAGATAACAGGTGAAGGAATGAAAAACAAAACTCCTGCACTCTGGAAGTACGATACATCCTCTCTAAAAACAACATCCACTGAATCATTGACATTTCAAATTCCGAGTTTAAGTAAATGCGTACAAGCCTATTCAAGTTTCGGCAATCACAAGGTGTTCTTTAAAATAACAAAGTGGTTGATCAGAAATGCTCCTGAACCCACAGGAAGATCCCCCCATCTGCATCACAAAACACTGAAATAAACACTGAAGTAAACACTGAAATCATCCTTAATAGAATCCCACACTAAGTGCACTAAGTATTAAAACGTCATTTTGTGTACTCCTAATACGGTTAGAAAGACGTAGACCAAGACAGAAAAGGGAATGAAAATTGTTTGTTCTTCTTTTTTTTAAACCCAACGCACCGCAAGTGATGTATGACATACTTTAAGTTGTCACGTCATGAAAACAGATAAGCAGGTGACTAAAGACTCTTAAAATAATTGTTTTTATTGCTGTGTCTAGTTCACATATCCTATGCATTCTTTGAGTTTCAGTCAGTATATTCATCACGTTGAATTGGTGGGAATCAGGGTCTGAGTCTTTCCTTGACAAAAAAAACAAGATTACTGAATTGACTCCTTAAGTTTGTTTAATTCAGATGTAACAGGTGTACACAGAACCAAATTTTGTGGTAATGGCTCAACTTTTAATTCAGCTAAAACAAAAGAAGATCAGAAGTAACAAGAGTACAGAAATACAGCCATGTCAATATTTAATATTGTTCATATAAAAATGTTATTTTTAGAGGTGCAATAGTGTAAGAGTGATAGTATTATATGTATGTCTGTATAACAAAAATCAATTGTGTCATGAACGTTGTGTGTGTAGGGCCATGGTACCAATACTGGAGGATCCACAAAAAGCTGAATATTTTCACAGAGTTATCAGTGTGATATCCTATGGGGAAACATATTTTAGAAACTTCAGGTGTGTATTTAACAATGCAAAACCTTTTTCAGACAATGATGAGGGTGTGATGGGCCCCTGGTGATATTTCAGGCTCATGGAGCTCTTAAGTGTGAAGTCCTGAATGAAGGGAAGATCAGGCCCAATGATTTTTTTTTCCCATTTGTAAATGGTTCATAAATTATCCTTCCATAAACTTCTATAACTATGGATCGGGTGTCCAGTAGCCTTAACTGTCATTGCAGTTTTTAACTATTGTAAACTGGAGTACCTAGAAACAAACTCATACAGCCCAGATTCAAACTGCGGATCTTTTTTCTGTGAGGTGAGATCACCAACCACACATTACTAAACATTACCATTACACAGTTTCCCCTTTTTTTCTTGCCACGCATGATGTAAAAATAAAATTTCATAATAATAAATTAGAGCACTGCTTGTGTTTTAAAAGCTTTTTTTTTTTTTTTTTTTTTGCACGGATGGGCAATTTCTTAATGCAGAAATTGTAAATCATGACGCACTTAATAATTTCACTGCGAATATGATTTAACATTGAACACTGAGTTTGCAGCAAACATTTGTGCAGGAGAGTTTGAATGTAAAAAAACAGGTTGGTTATAACTTTGGACGCCTGTGTGGTGGTGGTCATCGTGGTATTTCAAAAAGAGTCACCTGGTAGAAAAGAAAAGTTTCGGAAGGACTGCACTACAACATTGATGTCCCTAATAAGTCAAACAAAAACAGCAAATACTTTTATTACAATTTTTGAATCAAAGATTTGTTTATTTCCCATTGCAAGCCATTTCCCAGAAGCTGTTATGTTATGTTATGTTATGTTATGTTTGACACCCCCGTTTTTCTACATGAATGAGTTAATTTGATGTGAATTGCTCCCATTTATGAAACTTGGCCGAGGATCAGGTGTGAGTCGCGCCGTGAAGGACTGAAACCGGACATGATTTAATCCTGATCAGTGATGATGGTGCACAGCTGACAGAGAGAAGGGGAAAGCCCCGACAGGAACCGGCCGCGCTTGTGGGCGGGCCCGCGCGCTCTCGGCAGGTTTACAGGAAGCACGAGTATCAGGAAGTAGAGAGAGTAAAGTTAGAGATTTGTTTGGTCAAAGTTACTGCGGCGTTGTCCAAAGTTTACCTCGGTTAAAGACAGAGTTTTTGAGAGAAACGGGCGTTAAGGCGTGTGAGCGCAGCTCCGAGAAGTCTAAGGTAGGATTGTTATGAAATGATACCACAGCTTCAGGCGCTTTTCCGCAGGATATGAAATAAAGCCACAAACATCGACACAAAGTGATAATAACTCATGTTATATACGTGTGTGGGGGGTATTTTATGTTCTGAGGTTTATTGTGAGGTCACCATTCATGAATAAAGTCACAGTAAAGTTTGAAACGGGAGAATAAAGTGCATGAGATCAGGCCTGTCAGTCCTTTGACTTTGTGTCTCTTAAATACAACCTGAGATGTGTGACTGGAGCTGCTGTGGAAAACAACTCACTCAAAGTTTTTGTATAGTTTCTAATTGAAAGGCAATCTGGCTGAATGAGTACAGGTACATATCAGAATCAAAGAGGAGTTAAATTGTAAACATGGTCTTTTGCATAAGAAATAGCTGTGGATGATCACCTTGATTATTAAAAGGTCTGTGATTTATTCATTCCTTAGGCATTTTAACACATCTTTATACTTTTAGATATTCCTCTTTAGTGCCACCCTCATCCCACACATTTTGGACTTGAGCATCACAGAGCCACCGACATGAGTGCCACTACCACTTTCCTGTTGTTTTGGCTGCAGGTGAACGGGCCATGAATCGAGTCCCCTCGCAACAGCCTCAGAGCTGCGGGCCCTGGGAGCTGAAGGAGCGACTCGGCACCGGAGGCTTCGGAAATGTCACACGATGGCAAAACAAGGTTTGCAGTCCATGTATCTGGAGCAGTTGAGTTGGAGTGAGGTATTTTTAGTGAGCTTTTGGGGAAATGAGACTTGTGGCTTGTTAAGAGCTGAATTACTGGAAGGTCCTCTGGAGCGAGGATGTTTAAACAAGATGTTACTAAACTCTGCGTTCTAATGCACCGAGATGGAAGATAACTGAAGCTGTCTTGTTGCTATTTCCCAGCAGACATCAGCGCGATCATCATCAGTGCAACTCGCATTACTCGGACAAATCTCTTTTTCATGAAACGTCTCTATTGCGTATAGCTATATTACTGTATTATTCCCATATGTAAGAATGTGGTTCGTAGGCAGGAGATATCATTTTCACCTGTATCTTTTTTTTTATAGTAACATGACATCATTTCGGGAAACTGCTTTGTCTCTCAGTCGAATAGTAATTGTGTCGGTTGTAATGATTTCACTCTAAGTCACGGGATAAAAGCATTGCCATGTTGCATCATGAAAAGAGGCCAGTAGGGAATATGAACTGGTCCGGTTGGCGTAACTTCCACTTCCTCTCCTGAAAAACACTCGAACTGTATTAGTCACAATAGCTTCAAGACAAATTTAGATCAGGCCTACAGTCTGATTCTGTTGTCACGTTAATATTTGACTTGACAGTCGACCTGTGGTGGTTTGTTTATTTATTGTTTCATGTGAAGTAATCAATAATATAACTGCGGCATCTGCGACCATCTTCAGTCAATCTATTTACCTGCAGACTAAAAATCATTATTGGATTTCTGGAGTTGTGCAAGTTATCACGTAAACAGCAGGGTCTGATATGCTTCATCAGATAGACGTTGAATTAACACACCTAGATTACAGTCTGATACCCCGCCTACCTGTTGATCTAATTACTTTTCTTTTACATTTGTGTGAAAAAACGAAATCGTAGAAAACGGGAGCGCTGTCGTCACAACAACAACAGAGGAGTCAACGCGACACAGCTAATGCCAAAATCGTAGACGTCACCATGTTCAATAAGAAGAGACATGTAAACCTGGGCAAATATTGACAATGCCAGGTGATTTAGGTCCTCTAATGTTGTCAGGAATCAAGGAAGTAGCTGATGGGTTTTTACCTCTCGTGTCCTTCAGCAGCGGAGGATTAACTTGTGGCAGTTTGTGGTCTGTGATGTGTGACTGGTGCAGGAACTGAACTTGAAAGGGAAAGAATGTAACCCAGGTGTACCTCATGTGAGCAGTTGTGTCGCGGCATCCTCAGTATATGGCTCACGATAAGTGTAGTTGAAATAAATTCTACTTAAATGAGGCACGTTAATGTAGGATTGAATCCTCCGTGTGTATTAGAAACAATACTGATGCTGCTGACCGTCGGTTTCACTGCACATTAAGCCTTGGGAGGCAATGGAAAACTTTCTTAGCTGTAGCTCTGCTGGCACTGCTGTGATGATTAAACTTCCTTTATAGGAAATTCACTGTCCTCTTGGATCAGTGACATGAATCTGATTTATTATTAGCACGCCAACCCCATTATAGGAGGCAGAATGGTTCAAGTTTCCTTGAAATGGTTGGTAAGATGTACTTGTATTGCTCATGATTTTTGGAAAGCAATACGTTTTTTTCAGACAGAAGTGTCATCATGCAACCACGCATGTTCAGTGTTACAAGCCTCCCCATGGGTTTTCTACCTTTCCATCAGGAGTTTATCTTAACTAAGTCTGCATGTCCTATATTAGTTGATTTTAAGACAGAAGTGAAGAGTACATTAGGTTCATAATACGGGTAAAGAATCATTCAATCATTGTTTAAAAAAAAACAAACAAAAAAAAAACTTCCCGGACAAGTTTAGCAGTTCTAGATGACAATGCAAAATATATAAGAATTAAATCAACTGTAAACTCTGGGATCTTTATTTATAATCATGTTGTTTATTTTATAAGAAGAATGTTTTTATTTGATTAACACGGCATCTCTTTAAAGTAAAAAAAACAAAGCAAAACAGTGTGGCTGCGAATGAGGAGTGGCACAAATGTGTAAGGAAACATACAAAGTGTAAAACAATCCAAAGGGAGGATTTTAGTCCAGAGTGGGTCGTTGGTTCTGGTAGGAAATGAATGTAAATCAGTGTAATGTCGACTGAATTGATGGAAATCCGTGTGTGTGTGTGTGTGTGTGTGTGTGTGTGTGTGTGTGTGTGTGTGTGTGTGTTTTCAGGATACAGAGGAACAGCTTGCCATAAAGCAGTGCCGACAGGAGCTGAGCCAGAGAAACAAAGAGCGATGGTGTCTGGAGATCCAGATCATGAAGAGGTCAGTTCAGATCAACATTCTTGAAGATTGTTTGCTGGGAATCAGCCTCCTGTCAGATTGTATCAGCCTCAGAGTATGAGGTAGTGGAGCTCACCTGCATCTGACCGCATTTAAAGGGACCCTTTGTAAAAATTACACAAAGCCTTTGTTGGACATTTGGCAGCAGTGCTTTTGAAAAGGACTCAATACACCATCCTGTGGTGCAAAATTGTATTGCAAGACTAAACAGGCAAGTATTTGCTGACTTCGGTAGATGTAAGCAGAAGCACATCACTAAATGCTTTTTTTTTTTTTTCAGATAACATCATGACTGTTGTTTTGTCTTACCCTGTCTGTAATGTTACAAGTTGTACCTTTGGTTTGATTTGTAGCTACCTGAAGTTGGTGAGTTGTTTTTTTTTTAGGATAGAAACAACATCCATAAGGAACTCGTACACTCCTGTCCTGTCATTACTGACAGAATCTGGCTCACACATTTTTAATAATCAGAATTGCAATACCTTGCACGATATTTAAAGAATTCAACTTCGAGAAAGCAGAAAAATTTAGTTTTGCGACCATATGTTATTCCTCCTTCTGATCACAGACAATCAATATCAGCATGTCACACATTTGTACCTTTTGTAACACAGCGCAGTAATGTTGAAGAACTTGCACATATTGAAAGTTGAAGTAACCTTAGAAAAAGAGGCAGAAATATTCATTCATTATACATTTTTTATTAGAAGTTGTCTGTATATGAGGGTCAAAAGCTGGGCTGTGTTCCCTCCAATCTACGCTTGAGCATTGATTTTCCACTTTGCACCACTAGATGGGTTACTGCGTTGTGAACCGAATGGGGAAAACCTCGGTATAAAGGTTTTGAGTTTAATAACTCGTGGTTGTTTTTTATCGACCTTGGTTTAATCTCCCACTACCATCGCTTTCACCCAATGTCATGTTATGTCCACAATATTATGGATTCTTGATATAAATGACTGTAACATGATCAAAATATAAACATTTGTGAGACTCGCTGTGTGACGGACCGATGGCACCTCAAATATACAACCTCATGTGACTCCGACACATCAAAATGCACTTTTTTAGAATTCAAGTAAAGCAAAGCTGCATGTGGAAGAGAAACTCCCTATAAACCTTAAGATCTCATGGTAAGTTGAAAGATTTGGTTCATGTGGGACTTCCTAAAGAATTTCTACTGAAAAGATTCTTTTGTGACGGCTGTTGGGATTCATAGGCAAGGAAACCCTTAAGAGTCATGCGAGTTAAAAGCTGCTACAGGAAGTGAAGTACATGTAAAGCAACCATGTCTAAAGTCCAACCCGAGGTTCTACCAATTACATTTTATTCGGCTGGTCTCTCCAGAATTGTTTTATTTTAGATTTTTTTTTGTCCCTCATCGCGAGTAAAATCAACAAATGCAACATTGCAAATTCCTATTTTAAATCATGGGCGCCACATCATTGTGTTGCAAAAGAATTTGATGTGCCGTGTCGACTGATTTCAAGCTAAAATGAAAAACTTACTCTCTCTGCTTACTTTATCATCTCTAACTGTATTTATTCTTGCATAATCACACATTCCTCAAGCGTATATGTTTATTTACACAAAAACCCAAAAGTGTGTGTTTTTCCATGATGCATTTCAGAGTGTGACGTTTTGGTTTTTAACTCATCTTAACAAACAAGTACGTTTCTGGTTTGTTTTTTGACCGAACTGTTTCTTTGCGTCGCCAGACCAGTTTTGGTTCAACATTCAGTGACTCACCATGGCGCAGCCCCCTGACAGGCTGGGCGCTTACGAGTTTGATGTTTCACTTTTATAACCCCGTCTGTCACTCAAATAACCTCAAACTATTAAAAAAGACAAATTTGTGCGAACAGAAATAAAAAATAGCACATTAGGTAATTAGAGCAGCTTGGAAGTTTGGGTTATTTTGGTGACTTGGGTTATTTTTGGCAGTCTAATGTGCCGCCTCCTCATTCTGCCCCGTTGTTGTGCTTGTGGTGTTATTTCCACACACGCCTCTTAACCGTTTTTGCTGTCGGGTCACTGGAGATGCCAGCTTATGTAGGTTTTGATTGTGTGTGTGTGTGTGTGTGTGTGTGTGTTTGTTTGGTCTTCTCTGGACACCAACGTTTAAAAAAAACAAAAAAAAAAACCCTTCCTTTCCTTGTCCCACTTTAACTAGAATGTTGTTTTCAGACAGACGTGGTCACAGCCGCAGCCCTCCACTGCACCCACGCTCAACTTGTGGAAAAACCACAGGGCAAAGGACACATACATGGCAACCTACCATTATATTATTACTGCTACTTAACACACATTTACGCACACACATATGCGGAAAAACACATCGCTTTGTTTTCTTGAGTTTTGATGTGTTTATAGAGCTTGTAATGGTTTACTTTGGCATCTGCTAAGAGTTTTAGTGAAAAAAAAGAGAAAATAATATAATTTACCCACAATGTGATGCAGGATTCATCTCACTCTTCCTCTTCATTATACTCCTCTTTACTATGTGAGCCGGGACAAAGACTGAGTCTAACACTCACATTTTTAACTATCCCACTCAGGTATGTTTAGTTTTTATTGATTGTTTATCAGTTTCACCAATCAATATAGTTCCACAAAAAGCAGAAACGGGTCACTGACTGATAATGACAGCTTATTATTTCAGTGGTGACAATCACGTGTCTCCTACTCTTGTGGCTGTTAGAACTCTGATTACGTGTTGCACAATGTTATGGTTCTAGCGCCAGTCAATTTGCTGGTCAATCTGGCGTCAGTTTATTATTTCTTATTTTGGTCTTGACAGAAATACTGACCAGCCCCAGTAACAATCAGAAACACATTGTTTCACTTTGTGTTACGAAAGAACAAGAAATGAGAAACGGGGGGAAACTGAAACAGGTCGAGGTCAGACAGCAGGCTGTGATTGGTGGACGACATGAGCACTTTTTTTGATCATGTGCGAAGAAGAAATCCAGTTCTACAACACTTTGTGACATTTATTCTCAGGAATGATGGACTGTGTGCTTGTTGGATGTGCGACAGGGTGCTACACCAATGCGGGAATGAAATATGTTTGGGAAACACAATTCATTAATTTCTAAAAGAAAATCTTCATGTCAGAGTAAAAACACTTTATACGGGCTTGTTACAGAGTTTGTTTGTTTGTTTTTTCACAAATTTTCAGAAACTGATTGCACTCAATGATCTTTTCCATTCAATTTATTATGCTCTATAAAATCTGTTCTGAGCAGCCGGAAATGTTAATTGAAGTCATACCAAGTACAGTGTTTGTCTTCACACTGAAGAGGGAAAACAGCCTGCTACTTTACTCAGAAAACAGAATTCATGGAGCCTTCAGCATATCTTCACAAACTCACTGTTGTGGCACGGATGTGATGCCACTGCTGCATTGCTTGCTGTAGCCAACCTTCAATGCCTCGTCGCTGAACTCTTGGCTGTGGGTGTTGTTGCTGTCCACAGTTCAGTTGTGGGTCTCAGAGTCATGACCTCTACTTTCTCTGATGCTGCTTCCATGGAGGACGGGAGCGGCCCCCTTTTTAACATCTAAAGCACTTTGTGCTACATTTTGTCTTCTGAGGACTACTCAATAAAAAGTGACTCGTTTAGTAACCGTCTCAATCTCAAATAATTGTGTTATCGTCGAAAAATTGTCTTGTCATTTGTTTCTCCCGTCAAAACAACAATCATTTATGAGCTCACAAAGGCTCATTGGTTCGTTCTACAAAGTCTTGAGTGAGACATTGTGTCCTCCGCTGACTGATGTCTCCTTTCTCGTTTAGACTGAATCATGTCAACGTCGTGGCGGCTCGAGAAGTTCCTCAGGGAATGTATGAAGTTGTGGCCACCAACGACATGCCCCTGCTGGCCATGGAGTACTGTCAGGGTGGAGATCTGAGAAAGGTACACTTGTGAGAGCGTATGCACATGATGTGGTTTAGGTTCCTGGATTAAGGGTCATTGGACTTTTGAGTCAACGAGCTGACTCACAATGAAATAACAAAGAGGTGCAATCTTTTTTGGCTGACTTTCTATGACTCTCTCTTTTTGTCCTAAATGTGATAGTCGATAGTTTTTTTTTCCCACGGCTAGGGATTATTTAATGTTGATTCTGGAGGTTAAATCTTGTACAATGTAAATGGGAGGACAGCTGAGAGTGCAGCCTGAGCCGAGCAGAAGAGGAAAATGCCAACCATTTGCAAACCGCGTTGTCATAAAACGTTCAAAGTGTCACAGATGGTCAAAAACTAAGCAGTCAACTGAACCATCCTCTTCTTCTCAGGCCTGCCTGAAGTCTCCAGATGTGGAAATGCTTTAAATATATTGTTGAAAGTAAAACAAATCAAAGTCTTTACAGCCAAAGTATTCATTTCTCAATTTGCAGAGCTTCTTAAGTTTAATAAAATCACTAATTGGAGTGCAAAAAACAGCTGTAAAAAGGTTTGGTGCCAGAATCTGTGCCTGTATTTCTAATCCCTTGTAAAGCCAACACACTTAATGAAAGGAAAGTAGTTTTTTTATAGAACAAAAGTGTAGATGAGCTTTAGAGGTTTATCATAAAAAATAAAAAAAAGACATTAATTGACGTTTTCCTCCGTGTGTGTGTGTATGCATTTCTTTCTTCCCATGGTTCATGTTATTCTTGTCTGAAATGTGTGTGCTCTCTGCAGTATCTGAACCTCCTGGAGAACTGCTGTGGCATGAGGGAGGGCTCCATTCTCATTCTGTTACGAGACATTTGTGAGTATTTGTCTCAGCTTCCTGCTTCAATGGTACTATTCAGACATTTCAACCCATGTGCTGTGAGACGGATTCTTGATTGTGTGTGCTGGCGGTGTGACTAGTTTCCTCGAACATGGAGGAAATGGTCTTGGTGAGTAGTATTGTGATGTCACCAGTGACCCCTAACCCACCAACCTCTTAGTCACCATGGCAACAGTTCACATTCATACAAAGTTGGACATCAATCGCGCTATCAACGCAGCATGCTCCAACTTTTATGTAGCAAAGCTAACGTCAACAAACTCCGTATGTCAGCCGCTGCTAAACCAGATCTGAGACAGGACACATGTTAAGGATCACACAGTGACCACACACACACACACACACACACACACACACACGCACATATACACACGCACACCCTTTCCTGTTAACTATGGATGGCCGTTTCCTAATAATGACCAACCTCTTTTAGCTCGTTTCATGAGCGTGTAAGCAAAACACACCCATAAACTCACTCTTTCTCATACACACACACACACACACACACACACACACACACACACACACACACACACACACACACACAGGTGTCCAGCAGTTGTAAGTTCCGCTTCATTTAAGGCATTTTGTCAGCTCACACACTAGTCATGCTCTGACGCACATACAAAGTCACAGTATGGTTTCGGTCAGAGAGTGAGGCAAAACCTTTTGGTCTTTAAATTAAACAGCCAATTAAACATTAAGTGAAACCGATGCAGCGCTCACACATACCTATGGGGGCTCTTGTTCTTTCTGACTTCTTGTGGTTTAACATTTCACAATGGTAAATTATATTTTGCTGGTTCAGTATTATTTTGAAATTTAAACAATGGAAACAGTGTAATGAGAAACAAGTGGGGTTTTGGCTACAGGCTAGTGTTTCATGTTGCGCTGAGTTCACAAAGTAGTCCACTCCACTAGAGAAATCTTCTTGTGTGGAGATGATTCAATTCAATTAAACTTTATTTATATAATGGGGAAATTTAAGCCAAAAACTAAGCATTTTGATAAATTTATCAAATGTAGAAATCACTGAAGACAATTTTTTTATTTAAAAAAACGCTTTTTTACAATAAGGGACACTTTCACCCTAATACTGCTGTTATTTATTAATACTAGTTGGGGTGCAGCAAAGTTATTGATTGAAGCATGACATAGATTTAAGCAATTTGGCTGTATTGAGTACAAATTTAGCTTTCTCAGATTCCACTATCAGTATATCTGGTTCCCAAACCTTTCCCTTTGGAACCCTTTTCCTAACTTTGGTTCCTTCTTCTCTTTCTTCTTTTTATATGAATCAGCTTCGGCTCTCACCTACCTCCATAAGAAAAGGATCATTCACAGGGATCTGAAGCCAGAGAACATTGTGCTGCAGCAAGGAGAGAAAAGGGTGAGTTGATTAAAAAAAAAAGAAAACAGACAGTGAACCTTCTTGTTGAGGCAAATACACCCAAACCACAACAAAAGAGACTGTCTCTTTTTGGGTTCTGTGGTGTAAGTAGAAGAGGCTCGTTGCTCTTTTTCACATATTTTCACTCGCACTAAATATTTCATTTGGAAAAGTCAAGATTTAAACTACAGTTATAAATAACTTTCAGGATGGCTCTGCTCCTGCCTTCCGTTGTCGGCCTCCCCATAATTTGTCCATTATATAATAAGTCTTGTTGTCTCCTTCAAGCTACAAAAGGATACATGAAAATGAAAAGCCTTATATAACCAAGTTCAGACTTATTAAGGAGGTTATATATCCATGCTTGTGCTGACAATGCAGTGTTTATAGAAACTGAGCCAAGCTTTATCTGCGTTAGGTTTATAGTTTTGTAGGAACGCTTGTTGTTCTCCAGCAGAATCGTAAATCCCACAGACATGGTCACTGGTGTGGGAGGTTATTGAGACAAATGTTATTGAGCAGAAAAGACATTAAAAGTTGATTTACTCCCATACAGACTCTTGTATAACGGTGTGGTCTGAATATGTTTACTTTCTTTCTGGCAGGCAGTTTGATGAAGTACATTTAATGTGAAGCTACAGCAGCCAGTTGGCAAAACAACTTGTCAGATTAAGCGGCAACAATATCAGCAGCCACGGCCTCTTGAAGGCCCATTGGAAGGAGATCTATTAGCAGTTATTTCTATAAATAATTCGTTTTCCATAAAGCTTTGTGGCATTAGATCTGGTCAAGAATCTAATTTTGGCTCCTCAGAAGATGCAGTCTATTATTTCGCCTGTGTCGATGTAAAAGGAAATTATAAGTTTGTTAGCAGCCTCACCACTAGATGGTGCTATTGCTTATAAACTGGATGTATAAAGACTGTAAGTCTTTAAACATGTCTGCCACGAACTGCTAAAAAAAACTGCTATTTTTTTTCATTGGTGCCAAATGTTTGTCATATATTATAAAATTTTTCATATTCTGTCATTTTCTCTTCCTATAAAGCGGTGTCAAATGACTGATGATTCATCCAGGCCTCCGGGGTATTCACTAATCTGCATCCAGTACAAATGCCTAACAGCTCTGTGGTGTACTTCTTCCACAAACAATAGAACGACTTTGGGTATTGGCGTGAAGGACAATATGTGTAACGTACAGTGAATGATTAGCTCATGAATCTGAAGCTCTCTCTCTCTCTCTCTCTCTCTCTCTCTCTCTCCCCCCCCCCCCCCCCCCCCATCACAGTTAATTCACAAAATAATAGACCTCGGCTATGCCAAAGAGTTGGACCAGAGCAGCCTTTGCGTTTCATTTGTGGGAACACTGCAGTACCTCGTGAGTGGTTACATTTCACATCACACCTCTTCGCCTCTCATTATAGGTTAGAACAAATTTCTTTGTGACATTATTTCTACCTTCTTTCAGGCTCCAGAGCTCATCGAGAGGAAGATGTACACGGTCACTGTGGACTACTGGAGTTTCGGCACATTGGTGTTTGAGTGTATCACGGGATTTCGCCCTTTCTTACCAACCTTGCAACCTGTTCTCTGGTAGTTCCCCATTTCATAATGTTGTTTATCTGAACTCAACTCTGCGACCTGTTCAAACATGACAGAAACTCCCAAATTTCCACCATTTCACCAGGCTTATTACATTGAACAATGATGCTTTCCTTCTTAAGCAATGATAAGCTTTATAAATATTGTTGTTTCTTGACTGAGTTTTAAAGACACATTGAATAGAAACATGAAGTGGAGTTTCCAAAGAATTGCAGGATATGTGGGCTGTGCCAACATCAATGCCTCTTGGCCCTTGCTTATTTGATGTATGAATGATAAGAAGCTTGAGGGATGTCTGCTTTAGTGAGAAACAAATCCCTCTCCCATTATTGCACAAACCGTCTCACAGGTTGGAATTTAACAAACTCAAATTGCACAGTTTGAAAATGATTTAAAAGAGTGGTTATTATTCATTATGTCTCTGTATTATTATTATTTTAGGCACGATAAAGTGAGCCGGAAGCAGAATGATGATATTCTTGTTTATGAAGACCTTTCGGGGGAAATTCGCTTCTCCAAACATCTGCCACAGCCCAATGACCTCAACAGGTGATTTTTATGTGCAACAGACCCACAAATACACATGGAGCATTCTCTCACGGTGGTGTGATAACCGTTGTTTGGTAGTCTCTTACTAGAGAAGATGGAGAAGTGGCTGCAGCTGATGTTGATGTGGTCTCCTAAGGAGAGGGGCAAAACCCAAGATGCTACAGCCCCCGACTGCTTCTCCCAGCTGGGGCTCATACTGCAACTCAAGGTTTGTTGGAAATTTCCGTCACTTTTAGTTTAATTTTATCAAATGTCCACAAATGGAAGTGACCATGTTTATTCTTTCAATTTCACTTCAGTTACTCAACAAATATCTCATAAACATCTTAAATGCCATCAGAACGCAGTGCTTTTGTTGCATTGCCAACTTTCTTTATGTATTTGCTCTTTAATTCTCCTCAGGTGGTTCATGTCCTCAATATGATGTCTGCTAAGATCCTGACATATTCCGTCTCTGATGATGAGACTGTGGCCAAACTCCAGCTGAGAATAGAAAAAGACACCAATATCCCTGCAGCCAATCAGGAGCTGCTGCTGGAGGCCGGGCTCGCCCTGGAGCCTCATGGGCTCGTCACGCAGTGCACCATAGATTACGCGGTAATGTCCCAAAGAACACACGCATGCACATGGTGCTTTACCAATACCGCGAGGGAGTGAATGTGACGATGTCTTGATTCATATTGTAACATCTGTGCAGGAGGTGGACGGACGGCGGACAGACTTGCCTCTGGTGTTTTTGTTTGACCGCTCCTCTTGCACTTATGAACCCCAGTTTGCTCCTAGAATCCTTCCTGATAACATACGCTTTGTTCGTAAGTCTTAATCCTGTTTCTTTTTTCTCTGTTTAGTTGCATGAGGCAAATGTAATATTAAACCTTTACTCTTCGTTGGCTCTGTGTTTCTGTCCGTTTCTTTGTCACAGAAAATGATCCCAAGCTTGTCCTGGCCTACAGCCCTCTCAGAAGAACTTGCGGCCAAGCATGGCAGACTATTCGTGCTCTGAAAGAAGACTGGCAAAGATTGCAACAGGGGCAAAAAGCTGCCATGTAGGATTCACACAGATGCACACACACAAACATCCACACACTCGAGCACCTCAGGAAATGACCTGAAAATGTTTCCGATGTCTTCCAGCATGAGCCTGCTCAGACATAACTCGTCACTGTCCAAACAGAGGATTGAGATGGTGTCCAAGCACCAAAGACTCACGGCGAAGCTGGAATTCTTGACGGCCAGCCTTCACATCGACATGGAGAAATACCAGGAACAGGCAGCCACTGGGATTGGTAATGTTTTAAATTCATTTGTTAGAAGATTTTATATTCATGTAAAAGCTGCATGTAATTTAGCCATGACTTGTTTGTGTATGATTTTGAACTAATTACGTACTGGCTTGTCTTAAAGGACGCAGGCTTCATTTGACTAACGTCTTCATTTCACTCTGTCCAGCATCAGACAAACTGCTGGCCGTGTGGAGGGAGATGGAGCAAACGGCTGTCATCTGTGGTCAGGTACGTCTCAGTGTGTGTTTGTGTGTTAGGAAGTGTCGTGTATTGTCAAAAACGTTAAGTGTGCGTGTGTGTTCAGGCCAAGGTGACTGAACTGGAGGAGGAGATGATGCAGTTGCAACCAGATATAGTGAATGTTCAGAGGCAGCCATGGAGGAGCGGCGAGGCTTTGGACACTCTGTAAGTCTGATTCAGAGTCAACTGTAAAAACAAACAAATGACACCAACAGCCAAACTGTGACCTCTTCTCCTCTCTTCAATCAGGGAAGGAAAGGCCATGGAGTTGTTCCGAAGACTCAGGGAGAAACCCAAAGGTTTGAGTTTGTCATGCATCAGTGTACTTCTAATTTAGCATTTGTCACAGTGGCTGCAAGTGAAAATAAACCTCATTTGATATTGGTTTTCCTTCTCCTTCCTCAGACCAGAGATGTTCAGGAGACAGTCAGGAAGTGGTGCGTCTGGTGGTTCAGGCCATGCTGTTCTATGAGAAGAAGCTCAAAGACTTCTACACACACCTCAGGTACCCACAAGTACATTTATGTATTCAATGAATATTTCTATTGCTCAACTTCTGTTTGGTAAAATGACTTTTTTTTTAAACTTTCTCAGGTTACAATTCAGGAATTTACATGCTCTTACATGTAAATAAATGCAAATACAGGCTGTAAATAGAGAAGATGTTTCGTGCCGGCTGTAATTCACACCAGCAAGCATCTTTACTGATGGCATAATGTTAAAATTTCCAAAATGAGGTTGTATGAAAAGAAATGCAGATATAACTTTTTCATATTGCATTTGTGCCTATTTGCATTAAGAGAAAAAGAAACATTTAGAGTCGTGCTTATTTAAAGGCTATCATGCTGTCATCTCATTGGTCCGGCGTCATTCAGGATGAAATTACTAACTAAAATGAGTTTGACACTCTGGTTTAAGGTGTTTATAGAAAACAGAGTATTTTATATCAGTATGTATTCTTCCTTGTTCGCAGGGAACATGCCATGGTTCATAATTAATATGGGATAGAACTAATATTTGTTCAAGGGTATACTGTAATGCAACTACATGTCTTCAGTAAAATAAATGTATCAAGGACTAATTTAAATGAAATGCAAATGAACACGCTATAATATAAAACAATTAAACTGTTCCAGCATTCCCTGCAACTATTTTCTCTCTGTTAAACTCAGTCGTGTGTATTAGTTTACATGTGTTTGTGATGATATTGTGAAAGTTATCTACTTGAAGGAGGAAAAACAACTTAAGCTGTGTAAACCGAACGATTAAAAAAAGAGTGTTTGGTACCATCCATCTGTTATCTGGACACTTAATTGGTCCTGGTGAAAACTCGTGATTTATATTCCTGTGTGTGATCCACAGTGAGACGGCAGTGTGCAGACGGCGAGTGATGGAGCTGCTGCCAAAGGTGGAGGGCGTCGTTCAGAAAATGGCAGAGAGCGAACAAGTGCTGATGAGTCTGCAGGAGAAACGACAGTGGGCCCTGTGGCATCTGCTCAAAGTTGCCTGTGTGAGTGTCTCCCAACCCTGCCTTTCCTTTGGGATTTCTGTTAATGTTGCTTACTGTTTGGTACGAACTCACCGCCACGCGAAGCTGTCGCAACAGTCAGTGTTTCAAACTCGGCAGTAGCGACAATATGCACACATAAAAGGTTTTGGTCCCAATGTAACCATAAGAATGAAGTTTGTAGTATTTGTAACTCAGTGACACCAAGTGACGAGCGTCATCTTCTCTCGTATAGAGTAAAGTTCGCAGCCCGGTGAGTGGGAGTCCTGAAGGATTACAAACCCCTTCGTCAGTGCCTCCTCTTTTGACCCCGAGACACAGTTTACAGCAGCCGTAAGTGTACTGACTCACAAACATCACACAGCTGGATGGATGAGGCTTGATCTCACCAGGACAACATCACACCGGTGAAGATATTTCGGAATGTGCACTCAACTGTTGAGTTTGTTTGTTTTTGTTTTAAATGCCAAACTTCTGAGAACCACTCAAGTTAATTTTGTGGGACTTTTCTTTAGATACCTATAAACTCCCAATGACTCACTCTCAACATTTACTCCCTGGAATACCTGAGCTGTCTGTTTTTCTGTAAATACAGCTTCAAAGTCTCACAGTCCCTGCTGAACATTGTAATCTTATCGGAGTCGTGGGTAACGTGGGTGAATCACTCTGGGTGTGTGCGCAGTGACGAGTCTCTGGTGGAGGAGAGCAGGACGTTTGAGAGTCGCCTCCAGAGTCTGCTGCAAGACACCATCCAGGAGTCAGAGAGCAGTATGGACGTAAGGAGTCATTCACGCTCGCACTGATGCTAAATCCTTTTTGGCCTTTCAAGTGATAATTACTGTTTGTGGTGAGGTTTTGAAAAGAGCCCTTGTTGTATTTGTCCTAGATGCTGAGAGAGTGGACGTGGCTCAGTGATGGTCAGAGTTTATCTAGTGACCTCTCCTAAACTGAGCTGCACTCATTTATGGTACTCTACTGCCTCCATGTGGATGGGATGTCAAACTGCTTCCAGCTCTTCAGCCTGATGTTATGAATGGTGCGGTAGCTCCTGGCACAACGTTTGATGAGAAGGAAACAGACACCTTGTAAGTGAGGATCATTATTACCCTCTGGGACTGCACTGAAGCAAAACGTACTTTGCATTTGGATTAATGTGAGATTCAATACAAAGTAGATTTGTTTTTATATTTGACTGGTTTGTAGCTTTATCAGCGCATTTATGTTTGAATAGCACTTCATTATGAACAACTGTTTATAAGGTGATTGTGGAACCGTTTGTAATATCCCTGTTATCCCCTAAGTTTTACAGTTGAAAACAATTTAATTGGCAGTTTAATTTCAATCTCATATGTTTTAATTGCATTTTTGGGGTAAAAGAAATTTGGATATGGAACTACATTTTTTTCAGATTGTATTTAAGAATAATATGCATTTATGTGTGCTTCTACACCATTATGTCCTGTCTGGTTATATTTTTACATTCATGGAAAATCTGAGTCTAACATCAGTATTTTTTTATTCCAAAATAAACAGTTTGCTGAAAGAATATATAAAAATGATCACTTTGTACATTTGTTGTTGATATGTGGCTGAAGTACCTGTGATGCATGTTGTAGTCCACCATGTGGAAGCTTAGAATGTTTAATGTGTTTCAGGGTAATTTGTATGTGTAGCAGAAGGCTAATCAAATATGTGGGGTATTGCAAATTTGGAAGAAATAGTGACTGATTAATGCTTACGTTTTATTACAAGAATTGAACTTCCCATGTATTATGTTTGAATTGTGTCTTCTCCTTCTACTTAGGCCCATCCTTTTTTCCACAGTTCGAGGCAGTGCTGTATATAGACCACAGAAATTGATCATATATGTTGTCAAGTCTTTTGTTTATCTTGCTGTTTATTGCTTTTGTGTACAGATGTCGTACTGTTCACATTTCTGGACCAACAATTTTTATCATGCGCAAACCTTAAGAGGAATACAACATTTCTTGTTTTCCCCGCAGATAAATAAATTCCCATATTTCCTTGAGTGATGATACCATTTCTCCTTTTCAGTCACTTTTTCCATGTCAATCAAAATAGAATTAAAATTATGAGAGAGAAAAAAAAAAAAAGACCCATTAACACTGTCGGGTTTGTAATACTTTATTCCACTTATTCAATAAAATCAGTTTGAGGTCCTAACTTTTCCTATACAAAGCACAGCACAGATAAAGTGAAATGTAGTGGTGAATATTGAACAGATAAAGGACACAACACATGACAAGACAAAGAGGTGACACAGAGATCCAAATTGCCGTCGGCCCCTTTTTACCAAACGGGACCTGAAAAATAGACATTTAGGCAACTGAGGGTTCACAGTTTCTTGCTGTGTTACTGAGGTCAAACGGTGAAGCCCAAAGTCGATACACGCCCCTTTCTGTTTAATTCTCTCCAGCCGGTATTGCATCTGATTACAGTGACTGTACTTGTCAATATGAAAAGTACAATGAAAAGTCCCAAAACTTCCATCAAGCATCAAAAGCATGCAACAATACATCAACGCGAGCACTCTCTAAGTAATCTCGCTAACGTCTAAAACCCAGAGCAAATCAGAAAGAAATTCAGCTGACCACACATTCAGAGTAAAAAGGTGTTTCCAATCTCATTTCAGAAATAATCCAGATATGTCTGAGACAAATACTCTAATCAAAGGGCACTTTGTTGAGTCAAACCTGTTCTAAGCAGCACGTTTGGAGAACAGTGATTTTGCATAACTTGCCTGCTATATGTTCATTTGTCGTACTGTATAATTTTGTAATAGTAATGTTTTAGATTACAGTCCTGGAGGCTGCTCTGGGTTTCAGGGTTAAGGCCAAAGAATGTGGGTATCTGTGCATTTGTGTTTCAGGATTCAGAGGGGCTATGTGTTGGTGTGTCGCTGAGCAGGCCGTGGCATCGTTGTCACATTTGGGCTCTTTTATTTCCTCTCTGCTTGTCTGTCCCATCGAGTCTTTACGCCTCCAGCTCAAAACCCATGCCCACTTTGTGTCCGCCACCGTTCACGTTCTTCCCGTCGATCAGAGCTGAGAGAGTGAGCTTCACTCCTGCAAGACAGACAGTCAGATAATGTGAGAATAACTCAAAGCTGATATGGTTTGGGATGTTTTCACAGAAGACGGAAAAGACAGAAAATGATCTAACCTGGCCTGAGAGTTTGTGTGTATCCAACTCCAACGAGGCAGGCGTTGTTGACCTTGGTCTGCGAGGTGAAACATCATATCAAGGACGGGTTAGATCATCATAGATGCACGAGTCTACAGATGGGAACTGTGTTACATAATCTATATAAACGGATAAACAGATTAATCAGCTTCAGATGAGGTGGAAGTCTGTCAGGTAGTGAGGTTGATATTTAGTCCGCATATGTATCACCAATTTCCTGAAAAGCTAATAATGGCTTCTCCAGCTACAGAAGAAGAATTTAGATTTTGTACTGAAACAGACAGTCTCAACATTGGGGTCTCGAGATGATTTCAAGGGGTCGTCGGATGATTGTGGGGAAAAAAAAAATCTAATTTACTTAGGAGATATTACATTACACGACTTTGAAGAGAGAGACCTTTTACTTGATTTCCATTTCATAATTTGGCCTGAATGTATTTTATCAAGTGAGTCTGAATGAGTTGAATTATTTCTGCATGCGATTTTGTCCAGAATGTTGATCTTTCAGCAATTCATAAAGATTTAGAACCACTAGACTCAGATTATTAATACGACAATGAAAAATACTAAAAGCCCAGCACAAAGATTATATAGTATTTCAGTTTTTCGACTTTTCCTATAATTGTAAAGTTTTGTTTATATTTTAATAACACCAGGAATCTAAAGAAAAGTCAAATGTGGAAAAACATTTGGTTTAATACTGTAAACTTTGTCAACTCTAGTGAGTTGTATCAGTTATAAATGAAAGTGTTGATTTATGATAAGTTTCAAATACTCAAGTAAAGCCTCTCACATTTGTAACTCTATGCAGTACTCCAGTAAACATAAAAAGTACTAATTAGTAAATGGTGTCATGTCATTACCAGAGATGGTGAACTGTAAACAATACTGCACGTTACAGTGCGATCACATTACAGTGCCGTTCTAACACAGTGGAGCAGATGTGGTTTGTTCTTACAGACAGGGACGCGTCCTTATCCAGCTGATATTTAGCTCCAATTCCAAAGCGTGTGTTGTTGCTGCCTGCGGTCCAGGCCAGGTGGACGGCTGTCTCCATGTTGCTGTTAACCTTTTGGTAAATGGAGCCTCCGAACTCGATGCCATCGTTTCTGTAACACGGCCCCAAAGCAGAAATAAGACAAATAACTCAAATTGCACTACTTCCGGTATTTGTTTCTCTGTACTCGGATGCAGCGACTCACACGTTGGTGTGAAGCTGGAAGTCGCCCGTCTTGTATCCAAGGGCGAAGTTGTTCTGGGTCAGTTTAGATTTGGCGGTATCGAAAGCCAGCTGGTATCCGGCCAGCCAGCCTTCGTAGCCCAGCACAGCTGCTGCGTGGACGGTGGGACCGGCCATGTCGAAGTCCAGGTCACAGCCCATGTTCACAAAGTCACGCTTGTAGCCAGTCTTCAGTTTGGCACTCTTCTTGCTGAAGAAGAGGGAAGAATCATTAATATCTCTGTAATACATTGTTGGACTAATTCTACTCTAAGGACAATAACATTAAATGAACAGAATTGATCTTACCCAGTGTTGGGCACAAACGATGTGTCCAGGCCGAGCTTAAGGCCTTGAGCCAGCTACAGAGAGACCACAGGTAGAAAGCATAAGCTGTATGTGAAGAGTATTTATCTCACTGCATCACAAGTGGATTTCTTTGTTTCACCCCATAAGATCAAAAGGTGAAACTTCTTTTAGCAGCCACATGAAACTTTACTTAACGTTGTGATACAATGAGATAAACAATAAACTAGTATTCTGTCTTAACGTAACTATATAAATGGTTTGAACATTTTCCAGTTGGGTATTATATATTAACGATACAGTCTGATTCATTAAAATAACAGTTTTGTGTGAGTGCACCTGGTCCTCCATTGTGATCTCTGTGGTGAGCGTGTTGTCGGTGTTCCATTTCTGGTTGAAGCTGAGGCCCAGCTCTTTCACTTTGTACTTGGTCTCCAGGTGGCCTCCCGACTTCCCGGTGTCTGTGTTGTTGGAGCCAGAGGTGGCAAACTCCTGCAGGGCAACATGGGAAGGAATAATGAGGGGAGATGAGATGGAACAGGAGGTAGGAAAAGAAGAGGATGGGCATATTGAAGCACAGCTACAGGAATAGTAGGCAGGCTGGGAGGAAAACAGTTAATCAACGATGAGGGGAAAACAAGCTTTTTCTCTGCCACACAATCCCTCTCAGGTTTGTATGAGTGTCTCTCTACCAGAATAGATACACCTTTAGAAGATAAGAGACATAAGATGGGAAAGAAACTGAAAATACAAGGAGGACTGTGAGGGACATGTTGGTTTGAGGACCGATGCTGTTATGGCTGCAGTCAGACTAACGGGGCCATGTAGACCATCTACGGCTGCATGGAAACGATTGGCACAAAGCGTGCACACAAACACACAACTGGTATCACTGGCTCATACCCTGCAGTGCCTCTGTGTTTAATCATTACACAAGCACACACTCTCTCTCTTACCATCTGACAGGAGTGTCCAAAGAAGAAGCAGGAAAAAGAGAAAAGAGATGAAGTTAGGGAGACCCACACAGTTAACATGCAAGAGTGAAAGATTCATGGCAATGTCGAGGAAACAGAAGAATTATTATGTATGTATGTATGTATGTATGTATGTATGTATGTATGTATGTATGTATGTATGTATGTATGTATGATTTCCAACACCTATGTTCTGATGCGACTCATCTGCTCACAGTGCAACTTGAGGTCAGCATTGCAGAAGGTGGAAGTTTTGAAAACAGAAGGAAAGAATGGAGAATGTTTTTCGGTGACGTTTTCTTGGCATGCAGAAGCCGCTCATTTATGGTTTTACGATGCCAACAAGTTTAGAACACTGAAGCTGAGCTGAACATTTGAGGAAGCGTTATTGCGTTCTGTTACATCATGTTGCTTGTGAGACGGGTGGGCTTAATGGACAGACTGTCCTTCTCTGCTGACAGCGTATGCAGCACATGTCAGGCACACTCCGACATCAAGAGTCTTGAGTCAGCCATTTGATCCATGCCTGGGGGCCTGGAGAGAGACCTGCAGTTCATTTTTAAACACGTCAGGCTCACGGACAATACTTACAACACCACTCTGAGACTTGGTCTTAACGTCCAGCTTCAACACGCCATATCCTGGAAAGAAAAACAGGAAATCAAGGAGCTGAAAAAGACTTCAAAGAAAGCCTAAAGAAAATAAACTCCATGGGACTGCACAGTGTGGATTTGAGAGAAACAAACAAATTGAACAAATGTCTAATATGCGTTCACATCAATAGAGCTTCTGCCCAAACAACGGCAAGAAGAAAGCAACATCAACGCAACAGTTGACAATCTGTTGACTTACCATAGCCCTTATTGAAGATGTCTTTGGCAGATTTTCCCAGGTCCGAGTATGCAGGAGGAACGGCCATTGTGCCTGTGTAAACCAACAGATTTCTTTGTTACAACAGTAAAACACACATTTTGCTGCACTAACTTCACTGGTGGCAAAGTCAGTCTGAACATCTACGCCATACATGAGCCAAGCTTTGAAAACCTAACAGGTTAAAATGTCTGTGCAGCAGAGGTGTTAGAAAATCCCATAAAATCAAGGTTAAGCCCAGTAATGGCTTGATCCAGATTTCTCCACCAGTAGCATCTTTTCCGAAATCATTTCAACCTCAAACACAGACATTCAAATAACTCATTTGTCAATTCCTAGAGTTCATAGCTGAGCTACATGTGAACACGTGGCAAAGCGACCGCCTAACAAATGAATATATTCACTATTATACGGCGATCGTGCAGCACAGACTGAGCTGTAATGCCTTTGGAGACGACTCTGTCCTTGTAAAATAACAGGTGTTCTCTGTAACATAACGATGCAAAAACCCTTCAAACTAACACTGCGTATGACCCTTCAGATCCCTCCATATGTGTGGAGGTGTAGCAGCGCAACAAAAAAAAGCACTTTTAAGGGAACAGAGCCACATCTACATGCATGCCAACAGCTACTGCAGGTAGGATTTTTCTACAAGATATTTACTTGCAAACAGCCAGTACATGTCTGTTTTTTGCTTCTGGAAGGGGGCATGCCTGAGTGCTGGTGATAGCGTCCCTCCACCAGCATCCCTCCACCCCCTCACTCTTCCATGTAGACCATATTGATTGCCTGGCAGCCGTCCATTGCAGCAAGGGTTTAGAAACTAAGGGAACTATTCTTTTATAATAGAAACCAATACTTCTCCAGACCATAAAGGCTATAGGTATTTAAGAAATGTAACAACCATGGTGTAAAGAGATAGTGGCACACTATGCATTATAGGTGGAAATGCTGTAAAAGCTGATGCAGCAGAGCTCCTGTAAGCACTAGCTGGATTGGTTAGTCAGCAACATCCACTCCCATACACTACTGCACTGCACCGTACTGCTTCACACAGTCATCAGGGTCCCCTGGGTCAGCATGTGTGCATGATCCTTCTGTGTGTGTGAACAAGACATTTTTGACAAGGTGACTTTTCTGGAGCATTTCTAATGTCCAGCATTTGCTGACAACCATAAGCCAGTTTAATGTTTAACTGCTGGCTGGCCTCTTCGCTCCTGTGCCTCTGTTCAGCCCCTCCCCCCTGACCGTTAATCTCACTTATCACGCCCCTATTTTGCAGAGGAAGGAGACTTTGCTCAGAGAAATGCAGACCCCGTTAACTAATGCATCCATAACAGAGCCAGTGCAGACCATCAAAGCCTGTCAAGAGAAGAGGCCATGTTGAGCTCTTGCTTCAAACAGAATTGTAGCTAAATTGCAAATCCAGGGACCCTGATGAGAGCACATCTCTCTCTCTCTCTCTCTCTCTCTCTCTCTCTCTCTCTCTCTCTCTCTCTCACCTCCTCACTCACCATGTGCCTTGGGTGTGTGGTGGTGACACGTCACACATTGGGCTTTGTTCTCAGCCTGCTTGCCTTTTCCTGTCTTGTCCTGCTGCACCACAATCCCCACTTTCTCTGCCATGTCTCTTCAGACAAGGGAAGTGTGAGGAGGCACAAGAGAAAACTTCTAGCAGGCAGCATCAACAGCACAATTAATGGGTTTGGGCGAGAGTTTATTCTGAACGTCATTTCTTCTCATGACTGCTGTAGCTGTTGCATCACATTGTACAGTATGTGTGCTGGTGAACAGAGGATGGGCACATGCACTTTGTGCACCAGGTGATAACATGATAAGGACTGTAGACAGATGAGGGACAATGATCTTTGTAAAATATTCTTTCTCAGCGTCATATGCATAAAGAATTTCTCTTTGGGATTAATAATGTATTTCTATTCTATTCTATTCTATTCTATTCCATGTATGCAACTTCATTTCACAATGTCACCAACTTGTGCAATCCATTTTCTCATAAAGAGATTTTTCAAAACTTAAATGCGATGTAGTGCTTCAAGCGTCTATATTTTCATTTACAAGTTTTCTTTCTCACACTGAGGTTTTTGTTATTGTTAGGTTGACGGTTAAATGTATAGTTTGGAGATTTTCGTTCTTACTCTTCAGTCCTGGAACAGCTGACTCTTTTGTTGATTCGGCAATGCTAATATAATGCAAACTTTAAAGCAGTATCGCAATTTTTTGCAAACTTTTGTCAATTTAAATGTGGTGGAGCAAGAGTATCATTTAGGTGGCAGTGTGTGGCAATAGTGGGTGATTTATTTCTGCACCGCATGTCAAAAGGAAATGTCTCATTTATTGAATTATGATCTAAAAAAACATTGCTGTTTGTAAAGCTGACTATTATAATAAACTGTCTGGAGACAGATGAGCTGAAACTCACTGTAAATCTTTGTGTCAACAAAGCTGTAGCTTAAGAATGATTCAGCCTGAGAGAAAATCCCGGAAAAGACCACAAAATACTGAAATGAGAATGAGAGGAAGTCGAAGCTGACCTGCAGGGAAATTCTTTTCTAGCGGGTTCCCATTGAGGTCGTTACATTTAGAGCCTTACAGATCTCCATCTTTCTGTCCCGTCCATCATCTGAAGCTTCACTCTTCATTTATCAAGCTCTCAGCGGCTACGTGACAGCTGACGAGCATCTTGCTGACTACGTGCTATTCCCGACCTGTTGTTGTCATTTCACCAAAGTGACAGACGCTCCACCTTGACTCTGTATCCCCTCGCCACCTCTCCCCACAGTCCATGTTTGACCCTTTCCGTCTCTGCATTCATCGCTCCGTCTCAACTCCAAATTTAGAACAGGTGAACCTGACACTGCTACACATGTGACTTGGCTTTCAACAAGTGTCCTCATCTAGGTTCATCCTCGTAACAAAATCCAATAAAAGTAAAGATTATTTATCTGCATTGCACTGTGTTTACATACTAACATCACCCTCCGAGTCACCGCTGGGCCTTCATGAGCTACAGCCGGTGACAACCTACACTCAGCTCAACAGGCCAGAATGACAGCAATATTAAAACGAAAGTGTGTGAGCGGGGAAAAAAAGGACAAACAAGATAATGGTGTTCAACAACCAAATACAAATCTACCCTTCACATACATGTGTTTCTAATTGTTCTTTTGATATTGTGTGATTTAAATAAGAAAATGATTGACAATGACATGTTTACACTCTATAGACAATATGTGGATGTTAAAAGCATGCAATCAGCTAAATTTAAAAAAATAATAATAATTTAGTAATAATAAAATAGTTTCCAACAGAGTTTTTGTATAAATTTTGCAAAAGTTAAATTAGATCAATTGCTTCTAACTAATTAGCATGCCTGAGCAATGTATTTGAAAATCCTTGTTGTATGACAACAAATTTCCATTAATTCATCTGTGTTTTTATGTAATTTTGTTGTTGCTGTTTGAATAATTTCATTTGTGCCCACATGTCCGAAAAAATCTTTCAATTCAATTCAATTCGAAGCTGACATTATTTTACCTTTTAAATTATGGGAATATTGATTCCATTGATTGAACAGCCGTAATTGATATATTTGAGGGGAAAAAAATTTACGATTAATGAAAGAACTCCTACTAATGAACAGAACCTTGTGAGAAATTGTGTAAACAGGCAGTTTCCCAACACTGACCTTTAACCTCCAGATAACATAACACCAAAACAACTGTGTGTGTGCGTGCGTGTGTGTGTGTGTGTGTGTGTGTGTGTGTGTGTGTGTGTGTGTGTGTGTGTGTGTGTGTGTGTGTGTGTGTGTGTAGAAAAGAGGTAAGGTCACATGGAGGCAGGTTAAACTTCGACAGTTTCAAGCTTGGAAGTGATATATTAGCATTACTGTATCTGCTTCACACTCTGATCACATCCACTGTTTTATTGTGTACAATGACAACACAGCGGCTGCTGTTGTGCCCAAGCACGTGTTCACCTGTGGGTGTGGGACATTTGATGCTTGTTGCATCACTCAGTGCTGTTAATAATGTCTCTCTTTAATCTAAAGCAGTGTAGAACACAAACTTTTCTTTAAAAAAAAAATTTAAAACACAAGAATCAAATTCAATTCAAAACTAATAACAGTTTAGAAACACTGATTTTCTCTCTTTCACTTACTCCTACAATAGTTTAATATCCGACTAACACCTCTAGGTCATTACTACTAATTCTCACAACACTGCGCACATTGTATAATCACAAAGTGTGTGTGTGTGTGTGTGTGTGTGTTTGTGTGTGTATGTGGGAGAGTCCAAAGATAACGGGCTTTAAAAAACAGTGGTGCCTCTTGACGATCAGCCAGATAATACGTGTTCATGAGATTTATGGCATTATGTCGCTTTGTTCCACAAATCAACGCGTTTTATAGCCACATGGGTCCGTGTGTGGTTTTCCTTTGTTCCTGATGGCTGTATTGGTGGGACCGCAACACCTCACTTTGTATCACACAATCAACACAACATATAAAGGCTTCATACACCGCTACACAGCAGTAAGATGTCACTTTGGAGGATCAGAGAGTAATTAAGCTGTTATATTCTAACATTAATTATCACTTAATATCTAAAAGAATTTGGACGCATAACCTTGCATTTGTAATTGATCTTCCAACAGTTTGCAGTTGTGCATTTCAGTGCACTAAAGGGGTAATATAGGCCTCAACTAGTATTAAAACCTTTGGCATGCCCGTCTGCGGCTCCTCCACGCCTTCCTGAGAGTGAGTCACGTCTCCCTGGCAGACTGTCAAAAACCACTGCTGGAAAAACATCGACATGCCATGCGAACAAATCGGAATGGGACAAAAACGCGTGATTGAAAAAGAAATCAAGACATTTCTCACCTTGATTAATTTATCGGACGGAGTGTGCAGAGTTGGTCAGAGCTGGTCGCTGCAGCGGGACACAGTGAAGGAGAAGCGAAGGCAAACAAACTGGGCAGGCGCGAGGCAGACCTCCTGCCCCGCGAGGGAGGGAGGCAGAGGGGGAGGGAGGCAGAGGGGGGCGTTGTGCAATTGACATTGAGCAGAGAAAAAAAATAAACTTCGATGTTCCATTTATACATGCTTTACGTCGTGTTGTGTTGTGTTACTGAGAGCGAACAGATCCGAGGAGCTCTGCAGGTGTTTCATTTGACGCAGAAATGACTCCGTTTTAATGTTCAAGAAAAAAGGGGGTATGGTTTTCCTCTCATGGGATAATAATAAACACAATATTCTTATAGTGTATTAGGACCGCTAAACTTATGATCATAATTACAGCAAATTATCCCAGTTCCTCATCAATATCTGTCCCAGTATTTATTTTAGGGACAGTTACAAACTTAAAATTCATCTTTAAAGTATACAAATGTTGATCATTTATATTCCCACTTCCATTATGGAGTCATAGAGGATGTTGTGTTTTGATGTAATTAAACTCTATCTGCACTAAGGATCAATGACCTCTACCAAAATAGATTTTGGAATCTGTTTGCCCTCAGTTTTGTCTCGCAGGCAAACCTTCCACAAACACTATTTATGTGCACTTTTTCAGCTCACCGTCTCTACATTGGGAAGTTTTAACGTGGGCTGTAAATGATCAAGATTGAACTTCAACTGGATTTATGTAATGAATTTTCAGTAAACTAAAACCTTAAAGGTAGAACTCAGACAACAATACCCTCTGTGGAATAACAGGATTACAGAGAAATAGAACAGCTAGAACTAGAGCAGAGACACAACAACACATTCAGACCCAGACTTATCTGGAAAAAATATGTAAATTTGAGGAAAGCATAATTACTAATTGTATACTATGAGTCGGCTGGGCTTGTTTTTGTTTTTTGTAATACATTGAAACGTTTGCCAGAATCCTCTCGGCCGTTTTCTATTGGCTCTAGTTCTATGTGCGTCTGCTCCGTTGCTGTGGTGACGACAGCGCAACAAGTGTTGACGACTCGCGTCATCAGTCCGCGTGAAGCTCTCCAGCCTATAAACAAGAGCATTTTAAAAGGTAAAAAAAAAATCATTATCTCGCTTTTGAGGTGGTTCTGTCGACCTTGATCGACATTTCTGATCAGATTTGTGACCAAATGCATGCTAATATTTCGTAGAAGGACAAGACGTCGGAGAACCTGTACTGATTATCTACTTTATTACAAGCTAATTAAGAATAGCTATTGTTAGCTCCGAATAAGACTACTAAAATGTAAACAGAGGGCCACCAACTTTGTCCACAGCTAATTACTCATTCATTCATTCATTCATCCATTCATTCATGCATTATGTTTACCTTGTACATCATGGATAAGCGAAAATATATATTAGTAATTATAATAATAAGGGTTAGTCACATACATTCATACATAGTCATGATCTGTCTGTGTGATTTGTTTTATGAATCGTAAAGACGTATAGCAGTTAGTGCAATGCAGTTATTGCTCCATCAACATCAGGAATTCAGCCATCATCACACAGACTTCGCTTTAGAAAAACACAATCTTTATTTCTTCATCTGATAAGCCTGCCGTGTTCTTTGTAGTTTCAGATGTGTGAAGGGCCTTCATCAATATCTGGGCCAATTCCGCCAGACCCCACTCTGTTTCCACAGTACTACAAACGGCCTGCTTCAGGTTAGATGCAACTGCAATACTTCTGCACCCTTAAATTCCCATGAAAATACAATTGACTCTATGATTATGTATGTTTGTATCAAACTATACCAGAAAATAAAATGTTTGCTCATTCGAAACCAATGCCTTGTTCTGTGTGATGCTGCAGCAAAACAATTTGAATTGTTGTCTTCATGGGAAATGTTTTGACTGAGCAAGTGGTTTCATGATGGAGGCACTATCAGGTTTTTCAAACTTGTATTTGTAATCTTCAAAATCCATCTGCATGTGTTTGAAATCAGCTCATGAAATACATTTTGAACTCCAGGTAAATTATTTCATTTTCGTTTGTCCTCTAGCACGTGGCCGCATCGAGGGAAATCAGGAAGGGACATTGGCCTTGCTGTCAGGGCCACTAGCTCCAGATCCTGTGTTGCACCCCGGCTGCTACAGTGCTCGTATCCCAGCACCTCGCCCTCGTATCAGCCCTAATGCCACTCATATTCTGGAACGAGGACGCAAAGGGGTTGTGGGGGATCTACTCAAACTTGAGGGCTTGTCTCTCACCCCTGTTCCCAAACAGAGTAGGTGCCATGTATTTTTTATTTGTTACAGCATAACAGCAGGAGTTTTCTGAGCAGCACTAATAGTGAAACAACTTCTGATAGAGAAAGAAGTTAGCATGTCTTTGTCAGTATTTTCTTTTTTACCTTTATGGTAGAACTTCTTGTTTTTTACATCAATAAAGTACATTTTACAGATTTTGTGACTCTGTTGTTTAGAACAGAGAGTCCATGACTTTGGTAAAGAGAATGTCCGTCGGCTTCGTGAGATCCAGCGACGCTGCAAAGAGCAGGAGGCCAAGAGAGCACAGTCTCATCCTGCACCAGTCAAAGCCCTCTGGACCTCCTCAAAATACGAAAATGTCCCATCCAGGGTGATGGCCCAACTACAGGCAAGAAGCACAAAAAAAGTTCTTGAGTTGTGTGTTTTTCCACATCATGGATTAACCAGTCTGTTTCTTCCATGTAGGTTTGTAGTCCAACTGTAATGCCACAGTGTCAAAGCTTTCTTAAGGCCCACTCACATGGTGTGCCCAGACAACAATCCAGAACTTCACCAAGAGTTCCACAACGTCGGGCCTCCTTCAGCTCAACAAAGGACCAGGACTTACAAGTGAGAGATTGATTTTATACTTTTAAAAAAAGTTACTTATTAGTATACAGCAGTGTGCAGTGGTGACCTGATCTGATATTTACATAAGAGTTGTAATATAAAATTGTCATTTGTTCAGATTTCTGATAAAAATTTAGATGTATAGATTTTCAGATGTTCCAAAATGGTTCAGTGATCAATAATATGATTTATTTCCTATCTTTCTCTTCTTTACAGTTACAAGTTCAAGGTCAGGCAATTGACTTTATAAAACATAATGCCAGGACTGCAGGAAAAACTGTGGTCCGCCGCTCACAGTCACTGTCAAATCTCAAAGATGTGAATGTTCCCAGTGCAATCATCGGCCAGGTGCCTCACTAGTGAGTGTTCTTACTCCACACTTCAATTCAGAACCCTTTCCTCAAGTGACTCATCGTAATTTCCACTCCTATTGTTTTTTTTTTGTTCATTCTCAATGATACTCTAACATTCCCCACTACACCCACGCAGCCTTGAAGAAAGGAAGGAGCAATGGCGTAAAGAGGCAGAGGAGAGGAGAAAGAATGCGCGAGATCCTTCAATCCCACCTGGTCATGCCCTGATGCCTGAAAGTGAGAGAGTGGAAACACTGAAGACCCTGAATGAGGGTATGCCTCTCTAATTCTGGTCCTAATGACAGCATTATTTTCAAGCACACTCTGCAGTATAGGAATGTGGGCGAAAAGAACTTGCCTCACTAATTATGTGGTTTTGTTTTCATCTTCCCTCAGCACATCGCTCCTTGGTGACTGAGCTGCTTTCGCTCCCCCTCAAAGCTGACAATCTCAGTGTCCGTTCACGTCGTGCTAAACTCGATTGTAGGCTTTCTGAAGTCGAAGAGGCTATTAAAATCTTCTCCCGGGACAAAGTTTATGTAAAAGTAGATTCCTAACATATAAGGACGAAAACGAGAAGATGAAACAGGAATTAAAAAGGATGTAAATGATGTAAATTGCTTTAGAGGTTGATTTTCATTATGTAGTCGGTTTAAGTAGAATTACACTGAACATTTTGAAACATGACGTTTTTTTGTTTTGAAGTTGTGAATGCATTTCATAAAGTTTAACGTCTATATTTGTAAACAGACAGATTTCTAGATGAAATAAAATATTGAGATTACTGAGTGCCGAAATTAATGCCACTGAAAAATATGCAGTTGTCTTGAGGATTAAAATGAAATCAAATGTGCATGTTCTGTAAAGGTGAGACCAGAAACTATAGTCTTTATCCCTGTCATCAGGGCCATGTAACAAGTCTTCTTCCTTCAGTGTTCGAGGTTGCAATATTGGATCATTTTCTCCAGTATTTTTCCTTCATGTCTCTTCTCACTCCATCCATGAAAATCTCCCTGGACTTTCTTTTCTCCTCCTGCCAGGCAGCTCCTCCTTCACCCTTTTCTCCATATAATATGGATCATGTTTTGTACTTGGTGTCAACATGGCGTCGGACTACCCAGTAATGTATAATAATGTATGTTAAGGCAATTGTTTTAAACAATAAAAACATTAATGCTGCTCCCGAGTTATGCTCATTTGAAATCTGGTGCTGTCGTCACTGTGCGTAATTACGTCATACGCGTGGGCACGCCCCTCGCCCTCGACGTGTTTCGGTCATTGTTCGACGTGAGCTAGCCTCTGCTAACGTGCTAGTTAGAGGCTAGCTGGGATTCAAAGAAGTTTAAACTTCTTCTGCACACACATAAGACAGAGTTTGGGGGCTTAAGGAGGCACAATGAGCAAAAGGAAAGCGCCGCAGGAATCCCTGAATGAGGGAATAACGGACTTTCTTGTGGGTACGTGAGCAGTTGGACGCTCGAGCTTTGCTAATTGGAGCTAGCTTGACAGTCGGCTTTGTTTTGAATTCAAATCGCCTCAGACAACCTCAAAACAAGTTTATACGACAAACATTTGTGCAAATATCTCCAGATATGCGGCTATTTATTCGGAGATTCTTTCGGGAGACTTTAACGAGCAGCAAGGGGCTTCGATAAGCGCGTGTCTTGGCCATTTAAATGTCCTCAGCCGTGTGGACTGTTCTTGTTTCAAAATAAAGTAAAGCATATTGCTGTCCTCCTTCTGTTTTCAGAGCTGGCCAACTATGAGAAAAATGTCAACAGGGCAATACACAAGTACAACGCGTACAGGTAAGCTCTGAAGCCTTGGCAGTGAGCTGATCAATATGGATAGTTTTCATGGATAGATGACAAAACATCAACGTTCATCTTGTTTTTAAGATACACATAATGATGTCAAATAAACCGGCCCTGCATTACAGGCTTTTAAGCTGTTTAAGCTGTTGATTCAGCTGAATGATTGTGTATCATGCTGTTCAGTGTCTAACTTCTACTTTTTTAACCACATTATTACGAGTGTTTTAATCAGCTTCTTTATTAAACACTTTTTTCAACTAAACCTAAACCAAACTAATGGAAATGATGGCAGGACGTTCATTAATGACAGTTACTTTTCTTGTCCTCCATGTATTGAAAAACAGATGGGATCATTCTGTTTCAGTTGATGAAATTACACCTAAACCTGTGGATATATTTCAAGTAGACAATTCTAAATACCCTTTTTTTGTTGGTGTTTTGTTTAGGAAAGCGGCTTCTACCATTTCTAAGTACCCTCACAAGATCAAAAATGGAGAAGAAGCCAAAAAACTGGTACGTTTACTCCTTACAATGTCAGTGTTTTCATTTGCTGCCAAATCATGTGGGGTTTTTTTAGTGGTAATGGTCCATCTACACAATGGAATTTCTCTCCATCGTTTTACACCATGACTCAACAATCTAGTATCCAATGCTCTGATGAGTTGATTTGTTTGTGAATGTTGTGTTGGTTACTAGTTTTAATTACAGCATACTGGTGTTGATATGCTTGCATGCATTGTGCAACTTGTTTTTCAACATACAGGGTTGATTTAATGCCCTTGTCTACGTCTGCATTCATCAATACATTCATCAAACCACCTGTCATTGCTCTCTGGGATATTTTTAGATCCTCGTAGATTGAGAGGGTTACATATTCCCCGCTAAAAACAAAAACAAACATGTTATTGTCTCACTGTTTAAATTGTAGTCATATTTCTTTGTTTATTTAAATGGTTTGGATTCACTATGTGTTTGACTAAAGGCTTTTTTACATGAATCTTGTGTTGACCTTCACTCGGGCAAATGACTTTTTGTACTGCTGTTGACATTTGTTTTCGGTATAATGCCCTCCGTCATTAAATATCAGCGCTCATGTTGCTGTGTTGTGTGTTATGTGATGCCCTCTGTTGTAGCCTAAAACATTTGTCAACAGCTACTGGACGCATTTTACATAACTGCTGCAGATCACACTGTTCAGAATCTTCAGCCTCGTGTTTGTTATTCCATTTAAACAGGATGGTGTTGGAGCTAAAATAGCCGAAAAGATTGACGAGTTTCTTCAAACTGGCAAACTACGGAAACTGGAAAAGGTTAGCCTTGTAGCGTGAAAATAAATGACCATCATTTTTTTAATGTGTTTAATGATCTATATACATATGACATATTCCAACAAACTGACGTGCTATTTTTACGTTGTCCCCTAGATCCGCAATGACGACACAAGCTCCTCCATCAATTTCCTCACCAGAGTTACTGGAATTGGGTACTTAACAGTCCACATTTAAAAGTTCTGCAGCTTACTAAGAAATCATCTCCAAAATGCATCACTTTTGATCAAATTGGTCTGAGTGACTTTATCATTGGCTAACGGCAAGAGCAGATTTGATTTCTTATAGTTGTTTTGTCCTGTGTTGACTTCAGGCCTGCTGCTGCCAGGAAGTTTTTTGATGACGGGGTGAAGACATTAGAAGGTCTGAATAAAATCATCAAACTGTTTTATTTGCTAGTAATTGTGTTTATGACTTTATATTGCTCTTATGAAATACAATTGGAATGTGTGTGCATTTTATTTTATTTTTAAGATGGACTGTAACATTTCTTTTCTTAGATTTGAAAAAGATCGAGCACAAGCTAAACCACCATCAGCAGATTGGTCTGAAGTAAGTTTGGATATGTTTTAAACATATTAAGCCATCTTCAGCTGATCCATACGCTGTGCCTAAGTGGTTACTTTACTTTGCTTAGATACTTTGAAGAGTTTGAGAAAAGAATTCCACGAGCTGAAATGGAAAAGATGGAGGTAATTATAGGTCTATTTGTATATGATGGATTGTAAAAGCTTTTTATGTAACTCACACCCGGATGGCGTTTGTTTTTTGTTTTTTGTTTAGACTCTTATTCTTGGGGAGTTGAAGGAGGTTGATACTGTATATATTGGAACAATCTGTGGAAGCTACAGAAGAGGTACATTTTACTGTTGAGGAGTTCATTGTTACTGTGTGGTTTGTTATGAGATGAACTTGTGCAAAATCAAACATGCAAGTAATGTGATTCCCTCCAGTAACCCTCCGAAGGGCACGGACAAAACGCACTGTTGCTCTGTAGTTTACGAGCACACTTCAGTATTTGATAATGTTCATAATTTCCAGGTGCAGCATCCAGTGGTGATATTGATATTCTGCTGACCCACCCGGACTACACGTCTGAGACAGAGAAGCAGGTACAAAATGATTTTCCTCGGCTTCAGGTCACATCCTGTAGTGCATGGATTGTTCTTAGTTGGAGGATGATTTGGTTTCTGCTCCGCAGCCCAAACTCCTCCACGCTGTGGTCGAGCATTTGGAGTCCATCGGGTTTGTGACCGACACTCTGTCCAAAGGAGACACGAAGTTCATGGTGAGGCCTCTGATTAATTTCTAATGAGTGTTAACAATGTTACAATAGTAACTACATCCAACGCTCACGGCACATGACTGTGTGGTCCTCTTTTTTTTTTTTTCTTCTTAGGGCGTCTGCCAGCTGCAGCAGAGTGAGGATGATGAGGAAGAATACCTTCACAGGCGTATTGATATTCGGTGCTTCACTTTATATTGCTCATGGCATTATATTTATGGGGACGACAGCTTGTTTTACAGATAATCGCTATTTTGATTTTGTTGGTTTTTTTGTTGTTTTTTTTACTCATAGATCAAGCTGTGATAATTAAATCAATTGTATGCAATTATATGCATTCTTGCAGATCAAGAATTAAAGGTGACTTTTTTTTTTTCTTTTCTTACTTGTTCCAGGTTGCATTTCATTTACTTCTGCTTTTCTTCTCATTGCTAAAGGTTAATTCCCAAGGATCAGTACTACTGCGGAGTACTGTACTTCACTGGAAGTGACATCTTCAATAAAAACATGAGGACTCATGCTCTGGAAAAGGGCTTCACTCTCAACGAATACACCATACGGCCACTTGGGGTCACTGGTGAGACTCGCTCTATACAATACAGTATATGGCATTCAATCTCCCGACATCTGTTCCAGCTGTGTGGGACTTTTGTCACCTGTTGGTTATAAATTGTTCATGTTTTCAGCTTTTAATGTCTGCTAATTTCCTCTGTTGTAGGCATGGCAGGAGAGCCTCTGTTGGTGGACAGTGAGAGAGACATCTTTGAATACATCCAGTATAGATACAGAGAGCCAAAGGACCGCAGCGAGTGACACAAACTACAGCATAGTTACATCTGTATTTAAAGCTACAGCTTTCCTACAAAACAAGATCTGAAAGTGTGTATGTGTTTTGTGTGGTTTTAGATGAATACTACATTGAGTGCCATTTGAAAGTTTTGCTTTATACATTTTACATTTTGTGGAAATCAGTTATATTTTAACCTGAACATATGCATGTTATGAAGAAAATATTAATTTTGATTTTGAAGTAAGCTAGTTAATCTCACCATCTTTTCTTGCTTCATTTTTTAATTAGCTCAATCAATCATACTCCAGTCAATAGTAATTTATTTTTTACTTGATCGATACGAAGGTTATAAAAAACATCAAAACCATAGAAGTGCAGTTTTAATATTGCATTACAATTTCTTCTCACCGTAAATGACATGAAGGAAGACCTTCTTATAAGTATAGTTCCCTTAGAAATTCTGCTTTAATGATATGCAAGTTTTGTAGCAGTCCTCGACTATGGACATTACATCAATAGACCATAGCTTTCATTTGTTATAGACCGTTGGGTGTATGTGAATGTACTGCTAGACTTGAATCTCAAGCATGTGTCAAAATGTTTACATGCAGCATTAGGTCAGGACATTGGTGCCATTGGTGACCGTGGGAAATTTTACTGCATTTTAAAGCTTAAGTATTGGGATTGTGTTACTGTTGCTGCAAATATATCAGAAAATGTTTGTTTTTTAAAATAAATACATCGACGTGGGGTTGTTCATGTCAAATTGGTGTACACGTGTGAGTGAAATAAATGGGTAAAGTTGAACCTATTAAAGTTATGTTCTTCATATTTAAAACAAAAACATATATTAATCAGTGACACCATTGTCATGCACTCAATAATAGATTTATGGAACAACTGGACCATAAGTAGTTGTAGTGTAAAAGCTCCTTTATTGCTCAAGAACCAATAAACCTAGAATAAAAGATGCAAATTAATCTGAAACCTTCAGACTATGGATCCACTGGTGAGGTCACAGTCAGTCACAAAACTGAGAGAGAGAAGATGCCCACACAAAAATCTTTTTAGAGGGATAAATTAACCTGATAAGTATCTTTATTTTGGGCGACATTCAAGCCATAGCCAGGCACCAAAGTGAGCTTTAACCACTTCACTATTTAGCTTACACCCAAGGCTTGAATTAATATCAGTAAATGACTCATTCAATCTGTAAACCCTTTACTGATATATTTAGGTCATTTTGCTTTTCATTATCATCAGTTGCGAGTTCAATATGTGTGCAAAAGATAATACATTTAAGAAAGAAATCTTTTTCTCACTATCCCCATGCATTTTGCTTTTTTGACAGCCTCACTTCAGATTTTAAGTTTTCCTTTTTGCATGAGTTCTTTTGAAATATTAGCATGACTGTTAATTGTTAGTCTTGTAAATAATATTTAACATATATTCTGTTATCCAATATTTTTTACGTTCTTTTAACTACGCTCTATGTATATGGAACAACGCTGCATATAATTTTCCTCTGGGAAATAAAAACAGTTATATTCTTTTTTTAAAATAACTTGAGTATTTTAGCGTTAATTACAATAGTCAATCTCCTCCCTTGGTGTTTTGGCCGAGTCAGCCATGAGCGAAGTTGTTTACACGGGTTGCTGCGGTAACAGCTGTATCGCAAAGCATCATGGGTTGAAATAAAATGCAGGCAGAAACACCGGGGAGATAAGCCTGATCCTTCCAATGACGACGCTCTTAACATTAATACCAGCCAATGGGAGCGCTCCGAGGCAGCAGTTTCTAGCCGTTACACACCCACATTACTACTGGTGTCAAGCCAGCCGTCGCTCTGTTTAGCAGTGCGCCCATACATCATGTATTACCGTTAGAGCACGTCCAAAGGGATTTCAAAATAAGTGACGTTCCTGAGAACGAGAACTGACCTTCATTGTGCAGCTTTTTAAAGCTATTCTTGCTATGCTGAAATTTTTAAATATCTTTTTTATTTATTTATTTTTTTTAACTCTTCTACATTTTTTTTTAAATGTAATCGGACAGACTTTTTAAAATATGTAAACTTTAAAAACATTTTTTTAAACTTTTCTAAATGATTTTACATTGAATTGGATGGGAACCCATTTCAGGTTCGACATACTTTCAGTTAGAGACATCATTTAACTTTTAATCATTGCCACAGCTGTCCACTATTCAGGTGATATTCTAAGTTGGCAACCAATGACCCCGAGTCCAAGTAGCTTTAATATAGCTTTAACAGAGTGATATCCTGGTATGGTCCATTATCACTGTGATGTGGAATGACTTTATATTAACTAGGAATTTTGGAGTTAATTTAACTTGAAATCAGGCGATATCAAGTTGAGAGTTTGGTCATATTACAATTTTCAGTACTTTAATTTTGAAAATGCACATCAGAATTTCTTAATATTAATTGAGTGGTGTCCTGGGATGGTCCTGGGATCAATCTGAAGTGAAACGGGTTTATAGCAACAGAGGGATTTAATTGAATATTAATGTGAATTTTGCCAAGATATGCTGTTTTGTTTGGCTTTTACTTTTAGAAACGTAATCAGAATAGTAAGCTGTTTATTGTATTATAGTAACATTAATACAACACTGGCAGAAACGGAGGTGCTCTTATTTGATTTCTAATAATTATTTAAGTGTTAATAATGCACTCATTTATTAGCTTTGTTGTTGCCTATATGATTAGCTGTAGTATTGATTTATGATTTTTGAACGAACATCTCATTCACGTGGAATGTCACTTATTTTGAAATCCGTTTGCGTGCGCCCTTACGGTAATGTATAGTGTACAGGCGCACCGCGAAACGGAGCGGCGGTTGGATTGACTGTTTTCCGAAGTGGGGGCTGGCTTGACACCAGTACATTACTTTTGTGTCAACCACTTCGCGGGAGTTGTCGCCTCCGGAGCAGTCGTCTCTTTAAAACTAGACAAACAGTCTACGGGACACTTGTAGGTAAATCAACAACTTTGCATGCAGATGATTGTTGTTAATTTGCTGTCTTTTCATTAGAATTGATATTGCGGTATTTCGCTCACTGTGATACGTTATTATTTATTTTGGCTTATTTTGCTATGAATGACTTCTCGTGCTTTTGGCTAATCAACGGCTCATCATGGCTGAATGCGCATGTGGTCAGTTGTTGCTACAGATTCTTCTTCTTCCCGTGTCTTCCTCACTTCCAATCCAGTCCTATCTGTAACAAATGTTAGATTACGCAGAAAATATGGGGGGTTTGTGTCTGGAGTGGGTGCGCGATGAAGCGGATGCGGTGTGTTTTAATTCTTCTTCTCCCTCCTCTCCAGCTTCAGTCAGGTAGTTGCAGCAGATAAGCTTCATTTTTTTTTTCCCCCACCAACTCGATTCTTGGTGAAACCTCTGAAAATCTGAGAGGATAATCTCAAATGTCTTGCGTATCCATAGAAACTACGCAGAGAGCGCTTCCAGCGAGCCTGCTGCTGATGGAAGTTGTTATGCAACACTTGTAGAAATGAACACTTTATACACTACGCATCAGCTATTATGTAATAACAGAAATGCTCACTAACCAGGCTTTTGTGCGCGCGCGTGTGTGTGTGTGTGTGTGTGTGTGCGTGCCTTTCACTGGTTTGTGGCCTTAATGTAATAGATTTATATTGTTCAAGTCACTCGTTTTTAAAGACTTGCTCGTGCTTTATAATCTGTGTGTATGGGTGCGTGCGCGCTCGCGCGTGCGTCTTTCTCTCTCTCTCCCTCTCTCTCTCGATGTGAGGATGATGAATTCTCCGCTGTGTTTTGGTTTCCCAGGGCAACCATGTCTGAGAGAAAGGCAGTGATCAAAAATGCCGACATGTCGGAGGACATGCAGCAGGACGCCGTGGAGTGCGCCACGCAGGCCCTGGAGAAGTACAACATCGAGAAAGACATCGCTGCATACATCAAGAAGGTAAATAAAACTCGTCCGGCATCTGCCTCATCTCCTGGCCAAGTACATTGAACGTGTGGTCTGCATTCGGTGTCTCGTCAATTTACTGACTCTGGCTGTGATTGAAAGCTTTTCCCGGCCTCAACTCTCCGGTGCTTCATCAGTGGAACTCACACACACCCATTCTGGTATTTGCAATTGTTCCTGCTCTTCCTGAGGAAACCTGTTCCTCTTGGACCAACTGTCCTACACAACCCACATTCTTCTTTTTTTTTTTAAATAATTTCCATCACAGCATTCCCAACACACCTTTAAACCAACCTGTGCAAGAGTGCAGATGCAGTTTAAAAAGAATTTACAGTACTGTAAATCATTTAGCCTCCAAACTGTTCATTCAACTCCCGGTTCAACTAATTCTAATTTGCTTCATTCTGTTCTGTCTCACACAGGAGTTCGACAAGAAATACAACCCGACCTGGCACTGCATCGTTGGGAGGAACTTCGGCAGCTACGTGACTCACGAGACCAAGCATTTCATCTATTTCTACTTGGGTCAGGTGGCCATTCTGCTGTTCAAGTCCGGCTGAGGGAAGGCCGTTTCTCCGCACTGACCGACCACACACACAGTGCCGTGAAAGAGTATTTGCCCCCTTCTCGAATTCTTATTATTTGGAATGTTTCCCCCACTTTAATGTTTAAGGCAATAAAGCAAATTGAAATATTAAGATAAGGATAACCGATGTGAACACAAAATGCAGTGTCAAAATGATGATTTAATATTTTAAGGGAAAAAAAAATCTGTGCAAACCTCCCTGCCCCTGTGTGAAAAACTTATCTTGTCTTAGTTAAGGTCAGAATTCCCGACTCAACAATAAAGAAAAAATGGCAATAATGGCAGAGTTCCAAGGTGAAAACCACTGCTGACCAAAAAGTCTTACTTTTGCAAACAAACATCTAAATGATCTCCAAGACTTTTGGGAGAATATTCTATGAAATGAGACAAAAAGTTTAACTTGATCTGGAGCTGCTTGAAAATGTTTGATTTCAGTTGAGGCTGCCCAACCAGTTATTAGGTTCAGGGGGCAATTACTTTTCCACACAGAGCCAGGTAGCTTTCAATAGGTTTTATTCCTTAATAAATAAAATCATTCAAAAACAGCATTTTCCATTTACTTGGGTTATCTTTGATATTCACATTTGTTTGATCTTAAAAGTGTGGGAAATATGCAAAAAATTGAGAATTTGAGAAGGGGGCAAATGCTTCACAGCACTATACAGTACTGACTGACTCCACAAAAGGCACTTATCATTCCTTGGCAAGGGGCCGCTGCCTTTTTCTGTGCTTTCTACTTTGTTTTTGGATAAAAAAAAAAAAAAGTGGCCATGTTTAAGAGATAAAACTTGTATTTATTTTTGTCCTGTTACATTAGATATGTCATTTTTTTTAATTAAAGCATAGCCAAGCTGTCTGGGTCTAATGTGTGCTGTGATCATTTTTATTGCACGTTAAGCTAATAAAGCTGAAATCCTCAAACCAGTAATATCACCAACAGGATTAAACTGAGCATACCACAGTTGCCATGTTGACCAATTTTATTGCTTGAATGTGACACACAGAAGCTGGCACATCACAATTGTATTTGACAGGTTAGATTGCAGTTATGTGTATCAAGGGACTGAACTCGAGGCAGCTCATAAAACTTTTAAAGGCGTAAAGTGAAACTCCCATCCACAAATCTATGAACACCCCCACACTGTCCCATGTGTGGAAAGTCAGGTGCAGGCAATGTAGCTAATGGGTTGATAAAACATTAATCTTTCTCCACATCAATGGAGGAACACCATTTTTAAGAGTTGTGTGTAGATTAAAATCCAAGAGTTTGAGGGATTCATTACACAAACTGAAATAGCACATTGTAACCGTGGAAACACTCCATTTGTTGCCAAAATGGCTCCAAGCCACATATAGCGAGAATGTGAGAACAAAGCAGTCAGAAGATGGCAGAAGACGGTGGTACTCTTTATTACAACACATTTTAGAAAACCAGCTTGTGTGGGTAGACCCCATTAGACAGGCAGAAAGAGGACCGCAGGTACCCCTTCATCTGGGGGATCTGTTTGACGAGGGGCAGAAGCTGAGCATCAACTATCTTCTGGTCTCCTTTCCTCTCCTCTGTCACCTGGTATTTCTGTGGAGGGAAAACAAGTCGACAGGTCAGCCAACAAAAGAACCTCAAAAAAAAACAAAACAACAAACATTAAAAAAACAGGAGGTCCACCTCACCTCTTTTTCTGTATCAAAGATCTCTCCCTCCTGATGACGGGGCCTCCTCAGCTTCTTCTTCTTGAAGTAGGCGTCCTGCAGGGTTTTGGGGATCTTGACACCAGAGATGTCGATCTTGGTGGCGGTGGCAATGACAAACTTCTGGTGGGCCCTGCGCAAGGGGACTCTGTTCACAGCATGAGGGCCTGAAAACAAGACATTTTAAAGATTACGTCCTTTCTTCCCCCAGTGGGTCAAGTCCTATACACAGTAATGACTAAAATAATTAAGGTAGCAGATATGCTTACCAGTGACAAGCAGGAGACCACTTGAGAGCTGCTTCAGGAACACCACGCGCTAAACAAGACAAAAGACAAGCAGGGTCAGTGAAGCTGCTTTTCTAAGTCCAATGCTACAATATCAGTGTCACAACAAATATCTGCTTTCTAAGAACTATGGAGAAAAAAAACATTAATTTGGAATAACAATGTTTGGATTTCACTATTTAAAAAGGAAAAAGAAACATGGAGGCGATGGCACTCCTAACTTTCAGTTCTGAGGATGAAGCAATATTTAGGTCAGTGGCAGCTCCAATAGTGCGTGGGAACACTCGCTTCCATAACTTGCCCATGCAGCGTTTCAGAGTAGGCGAGCAGGACGTCTGTGCTACTGAGCGTGTGATCGAGAATTTGTGTCCAAAATGCACATCTTGGGGCGATTGTAGTTCCAACGTAAAGAGCTTTTAATAAAATCACCCCCCAAAAAAAGAAACCAGTCAGATCCAAACCATTCTTTTCTGTCAGACTCCACTGAGAATATCAGTTAAGAAGTAACGTTATGAGTTACAAGGCAAAACATATGTTGATGCTTATGATCATTGATTTTACCCAAATGTATACACATTTTCCCACCAATTTAGGGGACAGAGACATTCCTCTTGTACCACTATCCTTGCACACCCACAGCATAGTCCTAATCCAACATCCTTAACATTTTGTTGTTTAAGTCAGTGCTATATCACTTTTGTCTTTTGATGCATGTAAACTGCTGCAGCATTTCTTTCACATCAGGATTCCAAGCCTGCGCCGTGAACATCAATCATTTCTTTTATTCAAGGACATTCGAGTCATTGTCGCAGCATGTGCCAGAAATTGTTCTCACCTTTCCACGATGGCGGCCAGTGAGCAGAATGAGGACCGTTCCTGGTGTGATGGAGCTGCGCAGCCTCCTCTTATGCTGGGAGAAGGGCTTCTTTCCATGACTCTTCAGTTTCCGGGGAACGTCCTCTGTGGGGTAGTAACGGGGCTACAGCAGGAGAACATAAAAACAGTCTATTTAGTCCCTACACTCCAAGGAAAACGTCCACATAAGAAAAAAACTAAAAGCACTCCAACATTAGAACCAATTAATTTGTTAGTATGCAAAGGAACATTTACGTTCATCTGTCACACATGAATTATTTGTGCTCTAGCTTTAAGAGCTGGATGCTTCACATTTGGATCGGTTCCATCATGTACATCTAAAATCCCCAATTCATAGAATTATTCCAAGCACTGACAACTGCATATAAATAATATGCAAAGCACATGTGCCCTACATCAGGCTCCACGGGAGTGATTTGCACACGTTCCTTTAGGTAGCAAATGACAGAACTCAAAAAGCAAAGCAAAGTTTAAAGGGCAGATAAAAAATACTGGCTGTACAAGTGTGCAGTAATTACAAGAAAATTATGAGCCGTACAACTTCCTCCACTTTTAATACTGGTAATGGACAGCTACCTTTACAATGTTGATGTCACAAAATGGTACATTCAACCATCAACTCACCATCTTGCGCAGCTTGACAACACGAGTGCCGCCGTTCTTGTCTCCTCCGACAGTCTTTACGACTGTGGCCTGGGGTCTCGTTTTGATTTTTTTCTCCACCTAAAACAAGGTATATCATGATCAACGATTGTTGCAACCAAGAATCAGTATTTACTTGGTTTTTGCATTTCAGTAGTGTCTGGGATGAGGGTTCTGCCCTCACCTTGGTCTCAGTGGTCTTGTTCTTCCTCTTGTACATGGCCCTGCGGGCATACATGGCGGATCGGGAGTAGCGGCCGATACCACGAGCCAGAACCGGGTTCCGGCTCACATGCTTCTTCTTGGCAGGCTTCTTGTCTCCTTCTGCCATCTGAAAGAATGAGAAGACATTAATATTCTGAACTCTTCCATGTTTTTTGTTAAGATTATAGAGGCAATAGGTGATATAATTTCTAATTTAGTGGAATAGATAAATCACAGGCTTAATTGACAGGCTATTAACTCTTCTACAATCCAACTTTGCAGCATCACATATTAACAGGGAACATTAGGATGAAGCACCTTGAAGCAATTTTATTAACAACAATACACAAAACAAAATCATTAGTCAGGAAGTATAAACGTCGATCCTATTACATGATGCACTAGAAAATGCGTTCTACTTTGTAAACGTCTATAAATGTAAAATGCTGAGACGCGAACAGCCATTCCCGATACAGAAGCATGACAAGTGTGGCTAGCTACAACTTAGCATCGGTTTAATGTCAAACAATCCGCTTCTCTCCTGTAACGCAGAACACCCTACATTAAAAAATGTGTTTTAAACTTCCTTAATGTCATAGAGGACGACGGGAATCATTCACAGTACAGCACGTTTATATCTAACAGCGTGGCGAACAGTGGACTCGGCACGGCCGCTAGCCGGCGGCCTACTGCTGCCGACGCATTCAATCCGTCGTTATTACGGCAACATCGGGGACAAATCATCGCAATAACGACATCTAACATATCATCTGACTGTGTCGATTCTTTTCATGGTACAAGTTTAATGCAGTTTTAACTTAATATCCCAGATGAAAGCGGATTTTTATTCCTACAACAGCACGAAGGCAGGACTCTTACCTTTGCTATGAAAAAAAGACCGATATCCGGGCACGTGACGTATATATGGACGCCGGTGACGACGTGTACGTAATTGCGTCATGATAAAATCGACGTGATGGTAGTTGTAGTCCAATCGATATTTCTTTCTTTTTAGCGAAATTTCAAATAAAATGACAGGAAATTAAGCCAAAGTTCGACGATTACAATGAATAAAGTATTAATTCACAAACTTCACACCTTCATGTTTTCATATAAAGTCATGGAATAAATGGAAGGATAATAAACATTTATTTTTATTCCACTCTGAATTATTCACCTTTGTGCTGAGTCTGCCCCCGAGATTTAATCCATTATTATTAGCTTCATAATTCCATCCACTATGGATGATGTATGGATGATCCATACATCATCTGTACCACTCAATACACATGCACACCTATGCGCAATTTACAGTCACCCATTAACCTCACATGCATGTTTTTGTTTCGTGGAAAGAAGCCGGAGTACCAGGAGGAAACCCACACATGGGGAGAACAGGCAAACTCCATACAGAAAGGTCCGGCCAGTATTTAAACCCATGATTTTCTAGCTGTGAGGCGAGAGCACTAACCACTGACATAGTTCCAAACTTAAAAATAAGCTCTGACTTTGACTTAATTTTCTTCTGCAGCATGTCATGATTATGATCCAAAAAGTGCCTCAATATTCTAAATGTGTAGTGGGCAAGGGAAGTATTCAGACCCCCTTAAATTTTCTCACTCTCAAATTGCAGCCAATTTCTAAAATTATTTTAAGTTAACTTTTTTTCCTCATTAATGTACACACATCAACCCATATTGACCGAAAAACACAGAATATTAGACATTTTAGCAAATTTATTTCACAGCAAAAACTGAAATATCACATAGTCATACCATACCCTTTGCTCTGTTGTGAGTTGAAGTACCATTTTTGAGCTAATACAGCCATGAGTCTTCTTGGGAATGATGCAACACATTTTCCACATCTGGATTTAGGGATCCTCTGTCATTCCTGATCCTCTCCAGTTCTGTATGTTGGTGGACAGCCATTTTCAGGTCACTCCAGAGTTTTCCAATTGGGTTTAAGTCAGGGCTCTGGCTGGGCCGCTCAAGAACCGAGAGAGTTGTTCCAAAGCTATTCTTTCATTATTTCAGTCAAGTGCTTTGGGTCATTGTTTTGTTGGAAGGTGAACTTTTGTCCCAATCTGAGATCCTGAGCACTCTGGAAAGTTTATCCACACATAAATTAATCAAAACATCAAACACAGAACTTAATTTATTTGAAAATTTTAATTGAGATCATTTCACACGGCAGTAAAAAATGGGTTGTTAGAGCCACCACAGGTCAGTCACGTTACTTCTGCTGATGGAGTGATAAGAGTACATTCTATGGCAAGAATCAATATACTATAACCTTATCCAAACTAATATTAAATATTCACCCAACATTGTATTAGGCAGATACACAGACAAGTCTCTTGCATCAATGAAGAGATAAGTGTGTGTTGAAGATAAGCTGTTTATCACCATAAGGCTTCCAGCAATGCTGGACTAAAGGAAAGTACATTTTGTTTAATTGGAGAAAATTAACCAAATAGGGAGCTCAAGTGTATGGATTCAATCTGTCTTTTTATTCCCAAGACAACTGTGAAGCTGTGGACAACTACGAAACCATTCCTTTTAGTATGACTTTTTATTTTTTTCCTAATGAATGAGAGACGTGCAGGGTATTTTTTGGACAACTGCAGTTTCTTCAATCAGCACTTCTCAAGGATGATGGCGATGCCCTGACCACCACCGATACAGGCAGAGCCAACAGCATACTTGCCTCCTCGTCGCCTGTCATAAACAAAGTTAGTCATTAGACACATAAACATACAAGTGTGTAATGTACAATATTAATAAAGACAAGGCTACCTGAGTTCATGCACTAAGTGAGCAGTGATGCGTGATCCAGAAGCACCGAGGGGATGTCCGATGGCGATAGCGCCGCCATTGACATTGGTTTTCTCTGGATTCAGTCCGAGGGCCTTGGAGACAGCCAGGAACTGAGCAGCGAATGCTTCATTCACCTGGGGAAAGTAACAGGCAGCAGCTGAGAGCATTAAACAATGGATTGTTGTGGTTTTTTTCCCCCTCATCGACACCGCGTTTACATGATGAGACAGAAAAAGTTGAGCCAGCCTACCTATGCAGAAAAATTATTTGCAATTAGCTGTGAAAGGTGTTTTGGACAACCTTCCTTTGGAGTTCCTTCACAAACTTCTCTGCAGATTTACCAACAACAACTGATGTCTCTTTGGGTGCATGATGGTCACAGAAAATAGTGAATTTTCTTCTGTTCGTTGTTAAATGATAAAAGACTATTAACAGCTCCATTGTTGACAATGGTCTACTTAAAGATTAATAGGATTTTCTGCAAAGAAAGCACTTTGTGGTATTTGTGTTGGTTGAAGGCTCTGAGGAGTTGTTAAATCAATAGAGAAAATGTTTTGCAAAACTTGAGGAAAAGTCACAAAATTTAGTATTTCATCCTGTAACAAACCTCAACAAGATCCATGTCATTAAGAGTGAGGCCAGCTTTTTTAAGGGCTTCTGTGATTGCGGGAACAGGACCTAGGATTATTAAAATAGAAAACGGAATTCTTAATACAACAAAATATGTCAAAGATAATATAAACATTATTTTATTCTACTTCAGTGTTGAATTATATCTTGAGTGGTGGCAACTCACCGATTCCCATGATGCTCGGGTCACAGCCAGAAACATGATAGGCTACAATTCTGGCCAATGGAGTGAGCTTGTGTTCCTTCACGGCGTCCTCACTCGCAATCACCACAGCAGCGGCACCGTCAGACACGCCCTGGACATCAACACAGTTAGCACCTCTGTAGGTGGAGCTGAGGATTTCTGCACAATATCATACGACTAAACATATCAAACAACCATCCAAATTGCAGATTTTGAGTTTGAGATGACGCACACCCCTAATTTAATGATAAACCACAGTCCTTCTGAAAGAGGCAACACCTTGGACCTAAACTCACAGACGCATTAGCAGCAGTAACAGTTCCTCCCTTCTTGAAGACAGTCGGCAGTTTGGCCATCTGCTCCAGTGTAGTCTGAGGACGGGGGTGCTCATCCTGAGCCATGGACACCTTGCCTTTCTTAGCTTTCACCTCAATGGGAGCGATTTCTGCAGTGTAGTACCCGCCCTCATGAGCTATAAAGAGAAGAAGTCAAAGGTTATTTATTTGGAATGAGAAAATTAAAAAACATGTCCATCTCTCATTAATCAATCAAGTTTGTAAATAAATATACTTTCATAAGTGATCAGAATGGTCCCCTTGAGGTGTTTTGCCACAAATCCCAGTGCTGATCACAGTTTCTCTCCAGGATTAAGTATTTTATTTGGAGTCGACTGAGAAATGTAATCAAAAACTAAACCATAGCTCACCTGCTTTCCACTTTTGTTGCGTCTGGTATGCGTAGTTGTCACACTCTTCTCGTGTAATCTGGTATTTTTCAGCCAGGTTTTCTGCCGTGATGCCCATTGGGATTTTTACATGCATGTCTGTCAGTCCTGCCCATAAAGTGTCCTCGAGCTGCCAAGTACATGCAAGTGTTATGTTAATCTCAGAATATATGATTAGAGTTTTTGTTATTGCCACAATAACTTCAGATTCATTCATTTTGAATGCTCTGATATCTGCACGTGGGGAAAACACAACCAAAAACCAACCTTGAGATCGAATCCAAACTTTGTACCAAATCGTATATTGCGAACTGCATATGGGGCTTGGCTCATGCTCTCCGACCCTCCACAGAGGACCACCTCTGATTCCTTGAGGCAGATCTCCTACAGACAGGAAGCAATTCGAGAATAAACTCAAAGACACAGATGTTCATCTTAAAAATTGTCATTCTATCATTTTGTGCTTTAGTCTGATACTCAATGAGCTCATCGTTCAGTTTTTTTTTTTTTATTTCAATGAGAAAAATATATGAATCAGTGTATAGTTTAGAGTAAAAGGTGGTTGAAAGCACAACATTTAAGTTAATGTGTAATTTTGGTCATGGTAGAATGGAAGCCAAATATATAGTATGGAACTAAATAAAAATGAATAATCATTAGACCATCTAGGTGTATAATTAGAACATTCTTTTGATTTTATTCTACAGCTCTGTTCCGTAAAGCAAGCTTACTTGAGCACCGTTGATGATGGACTGGAAACCAGATCCACAGAGTCTGTTTACAGTGAGCGCAGGCGCTGGGATGGGAACGCCGCTTCTCAGGCCCACGTGACGGGCAATGTAGGCTGCATCAGCTGAGCTCTAAAGTTAGGATAAAAGGATTATAAGGTAGAGACTAAATTAAGAAACAACACAGTTACCAACATTGATTTTCTCTGTGATGCAATGTTTCTTGTCATCAGAATATACTCAGTGTGAATGAGCTCATGTACCTGCATGACATTTCCCACGATCACACTGTTGACCAGCTCTGGAGCCACGCCCCCCGCAGCAAGGGCCGCTTTGGCTGCATGCTCAGCCAGATCTGTTGCACTGTGATCTCTCAGGACACCGCCGTAGGTACCGAACGGAGTACGCTTGGCACCTACAATAAATACGCCTAAACAGGAAAAAAAAAAAATCAGTAAACACAATGAGATACAGGCAGATCATAGGAGAAAATCTGTTTTTAAAATTTTTTTTAACAAATGTGACTTGTCAACTCTTGCTACAGAGATTACCAACAACAAGTTTAATAAGATGGAACACAATGTCTGTGAAGTGACTGTTCTGCAGGTTTAAGATGTCTCTGCTGCAGCACAGCTAATTCAAACTAATGGATCATTAACAAGCTTTGCAGAAGCATGTCACCTTATCAGCCTGCATTTTGGTATATCCACAGGTATTCCGGTTATGATTTATAAATGTCATCTCCAAACCCTTTGCACTCTTGCATCATCATACTCCTACCTTTATGCTTCACTGTTGTATGTAGTCCCGAAGTCAAACAGAATAATCTCTATGCAAGATGCACAAATGTAACCAGGTGTCATCCTAACATATGACATGCTTTTAATATTTATCCGGCTATTTCTGCATTATTTCACCACAATTAAACTATTTCTCCTAAAGAGCAAGCAGGGATTTAGTTGGAAACCTTCCATAAAGGTCAACATTGTGCAATGTATTTCGCACTGTTTGAGCTTTCTGTGATAACCTGAAACTTCGTGAGATAACCTTATCTCTAAACTAAATGATACACTTTGGGTCAGTTTCAAATAGGACATACGGTACTTGCAGCTGTTAATATTAAATTATGTAGCTCTGAATACATGAAGTGGCTTTATAGTTCCCATATTCTCATGTCATTTGCCATCGCAGTAAAGTCTGGTGAAAGACAAGGTTTTTGTCACTTTGTTTTTACGTGGATCCATATTGTAAACATATGTGGACAAACATGCGTCATAGATTAATACCCTAGATCCAGTCCTTGTGTTCACAAGTCATTTTTATAGCCACTGGAGGGTTGTTTGTTTTGATTTTCAGTCATCAAGGGATGTTGACATCCTGGTTTGAGAAGCAATCTTCTTTTGACTTATTTTTAATCATTCTTTGACAAACTAATCTTAACGTCTTCAAAGTGATGATTGAGAAATCATTATACAAACGAGGTGACCTGAATTCAGTAAGCATCTGACGGTGAGATTTTGTTGGGGGAGTAGATAAATGACTTACACATTAGGCGTTTGTCACAGTTCCGTGGAAAAGTGATAATCACGTTTTTGGGCTCGTCGTATCCTAATTACGTCTCTAAATTATTCAAACAAGACACCAAATACCTGCTCAATACCAATCTTGACCTGATCTTGTCACCTTTTGCCTACATTGTCGTAACATTATGTGCCAACCTTCCTGGCACAATAATGGAATAACCAACAAAAACAAAAACAATACTGTGACGATATTTGTTTTAATCACATGCAATCTAACGCTAAGGTATTATTAAACAGAGACCAGTCCTATTAATAGGCATTTTAATGCATCACAATGCAATGACAAGTTAGATACTGAAATTCAATGTTTGTTTACCTCTGAGCAGTGACATGACGCTGATTCCACAGAAGATTCAACAGATTCAAAGAAAGTCAGGATCAAACTTCTTTCCTGATGTCTGTCCCGGTGCAGAAATCCTGAGACAGTCAGCGGCGCCCTTTCACCCACATCCAGCACGCGCTCAACCTTTTGCCCGCACTCTTAAGATTCAACACACATATTCACTCTTAGATATTTAAAAAAAAAAAAAATGATCACCAACACATTGTAATATTCATATTTTTCTTTATCTGGCATCAAAAATCACTATTTCTTTCAATTGAATAAAGTTTTATTTCATTGCGATACAAAATATCCACGAAAGTGCGGCACTCCGCGTGAAGAACGGGTCTTCGAAACGTCATCAGCACGCGACGCGCCTGTTGTGTCACTTTTCCTTCGAGGCGACATGTGAATATTTTTATTGTGTTTCCCCCGGTATGAGTTTAAATTGGGACGAGGCGAAGTGAAGAAATGTCTGCAGCTCTTTCACGTTGTGTTTGCAGGGTTGTACCCCGACAGGCCGTTCCTTGGAGGTCAGTATTGATGTGAGCTTTCTGTGCTCGACCCCGGGGAAGGTTACAGGAGCGAGGGATGATGTTCTGCTCAGGTCGATGTTAGAATAACACACGTTTGGGAGGTCTTTTAAGCTTTTTTTTTTTTTTTTTTGTCATTTCTTTGCAGCTTCTTGTCAGGTGGAACCCACCACGCGGTGCAGCCTCTTTGGTCCACTCAGGTGATGACATTGAAGACATCTGCCCCTCTGAGGTACGACTCCCAGTGCTGGTTCAGCACAACCACTGTTTCTTTGTTCACTTTCAGGATTTTGATGAATTGTTGGGAGGTTTGCAGCATATAAAAACATAGTGTCATCAACAATGTGTCATCTCAGATAAGCAGAGACCTCCTGACTACCGATGTCTGGAAGAAATTTAGTTCTTGAGCTTTAATAAGAGGATAATTTCAAATCTATGTTATAGCTCCCTAGCCCTCCCAGTCATGTTATCACGGTAGGCAAATAATAAAAAATAAAAAAACGTCTGTACAACAAAATTGTAAATCACAAGCTTGTGAATGATCATGGAAGGCAAGGGAAATTATTTATAGAGCATCATTCAGACGGCAGGTAATCTACCGTGTTTTATAGGGAAATTAATGAAATACATTAAAACAAAGTGATTAAGAAAAGCAACAAAAGGAGACTAAATTAAAAAAGTAATAAAGGCTATTTTTTATGGAAAGCATGTGCAAATAATAGTGTTTCCGACCCGATTTATAAGAAGTGCATGTGCCAGCAGTCCTCATGTGTTCAGGATGTTTGTTTCACCTTGTTGGCTTCTGACTCTGAAAAAACTTGGCAAACCTGTTCCTGAGGACGTCGGGGGTCTGGATGTTTCATATTCTACATGTGACTATGAAATGTATTTAGGCCTGAGACCATTCGAAGCTTTATAGACAAAAAATGTTTAAGTCAACCCTTGGACAAACAGGCAGCCAGTGCAGAGGTTGAAGCTCAGCTGTAAATTGCTCAACCCTCTTTGTGTTGGCGAGGACTCTGGATGAGCAGGAGCTGTATAACAGATTTTCTGTGAAATGCACCATAATAATAATTCAGCCTACTGAAAAAAAGTGCATGAACAAACTTCTCTGAATATTGTTCGGTCAGAAATCCTTTAATTTTTGCAATTAATGTAGCTAAATTAAAACCATGGGACTCCGTGGCAGAACTGCTGTACTCAATACCTTTACAATTGTGCATAATAAAGTGGCTGATATAGATTGATAATATAACATTAGGACTACCACCATGCAGTCACACTCCAAAGAGAGAACGATTTGCTTTGTCAAAGCAAAGGGACAAAACACAACTGTGTTTGTTATAGAAAATAAGTGTCAAAAGGAAGGTATTGATTATTGTCATCAAGTACTACACAAAAGCCCAACACCAGAAATCTTATTACAGATTAGTAAATGACTTTGCATGGGTTTGAACTGTGTGGAGGGTTTATGCAACTCATTATAACAAATATATAAAACACTTGTAATAATCTTTTCTGTCTTGTCACTGAATGAGCTGACATAGAGCTTCCTGTTTGTATTGTGTCAGAGCGGAGCCAAAGAAAAAGAAGAAAGTGGACCCAAGAAGGGAGCAGATAATGAAAGAACGACTGAAAAAAAAGTTGAAGAAGCTGGAGAAGGTTGCACCCGAGTTCATCCCGATAGAGGATTTCATCATTAACAGCAAATGTCTGGATGAAACAAGGTAAAACATTTACAATGTTAGATGCAGCGATTGGTTTGGATTCCTACTGAAATTTTAAACTTTAGACCTTGTCCAGTATGGGAGAATAAACAATAATCTTCATGTTCATTCATTATTTTCAATACCAAAATCCTGCAGGAGTTGTTTTTTTTTCACACTTTGAATCTTGATATAAAAAAAATTAAAAATATATATATGATAAATTAAGCTGTATGTACATATAGTCTTCACGTGCTCGTAAAGCCATGAACACTGTGACAGTGTAGTACAGCCAGTTTAAAGTCAACAATTAGAGCTGAAGTGGGAAAAAACTTCATTTGTTCTCTGCAAATTTAAAGGGGGTTAAAAAGAGTAAAGCCTGTTCATTTAGATTTTTTTATTTTTATTTCAATCAGGTGCTATTAAAATTGTAACTCTTTAGGTTAGATTTTTTGAACAAGTCATACATTAAAAGATAGGTTTGGTATTAAAGCTCCCCCTGATTATTGATATATTGGATTTAAAACAAAATATGTTGTGTTAGGGCTTTTATATAATAAAGCTGGATGACAGATCTGGCTGATTGTTCAGCAGTAGGAAAGGTCATTGCAGTATATTTAAAAATCTGTTTTTATGTATCAGTTAGTTTTCCCTTGCTATGCATCTATTCTTTCATTTCTGCCTTTTAATTTCTATGAATATTCTCTTAAAAGGGAACGCAGCATTCCAAGGCTTTCATTTGATGAAAGTGAGGGTCGTGCCCTGCTGCTGAAAGAGTGGAGTCGATACAAACAGGTCAGCACTTAACATTGCTCTTCAATCTATGCTGCTTTCACAGACATTTTCTTTCTGACCTCTGCACCCTGCACAGTTAAAGTGCCACATTTCCTATTTGTTCTTGCAGAAGCAGCATATGGCTGAAGTGAGTTCTGTTGAACTTGCTTTAAAGGCACAGAGGGAGGCGCTACACGAGCTCAAGCTGGAGTCTGAGGAGCTGTACCAGGCAGCGCTTACGCCGGACCCACTTCTCTTTCCATTTGTTCACGAAGGTCCTACCCATACACCACCAATACCCAAGTACCAAGCACCTGATGGAAAACACAAGGATGTCACCAAGGTGTTCACGCAGTGATGACAGAGACTACAATGGAATTGTTTCAGTACATCTCCTTGTCTGTACATTCGGACAGCCTGCATGTGTATGATGCATACAGATACTTCAGCTCCTGTCACACTATTCTTGGAGATTATGTATTGAATTGGATTTCAAATTTATGTAAAAAAACAACAACCATGAAACAAAATTAAAAAATAAACTTTTTTATCGACTAAGTTCATTTGTGTTATTCAACGGCGGAAAAACAATAATTGATGGAGTGAAACTTAAAGTCCTGTGGTATTTTGGAATAAATAATATTTTACTGCACAGGATAATTATGTATTGCAAATGTAGCACATTTACTGCTGGTGAAGACCAGAAAGTGGAGAGGGGTCAACAGTTCATTACCAGTGCATACAAGCCGCTCTAGTGGAGCTTAGCATCATGAACCTCCACTTCAAATCAGGTATGGCCAACAGTCTGTGCACATATTGGATTGAACTCACGGGTTGAGGACAAGAATTTACATACAGCAGCTCTCTGAATACACTGTAATAGCTCGTGAGTAAAAGCCTGTCTGTCCAACATTTGGTTTCAAAGGCTGTGATGTCCATGAAATTAGATATAAATGATTGGAATAGGTCAGTGACAGAGTAACATGGGCAGTTTAGGAGTCTTGAGGTCTTTCCTGGTTCAGAGGCATGTTCCAGTCTATTGGAGGCTCTCGCCTGAGCTCCCACACAGGGGTGAATTTCTTTTGTTCTGCCACCCGGTTCCGTTCACTGCTTTGCAACGCCTCCTGCAACACAGACACAGTATATATTCTTAATGGTACCCAGACAGTATCACGGAGAATGAAGTTTTTGGGAGATTGAACACTGATGCTTCAAACCTTTGCCTCTGTGCTTTTGTATTTTTCCCACTCTATGCAGCTCTTGTAGTCCGTCTCCCATTGCACGCAGGATGGGATGGTACCATGCGAGTAGTAATGGTGAAAACGGTTCATTAAACTTTTGCAGTGTCGGTACTCACTCCAGTAATCCTCACATACTCTTGGTGACTGAGTAGACAAAGAAAGAATCAAACTCAAGAGGCATCATCATTTACAAACAGCCAGGAATCTATTTGGGGGATAAGGGGGGTCTGGACAAATCCTTAGACAAAATGCTCTCATAAAAATGCTGAGATTTCTCTCTGGTATACAGTCCCTCCAGCATTAGAATTTCAGCCATTCGTCTGATAAATATTGTGATACATTTGACTGGCAGCGCCCCTGAGCGGTAGCTTCAGTGAACGAACCACCAGTTTTGTTAGAATAATAAGGATTACAAAACAATACAGTGAGACTTTAAGGCAGGTCGTGACTAAACGTCCCAAATGAAGACTGCTCAGGTCTCCTGTGACATTGCTCTCAGTGGAGCTGACTTTGGTGGGTTAGCGGTCAACAATCTTGTTCAACTGAATTCATATTTGCTTTATTTTAATGATTACCAACCATCCTAAGAACAGGACATGCATCATTGAGTCGGGACAATTTGGCGACAACGCGAATAAGAATAATAGGAATAAAAAGTGTTGTTTATATACCATCCACGTTGATTCTGCTGGCCGGGACATCGTTAGCCACGTTAGCTTCAGCTCTACTACTTCCGGTGTGTCAGATCAAATGGTTTCCCTGTTCACTGGTGTCCTTTTTTGCTGCCACTAACACTAGAAGTCAAGAAGAGACACACAAAAGGTAAGGCACTCGGAAATATAATCGTAATTGCAGTAAAACTACAGAAAACTAAATATTTTTGTCCGTTTTTTGATAGCTGCTGCTACTAGAAGCAACACGGGACGCCAAAGGAAGTTGGCCACTAGTTAACAGGGGAACCAGTTGATCCGGAACACCAATTTAGATCTTTGCGGCATTGCACCTTTTTTAAATGCTATGTAAAGCGTATTTGAATGTTCATAAAAGCGCTATATAAGTTTGATGTATTATTATTATTATTATTATCAAATAGACTTAAAAGAATTAAAAAAAGATGGATCTTGTTTTGTCAGAACAAGGAAATCTATCAAGAGCAGTTCTATAGAGTGACATTTATTGATGTACTTGATACACAAAAGGGTGTTTAAAATGGCAATCGATGCTAATAAAACCGTTTTTCAATATCAAATATATCATATTTCAAAACACAAAAATGTGTTAAACATAGATTAAAACAACGTAAGTGTATTCGTTTAATAATTAAAATTTATAACATTTCGTTACATAATAATGTTATGCAGATTTAACACAACTATAATAATGCCTGCATGAACTACCGATTTGGACAAACAAGGGCATTTCTCAAAGGGTTTGGTATACAATTACTGTCATTTCACACCACTTACTGATATTGCTGAATATGTTAAGGTTTGTCAGTTTTCCACTGTGAAAACAACCATTTATTTCCTAACATAAAATAGAAGAAAACTGTTGTTTATTTATATTCAAGCTATGCAATTGAATAAAAATAACACAATATTTTCTAAACAGTCCTTTATTTGTCTTTAAATAAGCAAAGTAAAAGCATAAAACTTCAAATTGTTAATCTAACTCAGGAAAAACTTTAACATCTCACTTTCAGTATAACTAAAATGAATGTATTGTAGCTCCCGTAACAAAGGTATTCAGAAAAACGGCATAATCAAGTTGAAGAGCAAGATAGTGACAAGTGTCGAAAGGTCAAAAGTAATTCAAATCTCATATCAGGACAAAAATTCACAACTTTTTCTTTAAACATGTGAAAAACCAAATACCCGCAGAAAGAACAGGGCTTGTGTGTCGCCATCTCCTTCAGGTGTTAAACTATTGTCAGAGGTTTTATTACAAACTATAATCAAAGTCAACAGCAAAAGTCCAGTTTCAAAGGGACTGTGAACCAAAAAATCCAACGCAGTTGAAGAACATTTTTTTTAATTTGCTGCTGAGGGTGACAAAAGATTTGGTAGATGTGTACACTAAGCAAGTCCACCCATCCTTTATTGTTCAAGGTTTACGACCCTTCTTCCGTAGTGATTGTCCTTGTCCTGAGAAGGCGATGAATCGATTCATGGCATCGTCCTAACCAAAAAAAAAAGACATATTCATTTTTGTAAACTGACAACCACAACATAATTTCTTTGTAAAGATAATTAAATAAGGAAACTTAGCAGAACTAAATAAATATTAAAATGCCAACATTTATTTACTATGTTCATATTACTCACATCATCTACGATTTTCCTGGGCTGCGGCCTGGAGTTTCTGATGAAAGTAATCCTGCCAACCTTGAAGTCGTAGTTGGGAATTCCTCTGTGGGATGAAAAATTAGACAATTAACCTTATTTATGGTGTAACATCAACAGTTCTTCCTGTAAAACTAACACTGATAAGTTTGTTTGTTTTTGTTTTTTTAAATGGTGCCGGGATAGACATAGCTTGTGTAGGATTTGAAAGATATGTGTGAAAATGAATAATAAAAATAAATAAATCTGTTGTCCAATCTCACTATCATCTGCTGTGCAATCCAGCCAAAAGATACTCCTAAAGAAAAACTTGATTATGAGGTAAACCATTATATTGTACGTAACGTTCAGAGTTCTGGTGTGTACACATGAAAACATCGCTTCACCTTTTGATGTCATCTGCGGTGAGAGGGGCAGGGCTGGGTTCAATTCCTTTTGTTTTGCCATCCAAACGATTGCCAGAGCCAGTAAAAGCCTGACCACGGAAACAGATTCCAATTACTTTAGTCTTTACGACTACCGTTAATAAGAGTGTGAACGTGTACTCACTCTGAATCCCGTGTCCATGTCAGCATAGCTGCTGGGATCTGCTTCCTCCTCCTAAGAAGACATGATTTTTATCACATTGTTCAGACTACCAAATTAAAATGTAAATGTAAAACCTTACTGCTGGTTCCTCGTGATACTGAGGTCTTCGTTCAGGCTCTTTATAACCCAATGGAGCGTCAAAATCCACCTGAGAAACCAAGTTACAACGCATCAGTGGAAAAATCGTCACAGCAGTTTATTTCTATCTGTGACAAAGCCACTGATCTTACATTCATGTCACACTCGATGATGGATACTGCTTTATCTGGCTTGGTCTCCATCACTCTCAGCTCGTAAATCTGAAACACATCAAAACCATAAGTCTGCAGTAAAAATAGTATTTACATATCAACCCACCATTATTGTGAATTAATTTACCTTTTCATTGTAGTTGATGGCGATGACATCACCAGTGGTCAAGCAAGCAAAGTTTCTCAAAGCATTCTCCAATCTGTAGAGAGACGTGTACTTAGTGGAAACACTTCAGGTAAAACACAACATGTAGGAATACAAAAACTAATAGTGAAATGGTCCTGAGTAATAAGTCTTACACAGCTTTGGGGTTTGTGATGTCCAGGAAGTCGGGACTCTGAGGCTGAAACTTGGAGTAAGTGGCCACCATAAGATTGACGCTTTCCACTTGGACCAGACCGCCTTCTTCCAGCAGCAGATTCTGCATCATCTGCAGTAACAAAAATACACAAAACATGAGTATTGACTGGAGCTTAATAAATGTATCTAATAAAGGGTAGAGACGTACTATGTCAGGATCTATAACTACTTCCAAACAGGACGAACAGGTTAAGAATAAGAAAAAGTTATTATCTCTTAAGCTCATCAAACAATTCAGTCTTGGTGACCCCAACAAGAACCTCAGTGCCGTTCCTCACCCAGTGTGGCAGGTAGCAGATTCCCTCATCTGCCACAAACTCCAGGACACCACAGTGTGTCATTCTGTCAGAGTTCTTGTTTGTCAGTTTGAACAGCATTGGATAAGTTATGTTAAGCCTGCCTGGAATGTTAGAGAGAAAAATATATAAATCATACAGACACAAATAAATTTTGATTTATTTATGATGCATGGCTTTAGCTTGCACTTACTTAGCTGGTCAAGGGCTGAAGGTGGCATTATGACTGGAAAAAGGAATAATCACATTCAATCCAGAGATAACACACATGGTTAAAGACGACCTGTTAAATATTTAAATAGATAAATAACAATGTTTAAATTGTGATATAATTACATAATAACACACAATGCCCATGTTTAAATTGCCAACAATCCATATGTGATGCGTGGCAAAATGTGTATTTCTTATGTGAAATATATCTCACTTTTGCCTCCTTTCTCCACGTCGGAGCGGTCGTTGGGGCCAGCCAGCATCGACACCGAGTAACAGCGGTACTGAGTGGAGAAGCGGTTCTGAAAGCCCCGAGATATTGTGTGGTCGAACACCTGGAAGGAAAACTGGAGAAAACCAGGCCCAGTTAATAAAAACACGCACACTTTCGGTCGTTTTGTAGCGTTTCGACGATGTTTCAACTTGGTGATGACGGCGCAGAATTCAGCTCAGTGGCAGCAGTGTTGTTGTTGTTAGCCGCTCGCTAACTACACCACTTCAAACTAACAGACTTATTTCGACGCAAATGTGTCGACAGCGACAAAAACGGACAGGCTGATACTCACCATGTTGACAGTTTAGATCTGTGCGGACTAAACGACTGAGAATAAGATTTTAAATTCAGCAAACTGCAGATGTACGCAGTGGTCTTTTAGCTGCTGTTTTCAGCTTTTTTCCGGCTGCGAGCCGGAAGTCAAGAAGAGGAAGTGACGACACCGGCGGCCGTTTAATTTTATTAATACAGTATTAATTTATTTTTTTCTGTGTTGTTTTTTTCTCTCAGAGTAACCAGTTCCACACCCACAGGAGCACGGACACAAAAAGCACATAAAAACATGCGGGTTGTACGGGAATATGTTGCGATGTCTTTTGTTAACGTTTCGGTCAATCCACCTCTGTAGCCAGGGAGACGCTGAAATGAAAGGAGAGGCAGGCACTTAAAATTATCTGTGGAATTTTCTGGTCTACTTCATTAAATAAAATTTTTTTTAAAAACATAATAAATAGATACAGTATTTTGAGGCGAAACATTTGGCAACATATATATATATATATATATGTATAACAATATCAACAGAGATGTCAATATCACTTCTGTTAAGTACAAATATGTCGATGTCGTCGTTCACAGTAAGCAGAGTGGCGCAGCGGAAGCGTGCTGGGCCCATAACCCAGAGGTCGATGGATCGAAACCATCCTCTGCTAGAGACGTTTTTTATACGTACACAAACCGGAGATTGAGATCACATGATTTCGTCAAACAAGTTATAACCTCTTTGCAAATGCTGTCAAAGTAATACTACCACCTGACTAGAAAAATTACCCAGTAATAATTCAAGAACAAAACATAACTAGGAAATAACTAGGAAGAAATTACATTTAAAAAATAAATGTGAAAAGAATCTAAACGCTTGAACTGTTCGAAATGCATGTTCAATAGTTTTCAGGCAAACACTATTGGTTTAAAAATCAGATACTCACTGCAGTGAAGGCATTTTACAGATACTCAAGGGCCCAAGAAATGATAAAAATCGAATATATATATTTAGCCAAAATGATAGAACTGCAGCAGCCAGACCCACACATGAAACAATCCGAGAACGCAGCTCTGAAAAATTCAGCTGGAATTAATTCAGATTATCGAGTTGGTAAAATAAAGGAAATAGAAGATGTTACATAGGTGATTGTGTATGACAGCTTGTTACATAATTGGGGGCAGCTCTAATTGTCGGCTTTCTTTTACTTACACACAGCACTTCAGACTCTGATTCCTAAACTCACCTGCTCTCTGTGCTAGCACAGTCTCCCGTGTCAAGCAGGAGCAGACAGATGGCACAGCTTGAGGAATGTCATCTGGATCCTCAAACAGGCAGATTGGAGTGTGACCAGTGTTCAAAGTTTGGGCAGATGGTCACTGACATGCTGGATAGGCTTTCAGAGAGCAAGAGGGCGGATGCCATGCATACAATGTTCAACTTGCTGTATGAACACAGGCAGTAGCAGGAGTGAACCGTCAGGCCCTCTTTGGCACACGAAAGATCCAGTTCACACTAAACTGAACTTTAAAAATACTTATTTTTTCTAGTTTCATATATATAATAGTTGATAGATGATCGTTGTAGTCGGTCTAGCCTAATATATACACTGCCTGGTCAAACAAAGTTGCAACCTGTATTCAACCAAGGAAAAAGGTAAGAGCCCCCTATTAGATCATTACTGCATTGGCAATTATCTTTCAGTTGGCAAAAAGTCATTGAACCCAAACTGATGCAAAGAGAAGCTTCTTATTTCTTAAACAACCATGTCGAAAGACATATCCCGTGGTCGTGGAAGAGGGTAGGTCTGTTTCAGAAGAGTCACATCATTGGCATCATCAAGCAGAGGAAACATCATAGGAGATCGCAGAAAAGTATGATTAAGAACTGAAAGAATAGTGGGGAAACATCATCCTCAAAGAAGCAATGTAGTCGGAAAAGTGATTGGCGATCACTTAAATGTTTGGTGAAATCCCATCGCAGAAAAACAACACAACACAGGGCTATCCTGAATAGGAAAAATGGGAGTATTTCCACACACAATGCAGAGGGAACTCAAAGAGATTGGGACTGGACAGTTGCGTCGCCCTAAGAAAACCACGAGTAATCAGTCGGGTGGAAAAAGGTTTCAATTTGCTGTGGAGCATAAAGATTAACCTCTGGAGCAATGGAAGGTCATGTGGTCTGATGAGTTCAGATGGACTCTGCTCCAGAGTGGTGGGCGCACCACGGTAAGAGAGGCAGATGAAGTGATGCACCCATCATGCCTAGTGTTTACTGTACAAGCCTGTGGGAGCAGTTGCTCAGGTCTGGGTTCAGCAACATTATGTGCCCAGAGATTGAGGTCAGCCGACTACCTGAATATACTGAATGATCAAGTTATTCCATCAGCTGATGCCATCAGGCTTCTTCTCTGATGGCACGGGCATATTCACAGAGTCCAGCCCTTAACCCCACTGGGAAACATTGGGATGTGCTGGAGAAGGACACTGAATGGAAATAAATCTTGAGACACTACAGAAGCTTAATGAAACAATGCCACAACAAATGGATGTTATAATCAAAGCGAATGGCGGTCCAACAAAATATTAACTTGTGTGACCATTTTGCTTTTTAAGATGCTGACAGTGTATTTTCATACATTATATTTATTGCACCTCGTTTGCTAAATCATTGCACAAGATATAAAACCCAGTTTGTTTGGGAACAGTGAAATGTTTATTTAAATAAAATCACAAATGCTTCATTGTTCAAGTGTTCCACAATACATCATCTGATCCTGCCACGGTATGGTTCCATGTGGTGACAGAAAGAAAGACGTTAAATCATTCCTCACAGCCATGGCAGCTTTGGTAGTTTGAGCTCTGGTCATCAGAGGCAGATTAATAGGATCCACAAGGTTTGAGTCCCTTTCCACCACCCTACGCCACTCGCCAAGCTGGATGGACCCAGCGCAGCCGTCAGTGTCAGCAAATCTTTGTGGTATGTAGCGGCTCTCTGGGCTGTTCACCTCATCAGTGTAGGCAAGGTAGTTGTGTAGGACCACACAAGCCTTCACCACGTCCACGGATTTGTCTGGTAGAAACTCAATTGGCCTTCCAAGAATTCTCCATCTTGCTGCCATGATGCCAAAGGCGTTCTCAATGACCCTCTTGGCTCTGGAGTGGCGGTAGTTGTAGACCTGCTTGTCTGTAGTCAGATCCACTCCTGACAAAAACAAACAAAATCTTTGGTTAGGACATTCTTACACTATTTCATTTCATTTCCAAATTTATTTCGAGCTACACAACACAGGCATAAAAGCCAGAAAAAAATACAATAAAAGAAAAAATAATATCAACACTCTAGCTCAAAAAGGAGTGGGAAGAAGATAAGCTTATTAACTCCCACCCCTGTTCATAAACTTAAATAATAATGATAATGTGGCTGCAACAATAACACTGTTAAAATAAAACAGAAAATAAAACAACAACAAAAACAGCCAAGACATATAGTCTATTAGATAATGTATGATATTACTAATACAATATAATCACTTAGTTATTTCTTGTTACTGAATTACATGTTATATCCTCTTACAATAATAACAACCATAATGATAAAAAATAATGATACCAATAACAATAATAACAACTGCAATAGTATAATAGTAATAACAACAATAGACTTCATCATTAGCTAGATCTGACCATTAAAGTATTAAAGTATACATCACTTTGTAACATCCATTAGTAATCAAGTGCCCGTATCCTCCTTCTGGTATTTTGACCATACTATTTTTTTATATCTTGATTTGAATTGATGAATATTTGGACATTGTTTGTGCTCTACTCCCAATTTGTTCCAGAGTTTAACTCCACATACAGACACACACATACTTTTCCTAGTGGAAGACACTGCTTGAACCTTAAAGTTATCACACCCCCTCAGGTTATATCCCCCTTCTGTGCGTGCAAAAAGCATTTGTATTCTTGCAGGTAGCACATTTTTATTAGCTTTAAACAGAAGTTGGGCAGCAGAGAATTCAACTAAATCATGCAATTTTAACATTTTAGACTGCAAAAATAATATATTAGTGTGATCACAATATCCTACTTTGTGTATAATTCTTACAGCCCGTTTTTGGAGTATAACAAGGGGGTGTAATGAACTTTTATAGTTATTGCCCCAAACTTCTATACAATAATTTAGATATGGCAAAACTAACGAACCATATAATAGAAATAATGCATTGTAATTTAAGAAAAACTTGGCTTTATTAATGATTGAGATGCTTTTGGAGACTTTACCTTGTATGTGACTTATGTGTGGTTTCCAGCTTAATTTACTGTCAATGGTGACTCCTAAGAATTTAATTTCTGATACTGTATCTAAAACTACACCGTCTATAATTACTGGGTCTGGTTTTCCATTATAATTACCGAAAAACATTACTTTTGTTTTGTTTAAGTTGAGGGACAATTTGTTAATGTCCATCCATGTTTTTAATTTCCTTAGTTCACAGTTTAGATTAGTTATTAAATTACTATAATTGTCATTAGAATAGAAAATGTTTGTGTCGTCTGCGAAAATAACTAATTTTAATAATTTTGACACATTAAAAATGTCATTAATGTATAAATTGAACAACTTTGGGCCTAAGACAGATCCCTGTGGGACCCCACAACCAATGTCCAAATATCCTAATGTAAACTGCAGTCACAAAATGGGTAATACTGTGAGTTTAATACAATCTGTAACATACCTGGAAACGGTCGCATGAGGTTGCAGTGCAGCGGGAAGGCAGCGTCACCAACTAACACATGGGGAATCTTGACTGTGGTCCCGGGGAGGTCATCTGCCGGGGGCAGATTCAGCTTGTGCTCGAGCAGCATAGTCCCAAACATGCTCTCATCGAAAGCCCTGCTGTCGCCCCCAAAGGCTCCCGCGTCCACCATTGTGAAGCGATACCTGGCATCGCATGTAGCGATGAGAAGAAGGGGGTGCGGCGCCTTGATGGTTACATGCTTCCCATCGAGGCTCCCGACGCAGTTTGGGAAGTCCCACATTTTCCAGTAATCGGCTGCTATGTTTGCCCACGTGCTTGTTGAAGGGCAGGGCAGAAATTCCGGCTGCAGGGCTTTCCACAGCGCTTTGCACACCTCCGATAAGATGCACGACACCGTGGAGTTGGCCAGCTGGTAGCTGGCCGCTACAGTCTGTTGGCCTGCGCCTGAAGATAGAATCCTCAGCGTCACTGCCAGTCTTTGTTCTAAATTAATGGGCATGTTGTGAGTCGAGTGGTGCCTGATGAATGGTCGCAAACGACTAACCAGATCGTCGAACCGAGCTACCGACATCCCGAAATACCCGAAGCTGATGTCGCTCCCGCCCAGCTGCCTCAGTGGCTGGACCAGTGTAGCAAACTCCCCCGTCTCCTGCCGCGACTCGTTCGGAGGGCGGACACACCACCGCCTCCCTCGACCTCGCTTTCGTCTGCGTTGCAACATCCGTATCAAAAGCATTTGCTGTTCAATGTCGAGCAGTTCCAACTCGATCAAAACCCTCTCTCGTCCAGTCGCCATTGTTCACTGTGGCCGGAAAAACAACGGGAAGGTAAACAATCTTATCGAGTCTTTCAGAAACATGTCGCCCCCTGGCGGCATGGCGTCAAATTACGTCATATCGACGGACAAGGGTGAGCCTTTCTGCTGTAACGCTTTTGATTGACGCTGAAGCTCTTTGCAGCACCCGTCCAACTTTAGAAACACCAATGAGCCCAAAACACGTTTCTTGGACTGTTGCAAAAACACAGACTACAAAGAAAACGCAATAACCTTGCACTGAACTGGTGCTCTTGCTTTGACTTGAGTGCAAATCACTTAACTGTGAAGCAGTTCAGATCAGTACAATCCTGTAGTACTACACACAACTTCTATAGTGATTTTATTTTTGCATATTCGGTCGATAACATAATTTATAAGAGCCTTTGAGGTGACTATGTTGTAACATCGACCATCCTCTCCACCAACCGGTTCTTTCAGAGATAAACTCGATAATCCAACTTCTTTTTTGAAACAATTATTCAAAACAACCTTTTGGTGACTTTCAAATACTTGCTTGTACACTTTTTTTTGTAAAAAATGAAAACACAACTGAAAGACAAATCTCTTACGATAAGTTTGTATTAAATTAAGTATAACCACAAACACTGTTGAGCTTAAAATGAAATGGTTGACTTATTAACAATGAAGTTTTGAGGTGTAACATTTTCTCCCCAGACACATCACTGTATAGAAACCATGCACACATTTCTGATGTGACGGTTCTGAACAGTCTTACCATTTCACCCTGTTCGGCTAGACATATTTTCACACTGATCACTACATTTTTATTGATCACAACCAACACAGTCTTTTTCAGAATCACAGATTTTATAAGTCTTATGAAGACCAATTGAGTCATAGATTAATGACAGTAGTACACGCACACACATTAATAGTGACCATTGCATTCTATCTATCTGCATTCTAAGTTGTCATCTGCTTGGCTAAAACTTTACAGTCACATATATAGTGTACAAAATACAAAACTGAAAAAGGGGAATTGTTCTGCTGATGTGTTGCGTAATCTCAAATCACTGGTCAGAAGTCCATCGTCTTGTTTTTTGCTTTCCAGGTGAAGATCTCATACCGGAGGCCAGTTTTTGGCAACTTCTTGATGCATAGATTCAGGTAACCACTGGCAGTATGCAGACAACAGAACTGTAGGATGAAGAAGACACGTCACAAACAACAATAATCACACTGACGCAAGATAAAACCTTCAGAAACAAACCAACAGGGAATTCAATCCTCACATTTATCTTCAGTCTTCCAGACAGACAGGAGTGCCTCCCTGCAGTCAACCCTCTTTGACACCAGCGGTCCCAACACAGCCTCGGTCCTGGGCTGCAGCCTGAAACGGCAAAAACAGGAGAATAAGAGTAAATCCACTTGAAATAATCCCTCCCATTTCAATAGGATCCTCCTGCACTTTCAGTGCTTGGACCCTAACAAGTACGTTTATGACATGACAAAAATGGAACAAAATTCCAAAGAGAGAGAAAGTGTGTGTGTGTGTGTGTGTGTGTGTGTGTGTGTGTGTGTGTGTGTGTGTGTGTGTGTGTGTGTGTGTGTAGGCCTACCTTGCCCATGTTTTCAGCATAATGGAGGGGTTTGAGAGAAGGTGGCCACTGTGTTTCTTTAGCTGAGAACAAACCTGTGAAACATAAATCAAGTACAAGTTTAATAGATTTGATGAGCTGCATGTAACGTTTGCCCAGTTTAAGGGAAAGTTGCATGCATTTCACACAGAAAGCAAAACAGATGAAACAACAAAACTAACTCTTAATAACTATACAATATTTTTCATCTATAACGATGGGCATTTCTGATTTCAACACTTAAGAGCATCAGAAGATACGGCTGAAAAAAAGTTCTATATTGTTCAAACTATCTTTATGTGTATATTGATTCTTGCATTTAAATATACAGTGAAGACCCTGCAAATCAATACAAAATTGATTACAATGACGTGAGGAATAATCATGAGGAATGTGAAAGAGGAATTAGGACTTTATAAAACTTGCACTGACATTCAACACAACAGAACCATATGAAACACTATCTGAAAAGTTTAACTAAACTTGAAAGACTTTTATTTTTAGTTGCTAAATCTAGAAATAATACTGCTTGAAACACATTGTCCTTGCTGCCTTACCTGCCCCTCAAGAAGAAACGTGGCAAACAGTTTGTAGCGCTCCAGGCCGTCTGGATACTCCATCTCCACCGCAGGCAGCTCCCAACCCACACGGACTGCAGAGGGGAAACATGGCGTTTCCTTAAACGTCAGCAGAGACATTTCGAGCTGTAATCTTCTGCTGCAGTGAACTTACAGAAGGTGCTTGAGCAGTGACATCTGATGGTGCCAGTGGTCGAACAAAACCACGGAGCCGGAGACTCGTGGGGAGAGCCGAAGTGACAATACTGAGGCAGAAGCTGCGGGACCCAGTCTGCTTCTACAGCTGACACTCCTACCAGACACAGAAAGGAGGACACATTTTATGAGGAAAATCCGGATCAATATCAAAGAAATGTGGACGGTAACGAATGTCTTTCCACACAACAACGTGATTTTCCACCAAAACCTTTTACCTCTCATATACATCTTTGTGGTCTCCATGATCTCCTGGTAGACGACAAAGTCTGGCAGTGTTTTGAAAAGCGCAGAATTCGGATGAATGAACACTGGGTCGTCCATAAGCGGAGTCTATGAACACAGAGAAAAACAAAACTGTTGAAGCAGAGCAATAATACAGAGCATTCGACAGAATCCCAAGCGTGAGAGCAGGAAAATTATTTCATTTGATCTCGATTCGGCTTGACCAGGAAAATGATCATCCATTATAAACAAACTCTTCAGTTACCTGACAACTTCCAGGAACTTACTTTGTATCCATTCTTGCATTTTGGATCCAGGATATCTTCAGCTTGAACTCGCCTTGCGAGGTGGTCTCCCAGTCCAGCCAGAACAATCTGCCGCAGGCAAACGACCTGGTGCTCCGTTGGTGGGGTCATCTTAGGATCCACAAACACTCCCACCTCCGGACACACAGCATTCACTAAGGAGAGGACACACAGACAAGATTTAGGTCATTTTCTCATGTTTTTCTGCAGCAGGTCAGAGTGGGTTTTTTAATTTTCTGCTGCGTGTGCGTACCTGCATTAGTGAGCTGCCCTCTGAGCCGCCTGATTTCCACCATGGCTTTATACCTCAGCCCATTGTCCTCACAAAACTTGGGAGTGCAGCCAGCAAATTCACAAGCACCAACAGCACCTGCAGCCATGCATAGATAAATACGGTAAGACTAACACAAATGTGAATGGATTTATTTGGATTTTCTACAAGTGCATACAAAATAAAACATACAAATATATATTAATCATTTTGATGACATGTAAAAAAGAAAACCAGAGGATGACACAATAAAGTCATAGATAACTTAATTCCATTGTGGTCCTCATAAAAAATTAATAAATGAATAAAAAACCCATAAAGAAATATGTAAGTGACATCATAGTGAACAATTAAAAACACAAAATTGTACAAAAGTACAGTATAAATTTAAAATAAATTGATAAAATACAAGTTCTTCCTATACAAATCTATTGCACAAAATTAATTATCACACACATATATATATATATAGCCCAACATAACTTATCACAGACCGATTAATCATAAAAAAGAAGAAAATAAAATGACAGGAGAAATATAAACTATGTATCACAATTAGTTAAAAAGTATTTCATAATAATTAGGTGTTTGTATGGATTCCAATAAAAACCATTTGACTTGTTTTTTTAAAACAGAGTTGCAGAGTTCAAGATGAAGATTATCATTTTGGAGCCACATCACATGATCATAAAAGGTCAGCATACCGTCTACAGTCTGTTGTTCGGTCTGGTACTGTTGGCTGCCTGATTTATAAAAAAAACTATCCTTACCCAGCATGACCATGAGGTCCCCCAGCAGGAGAGACGCTCCCTGCCCGGCCCAGAGGCGCCTCATTTGGGTGAGCCGAGCTCGGCGCTGGGTCAGCTTGGAGTTTTCATCCTCACTGGGTGTAGGTCTGAGCAGATAAAGACAGTATGCTACAGTCACAACAACTTGAGATTAAGAAAACCAAAACATGTATACTACATGGGAATAAACACATTCTATATGTGTCATTGGTGCCAGTTGATGCAGCCTGAAGCATCAGTTTGTAGTTTTACTCCCTTGAAGAATACACTTTAAATCCCCTGGAAGGCCTCATTTCTACTTTGTCATCCATAACACTCAGAATTAATTCCATGTGATTAGAAGAAAAAAAATAAAAAAATCTTTCACCTGTCAAGGTCTTCGAAAATCTCCCGGACTGTCATAGCTGCTACCACAGCGATAACATAAGGCAGACAATCCTGCTGCTTCCCGAGGGCTAGCATTTTAGCGTAGCGCGGTGCGACAGGGAAGGAAGCCATCGCTCTGCCCAGCGGGGAGATGGGGCAGGTTAGCCTCGCTCGCTGCATTGTTTTTACACTTTAAAAAAAACAAACAAACAAACAAAAAGAAAACAAGTAGTTTACAAATGTGATAGTATACCACACATTTCTGACACTTTCATTCATCCAATAAAAAAACACTTTTTGACAATGATCAACTGAAAACGTAAAAAAGCCTTTCTCCCTTTTCTATTTATTGCAGATTGTAAGATGGGAGAAAACACCATCAATGCTATCTGAACAGTCTTAATTCAATAGTTATGTTTCCCCAGGAAGCCTAAGACCAATCACAGAAACATCAGTTACCGTCCTGTGCGAGGCGGCTCCTCCAGAGCTCCCAGAGAGACCAGAAGCTGCTCTGCTGCAGCGAGAGCATCGGCAGAAGGCGGCGTGGGGAAAGGAAAATTAACCACCTGCACGAAGAAAAAAAACAAACAAACAAAATGATAAGGTTTTAAATGTCGTCGCTCTTTATACTCCAGCGGGTTAGTTTCTCACTTTGCTTAACAGACCTTTTCTATGTTGAGGTCTTTCATCTGTAAAACCAGGTCCTCCACAGGTCTGCGCGTGATCTCTGCCTCTGAGAACAAGCTGAAGTCTCCAAACACAGCGGATGAGTACAGCCTGCGGGAGAAACAAAATAGGAAGCATTAGTGGATAACACCTGTAAGACCCCCAAAATATATGTTAATAATAGTTGATGGACAGCGATTTAAAAAAATAAAATAAAAAAAAATTATTCGAAATGAAGCTTCTGTTCCTCTGGGGCTGTTTTCTGAGGTTAAGTCCTTTGAATCTTTAATGACTTTGAATTTTATTTTGATCTCAACTGGAATATTGCTATGATATTTATGGAAGTCGGTGTGGAAGTTTAGTCTTGCACAGCTTACGGCAGCCTTGCATGCAAAACTGTTCATTTTGGAAAAAAAAAAAAAACTAATTGGTTTTCCAGTGCAGTATTTCACTCACCGATAGCAGTGTCCCGGCTCTGTTCGTCCCGCTCTTCCTGCTCTCTGATTGGCTGAGGCTTGCGAGGTCCAGGTCACCTTAAAGGACGACACTCCAGTCACTCTGTCGTAGAAACGTTTCTTCACTCGACCGCAGTCGACGACGTACTTGATACCCGGGATGGTCAGAGACGTCTCCGCCACATTAGTGGCAATAACACAGAGACGTGTGCCGGCTGGAGGCGGCCTGAACACCTGCGGTCAGGAAACAGCCATACACGACTTTGTAAGCATACAATTTGAAGAGAAGAGACGCTTAGACTTTCTACAGGGTACAATATATTTGTTCAACTTATTATCTGAGCAACACAGTATCCTGTAACATATTGATGAATGACACAGGACATATTAATCTCACCTTAGCCTGCTGCTCGGGGGCCAACAAAGAGTAGAGTGGGAGCACATAGAGAGGAATAGACGGGTCTGCCTTCGTCTCTAGTGACAAAATGCAGAACAGAGTTCATGAAAGGGCTCATTGCACACACATCCACCAGACAGTTACTGATATGGAGCAGCTTGCCTCCATCAGTGGGATCGTCGCCGATGTCGATGTCCGAGCCTCCATCGTCGTCGTCTCCGATACCCGCCTCTCTGTCCTCGTCCCCTTCATCCATCGGCAGGGCGGAGTAATTATCCAAGTCGATTCTTGGCAGAGACTGGACGCAGAATTAACAAGCTTACAAAATGTATGTATTGGAAAGAGGCGGAGGTCTGGATCAAACGGGCACAGACGGGATTTGGTTCAGGATTATTTGAACCCGAAGCAGACTTACAACAGTTTTCTTCTGTTTGGCTTTCTTGAACTTCTTCATCGCCTCTGACGTGTCTGCTTCTTCTTCCTCTGCTGGATTAAAACACCAGTTCATGTATAAAAAAAAACCAACAGGTTGTTGTTGCTTGGTGCTTTGTCGGGACTGCGACCACTCACCTGTGATTGTGCTGCTCTTCCTGAAGGGGAAAGCATTTCTCAGTCTCCTGCAGAGGTTGTGAACTTCGGCTTGACCAGTGAGAAACACGAGAATACCACCTGGAATCACACACAAAGCGTCAGGGCGCGTGTCTGTGGGAAGGCTAATTACTCTTCGTGTTAGACTGTTTTTTTCCTGTTGTCCCTTAAAACAACTCGACTCTGCTACATGTGCACCTGGAGGCAGCATGCGGTGGATTTTGCAGGTTTTGTGAAAAGCCTCTCCGGTGTATTCCTCCAGCGGAGTGCGCTTGTTGAAGTGGATCGTGACGGGGAACTGGCGAGCATCCACCTTGATGACCGGCGGAGGAGTCTTAAACAGTTTCTGGTTGTCTGTGAAGTCCTCCACCCGCAGAGTAGCAGACATGATGAGCAGCTTGAGCGGCATTTCCTTCTGCAGAGATAAAAACACGAGAGTTTAACAGGCTGTAAGATGTTCAATGAATTAAAGCCGCACACAGTAGCTGTGTGTCTTACCTTATTCCTCAGAGGGACGATACGAGACAGTAATCCAATGAGGATGTCTGTGTACACGCTCCTTTCATGAGCCTCGTCTATGATGATCACGTTGTATCGCTGGAGCAGAAAATCCTACAACACAGACAGGAAATTGGTAACATGCTGGACTCTGATGGATGTATGCACTGTGTAATACAGGGGTCACAAACTCATATTTATTGTGGTGCCAGATACAGCCCATTTTTACTTTGAGTGGGCAGTGAAGTTAAAAATGAGAAAAAAGAACAGATTAACCTACAGACAACTTAGAATGTTCCCCTTTGTTTTAGAGCAGACAGATAAAACTACATTAAGAAAAACATATTCCATTAGAGATGTTTTTACAAAATCGAAACAAGTTGACATTTTCAGTAAGAAATAAGTCCAATTTCAACACTTTGACGACAACGCCTCCGAAATCAAAATGCAGTGAATGTCTAAAAAGCATTAATTTAGTACTTGTATATTCTCTGAGATTACCTGCATTCAAAAATGAAACCAATGAATTCCTTGGAATTTATTGTATGGAAAGTTTCAAAGTAGAATTTATTGAACAAAAGTTAGAAAAATTACACCCTAAAAAGCTGCGTCACCAACACTTGAAGACTCCAGACAGACGTTATAGCAGACCCAATACTTAGTTTCTCTGGACAAAAATTACTTAATTTCCGTCATTTTATTCATTAACAGTGACAATAAGGGATACCACCTTTTGAATTTCCTTCAGCAGAACACCATCCGTCATGAATTTGATCTTTGTGTCACTCGTCACGTTTCCTTCATATCGGATCTGATACGACACCACCCTGAGAACAGAAGGATTAACAACATGTACTGTCACCATTGGAAATGTTCTGATAAGTACACACTTGTTGATTTGAGATCATTTCACAGGAAGTCTCTTGAACTGGCAGAGTGAGTAAATCCATCTTACTGCTTGGGCAGGTTCATCTCTTTGGCCACTCTGTGGGACATGCTGACAGCTGCTACCCTCCTCGGCTCCGTGATGCCTATAATCCCACCACCACTGGACAAATGAACAACAAACAGATTAACAGCAACTACATGATTGATCACCAGGTGTAACTATGTGAGCCTGTTCTGTAGGCAAATAATACCTTGCATAACCAGCTTCATACAGGAACTGAGGCACTTGAGTAGTTTTTCCACTTCCCGTCTCTCCGCAGATGACAATGCAGGGGTTTTCTCTCACGGCCTCCATGACGACCTGCTCCTCTGCCAGGATGGGCAGCTTCAGACGAGCCTCCTGGAGATTTAAACAGGCTTAAAACAAACTCATAGAGACACTTCACTAAGTGGAACACCTTCAATGCTCTCACAGACAAACAGACCTGGATTTGTGGTGATCTGTCGACAGGGATGAAAATAGTCGGCTGGGACAGGATCTTGTTTTGGTCTTTCTCCTGATCTTTCTTCTCGTTCTGGTCATCTTGTTCCTCAGGCTTCTGCTCTTCTTTTATTTCTTGTCTAGTCTCCTGACAAGCAGAAGCGTCCTCTTTCAACTCACTTGTTTCTGTGATGTTATTCTCATCATCATCCGCCTCCTCCTCATCAGATGAAGTATCCAGATCACTGCTTTCTTTGGCGTTTTGTTCTTCTTCATCTTCTTCCTTCCATTTTCGCTTCCTGTTTGCTCCACTGACGCTGCTGATTTTAGGATCTGTGTCTCCATCCTTTACTTCATCAGACGACCTTCAGACAACAAAAAATCGCTGATTACACCTTCTTTACCGAATAACACACTCATCATGCTGCCTCTTTGTCCCAGCTGACATATCATGTTGTGAACTCACTGTTTACTCTGGTAAAGTTTGTCTCCTGTTCCCAGTTTGGATGTGGTGTACAGAAGCTTCAATTCAGACTCTGGTAGCTGCACCTCAGCCAGTTTGGACAGGATGTCTGCTCTCTAAACAGAACAGAAAGCAAAATTATTTAGCACATTTGTGTCCCTGGAGAATAATTTCTTTACATTTAGTAAAGTTGAATAAAAAAAATTCCATAATTTGAATACCATATTCTTTTAATTCAAATGCCATTTGACCATTTGCATCAAAATGTGAAGAAATTAGAAATTGTGATTTTCTGATCAGTCAGCTTGTGCTTATCGCATTATGTCAACTTATCTGTATCCTGTTTGTTTACCTGTGCTTTCTTCTCTTTGCGCTCCAGGACCTTCTGCAGCTCTTTTCTCTGCTTCTTGGTCAGAGGCTTTTTAATTTTGACAGACTTCACAGAAGATATCTTCTTCTTTGCTTTGCTGGCGGGGAGAACCAAAGCGTTGCTCTCATCTACACCTTTGAGTCGGTCTCCGTCTGATGAAAACACAAAACAGGAACAATTCGAACCCGTCATGAGCCTAAATGTAATAATTGTAAATGCAAGTAATATTAATAATAATAGTGCAAAAAACCCACCTTGTAACTCCACCACCACCTCCGTTTTGGCTTTATCTGTAGGCTGCTGTGGATCTTTCTGCTGTCTTCCTTTCCAGTTGTGTTTTTTTCTGAGTTTCCCCATTTTAGATTCGTGAATATCAAAACTTGTTACCAAATCTATTTTCTAAACGAGAAACAAACCAATAAAAGCTTCCATGAAGCTAAAGATCTAGGTCCATCGTGGCAATATACACGCAGCTAAACTTTGAATAATGTAACACTAGAGGTACTTTATTGATGTTACATGCGACCCAGGAGCAAAATAACGTTAAAGAAAATATTATAGTAGCGAAATCAGCTCTTCAAAAAAATCCTCACGTGTAAACATGTGTGGGTGCTTCAGCTAAATTGATCCGGAGTGGAAACCTCCGGTGTGCAAAGGTTCCGCACGTGAAAACGTCCTAACAAGCAAATCTACACCGGCTTAAACCAACATTTTTAAGTGTCATTTTAATTTAATTTTCCTCAAAGAAAACCAGGTTGAGCACATGACTGGCCTTGGTGTGTAACAGTTCTCCGTATCAATCAGAATACTTTATATTATAAGTATGGTTTCATAATTAGCTTCAAAATACCATATTGTACGTTTCAGGGAATACCAAACTTCATCAATAATCTTTTTTTTTTCAATTATTTGAAAGAAAATGCAAAAATACAATTAAAAAATGAAAAAAGTTATATATTATTAATTACCTGCAAAATAGTGGTGCGTGTGTTTGTGTGTGTCTGTGTGTGTGTTATGAAGCCCAAGAATTTAAAGAAAAAGAAGATCTTCTTTTGGAGTGAAGAGGCTCTAAAATCATTCATCGACACCAATCTGTGCAGACAGTACACAGAAATAAACACAAACACCAGTTGTTCGGTAATAAATATTTATTGCTCATATTCATGAAATAAAGTGTCTCACTGTGTTAAACACGTTTAAAGTGTTCAAATATGTTACAAATGCTAAACAATGAATAATTAGCGCAACAAAAGAATGAAGATGGCCAGCAATAATTTTTCATCATATGCGTATTTGGTGTTGCACTTATTGATATCAAAAACCGTTTTGCGTTACAAACATTGTGACCCAGAAAACACAGTGACACTATTGTAGTTAGTCTGTTTACCAGACAGCAGAGGCATTACAACAGCTTGCTCACTATTTCTAAATTAAAAAAAAAAATCCTATTAAAACGCGTGTGCAAATAAGTAACACTGCTCATATCACATCACTTTAGACTTTAGACTTCGCTTTATTAATCCCTTGGGATGACTCTGTCGGGGAAATCTGAGCTCACAGCTCCATCTCAGATACGGCTGTCCATAAAAGAAGTGTACTCATTTTCTTTTTGACTCTCCTCAGGAGTGAAGCTCTCCTCCGTGATTCTTTTCGCCTCATTGGATAATTTCTCAAACTTCTTCAGAAAGATGATGAGAGCCACTAGTAGGACTGCCTGCACCACTACAAGCACAAAGAGACACACCTGAGAGGCCAAAGCCAGGTCACAGTACCAGTAGTGGTTCGAATTCAGGAGCTCCTCCTCTGTGATATACACCACCAGCCTCCCTCTGAGGCTGGGAGGAGAGCTGCAGTTCACTTCCAGGTAAGACTTCAGACTCGGGGGCTGACGTAGCAGCCAGGCCCGCAGGTAGAGGATCCCACAGTCACACACCCAGGGGTTACCGTGAAGGCTGACAGAGTGGAGAGAGGGTAGATCATCCAAAAGCCCGATGGGGAGGGCGGTCAGCATGTTGTTGTGGAGGAGGAGCTCGGTTGTCCCAGCTGGGAAAGTGGTGGGCAGCGAGGAGGATGTGAGGGACCTGCTGCTGCAATCCACCTGATCACCATGACAGGAGCAAAGTTGGGGACACGCTGATGACCTTTGACCTTCCAAGAAGAGGAGCAGACCCAGGAGCAGAAGCCCCTTCATGTTACCAACCTCTGGAGGAGAAAAGGAAGAATCAAGATTAATCACAGTGTGTGGCCAGTTGGTTTTCTGTTACTCGAGGTACTAATAATGTAAGATAGTGAAAATTAATCAGTACTGTCAAAAATAAAGATACTAACAATAAACATTAATTATGATGATATGATTATTTGTGGTTATATTGCTCCCTTAATGCTGGTAATGGGGGAAAAAATCTTCATGTAACTAATTATTATGGCATTATTATGTTTGCTATCAGTATGGTGTCCTTAAAACAAACAACTATACTTTCTTTCATATCTATTTCACCATGAGGGCAGCTGTATGCCGTCTGTGAAGTGACTGTGTGAAGGAATTTGATGGGAACCAAAGAGTCATAACATTATATCATATTTTATGATTTCCCTCAAATCAGATCAGAAAATAAGAATCGAAATCAAGCTTCACACTCCAAGGCCTAACTGCGTCACTGATAATGTTTCTTTACATTTAAAGGGTGTAGCTAATTTTCCAGTCATTAAAACAATACATTTGACAAATTTCACATTTAGTAGAAAGAAATTCAATGAAAATTCAGTTTGTTTTAACCTTGTTAATGTTGGTAAATTCCTGCACAACTAAAGAGTCTGAATAAAGTCAGAGGAGAGTTATTTACCGTCCCTGCTGCACATCCTCACGAGACGACTGTTTCTCTTGGAGGAAGACTGTTTCTCACTGCCAGCTGGAACTCACTGATAAAGGACACTGTCAAATTTTGAGTACAGACACACGCCAACTCGTGTGGTGAATGCACGTCAGCATATAACGTGTCTTTCTGTCAAGCGAATTCAGTTTACTTTTCTATTAGTTTTACATTCACTTCAATCATCAATAATGATAATATAAGAGGGACTGGACAAAAATTTTTGCAACTGGTCTCGCGTGCATTCATAACAAAGGAATGATTTAGTGGCTGTCATTGCTTATGAAGTTTTTGCAACAAAAGTTTAGTTAGAGGTGATAATATTTGTTCAGATAAAAATGCATATTTTCATTTAACTAGAAGAAAATGTCTCCTGTCTCACCTGCCTTTTTTGGTGTGTTTTTGCACTTTTAAGAACAATTGTTCTTAAACGTGCTATATAGATAAATGTATCATCATTATTATCTTAAAATGTCTCATTATTGTTGTTTTTGTTGGGGAAAAAAGAATCTGGTGCTGTTAAAACATTTTTGTGTTTTATGTAATTTGCCGGGGAATTCTTTTTCTTTACTTATCTTTCTAACAAGCAAATGCAACAAAAATACTGATAACTTATTAATAGACATCTCACTGAAGATAGATATTTCAAACACACGGTGGACAGTTTAACTTAAAACATAAAATATGGCTCTAAAATTATTGTTGCACATTTTCTTTTTGTGTAATCATCCGGATGAATTGATCAGCAGCTTTAATCAGGTATATGTGTTTTTCTTCGGGTAGCTGACCTGGAATAGAAAGGCCTTGTTCTTCAGCCACACAGGCAGAAACATGAATTCCACACAGAAAGGCAGATTCAAATTACCTACAAACGTCTTGCTATGATACGAGAGCAAAGCACAAAGCACTGCACCATCATACAAAACATGGTTTACATTCTAGTGTTCAGTTTCAAGTGTTCAATTTGAAGGCTCTGTGTTCGCCCTGTGATGGACTGGATTGTGTAAAGTGTTATTGAAGATGGATGGATGGATGGATGGTTTGTTTATCTCATATTTTAGGAACTGAAAACTAAAACATGCCTATCAATAGATGTTATCAGTGTATATCAATCAAACAAGTTTTATCAGTAGAAAAAAATACACATCGAAAATACAATATTTGACTTTATATTAGCCACTTCTCAGCAATTGTGAGATGTTATAAAATCAGGTTAAACCAAGTGATATATGTACCTTGTATTTGTAATCTTGGTCATTTCTTTAAACATCTTGATTACATGTATTTGAAGGGCTGCCATTATCCCTGAGCAGGAAGCGAAAGGAACACATTTCAGTTCATTTTGATGTTGTTTATTCTTGTGTATTCCTCTACTGACAGACGGGGAGATGCTGTATGTAGAGCAGAGGATGAATGGCAACTGGAGATAAGGGCCCTTCAGCATGTCTGACATGCGGATGTGATGGAGGACGTGGTAGTGTGTTCGCTGGACTCTGTGACCTTCAGAGAAACAACGCTGAGGCCGCGACGAGAAACAAGAGTTTATTTGTCACACCTTTGTAAATGGGACACAGGCTGAGCTCACGGCCTTCTGGCAAAATATGTACAGCTCACCAGCATCAGCAAAGACACACACGCACGCGCGCGCACGCACGCGCACACACGCACACACACACACACACACACACACACACACACACACACACACACACACACACACACACACACACACACACACACACACACACACACACACACACACACACACACACACACACACACACACACACACACACACACACACACACACACACACACACACACAATTCACTTCCAATGAGAAGGTTTCAAAACAAAAGCACAGACACAGTATTGGCTCCACATCACCGATCTCACTTTTTTACCATCTTATAGTGGCAACAGAGTAAACTGTGGATCATGATGCATTTAATAAAAGCACACGGCATCCAGTTATAAAGCAGTAAAAATAAACCCACAGCATTTAGCAGATATGAGTTATGGTAGCATGCTTGCACATGCACCCTGTACTGCCCCAACCCTGTCATCATGTCAGACTCCCCGTTCACAGTCAGCCACTGGCAATAAGTGCATTTTTTGCTCAGCCAGCACATTAAAAGAGAGGGGATTTTTTTATTGACTGGCCATACCTGAAATATGTTCCATTAAGGGATTTATGAGCAAATAAACAAGAACAAAATATGGATAATTATTATTATCATTAGAGAAAAGCCACCGCGTGACTTTTTTAAGGACAGATGGGAGTTTTATGGACGGATAAGAGGCGATATAAAAGGAGATTTATGGATATACTCACACAGCCAAACACACCATCGCATATTAAAAAAAACAATATGTTCAAATCTAAATATCACCAAAAACCTACATTTCTTTACAAAACATCTCGCAGCACATACCCTGAAATTATATCCAATAAGTTTAGCAATGCAATTATAAATTAGATACACTGAATAGTTAATTTACGCATTTATATTATATATGTTAAGACCACGGTAAGGGACTCAAAAACTGAAAAAAACAAATAGTTCCAGAAAAAAACCCAACCTCCAGGCAGACAAACTATACAAAGCACCAAACTGAGGAGAAATGTAACGACAGAGTCGCCACGAACATTTGATATCCAAGTTCAATTCTGTCTGCCCGTCTCACTGTCATTGCAGGGGAGAAACAGCAGGTGGCGCTGCACCACAGCTCTAATCTGAGAGTCTTCACTGGTCTTTGTCATGCATCTGCTGCTGCATCTTGTTCAGCATCTCCTGCATCCTCTTCAGCTGCAGACAGAGAAAGATTCAATTAAAGTGTCCACAGAAGAAAGTCTGGACGACTCGGATGGTTCGCAGAAACGTGACATGAAGCCACAGATGAAAATGTTCAAATCATGCGATGCGTCCAGCATATGAATGTTTTGGCGTCTTTAAAAGTGACATGGGAGAGAATATTCAGCAAATATTGTGGTGAGGGACAATAATTAAAACAATACTAAGAGAGAAAACTGCAGAAATATCAGAAAGAAAAGGTTTGTGTATAGTCCCAGGTTATACATATTATATTGTATTGTTATGTTATTGTTATTGTTATTGTTATTGTTATGGTTATTGTTATTGTTAATGTTAATGTTAATGTTGTTGTTATGTTATTGTTATGTTATTGTTATTGTTAAGCGCCTCCAAAGACAGCAAATCCTCCTGAATCATCCTGGAATAATTCAGTGAATCTATTCACAACCCACGTGCTGGTGATTTAATTCTATTTTAATCAAACTTGATTAACTATGTTAATGATAATGTTTGCACATAAATCAAATGGGGAGAAAAACGGACAAGCATGTTCATGTATCCTGTTAAATAGCTTTTGTAATTTCATAGTGTATTGTCTAGTATTGTGTAGTATCATATCATATATCAAATGTCATGTCATGCCGTATTGTGTCTTGTAGTGTCATATTGTGTCAATCTTAATGTATCATGTCTTTTCAGAATATTTCATATGGTTTGCGTAGTTGCTTCAAGTATTTTTTGTTGTGATGTATACAGGATATCAATGAAAATACATTGTTTTCGACATACATTGTCTCATTTGAAATATAAAAAAATCTTGTGGCTTTGTGTAGTGCTGTATGTTGAAGCACAGTGGGGTATTGTATCATTTAGCATCATATTATATTGTAACATGTCGTGAAATATCATATCGTATCATGTTACATTGCCTCATTGATTTGTATTGTGCAATCTCATATTGCTTATCAATTTATCGTGCAGTGTCATATAGTGTCATATTGTTTCATGTCATAATACTGAATCATGGCTTTGCATAATGTGTTTTGCAGTATAAATTAAATTGTGCCATATTGTGTCATGTCAGTCATATGTTATCACATTCAGTTGTATCATATCTTAGCTTGTTGTACCAGGTTGTGTTGTGTTGTGTCCTACAGTACATTGCATTGGATTGTGTAGCGTGATATCATATCTTACTTGATATGCACTGTCAGGACATATCATGACACACGGTATGATATTGTGCATTGTAATATCACATTGTGATTATGATATTGTATCATATATAGGATATCCACATACAACAATATTTGTGAATGAGAAACCAGCCCTCTGACTTAGTATGGTCGTACAATATGAAACATAAAAGCTGCTTTTTACCTCCTCGTCTTTCATTTTGATCAGCTTCTCTGTTTCGACGTCTGGAGTGGAGAGTGGCAGAATGGGGATGGGACTCTCCATTCGGTTATCTTGAGCCAGTTTACTGAGAGACAAAGACGGGGGGGGAATGAGAAAAGGGAGCTGAGCCAGGTGCAGCTGTACTGAAATCTGTAAACAACAGTTATCTTGAATGTTTACAAAAAATATTCCCACAGTTTCTACTGTCACCACACTTTCTCATGCACAGACACACCCAGATACCTGGTCATCTCCTGTATGCACTGCGCTCTGTAGTTTTCATAGTGGACATCACAGGTTACATCTTTGAGGTCGTGCATGTGAGAGCGGATCAGCATGTTCCTCAGTTTGACAAAATCACAGTGCGACTGGTTTTCAACTGAGCAACAAAGGAATAGATGGATTTTATTGAAAACCCAACGCATTACATATGTGAACTTTGTCAAGTAAAATAATGATGACATAAGTAAAAGTACCTTCGACAATCCCCCAGGGGTACAGTCTTCCCCTAACTCTTTGTCCTCGGGCCTCCACCACTGTGTTACTGCCAATCACAGCGAAGGGGGTGCACTCCTGCACGGAGACACAACAACAGGCTGTTATTTTAACCCCAGTCTGCTCAGAGAATGCTGAGTGAGCACGTGTGCACATTTACAGAGTCCATACATTCACAGAAGAGAACAGAGCAACCAAAATGGAGTTTTGATGTATTTAGTAAAAATGCTGAAAGGGTGAAATGATTTAATGACAAAATGACAGTAACAATTTATCTGTTGTGACAATTACCCATTTCTTCAGTAGATGTTGTTATTTGCAGTTCACGTATAACAAAATGTGTCCTCTATATTTAACTGATTCAAAGAAGAGGAGCCCGGGGAGCGTTCTTTCCTTAATGAACTACAGTGGCCGCCTGTCGGCAGCACTCGGGTCACAAACCCCGCTCTCTGCCACAAGACCACCACTCCCAAATGATCCTCGCAAATACCCAAACGCACCTTCAGCTCTTTGTCAAGTTGTTTAAACTCTTCATCCTCATCAGAGTCACACTCAGGGAACTGGTAGACTTTGATCCCAAATTTGTCAATTTCCTCTCGTATCTACAAACAAGCAGCCACACATGCAAAGATTAGTCTGCAGTCGACAGCCTATAAATAAACAATGTTGAACTCTCTGTGGAGCTGGGAGTTTTAAACTCACTCTGTCTTTCAGTTTTTTGATCTCATTGGGCGTGAGGCAGTCAGCTTTAGCGATGAGCGGGATTATGTTGACTTTTTCATGCAGAGCTTTCATGAACTCAACATCCACCGGACGAAGCCTGGGAAGAGAAAGAAAGAGTAGCTCATGAACACCTTCTTTGGATATGAAAAATATATTAATCTGATTCGTTTTTTTACATACTGAGTGACACATAATGACTCAAATCCCCTGCAGAATAAAAAGGAAAATCAGTCATTGCAGCTGCAGGCCTGTGATAAGCTGAATCATTTCACTCAAACAGACGGCATTCTTTTACAGAGAAATTGCTAAAGGTGGCGGGAAAGTTGCACAATCACAGCAAAGAACATGCAACTAAACGTTCCCTGTCCTAACTCCTACACTTACAACATCCTGCACTGTCGAGCAAAGCAAAGGAGAATGGCAAAAGTAAATACAACCAAGTGTTATTTGAGGACTGGCTTTGGAGGAAAACCTGAAGGAAGGAGTTGGGAATTGTCTTTATGCATACCTGCAAAATGGTGCTTGTTCTTCCAGCTCACACTCATGTTACCTATGATAGCTTTAATTAAAGCCCTCGAACTCTGTATGGTTGTTTTTATGTTACGTTATCACCGGATCACTGGCTTCAACGTGCATTGTGTCTGTGCTAATGTAGGGTATGTGCACGTGGGTGGGTACTTACCCATGGCCAAACGGAGGGATGAAGTAGAGGCAGCAGTGGACTCTGTTGTCCTGGATGTTCTTTCTGTTCAACCCGCTCTCATCTCTGAAGTACTGCTCAAACTGCTGGTCTATGTAGTCTGTAATCGGCTTCCAGCTGCACACACACACACACACACACACACACACACACACACACACACACACACACACACACGTTAACAGCTTTTTCGCTTCACTGTGACTTTGAGCAAACAGAATCAATCTGTAAGACGTCCAACGCACCACTCATTGTTGTTGACGGCGTCTCCAAACCCCGGTGTGTCTACGATGGTGAGTTTGAGCTTCACTCCTTTCTCCTCGATGTCCACAGTGTGTTTGATGATCTCCACAGTCTGGTTGATGCGCTCTGTTAAGCATCCAGAGCAGGAAATTAGTTCCAACCATCATCTATATGGCTCATCCAGTTTCAAGTAGAATAATCTAAACTTAAAATAATAAAAAGAGATATATATTTATCAATATCAGACTCACCCTCAGCATTAAGTAATTTTCGGTCTTTGTAGAGATCTGTGAGGAAGAGGCTGTTGACCAAAGTGGATTTTCCCATACCAGACTCTCCTGTAGACACATAAATGTGTATTGCAAGTTTGTGTGTCTAGTAACATGAAGAAAAAACAAATAAACTCAGTAGTTATTCTGATAGAAATACTTTATCTTAATTAATGCAGATCTGCTATGCTGCCATCAGGGAACGTGGTTTGTTCAATTTCTGAAAGTAACTGCTTTAGAGAAGCATATTTTGGCGTTTGGTTAGTAGATAAAATGAGAGCAAATCAAAAACAAGCTTAATGTCTCACTTAAAAGTGCAAGACAATAATACATTTGAAATGCCAAAGCAATGTAGAGCCAAAGCAAGCTCCAACCTGCTTGTTGTAGGTTGTAAAACTTTCATTTACATTTACATACATTTCTGCAGTTAATTTCATGAGATTAACTCTTGATGCGTGATAGATAACAGCTGTACTACACTCACTATAGTCTTGTGATTAAAGTTGCCTCAATAAACCTTAAAAGAATTACATTGATCTCTCGAGTGTGAAGCTCATGAACACCTCCCTTAAACAGGCGTGGTGAAACTGACTGATGAAAGAAAGATTTATTGCAGGGCTGCTCGCCGTACCTAAGTGTCTTCATGAACTGTAAGCTGAGAATAACTGAGTTAAGATCAAGTTTTAATCTTCAGTTAGAGACCGACCTGCCACCATCAGTGTGAAGTCGAAGCCTTTCTTCACAGACTTCCGATGGACTTGGTTAGGCAGCGTCGCAAATCCCACATATTGTTTCTCCTGGAGCACAAACACACACAAACACACAGAAACACACAGAAACACACAGAAACACACAGAAACACAGAGATAATAATCAGTGTTCAATCCAATTTTGTGAAAAATTACAGGAATGTCAACCTGCAACACATAATTGATGATCAGATTTTCACAAAACAACACATGCTTAATAGTTAACATACATTTATTGCTCAACACAGTTTGTGGAAATGGTTGCAGATCCTAAATAGTTTTGATTGCATTTTTTAATGACTGATCAGACAGCTTGGTCATACAGGAAGAAGAAATTCTCAGATCTGCAAACAGATAAATCTCCGAACGATCACACATATCAGCTCCAAGAGGGTTTCTGCAACTATTTTGCACCTGGTGCAAAAATACAACTTTTTCACCAGATGTAACAGAAAGGTCTGAAAGTGACAGAGGGGTATGTGCACATGGCATTCTTCCATTAAAATGTCATAATGGTGATTTATCTAAGTCAGTGCTTAAGCCCATGCCAACTGAGAGAGGGTGCATCACAGAAAATAGAGGTACAGAACACCCATTCATGTATGATTTAGAGTTAATTTTGAATAATCTAAAACACATGTTCTGCATTATAGAAGGGAACTGCATTGCATTGTTGCGTGATTGTTGTAATATGTGGTATGTTTTCGCCATCACATCAGATCTATTTTTTGGATGCAATAGTTCAAATAAATATGTATTCCTCCCTGTATAAATTTTACCTGTTGAATCGAAACCTCAAAAATATTGAACAAGGCTACAACTGACTGGACATATATGATAATCTGGACTTTTGTTAGTATTTTGTTCACAGTTGTCATTTATGACTTAAAGCTATTTTGCAAAACGTGTTTGTTCTGATCAACAGGAGGTTTTCCGTTGTTCAGCTGACTAATTGTTTCAGCTTTGCAATAGTACACCCAAAACTAAACTTGCCAAAAATAGTAGCAGACACCAAATAACTGTAAAAGAGCTCTGAGGATTTTGGGGTCTGGCAGCGTCTGCTGTAATAAAACAACCACAACAGACAGACGGGATCTACAATACAGAAAATCTACATCTGCATAGAAAAACACGTGCAGAGCATTCCTCTCCGAGCTGCTGAGAATAACCAACGCCTCAGACTTTCCACAAAATCTCTCACAGGGGACACCAGGCTCCCTTTGTGTCGGACTGCAGCGCTACATCCGTCTGCATCTGGCAGGACATCATCTTCACCCTCCACTGCTACACACTGACATGTGTAGATATAAATACACACTCGAGGCCCGCAGAGAGCATTCACACACACACACACACACACACACACACACACACACACACACACACACACACACACACACACACACACACACACACACACACACACACACACACACACACACACACACACACACACACACACACACACACACACACAAAGCTACATTCAACAGACCTGAAAAGCTCTATTTGACTCTCTACACACACCAGCCAAGCACACAGTAAGCGTCCTGATACGCTGTCATAACTTGTCACAGGCATTTCCGATTGCCCCTTAGGGAGTGAGGTTTTCCACACACACACACACACACACACACACACACACACACACACACACACACACACACACACACACACACACACACACACACACACACACACACACACACACACACACACACACACACACACACACACACACACACACACACACACACACACACACCACACACACACACACACACACACACAAATACACACGAAAAGAAGAGAGTTGAACTGAAGCGTGATCTCAGCAGTAATCTGAGACTGTGAGAAGTAGAAACAGAAATGCAGCGCAAACAGTATCAAGATGCAGGCAGAGAGTCTCACAGAGGAGTCCGGACCTCCTCTGGATGTTTTTTCAAACTAATCTTAAAGTCTCTGACGTTAAGTTCATTCTACTTGTGAAATTCACTGATCTTTTTCCCACTTCTTGTCCCTATTCTACCTTTTCCTACCATGAATGCGCCTCTTTACCTTCTGTCTGGCCGTTCTCACTCTCGGGCACAGCAGCCGTTCCACCAGTTTTTCCTGCAGCATGATGGCATCCATCCTAGACCGCACCGATGCTGACGGACGGAAATAGCCACGGGTCCCAGAAAGTTCAAAAATCCCCCAGCAGTGGAAAAAAAACAAATTTGAAGACTCTTGATAAAAGTGTTTCCAACACACTTCTCTCCAGTTTGTACTGTAGCTGTGACTTCCCTTCTGTTTGTTGTTTCTCCTTTCCTCTTGCGCTATCTTGTTTATTTCTTTCTTTCCTCGGCCTACAGTGCTCCAGCAGTCTCTGTTCAGACAGGTATGGAGGAATTCTCACTGAGAGAGGGAGGGGAATGGAGGGAAGGAGTACGAAAGAGGTGGCAATTTGAGGGAGGAAACAAGGGAGGGATGGAAGAAGCAAAGGTCTAAAAGAAACTCATTCATTCAGCTCCTATTCCCTCCCCCAGCTCCAACTGCTGAAAAATAAATCTCCACACTCAGAGAAGTAACCACCAGCTTGCTTATAGAAAAAACAAAAACCACATACACAGAGCTGACGGGGAGAAAGTGAAGCTCACTCAGACTTATGAGAACCAGTTTGAACTTGACAGTGACAAAAGCGGCAATGTAAACAAAAGACAGGGACACAGACGCTGCAGGTACAGGCCTGTGCAGAGACACGGTCCAATAATCAAGTCAAAAAAAACATGTCAATCAATGTCTTCAGTGAATATCGTGGATGTATGTGCTGACCTCTGCTTTAACACTGAGCCAACAGTTTGATGTTTATTCAAAATCTGATGTTGCAATAGACACCAGTGAAATGCATAAATATATCATCACCAGATAAATATTCAACATTCAACCTCATAGCTGCAGGAATAACAGTAAAATGACCCCCTCTGCTCCTGTGATGGATTACATCACATGATTAGAAGGTTATTACTGAGCGTATTATTTTTGCTGGCTGAACAAAATGTAGGTCATTTTAATGACTTCAGTCACAGAGAGATAATCCATCCCCAATCTAGCAAGATAGCTGAGGAGTCAAATGATGATTAACAGAGAAAGAGAAGGACGAAAAATAAATCACATTTAAAATGATATATATTGGAAATAGATGCATTTCAGTCAAGTCTTGGTTCATTTTGCCTATTTGGGTCAGGATTGAATGATCTAAAAAAGTCCCAGTCTAACTCTCTCCTTCATCTGCTCTCTTGGACTGGAAACAAGGACAGTAGCGTCTCTGATCGTCTGGCAGTTTGCTGTCAGTCTCTCTAAAAGTCAGGACTGAACTGAAGCTCTCTTATCTCTTTATTTACTTGTAAAGGCATTTTAAAATCTCTGGAGTCCAGCGTATCTCTCTGCCAGTGTTTGACATGACAGCGATCAATATGGGAAGAAATTGATGAAATCGAGTTTTAGTGTTAAAGGTTTTTGTTTGTTTTTAAACTGGTTTCTTTGAAAAAGAGATCTCAAAGGGATCTGTCTGGTTAAATGAAGACTTAACAGAAAATTGTAAACGAAGACAAACTCAGGTGGCTTTCCTAATAACCCAGAAACATGACAAACACTCATCAAACTATAGTCTATCTCATTGTTGTATCACGAAAAGTACTGATGTTAAATTCCCCTTTGAATGCCGCTCCAAGTAGTTGTATGGCATAACATAGAGGCGTGTCATTCAGACAAACAATAGCAGTTTACAATTTTACACTTGACAGCTTCAAATTGGGCAAAAGAACAAAGGCTGTGACTCTGTATATGCTAAACAGAAACATGAAATTATTTCAAATTATTCAGTCATTTTTGTTGCAATTCTCTTATTATGGCCATGATGTCATTTTCAGCTGAAACACAAACATGTGTGCGCACCGCAGGAGTGGGCGGGAAGAATTGTGTGGTTACAAACTGCTGCTATCGAGAAAAATGAAAAGGATGTAAAGTAAAACAGTCAAATCATCTCGTTTGGGCACGCTGGTGTGTGTTTGTGTCTGGAGGTGAAGGAGGTACATTTCATGGCAGAGGTTAGACCTGAATGATTCCAGATGTGACAGCGGTGTGTGTGTGTGTGTGTGTGTGTGTGTGTGTGTGTGTGTGTGTGTGTGTGTGTGTGTGTGTGTGTGTGTGTGTGTGTGTGTGTGTGTGTGTGTGTGTGTGTACATCAGATGGGTGTGTCGGGCTCTAACATGGTGTGGGCAGCACAGTTTGAATGCTCTTTGAAATAAAAGGAGCTGGACCTTTTTTTTCTTTTCTTTTCTTCCTCTCAGAGGCGGGCACGCCTCGGGGTGATGCCACGTACAGGATGTCAGAGCCGCACTCCACACCACAGGAGGGAGACAGAGGACTCGAGTCCAACTAAAAGTTTATGACTTGAAACTTTGGGCCGCCTCTCGAGAAAAGCTGCGGGATGACGGTGTGAGCGTCACAGGATGTTGGGGTCATGTTAGACGGAGATGACGTGTGTGCGGGTGTGTGTGTGTGTAAAACATGGGAAATAGTGGGAGGTTCAATGTTCAATAGAAGAAAGGAGCAGATGTCTTCAAATGGTCTGACAATGGCCCTCCTGGCTCAGCCCCCACTGTCAGACCTTCTCAGCAACCAGCTGTCTCCCCCCCCCCCCCTCCCCCCCCCCCACACACACACACACACAATTCTGTCATGTCTATTGTCACCAATCAGTGTCTAGTCGCAGTAGATAGAGAAAGCTGGAGATCACAAGGGCTTTGCCTGCTCTGATGTGAACATTAGACATCCCTAAAGTTTTTATTAGACGTTATCAATAAGTCCTAGTTAATCCTGCTTACCTTTTAAGATCTCTATCCACAAAACTACCACCACTTTCAGCCACACTAATGTGTACATGGAAATATATCACCTGCTCCTGGAGCCTCACATTATCTGATGGTATTTGTGTGTTTATTATACAGTTATTATTTGTATACTATAGTTATATGTGTATATGTGAATATGTGTAAATGTAAATGTGAAAATATGTAAGTGTAGTTGTCTTTTTCTTTACTTTTTATTATTAATGCTACTCCAAAACCTCAAAACAAGTCTCTTGTATGCTGAACATACCTGGCGATAAAGATCTTTGTGACTCTTCTGATTAGAAAAGCTTGCCAGCTTCAACACTCAAACAAACCAAAAGACACGAAACATCTTAGCAAACCAAACGGACATAGACTCACATCGGGACCTAAAGACACTGCTCTTCGTCCCCGCATCGAGAATCTCTCCCATAAGCTGCTCAGAGAGATCTGAAACGGGCTCCAGGAGAAGTATTTAAAGATTTTGTAAAGCCTTCTCACTTGACTCAGGAGTGATCAAAATCATCTTAAAGATCAGTCGTTACTCTGATTTTTATACATTCATACATTTTGTGGGTATACATAGCACTGTAAACAAATGTCCCTCAGGACCTCACAATGACACTACCTCTAACCTTTGACCTTTCATATGTGTAATGCCATTTTATCTTACAAACCATTAGAAGCTTCTTTATTCAGCTTTTATTCCAAGTGTGAGAAAACTGAAGATTTTCTTATTTACATTCATAACCCTGAATGTGTTTGGCTAGTTAACCGCTATAGGTGACAAAAACTAAATAGTTTTGGATGAAGTGTGATGTTTATGGACTGATTTTAAAAAGCTTAACACTTGTTTTTTTTTTTGTTTTGTACAGAGAGATGTGTGAGATACGGGTTCCTTATGCAGCCTGAGCTTCTGCTTTTGAGTCCACCACAAGGCTTTGCTGGTTTATGAGATGATATCGTGGCTCCTTCACTGTCAGAATATTATTTCCGATTCTAAAAGCATCATGAACGTTTGCTGCTTGTATTGAATGCTTTTTAACGGCAGAGATCCAGAGATCAGCCACTCTATCAGCAGGCGGCGCTCAGCTTCGTCCTTTCACTCATACAAAGTTGTGTCTTTAAAGGAAGTGACTCTCAAAGGAAAACAGCAGTGGCTCCACCGAGCGGGTACAAACACAAACACATCTTCCAGCAAACCATCATTCTCCATTCTGCAGAGGTCTTTCAAGAGGAAGCACTGGCAGCCATATACAGATATGAGGCACCACAACACAGACACAGAAGTCTCTCAAATATTTTCTTCAAAACTCAGCACCACTCTTTTATATACATATTAAATAAATACATATTTTCCTCAGGCAAAAACACAGATTTCTGTCACCACTCTTCACACTGTATCTTTACTTCAAGCTGCTTCGTTGCTGAACATGTTGTACAGGACAGCATGTGTTGGAAGTTTGTTTTGAAGAGCTGTTTTGTGCATGTCCAGTGAACAAATGCGTAGCAGAGGATTTTCCTCATGTAGAAATAATACTCAGCTCTATTGATCCCTAAAGAGAGGTGGCTCATCAGTACTCAAATCCCTTAAAAACAACAAATTGTTGTATAGTTGTTAATCTGTAACAATGTTTCTTAAACATATATATTCATATATCTCACTTTGGCATGTTTGATTTAAATGAATAACTTCATATTCCAATTTGCACACACACCCCGGTACAGACTTACTCTTTTACATCAGATGTATTGGAATGAGGGAGCATTGATAATAATATGCAGGGTGATGGCTCCCCCGCACTGGAGCTGGAACCACAGTTTGGGAGGAAAATAAATTCTTTGGTGACTTTCAAGGCCGCCGTAGGTTCTCCTGTTTACTTGGAAGATAACAGCAGCTGCATTCAGCTGCCTGCTATTTGCAAACACACTGCCCAAAGCCACTACATGTCAACTTGTATGAGAAAGTTTGTCTGACAACATTGCTCCGAAGTAGTATTTTTTCAACCTTTATTAGAAGATTATACAATATTAGATTATAAAGGGTTGTTTATTAGATGCATACGAGTAGCAGAAGTAAAAAAAAAAAAAAAAAAAAAAAATGTTTTTTGGGGTTGCTTTGTGAAAAAGAATAACATGACACGATGCAGCATGTAACTCCTCACACTGTCATGGAAACTAGTGACAAAGGACTAAACCAAGAAGAAATTCCACATAAAACATTGCAATTCACTTCATTTTAATTTTCCACTAATGGAAGATTAAATTCAAATTCAAAATAAGGCTTTTTAAAAGATTCACAGAATAACTGTAAAACTAATTAAGCAACAAAGTTTGCAGTTTTATCAGTTGCGTCTTTACATGTTTGTGCCAGATATCAATTAAATTCATCCACTAGTTGTTGAAATATGTCATCCATCCTGAGGAATCCATAAAAATGTGCTTTGTATAATCAGTAATCACCGTTAGTCCAAAAGCAAAAACACAAGAAAAACCTGATAAACTCTAACAAGGAAACTCACCATAATCTTGCAAATCAGTAATCATCAATCCTGGCAATGACCAAGCTTCAATCAGTGTTTGTGCTCCCAGCGTGGAGCGGTCGGACGGCCTGAGGAGGGATGACCTTTACCAATAACCTCTCTGCATCTCTGTACCGTCCTTTCGGCACTTTCACACCATTAACCTTCAATGCTTCCTCTAAATGGTTGCTTACTCAGGGGATGGTGGCACAGAATGTGAGGCAAAGAGAGAGATAAGGTTGGGAAGGAGGGGTGAGAGGGGCGGGCGAGATGTGGGTGAGGGGAGGAAGAAAACACCATTAAGATGGACCCTCTTTCCCTCCTATGTTTTGTCTCCGTGGAGATGCAAAGGCCTGTGAGCACTTGGCTCTTTAACATGCAAATCTGACAGCATGTAATTGCTCAGGCAGCAATAAAATTGCTCCAGTGAAGGACACTTGGCCTTCAGTTGTCCAGTGTCAGCGTCTGCCGCCTTAAAGACAAATGGGGCTCGTGGGAGCAAAGCCGAATGCTTATAGGTTGAGAAAACATGCTTGAGGAGGCTGGAAGTTGTGCAAACCAATACAGGAACTTCTGACACTTCTCTAATTTTATCTCAAAAACTGAGCAATTCCTTCTACTAAGTACGATCTGTCTTTTTCTCTGTATCAGCTCCACTGAAACTTAAAAACATGTCAGTCAGCCAAAGCGAGGTGCTCGGAGGAATGTTTCCTCATTAACATGAACGCTCAATCTTCATTTTTCATCATTCAGAGCGACCAATCCTGCTCACTTAGAGGCACACAGTATATACCCACGTCTCTGGATTATATTCCCCAAAAGACAATGAAGTCCAGTTTCAACTTTAATATAGTTGAAGTACTTGCTTAGAAGTGGAGGTCTTTGAGATATTGATGAACATATTGTAAGTTTTGCTCCATTCCCGGATTCATGGTTAGAATAAAGAATTTATAAATCTCCATATTCACAATGCAGGCTTTTCTGTGTGATGAACTACAGCAACAATCTTGCTTTAAGTATCACTTTTATTTCATCCTCAATAATGACTACAATAACGACTGTATGTAGAACCATATTCATCATTGATTAAATATTTATTTGTTAAACAAATTCTCTAAAAACTTCAGTACTAATTGAATTGTGTAAAATGTTGTCTGTTGTGTTGTCTTGCAGTTGATGTGGATGGTAAATATTGAAGGGACTTCTCTCATATAGTTCTCCTTCACCATTTCAGCAATCACAGTGTTGCCCAAGGACACTTCCACATTGAAGAGATTGGGAATTGAACCACCAACACTGAGATTAGAAGACGGGGGTTGTTGGGCTGAGTATTATACATCTTCTGAATCTTTTTAGGTAAGCCATTCAAGCCACGTTTAAAAAGATCTTCTCTACTTTGATCAGCTATGAGAAAGCCTCAAACTCAACATGGATTTATTTATAAACATGGACATCTGAAATCTCATGATATACTCAATGTTCCTAACACAAAAGACTGAATGAACCACAAACTGAGTTTGATTATTCAGCGGTTTCAAAGGATAAAAAACCTCAACAAAACCAGCAAACAACAATAACTTAATGGTTTAATATAATATATTGTTTCTATCACTCGTATGAGATTATAAAGAATACCAAAGGAGTTTTGTTGTCTGTCACTCTGGAAACAGTTATAAAATAATCGTAAATCTCTTCAGATATTCCATTGGATTACTGCTTCAATTGCTTGCTTCCAAAGAATTCATAATCCCAAACATATCCAGGTCAACAAAATATCTAAATAGGTTTTAGTGAAAGACTTGAGCTGTCTGGCCCAGCCTGCAGCTACTTTCCAAAAGCTCTCTGAAGCCCCGTCCAGGCTGCGTTGTGACTCAGCCCCGGAGCACCGGAGAAGGAGGTGAGTTGTTTCAGGTGTAAGACGACGGCATAAACAAACTCCACCACATCACAGGCATGACATGAATGTTTGCGGCATGACAAAATGAAAGTACAAGAACATGCTGCAGGGCAAAATCTCAATAGCTCTGTCAAAAGTGAAAGAGATGCTCTGAAAGTGGACTGGGCCAAGGATCCTTCTTAGAGACGGGTACAACACAAAAAATTGTAGTATAAAGGTACGGCTATCAATATAAACTCAAATATTGAGCCGCCATGATATAAAACAGCAGTCCTGACATCATTTCATAAACTTTTCTGACACATTGCAGGTAATATCTATTAAAATAGTCAAATGATGCCTTGATCTGGACTTTTTTAGTCCAGCAATACAAGTTTACACCACAAGGTGGTGCATTGAGTCACTGAATGAAGCAGCTGGAGGAATAGGTAACAAGATAATGGTTGATGATGGTGTAGTCTACATGATAAACAATCTCATTTATCCAGTGGAAAAAAAGCCATACATGAAAATGGCAAACAAATGTGTGTCAAATAATCTATCCACATTATTAGAATAAGCTATAAAGGTGAGATCAGGGTTTTATCAGCAGACGTGTCAATGTTTCTGAATGTTTCTGAAAACATTTTTCAAAGTCCTAAAATTGATTAAAACAATATTGCATCCAAATTTTCATTTCAAAATTAAGATCTATATCTAATAATAATAATTAGAAGCCTACAGCTTGTTTAGCTTAGCATGAAATCAGGTGGAACAACTCCCTCTGGCCAAAACCCACCAACCAGCACCGTGCTAATTAAGTCATGAAAGCTAGACTCCGCAAAATGTGCCAACATACTGATTTCTATGTTGCTTTTAAGCTCAGAAGAATTTTGAGCTGGTGGTCTGCCAACACTAATCAAGGCATATAATCCCATTCAAGTTTTTACACCTCACATGGAAGATATACTGTGTAAATTACTGCACCAGGGAGGTTTGATCAGTTCTCCCATTCCTGTTCTTTGATTAATCTATATTGCGTCATCAGACTTTCAACCATGAAGTAGATTACCGAAGCACATTTTTTTCTGTTGGGGTGAAAGGTCAGCTCCGAGTCCTTTCTCCAACTCTTTTCTGCTAATGACCAAAATCAGCAGGGGGTTAAAATCCTCTGTTTGGATGCCGCACCCAACCCCTCGGGAAACGAGTGCTCCTGCTCTGCAGCTGCTGCTGACCAGGAGCCAGCGAGGGTCCATCTGTGGCACTGAGGGTGCGTTTAAAGACAGAGAGAGAGAGATTGATGGAGGAAACAGGAGGTGGGGAGCTGAGGTAAAGCGACACACGAGCACTGATGCAGATTCATCTGACTCAGCTTCTGTTCACTGCCTCGGGGAAACAGCAGGCAAACATGTGGCTTGGGATCGGACATCCTGGATAGAGACGACAGCAGCACATGAAAATATGGACATAGTCCAAAGAAAAAAAGCCATCTCGGTGCAAAACTGGTACCAACATCCACAGCTGCGTATTAAAAAGTCGCCTGTTTCTAAACAGTCCCAGCAAGAAATTATCACGGTCACCTTTTAAATTTTCGACAAAAAAAGGTATGGTCATATCTCAGAAATTATCACTAAAGCGAAGCTTCTCACAGTCAAAAGCAACAAAATAATCAAACAATTTTACAGTAATTATCAAAGTTAACATAAAAAAACAACTGCCTCATTAATGACCTTTAATTTATTCATAAAACATTATTAGATGTAATTATTGATCAGTGATATTGAGGGGGAAATATTACCTTTACTCATAGGTGACTCTCTTTTCTCAGAGCTTGTAAAGTTGTTTTTTACTAAAACTCCCACTACCAGGCCAGAGATCCCAAACTTACAAAGTGCAGTGTATGTTTCTTAACATTTATTCCTTAATGCTCTGTAGATCTCAGTGACATTTTATCAAATCATAGAACAGACCAGTTCTTAATTACATTTTTAGGAATTACTTCGTCTTGTGCATCCACTTGTTTCTGGTGATTTAATCAAAGTACAAACAGAGTGTGTGTGTGTGTGTGTTTGTGTGTGTGTGTGCGTGTATATATCAGATTTTATTTAATTTATTCTTAATATAAAAGTCAAAGTGTAACAGCGACTCTTTAACCTAATACAGACATTGATTTGTTAGCAGCTGTATATGAAAATGCCCCTATGGACATTTGTTCTGGAAACAAGCAAAGATAAAAAAAATAAAAATAACTGTCCATTGAAAGAATGAACTTATTGGCTAAAAGAATACAAATCTAAACCTTTGAAACTCCAGATTGTGGGTATTCCCAGTAATAATTTATGCTTTCAAATGTATACATTTTTTACGTAATTAGACAAAGATACTATTAAATCACAGTGACATCAATGTGTGCTTATTTCTGAAGTTAAGAGTGATAATTAAGAATGTTCGCCTGCAATACACTGAAATAGCAGCAATAAAAGAGTTTCTTTTTATAGTTTTAGTTAAGATTTGTGATATTCAGTGAAAAGCTTGAAATTAGGTCAGAGAAAACGTAGTGTCACTAATTATTACAAGTTATTTTTAAAGGTGTTTTTTTGTTCAGTTGATTGTATCCACAGTGGAAAAACTGGAGAATGTTCCACAGCCCAGCTGATTGCTGTTAAAACTGTGAGGCGATTTTCAGCTTTAAGTGTGACATGTTTAATAAAATACACAGCGAATATCCACCCACACTCAGATATAATCACCACATGGGCTTGTGGGTAGGTCAGATGGCGTTGTCCACTCCCTCATGGAGAAGTGATGAAAACAGATTAAAAATAAAAAAAGACTGTTTCCTGGCAACACAGCTGAGGAGGTGATGGGAGTGTTGAGGCGAGGAGGAAAGGGGAGGGGCCTGCAGTGAAAATATTGACATGGGATTGATTATCATTTATGAATCTTTCAGCAGCAATGAGCTCAGGCTGAAGTCATTAAGGGTGATTGTTATTACTACGATTCCCATCTCTTCCTCTTCCTGATCCTCCTCCTCCTCCTCCGCTGCCTGGGTAGTCCAAATATAAGCTATTTGTTCTCAAACGGGGTCAGATGGAGCCGAGCATGTGGGAGTAAAAAGTGAGCAACAGCCAACAGCAAAAGCTCACAAGGTGTAAGAACTGAGTAGTATTCTGAGCAGGAGTGAATCACTTCACGCTCAGAAGTGGGTGAATGACTCTGCAAGGAGGGAGACAGTGGCTTTGATTGCTTTCCATTGTTTAGGTGCCCACTGCTTTGACGGAATCACATTGACACTGTTTTTGTTATAATTCTGAGTGTTACTGTGCGTGCTGTTAATGTGGCCACTTAACTGATTGTGCTGCTCCATTCTGGGATAAAGTGATCATGTGTGTAACGTCGTCCTGCACATTTCTGCTGGTAACGATGAGCGAGGAGGATGTAAGAGGACTCTGCCACTATTATTGGAGGAAAGAAATTCTAAATCGTGAAAGATCAACAGATTCAAAGGATACAAGTATATCTATTGTTTTTATCATACTGTAAATAAAATCATGAAGTTGCTGAGTTTGCTACCATACAGTCCAATCGCATCTTTAACTTGTCCATTTTGTGAGTGTTGTCGTCCGTCTCTCTGTTTTCCCTGCGATGGAGCACATCCTGCCTTGGTCAGCTGGGATCCACCCCAGCACACTGTGACCCTCACTTTGATAAGGTTGTATAGAAGATGAATGGATAGAAGTCGTAAGGCTGATAAGGTGTAACAAATCAACTCCGTCACTTACATTCACTCTCAATAAATAGTTATGAAATTTCAACTTGATGTCATGAGTTATTGGTGATGTGAAGTGTTTAGCCAGGTCAGTAACAAAAGTGTACTTACTGCACAATTTTGAGGACCTGCTTTAAATGGTGATATGAATATAAATATAATTAGATTTTTTAATTGATGGGAGTTTAACTAATAAAACCGTGCTCAAGTTGCCGTGAACACAGCCTGTAGGAGTCCTGCCATATCCATCCATCATCCATCCATCATCCATCCATCCCAGCGTTGTACAAGCATTTCAGGAAGATGACTTCAGCTGACTCTGGTACACATAAGTCACCAGCCCATCCCATAAACACTGACAACCGCACACCTACAAACATTTTAGAGTTGTGCAGTACAGCCAGTTTACCCAGAGAACACAAGAACAGGAGCAACATACAAACTATGAAGTCCGGGCCTGAAGTTCAATGTACAGCACAGTGATGCTTTAATTCAACAACCTACACCACCGTGATGATGAGGTTGTCAAAATGAACACAATTTATAATGGTACCATCATGATTATTCAATGAGATGGACACTGCTTTGTGTTGAGAGCTCTGAAAATGACCCGAATCTACTGCAGTTTACTGTTCCTGATGAACTAACACTTTTGAAAGATAAGTGTTCATTTATTACACTTGTATGTTGAAGAAGATATGTTATTATCATTAATGTGTTTTAAGCTTTTCTATCAGATATCGCTCTATAACTATCTTTTTCACATCAGCCATGAAATGTGCAGAGTATCAGCTGATGGTGTTTGACACTCAGCCCATTAAGATCAGGCTAACTGAATCATCAAGGCCAACACACATACATGCATGCACACACACACACACACCACATGCAGATACTGTGCTGTCATGAGAAGCGCTGCTCAGAGGAAGGTGGGGGAGGAGGACGGCCCCGGGTCATCAGAGACCAGACCTCCCCTCCAGGCTCATGGGGCAGATGTGTTTCTCAGCAGAACAATGGTCATGGAGGACTCTGTGGAGGCAGCCAGCAGCAGGAGCAGAGACCGAGAGCAGGAGAGGAGCTGATGCAATGCTGACAACTGGGTCAGTGCCTTGGTGTGCTCTGGATAATCGTTAATAAATGTGCAGGCTGCGCAGTGACGGAGGAGAGGATGGAGAGGAGAAGAGAGGATGATGCTGGTTTTCTGGGTACCATGTCGGCTGTTCCCTTCTTGCAGGCCCGACATGCTCCACTTACACGTCTAAAAATGACCCCCCCACCCCCCACCCACTCGGGATTGTCAGTCGTGATGGCATGGCTAAAAAAAACAATCCTTGTAAAATAATGTGGGATTGGAGAGAAAAATATTGCTGCTGCTGTAACCGAGGTTGCCAAATGTGCGAGTTTAGGCTGGCATGTATTTAACTCTGGACACATTAAGTGCACCTATTAAGACGAATAAACGGCATTAAATGACGGTTCCTACCTCGATGCTGTCCTCTGTTGGCCATCACAGGCGGATGAGAGGGAGCCGCAGGTGCGGGATGCGGAGCGACGCCCAGGAGACACAAACATGCAGCAGTCAGACCATTGATGCTCCAGAGGGAGAAAATAAATCACCGATTTACCTGAATGGCAGAAACTCACCCGTTTTCACCGGGATCCGGCTTTTGTACCTGATGTTGCTCGTCATGTTCGACCGCTTTACCACCGAATCGACGGCTCACAGACAGCGGCCCCGTCGCCTCGCCTCGCCTCGCCTCGCCTCCGAGCCCACGGACAGCCAGCAGGGGGCGGGGCTGAGCGGAGGGGGCAGAGCCCGCCTCCTATGCAGCCTCAGCCAATCATAGCACGGAGAGGAAGACGGAGGCAGGGCTGAACGGAGGGACAGAACCCGCCTATTCGAGGGCATCAGCCAATCACAGCACGGAAAAGAAGGAGGGGGCGGAGCCTACTGGCATCAAACCCAAACTCACTATCAGCTCCTCGTTCCGTTTCAACTCACCTGAGCTGACTCTTCAAAAATAATCAGCCCTGATCTTTTCTCTCTAACTAAAAGAAACCGAAGCAAACAGAATTGTTTTTTATTCTAGTCTGAACTTTATCATGCTGAGCTGATAATTGAAATAATGACATTGATGATAATACTGACAATACTCACTAACACTTGCAGCTAATAATAGTTTGATACACTATCCAAAAGAAAATTTACTTCTCTTAAGGCAAAAGATTCCCAGAGAAATAAATGTTGGCAACAGGATGATGAGCATCTCTCTCACCATATTTTCTTAAGAAAAATGGCAATAAGAAAGAACTAAATATAGTATAATCTTTAGAAGTACATAATATGCCAAAAATATCAGAACGAATACAAATAACCACGATGGCCAACCCCCCCCCCCCCCCCCCCCCCCCCCCATCTCAAATAAAGAAGTGATTCCACTTTTGTTCTCTAAACAAATTTATTTCAGAAAGAAGTACAAAATGTTGACATCTTCAAACAGATTTTTACTGACACATGGTTAAGAAAAAAAAATTATATTCGTCTTATTTCAATAGTCAAATATGCAAACGTCAGCCGAAGACAGAAGAACGAAATGATGTTGAAGGTCCATCAGCGGCAGTGCCGAAAAAATGTTAGCGTATTTAGTCTGCTGCTCACAGATGGTTGGAGGGATTTACACACAGTATCATCAGATATTATTGTAGGCGACTTTCTTATGTGAAAGCACGGGTACAGTATGTTGAAAGTCTGCATGTGTAGTGTACCAACAGACAACTTCACACATTAAATAACATCAATGAAGTCATAATGACACATACGTTTCAGTACTGAATTATTGGGTTAGTTTTCAGTCATCCGTTGTAGTTCGGCACTAACATAAAGATCAACCCCTGATAAACACAAAATATTACTGATACTTAAGTCCGATTGTATCATTAACAAACACATCAGTTTTCACTGCTGGCTACCAAATGGATTTTTAGAGTAACAAAGAGGCAAACAAGGAACCGGAGTGTTTCTCATCCTGAACGAGGACAGATCATCACACTAATTCTTCCTCGTTGTGGTAATAATGTGGCTATTGCATTGTTATACGTCAGCACGGCCACTTAACTGTTGAAACCATGCAGAGGTAAAGGTCACGGCCTCCTGGAGTCATAGATATGATACCAACTGTTCTTAGTATTTTCTTTAAAAGAACTTTAAAACAGTCTGAATGTGACAACAAATTAAACACTGTGTCTCATGAAGCTTGGACTTAAAAGAAACTCACAACTCGTACGTTATATCTTTGTAAACAAGATGCATGATGGCAAAGACGCTTAGTACCATTGTCACTGGCAGCTACATGGACAATAATTAATATTAAGGCTAAATAACAGATACAAGTCAAATGTTTTCACAATTATTCAATTGTGCCCAGTCCCTTTCAGTGACTAGTTCCTATGTGGACTGTAAACAAGGTCTTAGAAATTGTGGAGTCGATGGATGGAAGTTAGAAGGGATGAGTAGGTCTGTGGAGTAGTGTCAGGAATCGTTGAACCTCCAGGTGTGAGTGTGTATATAATATATATATATACTTGTAGGTGTGTGTAAGGGCTTAAGGTCGCATGTCTCCTCAGCTCAGCACCATCTACTCATCTGACTTCATCTTCATCTGTGCCTGCATCTGAGCGATCATCTCCTGCATGCGTCTCAGCTGCAGAGAGGGGAGAAAACATGCAAATACAAATGTAAGAAAAGATTACATATGTATGTTTCATCTGTGCTACTCTTAAAAAAAACTAAAAACTTAAAAGAACGCAGGATCCAGACATTTCTTTTTGTATTTGTTACCATTGCGTTAATAATTATGTCTCTATCACAATAAACTAACTTGAAGAAGGTCTCAGTTAGACAGTTAAGAACCCTCTGCATGATTATTTAGTTTAGCATTTCGAGTAGCAGAAAGAGGATATTATTTGTGAAACAACTGATGAAAAGCATAGACTATAGTTACGATAAACATGTTCAAATGTTAGTCTAATGTCTGTTTACTTTTCAAGGGAAATAGAAAAAAACCAAAAAAAAAACAGATATGGATTCACTTTTTCAAAAGAAAAAAAGATGAAATAGTCCCAACTCTTGTAGAAAAAAAAGTCTTTACATTTCTTACATTTATTCACAGTAACAAAACTGCTGCACACTTGTAAATAAAGAGATGCCTGTCGAGTCACGACCGAATGAAATGAAGCGTGAATTGATCACTATAATTCATTATGATACAATAGATGTATATTGAGGTTGATCGTGATTAAAGTGATGTGGTTCAAAAGAACATGAAATCAATAAATCGCTGAAAGGTCAATAAATGTTTATTGGGACGTCGTGGAAAAAGAAAGCTGGGGGCGATGTGCTGCTGGGTCTTATAAGGAGTAAGTACGCCATCTTGTGGCTGTTGATTAAACTACAAATGGTAAATGTTGGAACTCCTTAAATAAAACTATTATTTAACCTTGATCTGTCAGTTCTAATCATTCAAATAAAGCTGCAACTTAAACTGATGACGTGAGGGTTATTATATGGAATCTTCAAAAAAGAAAGTTTGACATTTTACTGCAGGCAATTTACATGTTTAATGTTTTATGTGTAGTAAATAAAAGTTCATTAAAATGATTACATTTGTTATGTTTGTAAATATACTAATAAATTCAAATATTTCTAACCATATTGGTATATTGATGATAATGTAATAAAGCCCAACATTCATGTGAATACACCGTGAAGACAATTTGCACGATTTGAAAATATCAAATGATTTTGTAGGACAACGTTTTCTAATTCTTTCTATTATCACAGCTATCTGCTTTACTAAATTTACAGTGAAATTAAAGGACTTTATAAGGAACCTCATACTTAGCTGAAACTGACAAGTTGCTGATATCCAGGTTTTTAAGCATATTCCAAGTAAAGTTTCCAATTAAACCTATTTAGACTTAAATCCAAACTTAAGTCTAAATAGGTTTAATTGGAAACTTTAGGTTTCTAATTTAGTGGGAATTAGACACCAATTCCCATTGAATTAATATAAATTACGAAATAAACTAAGTCATACTGAAAAATCTCTTAATTTTCTAATTGCTTAGAACACAAGTGCTCAACTTGTTCCAGGAGTTTTTCTAATAAATATCGCTTACATATCACATCCCCTCTGGGACAACATTAGGGAATCTAGGGAGTAACATGGGTTATTGTATTATTTCCTTCCACCAAAAACCCTGACGGCATGTCAACAACTGAACGGCTGTGCCTTCAGGTTTGTGTTTCAGGCTCTTGGTGGTACTGAGGTCATTCCCACCATAAAACTGCACCAGGACATCCAGGCAGGAAGTGATGACATATCCTGCCTGGGCACATTGTTTACAAACAGCTCTGATTGCACCCCGCCCGCTCATGACGGCACACTGCAGCAGGAGCACAAACAAGCCAATCTAGAGCAATCAGGAAACAGGTTATTACCTGATGACATGAGGGCTCCGGGGCCCATCAGGTAAACAATGCATATCGAGCTTTTTTCTTTCTCCCTTTAGAATATAGTTAATAAAAAGGAAACACTTTTGGAAGAAGGGGAGGGAGGTTCTCCTGAAGCCCATCATTGTTGAAGAAATGAGGCGAGTAGGCATGTAGATGTTTATGCACAACTGTCTATTCAAGATTTATTTAAAAACATCGCTGTTGCAGCTTTGTGTTCTTACCTCTGCCTCTTTCTGTAGCAGGATCTGGTCCTTATCCATCACATCTTCATCTACAGCTCTGCAAGAGGAAAACACAACAAATATAATACATTAACTTTGATTTAAACTGGAGTAATTTATGTGCTTTGTAAGTGATATGAAACACCAGCTCACCTGCCCACTCTCTTCAGCCTCTCTGAGCGGAAGTTCTCATAATGCAGGTCCTGTGTCACCTCCTGGAGGTCTTGCATGTGAGTCCTGAAACAACCAAAACATACCCTCAGTTGTTCATGCACACTAGAGGGCAGCAAAGCTTGATCTATTCTTTTTCCTCTGGACAACAGACCTCAGGTAGGAACTCTGTCCAGGTTTCAGATGATTCATTTTCTAGAGCGTCCGTCTCAAGGTTCTTTACCCAATAATACTCACACAAGCATGGTGCGCAGTTTGAGGAAGTCATTGTGCTCAGGGTTCTCCACCTCTACCACTCCCCACGGGTAAAGACGACCACGGATCTTCTTACCCTTCACCTCAATCAGCTGGTTGGAGCCAATCACAGCAAAGGGAATGCTGGCCTGGGAAAGGAAATTAAAAGTCAGTGGATGCCCAGACAGAAACAAAATCAGAGGAAGGGGTATGGCAGGAGATATGGAGAATGGAGGTATCAGTAAGGCTGCAGTGAAGGGAAACAGGGAGGAAAAGAAAAAGAGCAGCTTCCAGCACTGAGACATTGGACGGAAACATCCGATATACTTTTGTAAGTACGTGTAAAGCCTGTCCCGCTCTCACCTTCAGCACTCTGGTCTGTTCCTTGAACTCCTCATCCTCGTCAGAGTCTGCATCTGGAAGCTGATAGATTCTGATCCCGTGCTCTGCAATCTCGTCCAAGATCTGAAAGACGGGAGCAGATGAAACTAAGAGTTAGAGGTAGCGCCATGACCTCATTGTGACCTTCTGATATGTCTACTAACATAGGTCAAAATCCCCAGGAGCAAAGGACATTGTTGTTGTTGGCATTTACTTCACCTCTCACTTTTCACCCGTGGTACAATTCATGTACCTGCTTTCAGTAAGGCACCTACTACTGCAGTATTTACAAAACAGGTGCCTTCACTGTAAACTATGAATTATGGGACAAATAAACCTGCTGTTGCTTTGACCCAGAAATAGAAAATACGAGAGCTGTATAGAGTAATGTAATATAAAGGTGTGTGTGTGTGTGTGTGTAACTATCTGGTGTTGCAATAACACAGTTAATTAAAGCCCCCCATCGGGGAAAAGAGTAGGGGTGAGGCTGGAGAGTAGACAGGTGAAAAATAACAATCTGTGTGTGCGTTCAAGATCTGAAAGAGTCTGAAGTTCTCACCCTCCTTTAGTTCTTCGACCGGTGAAGAAACAAGTTGAAACAAAGGAGCTTTCTTTACCACTACCTCAGGGACAGATGTCAGTATTTATTATTCTAAACATCAAAGCTGCATTTTTCTTTTGTTTTCCCAAGGGCAGAATTTTTAAATCCACAATGTAGCCTTATGTAATGGAGCCAAAAAATGTCAAGCGTTGTTTTCCTGACTTTTTGGGGCACTTTCATGTGCTGTGGTGTATAATAGGACAGTAGTGAGTCAGCCAGGAGTCTGGGAAGTGAGCGCAGGTTTTCCTACGGAGCGCAGCTCCTGTTTGAGTCCTTGTTATGGCTGTCGCTTGTTTTCTCAGCGAGCTCTGTGCGCAGTGCTTGTGAGATAGTGTGTGTGCGGGGAGAATCGGGTATTGTTGTGAGGCAGATCTAAAAACAAACAGACTTTGCAGGGCTCGGAGGAGAGCGTGACACCGGACCAGAGTCTCTTTTTCCCTCCATTAACTTAAACACATAGGGGTTTACAGGAGCCTCCGACATAGAAGCTGGATAAACACCAGGCTGGTGGGGCAGCACATAGAAAGTTTTGGGAAATTGTGTGCTCGGTGGGAAAATAAACAGGCATGACACAATGGCAGGAAAAAATGAAACAAACAACAAAATGTACTTACACAAGAAGATGTGATAAAACAGGAAGAATCAAAATGAAAACCATTGAGCAACAATTTATATATTGGAGCTCCCACGATCCTACCGTGATAAACTTGCTATCGAAGATGGATAAAACTCCAACAAAGTATCTGAAACATCATCTGGTCAGCACACAACACAAGTCTGTTGTCAGCCATCATCTGTTTCCTGCCCTTGCTAATCCAAAATAGTTGTTTACCTGAAAGATTTTGTTCTGTAACATGTGCTTAGTACGGCCTGACACCTATAATCAAGACCTCTCTGGGATGAAGGGATGTCAAAATCACTGCCTCTTCCAAACCCCAGTTGTCTCCTTCTGATTTACTGTACACCGTGTAGGCCTTAATCCTTAACGTTACACCAGCCTCTCCTCCCGTAATGGTGTATTCAAGTTGGCACGGGGTATTTGGCAGTGGGAGACATTTTGATTTTATGACCATCCTGTCTGCATATAATTCCACGCTCGCCCCCACCCCTCTCTGCACTGTTATGGTTGGCCGTACAGGTCCACTCAATGCTGTGAGGGCAGCATACAAACAATACCACACATGATTCTGCCTCGACATTAATTAGAAAAGGAAGCCAAAGGTTTATCGCCTCATGTTTCTGGCTCGCGTCACAAAATATGAAGCATTGTTTGTGGAAATACTCCGTCATGTGCGGTGGCAACGATAAATGTGAGGGCGGAGGCTGATGCTGTTAGCTCAAAATTCATAAGAGAAACACATTGCAAGTGAATCATGCAAGAGGTGTATTTCCAAACAAAAGTCAGACTACGTCGAGTCTTGAAATAGAGGTATGAAATATACTGTGGTGGTATTATGAAGCCCTAAATATAGCATATCTGTAAGTCCATACATATATAATTACACAGTGTGATGTGGTGGGAGATGTGGCAAAGCAGTGTTTCTGCAATTGTACAGCAGGCTGGGCCAAAACCTCCAATCCCAATGCAACGAGCTACAAACCAATCATTAAAGGGATGAGCTGCTTTATCACGTCAACCTGCTACTGGAAAAAATGTTTTCACAATCTATCCATTGCCGTGGGCAAACCCACAAAAATACGAATGACTCAAACATTTGTGCAGCTGTGAAAAATCCTCCTCGGTCAAACCTTACTGAAAAGAAACAAATACCTGCAAAAGAAACAAAACAGGGGATTGTGGTGAATACTGCGGTTCTTTAGCAAGTACCCACACAACCAAACATAGACACACAATCACAAAGCTCTCTGGTGTGATAGCTGAACAGACCCGAGCCAGTTCTGGCCTGGTGTGGTTTGTCTCCGTTACACTAATACTGCAAACATCGAACAATACTTGGAAGTAGATACATGTAGTACAGCATTCTTAGCCAAGCAACAATGCAGACAGAGAAAAACAAAACATGAGAAAACAATGTAACTACATCTCGACAATAATCAAGACTAATTAAGAAGAGCAAGAATTGGAAGAATAGTGGGCCCATCAGAGCGTCTTTATATAACCTTTATGTAACGTCACTGCTGCTTGCCAGCTTCAACAGATCTGGAACCATGGGAAAGAAATGGTGCATCACTGCCCTCAAAAGAAGTGCATCTGATCAGTTTGCAGGAGCTTTTGGTTTCACACTGAGAAATCACATTAACCCCTTCAGTCACACTGTTTCTAAACTCTTTTATTCTATCTGAAATAGTAATTATAATCTTGCAATAAATAATGCCATCCCTCACCAATAAACACCCTCAGCATGTTTTAACTGTTATTCAAAACTATTAACACTAAGAGAATTCAAATAAAGGTTGGATGCACATTATATGTTTGTGAAGACCAACGCACTGACAGGACACTGCAAGTTGTGAGGCTGAGGAACAGGGGCCGTCTTATTCCCAAGGCTGAAGAAGTTATTAAAGGATTTTCCTGGCCATGGTGGGTGCTTTGTGTCCTTTATGAGATTCCCATAAGTCCACTGCTTGTGAACAATACAACTGCTTAGTTTGCACCTTATAAACCCAGGTATTTACCTTAACCCAAACTCTTTGTTCCTTTGATGATAACCCTGCAAACACACGGGTCAACCCGTTGCATTTAATAGCAACTAAATTAAACAAAAGCTGAGAGTTTCACACTACAGGCATTAAACTCCCACTTAGTTTTAGCACTTGCCAGACTAAACTACACACAAACAGTAAGGACATTGTGTTTTTGTGCCATTTCAAGTTTTTTCTCCCTTTTTAAAATGGTGCTACATTTAATAATAATAACGCATCTGTGGGAATCCAACTTTATTTCAAGTACGCAGGTTAAGGTTCAGATGACCTCATTTATAGAGACACTTTCACTGAAGTGATCTTATCCCTGTCCCCCCATCACTGACGGCCAAAGTCAAGCCAGACTCACAACAAGAAAAAACATGGGGTGATGAGCTGAGGCAGATAGCTGGGAGGCAAAACATCTAACCTGAACCTGTTATTGTCTTCCAGTTAATATCACCATGCGGCCACCAAAACACTTAACATCCTCTCAATACAGGGCGTCGAATGTACTCGTCACAGAGGCTCTTCAAACACTAGAAGTGGAGATGTGCATCGATGTGACTGAAAGACAGTCTGACCACTGGTTGCAGAGGAATTACGGTCACGTTGACGTCAACGTTAGGTCTGGAAACGTGAGTGAAGGATGCCTTTAGGTAACCAAAGCTGATAAACAGGACAGATAGTGGTACTAAATGAAGACAACAGACTCCCACTGAAAATGTGGCATCTGGGAGATGAATGGTGGATGAATTCCCAGATCCTTGGATTTGAAAGGCCTTCACTTAAAAAGTGTTTTTTTTTTTTTTTACTGCATCAGTTGGAAAGTGCTTAACACATTCACCCATTCACTTAAACAACAATGGCAACAGTTGTGATGCAAGGGCAGTTAGAATTTGGTGTCTTGCTTAATTAAGGACACTTCCTTCCACAAGACAAGGGTATCAAACTCACTACCTTGTAATTGGAAGTGAGCCACTTTACCGAATCACAGCGGCCCCATTGAAATGGTGGACCCACTCGTTGAACAAACATCTTGTTAAAGAATTGAATAAAGAAGTGAAGGTACATTAAAATGTGAATACATTCCACAGAAAATCTCACCGTGACAACTATTTAATGGCAGCTTGAAAAAAAAAAGTGATAACAGGTGTCTCCAGTAGTAAATATGATAGTTACAGAATGTTAATACGAATTAAATAAGCTGTCTATAAACTAATCTATGATGGAAAAACCAACCAATCCACTAAACAAGACTAGTCTAATCAAATTAACTATCTATTCAGTCACTGTTTTCTCATGAGGCTTTACTGCCACCCAAAGTAAATCTGCCCACAAAGATGCATTTTGACGCTGGATTAAGAGCACTCAGATCTCCATGTCATTAGAATTGTTCACGACACACAGAGACATAGCTCAATTACAAGGTTACAAAACAAGTGAGATCTGGTATGAAAAAAATTTGAGGTCATTGCGTGCTAGACTCTGACTAATATTACAGTATGTAGTGGCCTAACTGAATTTGCGGACATGAAGATGCATGCTTTTCTCATGCCAGGAAACGCCTTTCAACTAACCGGCTCTCTCCTGCCTGCAGGGAGTCTGAGGGGGTGCGGGAGCCCCAACAATACCCAATCTAGGAGGGCTGGAGGGATTTAGACCTCATACCAGCCTCCTGCACAAACACTCATACACCAAAAGCAAATTGCAGTATCACTTTTTGAACCAGTTTAAATCAGTGTCAGGAGAAGGAAAAAGAGCTTGTAAGTTATGTACGTGGAGCTTTAGAGCTCTTGGAGGTCCGAGACTCAGAATACATGTCATTAGTCACTATAACCTCCATTCAGAACATCTAAAGGGGAAATCTCACCGACATCAGTACAGGACCGACTCTGACACATAGCAACACGAGGAGAACAATACCTTTCTGTTCACAGGATTAAAGACACTTGCACAGAAACACATTCCAGATATGTTGAGTCGGTGCGCACTAGATCAAATCCACCAGAATGGCTGGATTTATCTTCATAGGAGGTATGGACAGAAAGTACGGAGGATGACCAACAACCATGGAAATGTGAAGGCATCATACCATGATTTCAATGACAATCAATCCCCAGGCATGCGGACACAGAGACACGCACACACAGAGTCTTGACTGCGCATTAGTACAGTTGAGACCACCCACCTCTGCCTGTGATCAAAAAGCATGGAGAGATACAATCAGGCCATTCATGTAATCTGGTATTTAAGCGAGATTTAGAAGGGGACAGTTTAGGATTTACACCACAGATCAGATTTTTCTCCTTGGTCTGCTAATCAAAAGAGTGTCAGCAGTAGCAGCAGAGAGTGACGAAGGAGCAGGGCACAAAGTTCTAACACCATCTTTTCAGGTTGGCCCTTGAACAAGGAAACTTGCCGTTTTCACACAGCTGCCAGCTTGTGCTTTCTCCACTTGAGAACACATGGTGTGTAATAGGGCTGCTTGTTCCATAAGGAAATACGTATATTTATTGTTTTAAAATCTGCAGAGATGTGGATGCAAGCCCTGGCACAATGACCGCTGGAGGTCAGAAAAATAAATATGTCCGCGTGTTCGAAACACTGGCAGGAAAAGGAGCCAGCACAAGCTGACCAGGGACTCACACAGGCGCAAACCATGAAATAATCACCTCTGTAATCAGTTCTTCCCTGTGAGGCATCCGTGTAAACATGTAGAATGAACAAATATTGTATTGTGGATTGAAGCTGAGCAGCCAATAAGTATAACTTGATGTAGCTCATAAGTGAGATATTCCTGCAACAAAATCTGAGATCTGAGAGCCACAGTTCACCCCAGTGGTAGGACAGCTCATACCATGTATGATCTGTGCTGTAGGTGTAATATACTATTCAAAGGGGCAAACACAACTGAGGCCTACACAAATATGTCAATATAAGAAAAGAGACTTCATCGAACAGAACGGCACATTTTTAATTAGATTGATGAATGTTGATTTAACCTTGATTTTACTACACAATACTGGGAAAATAACTTATTCAATCTACCCAATATTATATAGACGTTTAATCTAGAATGAAGTAACCATCATCATGTTTTGTCTTACATCAGGAATCCGGTCCAAACCAGATGAATACTGTCCTTTATGTTCATACAGAAAACAACCAGTAAAGCACTTGAAGACTAAAGCCCCACACCGGATATGACTGAGAGGTCCCAGACTGAGAGGATCAGCCCCTCAATATACCCTCCTCAGGGCAACTTATGAGCTACCGACAAGAGGGTAGGAAATTGGCATTAGTGAAAGTTTGAAAAAAGAAAAAAAGAAGAAGAAAGACATAACACAAACAAGCAGAGGGAGAGCATCAGAGGCTGCTGTGTGTGGCACTGCCAGCAGGGGAAGGACTGAGCGAGAGGCAGGCACAACTAAAGGGATGAAAGGTAAACGAGGGGAGGCTGGTTCTTTTGTCCTGGCAGAGCTGTGCAGGGCCAGTAGGTTGTGTCTTGTCAGTGGAACACACTTGACACATTGCAGGAAACCTATATTGTTCTGTACAAGCTGTTTCCCCCTAATAGTAAGAGAAAGGGCTGGACGAGGATTTAGGATGGAGGTGTCCCATTTACTCAGAGACAAATGGCTCCGAACGGTGAGAAAGCGCCCGGCAAAAAAAACAAGCCAATAAATTGTATAGGAGAAACAGTGGGAATAATCAATCATTCTCCCGCACTCAGCCTTTTGGCAGGTTCTTGGCTTCTGGCACACTGACCTCAAAGAGAGGCCTGGTGTGCTGCTTCGCTGTATGGGACTGTACGACAGGAGTCAGGCACGTACACCTAAGAGCCACTTCAACTAATCTGATCAGCCTACAAACACTCAAGCCAGTTCTCCTGGGAGACACTTAATAGAGATTAATGGGCATTACTATGTTGTTTCATATTTACAATGATTATGTTTCCATACAGCCATGGAACCTGGTTACTGTAACAAATCAAGTATGTCCAAACATAAAACATTATAATTGCGTTACGTGTAATTGTGTGATTAGGAGTTGTTGTCAACCTATGTTGTTCATTCAGCATTTAACTTGAACTAATAAACCAACACAATAATGTTATTTTTCAGCTATAAAAAAGTGCTCTACTTCAGCCACACATCTACAGACACAACTTCTCCATAAATGAGGTCTTTGTGATAAACAAAGCCAAACACAATATGATCAGATATTGGAATACAAACATTTCACCATCACAAGCACCTTTTTATCTTTTAAAAACATGTTATGTTTACAATCCAAGCAAGGAAAAGCCACAATACTGAAAGTATTTTGTCCAATCAAAACAAAGCTATCTTACAGTATGATACACTGACACAAAATAAACTCATTTATACGAGTTCAAATGAAGATAAAAGTTGTACATGTCTAAACTGAAGACAAACAAGAGATAACAGCACTAATACACCCTCCTTAGAGACGCATAGTAGCGTTTCTAAATTTGGGTCGGATAGCACAATTAAGTCTCCGTATTTCCTGGCAGTAATGGCTCGTCCAGGAACTCACCGTCATTAGAGAGGGCCGAGATGAACCGAAATGCCTTATTTTCAGTGTAAACAGAAAGAAACCTAATTGTCTGTTTAGTGTAGTAAAGTGTGTTTTTTCCATAGCTAAATGTTATGGATTTGTGTGCGTGTGCTTATGTATAAATTTTCTTGAACTCTCCAGCTAATTGCTGCTTAGTGTACAGTGGGAAATGTCTGTTAAGGGAACACTTAGCAGAGCGTGTGAATAAACTGTTGGACAGACAGAGCTGTGGTCCAAATGGATACAGGTCAGATCAAAGCGATACTGGCACTAGCATTTCCACTGCCCAATTTCATAATCTACCACTTTAGTGCTACACATTCATTGTATAGCAACAAAAACACACCCAAAATTCAAACAAAAATTATGCCAAAAGTTCACTCAAGACAGCTGACCTGCTGGATGCTGCCAGCAGGATCAGCAAGCCAACACGCTTGGTGGTTTTCTGTAGTTTGAGGCGGGGGTCAGAGTTGGCAGGAAACATGGTGTTGTTCATCTGGGTTGCCAGAGGAACACTTACAAGGTTTGTGAAAGGTCACAACACAAAACAACACTACAGAGTAAAATTTGACCGACTGGTCCCTTTAGGGCACTAAAGAGGAGGAAATTCACCTCCAATGCCTGAGCCAAATCAATGACATTTTTGAGTTTCAATATCTTGTGTATGGGAGATGCTAGTTCCTGTTGTCTTAGGAAGTACAGGAAGAAAAGCCATGTGTCCCGAATGGCCTCACGGTGACGTGCTGAATCCCTAAGGTGCTGCATCAGCGATTTGACTGTTGGAGCTTCAAACACAATAAAGAAGAGAAAAGAACAGAGCTGGACTGCTGTTAGCCCAGCAGCCCGACGCCTGCCAGACCACCGGCTCCAAGCCCTGAATAAGAGCCAGGTGGGAGGTCTGGGTGTACTCAGGAAGGTGTCGAGACAGGCTGACATTTAATTATAAAAAAAAAAAAAGAGAGAGAGAGAAGCAGGCTTATTTACACCAAAGCCTCGATTGTTACTTTCATATTGAATTGATTTGAAAATGAACACATCATGATTAACGGTTTTGCCTTTTACTGACGAAAAATTGCAAAGCAATTCCTGCCGCAAAGTCTGAGGGACACTTTAAGTACGCTTAATTTTCACCTTGTCAAACAATGTTAAGCATCGGTGCTTGAAACTTTGCCAACTAGTGAAAAAATTGTCATAATTTCATAATGAATGGCCTAATAAATCAATTATTTCAGCTCTTCCATCTATCCAGACTTAAAGCAAGGAGGCCAGGAAAGAAGAGATGTAGCTCATGCTGGTGTGTGATGGCTTGACAAGCAGACTGCATCACCATAATGTATTATTCAGAACTATCTTGGTATCAGGTTCTATCAGGTTTCTGGTACTGCCATACCTTTTATACACAACAGCAGAGTGCCTCATTCCCATCAACAGCTAGTGCAAAAAGGCTAACTCATCTTGAGTGTAAGAGGTTATCAGCTGAACACAGCTTTGAGAGGTGTATATGTGTTACGTTGTACTACAGTCCTTTCCTCTTCAGGACAGCAGGAAGCTGAGGAGCGTGCAGGCAGGCAGGCAGGCAGACACTTGGGTGAGCTCCAACAGGAAGTATCTGGGCCGGGTTGAGACTGGATGAGATGTGCTCAATCTACTTTATATACAACACTCTTTTCCTCCGTCCGTCCCTCCTACTGTTTCCTCTCTGATGTGGCCCCTCCCTGTACTTTTTAACAATCTGGCAGCACCATCAAAAATACACACACACAAAAAGGCCATAAAGGTATCACTCTGATTACACATGGAAGTGAGCACTATCACAAGAACATAAAAATCTATGACACATCGGCATGCCAATATAGCTGGATAAGTGATTTCGCTATTTTCAGTGAATTACTTCATTCCTTTAATATGATGAGCCACTTTGTAATGTCTAAACAATGCAGCTGCTGATGGGATATGAACACGGGCATAGCAGATTCAAATCAAGTTTGCAATATCCTCACAAGTGTTAAGACTTTCCAGCTTTGTGCCAAGAATAGCATCTTGAGGAACTATGAAAATAAATCTAGTGTTTGTAAAATAATAAAGTGTGTGTGTGTGTGTGTGTGTGTGTGTGTGTGTGTGTGTGTGTGTGTGTGTGTGTGTGTGTGTGTGTGTGTGTGTGTGTGTGTGTGTGTGTGTGTGTGTGTGTATTAAACACACCCTCCTCTTCAGGCGATCCCTTTCTTTCAGCGTCAGTGTGTCAGCCTTCGCGATGACTGGGACGATATTGACTTTACTGTGAATGGCCTTCATGAACTCCACATCCAGAGGTTTCAATCTACGAAAAATAAAAAAAGACAAGGATGAGCTCAAGCATTGAGGACACACCGAGTAAACCTGAGAGTCATCTTGCTTAGAAATCTAAAAACAGTGAGTGGGATTATTTATTGAATATTGCATTTCAAACACAAGTTAAGCTCATTCTTAGTGTTGCAAGGTGGCAACTGTTTTGTTTACCCGTGTCCAAATGGAGAAATGAAGTAGAAGCAGCAGTGCACCCTGTTGTCCACTATGTGTCTGCGGTTCAGTCCACTCTCATCATGCAGGTATCGCTCAAACTGATTATCAATGTACTGGATGATGGTCTTGAAGCTGATGTTAAACACAACAAAGAGAATATATTACTCAGAATGGGTGACACTATCACATGTTGCTTGGGGGGAAAAAAAATAATCACAACATCCTGTAGGTAAAAGTGATGAAAGGTTTTTGTAAATGACTGAGATTGTTTATGAACAACACACACAACAGGGACTTACATTTCTCCGACTCAGATTTGGCCACATTAGAGACGTCGATAACATAAAGTACATTAAGAGTTAGTCTGTGAATACAAATGTAGAAATCGGCAGGGAACAACACAGGTAAACTCTGAGGGGTCAAAACCACTTCCACTCATGATTAACTTTCATATTGGGGTGACATATTATATCACTGTATATTTCTATAAATCTTTCTATCAATTCTCTTTTTTATGTTGGGAGACCACAAAATATCTACTTCGATGATGGAGGAAGATAAACTGCTTTCACTTGGAGGATTTGAAGATATCTTCATCTATGTGGTGTAAATAACTTCAAACTCATTTGAATTAATCAAACAAAGTAATATTACGCTTATTACATTGCAAAAACTACTCAAAAACAAGAGGAGAAAAGATAACAAACTGTTACAAAGGCATCACTGAAATGAAGATGCCGAAGAAGCAGACACTCCTCCTGATACTTTAACCACGCACAGACGCACACACAAACACACAGAGAGGAGAATGGAATCCATACACAGGGGATGTGGAGGGAGGAAAGGTAGGAGAGAAGGAGTTTAGAAAACAGTTTTTTAGAAAGGGAGCGGTAGAGGACAGGAGGGAGCGATGAGTGAGCCCGCTGGGGATCTCTCAATTTGTTATCATTCCTCCAGCGTGTGTAAACACACCAGTCCTGGCTGTTGATGGCATCACCATATCCAGGAGTGTCAACCACGGTGAGACGAAGCTTTACTCCCCTCTCTTCAATTTCCACAGTTGATGCCTCGATCTGCACCGTCCTCTCAATCTTCTCTGTGGGGTCAAAGCGCAAAAATCAAAAACAAACTGTACCCAAATAAATTCACACTGTCGACATCTAAAACTCAAGCAGGGTAATTTGTTGCACAAACAAAATACTTTTAGAAATTGAATAAAATCATACAAATTTGTCATATCAAACAAAAATGTGCTTTCTTAACTACATCAACTAAGCAGATAGGGAGTGGATGAATGTTTTTGAGTCAGAAAAGTCTTAATCTAAGTCATAAGAAGGGCAGGGCCATATTGAGAGACAACAGCATTCCCAGCATTCCTCTTGAAATGCTGCTCTGCTGGAGATATTGCTGCAGATATTTCTCTATTATTACAGTGTGTGTGTGTGTGTTGTTGGCAGTACCTGCTGCACCAGGGATGTAGCGCTCAGGGTACAGATCAGTGAGGAACAAACTGTTTATTAGTGTGGATTTCCCCAGACCAGACTCTCCTGAAGAGACAAAGACAAACAGAGAGAGAGAAATATGTTTTTATTCCCAATGATATTATTTGTTAACAACAAAAAGGACAAGGCTGATTACTCACCTACAACCATGAGGGTGAATTCAAAACCTTTCTTCACAGATTTTCTGTGTACTTGGTTTGGGAGATTGGCAAATCCTACATAACCTGCTGCATCTGGGAACTGTGGTAAACACAAACATAGAAAATGTTCCACATTATTATCACAAAGTACATTCAGAAAGTCACAAACAAATATATAACGCCCCTTATTTAAAACCATGAGACAATGATGAAATGTTGATGTTACGTGATTTCCAACTTTAAACAGCTTGTTCTTTTCACTCTGTGAGGTTGCTTAACATGTCCTGTCTAACATTTCTCATCATTTTATGAGGTGTTTCAGAAAACGTGCAAGTCAGTGTAAACGAGTCGGACTGATGATGCATATAGTTGAGGAATGCCAACAAGCAATAAAGCCTTCCCGTGAAACACTTGCATTTTTTTCCAGGATATCCTCTCTGGATGCTTGTGCTCGCATGTGTGCATGAGATTACAAGTGCCATGACTGTTAATCACCAAAGACTCCTACTGTAGACTTTGTGGATGTGTCATATTTCATTCTGAAACCTGTAAATACGTTGACCTTTCTTCCTTTTACTCACCTTCCCTTTTTCTCCAGATTGAGACATTGCGATTGTTTATTGGATGAGCCTGCAGAAAGATAAAAAGAGATGCCAAAGTGGATGAAATTATCAAAATATGTATGAAATAAGCATTAGTACAAAGTCATAGGAGCATAAATGTAACTCTTGTGACCAAAGAGTTGGAATCCATAAGCAATAACAAGTACAACAGATTTTAGAAATGACATCAATTAGCTGCTAATGTGAATCACACAAATAATACTTGGGATTAGACAAAGTGTGTGTGTGGCAATGGTTATACCTCTGTGAGTGGTGGTCATCCAAAACTTTGAAAACCACCCACCAAAACAGCTTAACACAACCCAGCAGCAGATATCAATTTGGAAAAAAAGTAAAAACATTTGGTCAATGCGTCTCGTTGGTGCTTGGCAAATTTAAACTGTCCCTTGTGAAAGTGGTCTTTCCATTACTTTTCTCTAGCTGTCAGCTTGCAATCACAGATACCCAGAAGCATTGTTTATCTTTCAATCACATATGTTGAATACTTTATTTTTCTCATCTTAAGAAAAGCAAAACACCACAAGGATTTATGAAATCGTCCTCAATGATTTCAGACTGATGGTTTCTCTTCCCGGAACACCATCACAGAAGGAGCAGTGATTAAAGCAGCTGGGTGATAATTTGTTCCCGGGCTCCCTTTAAATTGCTGCAGTCTTGGGTACGCCATACTCCTCCTGCCTGGTTCTATGACCCTGGGCAGACGACAGAGCAACAAGGCTGCTTGATAAATTAGCTACATAATGACAGAGCAGGAAGAGCAGGCTCCATTCTATCACCGACACAGTGGCCCTTGACAAGAGGGGTGTGATAAGCATTAGAAATAGGCAGACTGCCATGTGCTGCCAAACAGGGATGCACTCTGGTTATGTCATTTTAGCGAAGCGAAAGAAGTTCATGGGAACCTCAGCTGACCGCTCCTCACTGGCCTGTGACAAACACACACGATGGACACAAGGGGATCCATTTCACTGATTTAAACATATTTTAGATGGTAGATAAAGGTGCATTCTGTATTTACATGAAGTCAGAAGAGATCCCTCTTATCGACTGGGTGGTTTCAACAAGCTCACAGGGGGAACAATGCTTGTTTATCCCTTTAGTTGCTGAAATCTTTCTTATACAAGGCAGCTCAGCTGGTGGAGGGGAGTGAACACACGCCTCACCCTCCACAGTATTCTTTCTCGAACAATAAGTAGGACAGCGAGGGGGACACCAGTATCTTAGTGGGGAGTGTGCCAGATTGGGAGCTAAAATACCACAAGTAACATGGAATGGTGTCAATATATTGCTATGACAAAGTATGATAGCATATGATAACACTACTCCAATATGAATGTATGTGTATGAATGTGACTGAGAACGTATCCAGTAAGTAGCTTTCCCTGGGATGATGCTATAGCGCTGTGTAGTGCGCAGTGGTTTGAGTTAGGGACAGATCTTGAGTGTAGTTTGCTTCTTCTCCCTGTGTACAGGTTTTCTCCAGGTACACCGGTTTACTACCAATCAAAAAACCTTTATGTGAAGTTGTTTGGTGACTCAAAATTACCCATAGGTGTGAATGTGACATTCTACAGTTGTATAACTCTGAATGTTCCGTGTGATGGACTGGTGACCTGGGCAAGACGCACCCTGCCTTCACACATTGCCTTCAGTGGGGTAAAGCAAGTATAGAAGTTGGTTGGTTGGATGAAAGGCCTCTCAGTCCAATCATTCATAAATATTTGTAAATACTCATGGAAAGTTCATTTAGCTCATAAATACACGGCATATGTGCTCCTGGCAACTTCTTTGTCTTGGGAGATTAACCATCCACATCAATACATGTGTCCTGGTGGAGGTTACATAGAAAATAAAAGAAGCACTGATCAGGACTAGGGGTTTGAGCTTTGCCTTTGTCCAAAGTAGTGCAAGGACATTCTAAAGCCACGGTAAAAGAGAGTTGACCTGTTTCAAATATATCAATACTGAACTAAACTGTACTCTCAGATGAAACATGAATTGGTGTTTGGTTTTCAATGTGCGTGTATAAAGGAAGTGGGTGGGCAACAAACTGTAAAGCACTTTGTGCTGCATTTTGTTGTACAAAAAGTGCTATATAAATAAAGTTTGATTCGATTTGATTTGACTATTATACATGCATGGACTTGCTGCACTATTTGGGAGTTTAGTTTGTGTGGTTAAATCTGCTGAAAAAGACTGATGACAGAATGTGCGGCAAAAGTGTCAAAACCTGCTTCAGAATTTAAATGTTTCACTGAAGTGTGAAAATTAGTAACCTGCCTATATGGTGAGAAAATCAGGCAGCACATGACCAAAATCACAAGGATTTGAAGTCATGAGCAAAACAAATTGTAACGGATTTGATTGTCAACGGCATCGTGACACACTTTGTCAGGCCTGAGGCAAAGTGGCTGTTGACCATTGAGGGTTATCATCTCCAAAACCAAAATGCCAGAGCAACTTATTTGCTGGTTTCAAACACAACAGAGTTGTGCTTTCATTGTAAATGAGCATCTGAATCAATGCAGCAGCCCACACAAGTACAATCAAGTGTATCACACACAAATACACATGCTCCAAGTGTTATTCCTCTTCAAGCTCTGTGGGAACCGGCATTAGTCCGACAGCAGATTAATTAAAGCGTTCCAATATCGCAGTTGTAATCTCACAAAGACAACACAACAGGACAGACAAGCGGGAGGCGCACTCCAATAACACTCTCTTAATAATGGACATTTAATCGGCCAGGCTGCTGAGCTACTTACACACACACACACACATGCACACAAAGCCATCAATGAGCCAGACATGGGGGAGATTAAACAGTTCGGGCCAAAAGGGAAAAATGCCACCTTGGTAAAGCCAAAGTTGTTGGCATGTAATGCATTTACAGTTGATTTATTGGCTGGAGTGAAGCAATAAAGGGGCAGCAGGGCTGGTGGAACTATTTACCTTCCTGACAGAAAGTGTCAAAGGTTCACACACCCTCTCTCTTTAGATTAAGGGATTTCTATGCTTATTGGAAACAGTGAAACAATCATTTCACACTATGGACACTTGAACAAGGTGGAGTTAAAACAAAAATGGTAATTTACTGGCAACTGATCAAAGCAACAGGAATTCCTAAGCTGCTGAGCAATATAAAGTGATGCCTGGCTCATGTAAAGGCATGTACACGCAGCCACGCAACAACACAGAGAAGCACGGACTTGACTGTAGTAAAGTAGCCTTTGGCAGGACTAAAGGTTGTGGTGGTGGTCAACATGACTGTCATGACGATGTGATACTGGTTTTTAAGCTGCAGTTTCAGCAACACTTTATAATATGAGCCCTGTGAGAGGAAAAAGAGCCACAATGGGCGGAATCAAAAAAGGCTTTCAACCATGAGGAAACCAGCGGGCCTGTTTGTAGGACACACACAGGCTATAAAGCACAGGATGGATGGTTTATGATGATGGGGACATGGCAGGAAGTCACTAAAAGCAAGCAGGAGACGTACAAAACCAAATACTTACAGAGTAGTCGTGAAACATGATTGTTTACCTGGAACATGAATTCATGTGATCAATGATGTGCTGCGGCAAGTCATCTAACGTTTTTATCCCACTCAAGAACTGTAAGAGTTATGATTTGATAGTGAGAACGAGTTACAGTTAAACAAATATTAAATTGTTTCTGGAGATGTTGCTCTTTTGCTGTTTATGTTAGAGGAACTTGTGTGTTTTTGGACTTGAACTCTGAAAAGTTGTAATATTTCAAAAAAAAAAATTGTAATAGCTTATATCATGGCATAATAAACTTGGACTTAAAAAATAAATCATTCAGACATGACTCACCATCATTATTGTGGTCACCTTAATAATCCCCTAAATCACCACAAAGGGAGGTATGTGGTTCTATGAAGAAACTGACTGGCTTCCATATACACTTAAGAATTTTTTAAAAATGTGCTTAATAGCAATAATATCTTAATTACCACTCCATACCAAGACCTATACTTGCCTCCCATCTGATAAGACAAACATAAAACAGTATAGCTTCAAGGGTTATACAAATACCATGTATATGAGAATTGATCAAAACTATTTTTGTCTAAGTGCCAGACTGTAAAATTAGATTTCATCACTGTATCACTAAAATTCCTAGTTTTTCCAGGGGTTTTACTGTTTTAGACAATCTTTTGAAAATTGACAGTTTGGGTCGCTGTGTGGAGTACGCTGTGAAGGAGAGGTGAAATCTGGACAAACAAATAAATGTGTGCTTATAAAATTGTATAGACTGTGAGAACTTTTTCAGCATTTGGTCTCATCCTCCCTAATGTTGAAAATCCAAGCTTAAAAGAAATTATTTTGAAGGTGGCCACGAAAGGACTAGTGACCTAGTGAAGGTGTAGATTGATTTTTGTTCATGAGAGCTGAATAAGGTTCAATGATAATCAGAATTAAACAGGAATGAAATGTAGACAAATGGATGAAAATGAGGGTGAGGTTCAATGTTTACTTGGAGATACAGAGAGTATGTATTATCATGTTTATCATATCCACTTGTAACAGTAAAAAGGGATAAGAATGAACGTCATTTCCAAAGCACTGCATCTCAGATTTGCAAATACAGCACCATGAATAAAGGTATCCTGCTGCGCAACATCAAACTTCAGACACAATTGTTCATTTCCACTTCAACGTAAGTTCTGTTTTTCCATTCACTCCACATCCCCTTATGGTTTATACTGTCAGACAAATGCCTTCCCTGGCGTTCCTGTGGCGGACAACATTTGCAGTCTTTAAGGTCTCAGGAAGGGGAAAGGTCAGAGAGCGGTGAAACCGCTGGGTCAGAGACCTCAGATGTCTTGGGATACCAAGTGATGTTGTTTCTCTGATATTACACTGATCTCTGCCCAATCGAGTTTGAAAATCTGAGTTTTTTTGTGTTTCACAGGACAGCTGCCAGCCTGAGATTACAGATTGTATATTCTGCAATCGTGCTCATAGCATTCACCACATTGCAAGAGAGGAAGTGAAATATGCATGTTTCCACTGAGCCAAAAACCCAAGCAAAGATGGATGATAACTCTTCAATGGTGGCCCTCTGCCACATCTTAGACAGCCTTATAATGAGAATATGTTTTTCTTTCCCACTGTTATTGTTTGATTGTCTGAATGCTAAATTTCTTTTTGTGTCAATGTCCTTAACAATCAAAGACCAGAGAAAAATCAGATGTCAGACAGTAAGGGCAAAGCTCAGGAAAGCCACACAAGAGGAAATGTATAAAAGTCAATACACTGAACAGCCTGTCAATCGCACTAATACGTGGAAATTTGTAGCCATGGCGAAGTAGAGAGTGTTTCCCTGCAGCTGCCAGGAATAAAGCGGGACAATAGAACAATAAATTAGTTCAAAGCTTCATGTGTTCAAAAGAAGAAGCCGAAGAGGAGGAGGAAGTGTTTATTTGGACAGTCGTGTTATTTAATGAAGGAAAATATAAAACAATGCTTCAGTCAAAAGCTATTACAGTTTGAAGCGTGGTTGAAGGCCTCTCTGTTAGATGTCCACCACACCCAGTCTGTCAGACGCTCACTCAGTTCACCAAACATCAGCTGTCAGACAGCTCGTGTGCGCTTTTACGCACAAAAGTTGGAGTAAATGCCAAAGCTCTTTAATAGGTTTCTCCCGGTGAATGAAAACGTGTCTATTAGTTTTATTTTGACCCCATAAAAGCATCGAAACTGTGTTGAAGTTACATGTCAAACTTTGGCAATGCAACAGTTGTTACCGCGGCCGGTGTCATGTTGCAGCTTCAACTGAGCCACCCGCGGACCTTCTTCCTCTCCGACTCACACTGGCTCTGACCGTCAGTGAATTAAACAACAACAAAAAGAACCGAGCAGTGTCCTACCTGTGCGTAATTTTGAGGTATTGTTAAACAACCGGAGCTTTTCGCCTCTCGTTGTTGTCCCAGCCCAGGAAGGGAAACCCGGAAACTGCTTCCCCGAGTCCGCCCTCGTTCCCGAAAATTTCTCATGACTGACGGCTACTGACGCCATTACGGCTCAACGCATGGAGGAGCTTGAGAGTGCGTCAGACTGTACTTCTTAGACCCAATATGGCTGCCAATGTATTTTAGTTTCTTCACATAACAGGTTGCAACAGGTTATTTTCCTGTGCGCCGTCTTTTGTTTAATATTTCTTATATTTTAAAGTGAGTTTAAATCCATGTTTCAAAACAAAGAGATGGTGACTGTTGAAAGAAACAAATGGAAATGGTTATTTAGACTAAATTATGTTTCAGAAAACACTGGGATTGTTGATGTAAGCTAGAATCCCTGAGAAATATAAATGAGCCAAAGGTCGTGGTAACTGATTGTACTTTAGTTTTTCTAAAAAGAAAACACATACAACTTACAATTTTAAGGTCGATGCATTTCCACTTTCCATCATAATGATTGATTGATTGATTGATTTGTTATTCTTTTTAAAGAAATCTACATTTTCCTCAATAATCAGATGCTAATACAGTAATAATGTCCTATATTGTGATTAAACGTATTTTAAATTGTTAATAATATTCTCTAATATCCACACGGCATAGTTAAAAATTGAAAGGACAAATAATCCAATAGCTGAGCAAAATAAAACATATTTAAAAAAAAAAAAACTCTTCGCATGCATTTAAGCTTTTCATTTAAGCTTGTGGGCATGTTTAAAGTTAGATGCGTTTGGGATTCAATTTGAGATAATATAGGAAAGTAAAACAAATGATAGTATGAAAAACGTCACTGAATGTGTTGTCTATCTAAACTGTTTTCAAGCTTTATTCTGTGGAACAAAAACAGGCAGAAGACCATCTTAAGCGCATTAAACATTCCTTTGAAATAAGAGGAATACATGTAAAATTATTTTAATTTATTTCGTTTTGGCGAATCTTCACTCACATTCAAGAAAGTTAAAAATAGAGCCTGTGTGCCAGAATGCGTGTTTCACAAGGCTCAAGTCATACAGACAAGTGGCATGAGCGTCCGCTTTATAAAAAATCATAAACAATCGTCTTCAGTCACCAAATCACTACAGTTCAGTTGTTCCCATAACCTTAAAACACCCCCAGATCCCCCTTCCCGTAAAGCCCCTTTCACCCCTCTCCCGCCCCATCTATTCATTGTAAATAACTGTTCAAACACACAATGCGCTCTGGACCGCTTTATTCAGTCGCAAAACTTCCCTGCATTTTCATTGGTCCCATGAGGATGCGGCGACAGCGGATTGGAGGAAAGTTTCACCTCCAGTCCACACACCCCCACCCCGTAGATATTCGTGATCCGGTGCTACAGTGATTCCAGTTGTTTTCACATCCCCTCACTAACAAAGGGAGTCAGAGCTGCTGTCTTACATCTCTCAGTTAATGCGGCGAGTGATGCGCATCTAACGCACACTAAGGTGAAAGAGAAGAAAGAGAAGTATCATTCTGAAATACACCTTGCTCTTCAGAAGTACTGGGAGATTTGGAGAAACTTCGGACAGGCTTGATTTAACGCAAAGTGAGAAAATGGTGTCGGCCGGATTGGAGATCTTGGGACTGTCGCTGTGCGTAATTGGCTCGCTTCTGGTGATGGTTGCATGCGGGCTGCCCATGTGGAAGGTGACGGCTTTCATCGAGGCCAACATCGTGGTGGCTCAGACGATCTGGGACGGCTTGTGGATGTCGTGTGTGGTGCAGAGTACGGGCCAGATGCAATGCAAGATGCACGACTCGATCCTCGCTCTCACCCACGACCTCCAGGCGGCCAGAGCGCTCACCGTCATCTCCTGTGTGATGGGCGTGCTGGGGCTCATGGTGGTGATCGCGGGGGCTCAGTGCACCAACTGCATCCGCGGCGAATATGTGAAAGCCCGAGTGGTGAACGCCGGCGGGATCATCTTCATCATCAGTGGCCTCTTTGTGCTGGTGCCTCTCTGCTGGATGGCCAACAATATCATATCGGACTTCTACAATCCACAGGTGCCCGCATCCCAGAAGAGGGAGATCGGCGCAGCGCTCTACATCGGCTGGGCGGCCGCAGCGCTGCTGCTGATCGGAGGAGCACTACTGTGCTGCTCGTGTCCCTCCAGCGGGAACTCGGGATACGCGGTAAAATACGCACCGACCAAGAGAGCTTCGCAGAACGGGGACTACGACAAGAGGAATTATGTATAGCTCTGTGTCTCGTGGCAGGCGGTGCGTAAAAGTGACCCGCTGCTTTTGAAAAACCCACAAAACACAACAAAAAAAAGAACTGTTTTCTACGGACGTTATTCTTGCACCTGCATTTTTTTTTGTTTATCGGTTTTTTTTTTTTTTTTTAATCTGATTTTTTAAATCAATGAAAGCACATCTGCTGTTTTTGCTTTTTGTTTTTGTTGTTTTACGCTGGCCCACAACATGCTCGGACCACAAATTTATACATCCTTTTTGTGTCTGCAGGAGATTAAAAAAGACTATCAATTACAAGAGGTAGCTCATGACAAAAAGGAGTATCTTTGTTAGGTACCTGCTTCTGTAAATCTTTGAAATTAATAGTATTTTAATTGTTTGACGTTTTAACTGCAACGTTTTTGGTTTTCTTTCTTGATGAACTCTTGCCAACAAAAATATACTCTCTTCTTTTGCCTCGGCTGGATGTGCATTGTCAGCACAAACTTGTACAGTAACTGAGAATGTTTGCACTCTCTGACGTTCAAAAGCCTAATTTCCTTCTTAGGAACTATGCGCCGATATCTTGGCAACAAATGTCCACTTACAATAACGAAGAAGAAACGGTCAAATATGGCAAAGCCTTCAACAATCTGGGACGGGCTTTTGTGTTGTTTAGAAGTTTATAAGTGTGACTATGGAGTTGGCGGTGTAATTTTGGACCTGTGTGTTGCGGGAGCCTGGGATTTGTAGGTCACAGTGTGAAAATATAGATATAGAAAATACAGACAGATTTCTCGGCCGCACTTGCGCAGTTTTTGTCCGTAGCCTCTTGTCTTTTCACAACTTCGAGGAATAAACTGTTTTTATTGGTCTGTTGACACTTGATGTAATGATTCATTTCCCATGTATATGAAAATGCAATACTGTTTCTTTTTTTTTTTTTTTATTAAGATTAAACGGAATATATTGTCTGAAATCGTTTTGGTAAAAGTGTAGTTTTTAAAACTGTGCCACACAGTGTCGTCCACGGCCGTGCGTAATACATGCCTTTCCCACCATGAATCCATAAACCAACCCCCACGGCGGGAGAAAGTATTTTGGTTAGCCATAGAAATCCAAATGACAATGCCCATTCAGCTAGAGTGGGGCTCTGCTGTTCAACTCACAATACTCACTCCCCCACCAACACCCCTTGGACCACCCTCCCCTCCCCTCTTCATCCGCAGTCAGTGAAAGGCGTTCAAAATAAAGCCAGGGAGAAGCTGCAGGAATCGTCATCCTGCAAGTCACTTCACCCATTCATCAGCCACCGCAACCCTATCTCCCTCCACCAGGTCCGTGCTAAAGGATAGATGGGCTCCATGACAAATGATTACACACCATAATGTTGAAGCAATTAGTTTTCTTCACGGACACTACATTTACTCGACACTGGGGATGGCAAGGCAATAATTTAATATATAGGTAAGTCTAACAAGGTGCCGTTTAACTTGAGGCAGCTACAGAAAAGCAAAGTAACAAAAGCTATTTCAGTCACTCAGTAAGCACACCGTGATCTAAAACTGCGACTGGATTACACAAGCTTATCCATACTTGTTTTGCTGGTAACTTAAGAATCTTAGCAGGTCATATGCCTTCTTAAAAGTTGAAAATATGGCCATGCGGAGTCTGCGTACAGTCATGAGAGTGTGTGATCACCGGAGTCCACAGTAAAACAAAAAACAAAAATCAAACAAATTTTGACTACAATATTTTTCAGATTTAAGACTTATGCAGAATCTTTCGAACACACGATCTCACATTGTAACAGTAATTTCCAGATATTCTGCTGTGCTGCAGGCTCTCTCTCACTTGATGAGGTTTGTTTGGTTGTCCTGGAAACAACTGTTGATGTTCCAACATCTGCTGTATTAAAAGTTAAAAGAGTCTAAACTAATTTGTATTAGTCGGAAAACATAATGTGAACATAAGGCCCAAAACCTGTTCCAGAAATATGCCAAAAGGGCTTCCATTTGAAAAATTACACAGGCACTAAAATTGTTTTCATTCAAAATATTGCTGATTTGGCTTAAATAGAGGATGGATGGACATGTCAAAAATTAAACAAATTGTTGACGCGCCACAATTTGTTTCGAAGCCTACAAAATCCTTTTGAAATAATATATTTTAGGATATTAGGATATTGATTTGGGATGATGAAAACCATTGATCAAACAAAAATGATTTCATATTAAACATATTTACGGTGTTCTAAATAATGGAATCAATACTTGCATGTTTCACTTACAGTTATGATCAAATACCCTATTTATTCAGTCTTTGGGGATTTGATGCAGTTACACATAAGGTTTTTAAACCTTTTCGATGGTTTCATGTATCAGCTATAAGACCCATCCACAGTAAGAATCAACAGTATGTGAACCGACTTTGTGATCTGTGTTTACCTACACAAAGGCACCCCCATGGAAGGAGCAGTGTGAACGGCAAGTTGTCTTCACAGGATTGTTAGTTCCACTCCTTGAGTCACCACCACACAGAGGGTGACAAAGCGTAGGGTGTGTAAGTAAGTGTATGTATATGTGAGGGTAGAGAGAGTAGAGTGGGGTGAGGGGAGGTGCACCTCAAAAAAAAAAAAAAAAGGCCCTCATTCCAGCAAGCGGAGAGGCAAATAGGGCCAGCGACGTCACTCAATGAGGCGCTCGCCATGGTAAGCAGCCAGAACCTGCAGTTGCCTGGCTACGGGGGCCTATAATGTGGTGGTATGGATGAGCCTAATAAAAGGCCTGGCCTACAGACATTCCAGCAAGTATGGACACACACACACACACACACACACACACACACACACACACACACACACACACACACACACACACACACACTTTGAAGGCTGGGCAGTCCGAATGATGAAGGAGGGATTAACTGGAAGCCTGTAATGGTCACTGCTAAACAGCTGTGACAGCAAAACCACATTGACTCCATTGTGTTTCACGTTACGAACAAATGCTACATGAAGCCATAAACGTTAATGTCAATGAAAAGTAAGTGAGAAATAAATGCCAGAGGTGTTGCTAGTATCGTAAATATGTCTTGCAGAAACAAATGACACTTCACAGAGAGAGAACCACGAGAGTGACCTCTAAACTTGACCGCCTGCAGCCTGATGGGCCGAGGGGCCACACGGCTCAGGTCACCTCAGGAGTCAGACACATTTCAGAGTGATTTCAGATTTGTGCAGTCACCAGTCAGGACGTGCGTCGTGCCAGAGGTTGGACTGAGCTGATGAGTTGTTTCTCATGACATGAACTTTGAACTCTGAAGCTGGCTTCGGTCAAGCAAGTCGAAAGTCGTTTCCCTCTGCTGACCAGCCTTGATCTCCTCAGAGCAGGAACATCACTGGTCCGAAAGCCAGTTTTTTGTCAGGACTATTTAACATCCTAATATCAGATGGAATATACAGTTTAAGATAACCGAATCCAATGAAAGAATCTTGACACAAATGATGGAACGCCAATGTTTTTATGGAGTGAGTCACACTACCGTCAGAACCAGCAGGTGCGAGCAGTTGACACATTTCCATGAGACAGCGCTTACTCACAGATTGTAGGGCCAAGAGTCAGCAGGTGAATCAATTATGAGAACAAACATGTCTTTGTATACTGAAGTTAAAGACCCTGTGAGCTATCTGTGCGAGAGTGATTGTGGTTCGAGAAGGAGATTTTAAAAAAGAGATGTTTTTTTTTCCTTGAGCATGTACACAAAGTTTGCAGCTTGGTGACTCACAGGTTTTTGTTGAAGCACCGCAGAATGACCAGGCTTCCTGCGCCGTGGACAGCAGAACAGGAAACAGGAAAGAACATGAAGGGTGTGGGAGGGAGGGGGGAGGAGGGGGGGGGGGGGGGGAGTCGTGTTAAGAAATTAATTCTTAATATAACTGTTCTGCTGAAAAACTGTGTGAAAGATACTAACTTGTTATGAGGAAATTTGCAAGCGCATGACTAACAATCTGCTGAGGTCTGCTCTAATGATAAACAACTTTAGATGCAGTGATCATGGTCGCGCAATGCTGCCTGTAAAATCTGCTTCTCTCAGTGTTTGTAGGAGACATAGCGTATGAAACAGGAATTTGAGTGGGGAGATCGAAACCTTTAGTTAGACCGGCAACAAAAGGACTTGTGGTGCAAAAAGAAGCACCAAAAACCACAATTTCTGTGTATGGAGTGTAGTGGGTAAGGTAAACCGCCCCTGGAACGACAGCATGCACACTGACACAGGTACCAGGAAAAGTAGGAGTCGAGCAACTTCATATCCTCCATATTTTTGTAAGGAAATGAGAAATAATCCTTTGTAAAAATGATGGCTTGATGATGGATTTTTGGCAAGACCACCAAGTATTTTGACTACAACCCATTAGACCAAATTGTGGTTCCTAAGCTTTGCTCCTGAACAACAAAAGTTGTTCAGGAGCAAAGTGTTTGTTGAAGTGTCGGCCTCAAGATGTTTGGTCCAACATTGCTGAGATTATTAAGATGGCCTTGGTAGTGAACCTTGAATACCTAGAGGTGAGAGCGCTAACCACTCCACCACCAAGCAACCCTTGATCTCGATTCCATTTCTTGTCAATTCCTTCACGTTTCTTGTTTTATTTCACGCAGCGTTATCTTGTTTTCTCATGCTATCACCCATTTATGTGCACAGTGCACTCGGAATATCAGCTACTGATATCCAAGGAACTGTCTCATCTGCTGATATACAGGGAACTGTCTCTCTGTTCCCTTTTGGGTTAGGATTACATACCTCTTTTTAAACAAACAACCTGATAACATAACGTGTCCTCTGTCATTATGGTTCTTTGTACAACAGGAGAATCCACAACAGTTGCTCTTTTGGGGTTATTTTTTGCATTTTGGTTTAAGTGGTGACTCTAAAATTGCCAGGAGCTGTACGTGATTATCGCTCTCACCTGCCCAGGATGTAGTCGGTGTACTCCAATAGTCAACGCTCACATGTTTGGAAACTGAGTAATGATGGCAATGCTTATGAATGTGTAAACAATAAAAAAGTTTATGGTCTCAGTTTACAGATTACCTAATATTTTATGGATCTTAGCTTATTTTATGCTTCCTTCTGAAGAGTGCATCTTTCCAGCCTTATCAGAAGGTCAACCTGATCTTAACGTCTTTTAAATCCTGCCAAATATGTAAGCACGAATTCTCCAAACCACAGTATATTGGCATTCATATGAAATTTCAGCCAAATAAAAGACAAATTACAGTAAAGGTGAAGTATTATCTTACCATGGCGATAAATCGACTGTACAGGGAGAGAAGTCAAAAACAGGGAGTTTCTTCTCCATTCATGCAGAGTGAGATCATATTTGCAAGGAAGATTTGGACACATGTATCACATCACGTGTGTGTACACAAATTTGTGTGGCTTAATGGAACTCAGCCATTACAAAGTGTAATTTTTAGCCATTTATCCCAACTTTAACAACCCGAACTAACTGCAACCTTAGTCCTTAAACCACAACTTTAAACAGTAAACATATATCAAATGTTAGATATTACATAACACCTTCAACTTCTATTAACTTTAAAGTACAGGCTAGCAATGAAACATCTATCCATCTTCTATATCACATAAACATTTTTTTTCATGCACAGTCACCAACATACACAGGAACACACACACTTAGCTGCAGACTACTATTTTTGCAAGTCTAACTTTTCTAATAGTTTTCACCTAATTCTGATGTTAAATCCTGCCTTCAACTAAAAATGCGATGATTATCCCTATAGGCATTTGCTTTTGGTCCCCCACGGAGGACAAGGCCTCATAATAAACTCTCTCTCTCTCTCACACACACACACACACACACACACACACACACACACACACACACACACACACACACACACACACACACACACACACACACACACACACACACACACACACACACACACACACACACACACACACACACACACACACACACACAGCATGCCAACATGCCATCTTTGTAACTTTCTCATTAATTAACTGCATTTCCTGGATCCTTACATTGTTCTGAATCCTTACAAATGCGTGTCTCACCCCAGACAGACAGACAGACAGACAGACAGACAGACAGACAGACAGACAGACAGACTGACAGACAGTGTTGAGTGACAGCCCTCTGCTGAGATGAAAAAGAGTCCTGGTACTATGAAGAATGTCTGAGTGGGATCAGGAGACATTTCTGATTTGGCATGGTTACCAAAATCTTTGTGATGTCAGTTTTTAATCAGCTGAGATGAAGAAAACAAACTCCTCCAACAAAAAAACTATTCACTGTATCACGCTGACTGCCAGTAACCGTAATAGAGGTGGAGCTGCTTTTAGCTTTGTCTTCTAAGGTATTGGACTCACATACAGTATTATAGTAGGACTTGACAGTCTGTGTTCGAATAAAGAAACACATTGTCTGGGTAAACATAAAAAAACGACAGATGTGTGCTGAGGATATTTTTTCCATACTAATTACTTCTTGCTGATAAACACTAATTATTATCAGGATTGTTGGCTGAAAAAAAAAAACTTGATTTGTGTAAAAAGTGGGGAAAAAATCAGTTCTTAACAATACAATGTTGAAGTGTTTTTCTTTTTCTCTTCCTGGGCTCTCTTTTCTCTTTGTGCAGGCGAGCACAGTGTATTTTCAAGAATAAACGCTGTTCTGCTTGTTATCCATTAAAGGGAGTCCTGCATGACTGCGCCACCTACCACAGAGAACGACAGAAGAGACACCCTCATCACACCCGACTGCAGACTGACACTGCTGCTTTTGAGCCTGTCCTACTTCAATCCTCACCTCCCCCCCGACACTCCTTGCATCCCGGCGTGCAAACTCAAATATAATGGAATGTAACGGCTGTGAGGGTTTTTCTCCACAGAGGCATAAAAACAAGTTGGAGAGAATATATCTTGAAAATGAAGGTTATCTTATCTTATTAAAAGGTGCATCACTGATAGCCTAAGGGAATGGTCTTGCTATTTGTTAATACATGGTTTTGAATCAAAATTTAAAATGAGTGCTACTAAATCAGTTGCCAGGTTTAAATGAGTCCAGATTTAATTGGAATTCTATGAATATATTTCTGTGCTAGTATGAGGCATGTTTAAAGGGGCCTAGTGTAGAATGTAAAACATGCATCATGATGTACAATAGGTGGCAGTGTTGAGTCAGTTTCGCACCATTCTGCCATTTGTATGAGGAGATTTGACACCCACTCGTCTTCCTGGTTGGTAGTTGCAGAGTACAGACTGGGTCATGTATGTATGATGTGTATCTGCTTGTCATGCAGACCACATTACAGCCAAGAAATTAGATAATTGCATGAACTATTAAACTGTTTCTTTCTCTTACAGTGACACAACACACCATCTTGTGGTGTAACATTATACTCCAAGACAAAATATGTCAACACAAGTTACAAAACGTGTTCATTGTGATGGCTAGTACAGTGGTAACTCAAAAAGCTGTGTTTCAAATCACATCAGGACTGTTGTTTTACAAGTTGTACTTTTAAGAAGATTTTTATGAGCTTATATATTTTGCCTGACATGTTATGTGTCATACATTTATCGACTGTCTACATGATCTCTGTGGAGTAAAAATACATTTGGATTACAGACTACTAATCAGTCTTTTGAGGAATAAAATGCAACTCAAAGTGCTTTAAAAGGTGATGATGGCATACCAGTCACTAACTAAAATCTAAAAAGAGTAAAGAATATATATAAAAGTATTTTGAAATATACAGACATATATGAATGTTAGTATGATTAATAACCACAATGGAATCTGTATAGAAGTTAACTGAAAAATAAAATAGAGCTAAAATAGCAGTGGGACATTTAAATACAATAAATATTTGAGCAGAGGTTTGTGTCAGATGGTTGGTTTTGAAGAGTGATAACATATAGCATCTTAAAGACCTTTGTAGGTGTTTACCTTTGCACAGAAGACGGATGGTTTTCATGCAAGTTTAGATTTTATTTTTTTTTACTTTGTTGACTTTGAAGGAAAAACTTATACATGAATGGAATTTAAAGGTTCTAATTTAAACCAATTCAGGGGATTCGAATCCATGCAATTGTTTTTCCAAGGCCATGTTAATCTCTTTTGCTCCAAAGCGCTTTAAAACAATGGAGGAGGAGAGGCTGATTCGGGGAATAACACCCCCAGCTGTGAGAGGGGGCGCCTGGGGTCAAAGGTGACCGGGTCAGAGATCATTAAGGGCATCAGGCTGATGAGCTGCGGTGATGGTGGAAGAAGCAATGCAGAAAATACAGGCCGTTTCTGATGTTTCTGAGAAGCTTTTGAGTGTGTTCAACAGTTTTATGAGGCTGCTTGTATGATTTAGTGTGAGTGTGTTTCACCCAGCGTGATGGGGAGTCGGGGGCAGCGGGCACGAACAGTCAGTGGTACTACGCTGTGCTTCTGGCTGTCCAGTAAAGTTAATCCTATCTGGAATCTGGAATTGTTAGAGGGGGAAGATAGAGAGAAAGAGATGGAAAGACGTTAAACCTTCATTGTATGTAGTTAAAAAAATACAGCAACACACATCCTAAATTAAATCAGAGCTATTTCTTTGAAAGAGCTTGAGGAAAACCTTCGTTTTCAGTGTGGAATATTGTGTTCACATAACACCAGGGCCTGTTATCAGTTTGATTTATCCTTTCAAGCTCAGTAATCTCTTTATTAAAACCACAATGATTAATAAATGGACCAGATTGATATCAAGATTTACATCCTAATTATGATTAATTTGTCTGCAGCGAAGTTGGATGTTTGAGAACCAAATTGTCCGTATGTGAGAAATTAATCATTTTTGATTAAATGGGATATTCTGATATCAGAAAGAAATACTGATTATTATGGTGATAGACGATTCAATGAACCAATATCATGGCAGTGCGAGTGTTAATTTTGTGATTTGGCTGTCGTTGTGCAGAAATACATTCCCGAACATAATGACCTCAAGAATGATACTGCCTTTATAGGGTAGTGGTATATGAAAGCAATTTATTAGTTAGCAATTAAAAGAACACTGATGCTTTGTTGATAATTAGGTTGTTACACCTGCTCACACATATAGTGCCACCATTAAACCACAAAGTGACTGTTGTAAAACAAAGCCTTTGTATGGACAGTGTTTCTTACTGTGTTCCTGTGAACCGTGTTAATTCGTTTCTATTCTATGTGCAACCAGAGGATGCACCTAAATGATTAGTAACGCTCGAGTCACATTTAGATGTTACATTGAATATCAGCACTCATAAAGAAAGTCTCATCGGGTATTTCCTTCAGAAGTAACTGTGAGATGTCATGGATAAAATCAAAGTGTTACAGTGGTGATTCCTTTTGGTGATGGAATAGTGATTTCTCTTTAAAACAACAGAGATAAATATTGTGAATCTGTCAAATTGGACATTTCTGTATCGTCAGAAAAACATGTTGCGTCACTGAAGTCACCCTCATAACATCTAAGCCGCATTAAGCAGCTCAGCTTGCCCCTGTTGAGGCAACACAACTGTTTGAGTGTGAGGCCCTTAGATAAAGCTGCTGTCTACATCTACACAGTGACTGCATGAGCCAGCCTTTAGGGGGGTGTTTCCCTCAGTGTGTGTGTGTGTGTGTGTGTGTGTGTCGGGTCTGTTGGATGCCACATTCCTCAGAAGCAGAGCGGCGTAAAGGGCAGTGGCCCCACTTCACCAGAGGTGCAAGAGGGGGGATGGAGAGCGGAGTGATTGACGGCTGAGGAGAGAAGGCCAAATGACGGGCTGAACAGGTGGAGGTATGACCAAAACACTGGGAGGGCCACAAGTTGTCTCAGCTCACCGACCGTGCGGGTCAACGTCAGGTAAATGTGAATATAGTAACAGTTGCTGCAAACGTTTCCCAATTGACAGCAAAAGTTGAAAGTTTTGTTCTTCCGGAAATTAAAAGAATCTGAATAAAAAGCAATAAGACATGCCTGTTTTGATACTGTGGCCTCACTTTAGCCAGTGTAAGAAATAGTTTGCACCTGTGAGGTAGAAATATTATCATCAGTGGCACTTCCTCATCAGTTGATGAGGGAGACGATTTGTTGTGGGGAGTCTTGAAGGCAGCAGCTGAAAGATGAAGATTCTGTAGGTTAATTAGAATAATATCAAGTTATGTGAAGCAGCTTTTAGTTGTTGAGTCACAGTTACACTTCCGTGTTTTACAGATGTTTGTTCATTCTTTTGTGACTGGAAAAGGAAGTTCATGCACCCTTCTGATGTTTCTCCTATAGTTCTCCTCTATTCAACTGCTCTACTTTTCACTCAACATACTGTCCTTAAAAAGGTTCAGGGCTCCGATGATCAAAATATCAGCAATTTAACTAAAAGCAACTATATCAACTAAGATCATGTGATGCTATCAACAGGTGGAACCACTTTTCTTCCTCCCAGTTCTCGGTCACTCTAAAGCTTTATAACTTTCCCTTATGTAAAAATGACACATTTAATGATTTACTCTGAAGACTACAAACGAACTGACAAATCAAGAGCTTCATTTATTTGAGAAAAGAAAAATCTGAGTGAAAAGAAGGAAAATTCCTGCACAGTTGAGTTTCTTGTTGGAAGTTTAACCAGTTAAAGTAAAAATGGTTTCAGTTTGAGTTTTCCCCACACTTCATGTTGAGACGTACCAGTCCTGTTGCTTCAAGTACACATGTTACTCTCCTGTAATAAAAGAAGAGGTTGGAGGATGATACTTTAAGACCTAAAACCTTCAGTTTCACATATTTATAGACTTTGGTTGACAGGGATGTAGGAGCTGGCTCTGGAAGATATAAACCAGAATTCTGCTTTATGAGCAACTTTTTAACTCAGAAACACGCTGGTGAGGTTTATATAACATCCATGTACTGCTGAATGGATTACATGTCTATTAAATTAGCTTTAAATGATTCAAATGACCAAAAATGGCTTATTAAAAAGCAGAATAAATGCAGAATGAACAATGTCTGTAAAAGCAAAACCAGAGGCTACTTGACATAAGACCTTTATCTCCGTGGTACTGAACTGCTCAACCTGAACTGTAACAGTTTGGGTCTGGAGAGCAACGCCTTGACGTGACTTAAAAAAAAACACACAAAAGAAAAACCGTGATCATGGATGCGAGAGTCCAAGCAGCTTGAGTCAAAAAACCCTTTAAGTGAAAATGGCACACACACAAAAATAATAATTTTGCATTAATATCCCTGTACTGCTGCAACCTTCATATAAATAATAATCTATTCAGATTCTTACTGCAGAATATGGTTCTGTGGCATTAAAGCTGTCCTTGTTGGAATGAAGTGTAGGTCGCCATCTATCAGCTGACCCCCAGCTGCAGCCTGATGCAGATCGCTGCACGTTCCAGTCCCTCTGCACGTTCCAGTCTCACTGCACGTTCAGTTCAGTTCGCTTTCCTGTGACGCCATCCAAACACCCTTCTTCCTGAAGGTCACGTCTCGTCCTGATCCGAGAGCGATAATGATCTCAATCACCCCACAGAGAGCAGCTCAGCCCTCTCCTTTCCCGGCCTATATTCTTCAATATGGGCCAAGGCTGCAGAGCCTCACCTTTGCCCCACATGAGTAGGTTGAGCTGAGGAGTTGTTTCATGTTTCACTTCAGATCAATAAAATGTGCAAAAACATTAATGCCCACATTGTTCCACTGTGACATTTATCATTATACACTTCCCATTTTGTATATTCAATTTCTGTCTTTCACGACAGACGTATCATCTGAATATTTACTTAACTGTTTACTGTTTACTTACTTTACTGTGCTTAACAAGTCAGGCTGTTTTATGACCATCAGAACATGTTAGTCGAACAAGCGCATATTATTGTATGAAAAAGTGAGGCATCTGATTTAATGACACAATAAAAAAGATCAGGACAAAAATTAATTTGCGGAAAATGAAAGAAAATGTATCATTTTAAACTAAACACATAAGTTACAAGTAAATAAAACAAGGCCAGGACTTCAGTCAAAGCAATTAAGTAATTTAAAATGATTTATTAATCAAAGTTAAAATTTAATGCAACTGCTCACAACAATAAAGAAGAATGAAAGAAACCTAAAATCCAAACTTTAAACAATTACAAAGACACTGTACAATATACACACACACACACACACACAAAAAAACCAATAAAACAGGGTCATAAGAATAAAACACGTTAGACGCACGTGATTCCTTCCAGCTTCGTGTGAAGATATGAGGAGCAGCAGATGTGAGGCTGCGTAAGCTCGATGTGGAAGTTTCTCATGACAGGAGCGTGATGAGAGCATCCAGGAACTTACTTCTGTCCTCCGTCTTCAGCTCAATTACTGCAGAGACAAAAACAGGTGAGGAGGGAAATAAGAGTTCCTTCATCCCCCAGACACATGTTTAGTGATGTGAGCCTACGAGTGAAATAAGACGAAATACTCAAAAGTTCTTCCACCCAATAAAATGATTTGTTAAATACCAGTAAAATGATATAAGTAACATTTAAACCAGGATTTTGGTGCTCTGGCCCAAAACTGACAGCTGAACAAATTTGGATGAACAAAAAGAACCGGCGGCCCCACAGTGGCGCCATGTAGTGGTGAGTGCTCTTGCTTTACAGCAAAAAACGTTTGATAGTTTGTATAATCTCCCTGTACATCGGTTTTCTCAGGCTACTCCACTTTCAGAATATGCATTTGTGGTACTTGGTGACTTTAAAATGTGTGTAGATTTGAATTGAATGTGCGACTGTCTGCTGCTCCCTGACCAGTGTCATGGATAGAAGATGGAGGGACAAAAAGAACAAAACAAGTCAAGGTTGCCACCTAGTGTCTGAGCAGAGGAAGAGGAGTTCACTCACTGGACGTGTCGAAGTGGTCATGCAGCGTTCTGGAGCTGGTCGTCTCTGCCGCTTTCTCAAAGGCCCGACCAAAGAAGCTGAAAGCACACGGAAAGACTTCATTCAAAGTCGGACTTTTTTTTTCTTCTATTTTGAAATCGAATAATAATCGTCAGAATAAGTACATAAATACTGTTCAGTAGAGAAGTATTAATGATTCTCATTTAACAGGATCTCAATAAAAGATGAAGTCTTTATGATCTATATCAGAGTTGACAAGAGACACAAACATTCAACTAAATGATGCTGCGTCTGTTTCTAAAGTTACACATCAGCAAAAAAAAAAAAAAAAAAGAAAAAGTTTCTTGGATCAGCTTCATTTCCTTTGTTTACCACCGTCTTCCTGTTGAAAAGTGAGATCTTACTTCTTCTTGTCAGACGTCTCAGACTCCGGTGGAATCCCCACAACAATGACGGTTCCCTTTTCCACGTCCTTGGGAGCCGCCATGATGAGAGGAAGAAGTTTGCAGCGTTTATTTCGTGTCTAAACAGTGAAGACAAGGAGAGAAAAAAAACACTCATCAACAGCGGGATTTCAGTCTGATCCCGAATCGGTTTTAATCGCCAGCAGGCACTCACAGAGTGAAGAAAAGCCTTGAGGAGGTATTTGGAGAGCAGAGTCAGAGCCATGGGCTTCGAGAAGAGCTTCACATCTGGTGTTCCCTTGAAAGAGGAGCAGAGGATTCATCTCAGCTGCGTAAACTCAGAAACATTCACACACAACGTGGATCAGGACTCCACACACTCATACCTCCATGAGGTAGCAGTAGAGGAAGGGTCCCTGTGACAGGATGAGGTTGGTGCAGATGCAGCTGGCGACAGTCTGCTGGATGGCCATCAGCTTCTTCTTCGCAAGGTCGATCCCCGAATGCAGACGAGGAAGGTTACTCCTGCATCGCAACAAAAATAGGCAAACCTTTTCACATCTTTAAAGAAGAAGATCAGTCCGGCTCCTTCATATTTCATGAGCAAAACGCAAATGAAATATCATCCGAGCAGAACAAAACACACCTGGAGAGGGAATCCAGAGCCTTGATGAAGTTGTCACCGTCACTCTCGTCCTTCTCGGTGCTCTCCAGCAGGGCGACCGTGGCATGAACCATGTCACTGGCCAGGAAACGGTTTTGAAAGCCGAAGTGAACTCCAAACGTCTGGATACGGACGTCCTTCATGCTGATGACAGAAAACAGGCCGTTAGGCACTGACAATTCCGAGTACGTGACTTTGAAGTGTGTCTTCATACCCGTATTTATTAGAGGACTCCTCGATGACGTCCCTCAGGTTTTCCTTGATCGACATGTCCATGGAATTAAACTTTTGTCGCACTTGTTTGAGGGGAAGACTGTTGACGTCACAAAACACAAAATCAAAAAAAAAAAAAATATATATATATATATATTTTTTTTTTCTCTATAGACATCTTACAGAGTTAGTTATTGGAGGTAGGACGTGTTGATTACACACTAGTTTGACCTACTTTTCTGCAGTAGAGTAATGCGAGGTGTAATTGAGGATTCGAGTTTTATGCTGCAAGACAATTTTCTACAGTCATTAAGTCACGGGAAGGTAGCGACACAGACAGATTGCAGCGACACTGTAGATCATAAAATGAATTTTAAAGTAGAAATTATCAGATGCATGCATAATACTTTGATAAATTTCAATTGGAGATATAATTTGTCATTTTCAATAAATGAGGAGCAATACTTTTTATACACGCTACTGGTGGAAGTGCTCAATCACTTTCAGTCGGGATTATCCAGCAGAACTACAAGAAGATAATTCATCGAGTACAAAGGATGAAACATTCACACACTGACAACGGAAACCTGAAATTTAACACAACCACAGCTATACTGGGACAGACACCGTGATGCTTTCTATAGAACAAAGGGAACAACTCGCAACACTCCAAAAATCACTGATCATCTAAAAATGATCTTTATACAGACTGTTTATTTAATCATTATGGTCAGTTCTAATTGTGATTTATATAAAAGTTCTAAAGATTTTTCATTATCACTGCACATTTTCACCACTACAGCAGCCTGAAGTCACTTGACACGGTCAGTCACATTGTTCACTGACACCCGTCCTACCAGCTGAGCCACAGTGACCACAGGGTGACGTCCAAGGCAGACGTTTCTATTTGCACAAATAATTAATATATACTTAAAAATATCCTCTACTTAATAAATTTAAGTAACATTGCTCCAGACTGCTAAAACACAAACAGCAGTGAGTTGACAGAAACATACCCCATGTCAGCCAAGAACTCCTGGAGTTTCTTTTGTCCATTTAGGGTCCAAAGCTTGAAGTTGCAGGACGTGTAGCAGGAATTGCAGATGCTCTCATACAGAGACCAGTGCTGGTAGAGCGTCAGACGCAGGCTGGAGCAGAAAGTTTAAAGAAAAACACAGGACTTCTGCCGTGATGAGAGACAAACTTGAGATATAAAGATCCATTGTGTGAAGAATGCAGATGAATTAAGGATACTCGTATTCGAAGGAGATTCTCATGCAGTCGATGGAGAGACTGTTCTCCTCGTCCTCGTTTCGGTGATTGTGTCGGGAAACGTGCCGCTGCATCGTTGCAATGTCTGTTACATACTTCATACTGAAACAGTTAAAAAGCAGACACGGTTAATTGGAATATTTGCGAACAGCGGCTCTCTAACGAAGATAAAGAAAAACACGTGATTCCCAATGATCTTGTGGAGGTGAAGACTTTCTTACTGTGTGATTTTGTCGTGAACCCACTGGTCTGTCAGCCCGATGATGGCCCACCTGCAAAAACAACCCGGTCTGCACTCAACACTGTGAACTTTAATTGTTCTTATGTCACCAAAATAAAAAAAAAGGCGCTCCTATATCTCACCAGAGCATGTCCTTTGTGTCTTTGGTCAAAACCCATGCAAGCTCAAAAAACATCATCGAGGCCTGGCAGAGGAAAAGAGTGAAAACATTTCGATGGAGGTGAAGTGAATGTGAAGCGACACACCATGAAAACTCTTATGCTATTTTGATGTTTCAAGACACAGAAAATATCTTAAACTCACAGATGTTCCATGGTACTCATACTGCTCGTAGTCAAACAGGATTTCCCTCCTGTGAAACCAGAAATATCAGCACATGTTGAGCTATTTTAATTTATAGTGTAAAAAAAAATTCAATAAACACTTTACCTGTGCGCCTCCCACTCCCTCTTGGCCCGCTGCCTTTCGATCCTCCTCTCCACGGCGCCCTGACACAACACAAACACACAAACGTAAACATTCCCCTCCAGTCCACTCGGCTGGCTCATGTTAGTGTGGCCCACTAATTCAATACTTCATCAAATCTCCTCCGTTTGCCCGAGGGCTCCGAGCCTCCATCACTCTCATTTCCAGAGTCGTCTCCTTCTTCGTCATCCCGAAAAATGTCGTCATAGGAAGGCACGCCCAGGTCATCGTCCTGTTTGATGAGCAGTTTAATCTGTGGGGGAAATAACAGGCGTCAACATACCGTTCACACGCACAAGTCAACTGCAATAGGTTGAATGATTACCACAAATTTGATGCAGTGCTTTTCCAATCTGACATTAAAATAATCTTCAAGATTTCATAAAACAAAATCAAATTCAGACGACTCTACTAAAGCGGAGGGATGAAGTCCTTAAACATCATTCAGTGTAATCACTAAGAGTGTTTTCTCCTCACAACACTCTACAGTTTGAACTGAAAGGATCATGTCAGATTACCTGAGTGTCGTTGTAAACATTGACCACATCCACAGGCCGGTGGGTGTCACAGATGAAGAAGATGGAGTCATCATCAGGCTGAAGCATCTCGAGGAGATCAACATTTGCCCCGCAGTTGATGAGGACGAAGTATTGAAACTACAACCAGACACAAACCAAAAATAATGCACTTTTAATATGAAAACATTGAGCATTTCATCATCACCTCTTCCTCATTGGTGAGTCAGTTTTAAATATACCTGCTCTTTATGCTCGAAAAAGGCCGTGCCCAGGTCCTGCCAGCCAGTGACCGGCACCAGTGTGTACTGGATCTGGTCACAGTGAAACAGTGCCTAGTGAAGAAAGACACTAATTAAATAAATATTGTTAAATACAGTACAATACTTCTTCTTTAAATGAAGCCGACTCTTAATTCCCCTTTGATACAGAAAGGAAAGTGACCGTGATAGGAGTAGGGTTAGTTCAAATATGAAGAGTGATTTTACAGTAGATATAAAAAGGTGATAATACAGTTTTATTGCTGAGCAGCCTCGATTGGCATTTCTTATTAATTATCAGTCTATTTTCTGATGGAAATCCATCTCTCAAGTTACACAACTCTATATTCAACTTATAGATGCCAGGAGCTGGATCCGGTTTTCCACATTGTACAAAAAGCAGGATAAATCCAGGTCGCCACAGGATTAGGAGAAAGATACACATTTATATACACACACTCACACCTACTGACAATTTAGAGAAGCCAAATCACCAAATACAATTGAACTCTATGGGACTGTGGGTTAAGAATGGAGGACCTGCAGAAAAAAAACAACCCCAAAACATGCGCAGGAAAAACATCAATATTGAAAGGCCAACAATCCCAGAATCAAACAGGACTGCTGTATTTATATTTTGAGACCAAGGTCTGGGGTGCATTTCATTTATTCTAGGATGATGGAGGAACCCAGTGTGTGTGTGTGGGTGTGTGTGTGTGTGTGTGTGTGTGTGTGTGTGTGTGTGTGTGTAAGCCGCTCGCCTGGGATCTTACCTGCAGAATCTTACAGGCACACAGGGCGTCGATATCTGACGCCACCAGGAGTGCAACTCTCTGAAAGCAAAGTGAGAAGCACCTCAGACCTCAGACTTCATGTTTCAAGTCTTAAAGTGAAAGATGGCTCCAGCCTGTCGGCTCGGTAACGTCTTCAGCCTCCCGCTCCTTTTTTCAAAACTCACCTGGTTACCGACAACTTCATAAAATTCCTTTCGTATGTCTGTGACGAACATTTCCGGGTGTCGTTTAAAAAACTTTCACGATAAGCCAAGAAGAGTAAAACAATGCTATAGAGGAGTGAGAGGCAGGTTACTCTGTTTTGATGTCAGACTCGCCGCTGCGCTGTTCCTGCTTGCAAATGTGGCGCCAAATCCACGCGACACTTCGAACCAATCACAGGAGAGGAAGTATGTAACGTCACGCAGTTTGGTCCCCGCCCACTCTGCTGACACGACAAAGCAGCCACTGAAAACGAGGTGCCATTTGATGCAAATAATTTATTTCATATGATCCTATTAAATCAAATAGCTTTATCGGTTTTTAAACAGATTTTGACCAAATCATTTTTCTATAACCATTCTGCTTTGTCGTGATCACACTTTTACTATAACTTAGTTGTTACACATACTTTCTGAACGTGTCATCACCTTCAACTCACTTTTAATTTGATAAAAGACACAGCCTTCTCACAGCACCCGCATCTTCCACGCAGAAACAAAGTCTATAATATCATATTTTATTGTACATAGTTCACATTGGTCATTTTTTTTAATATTACAAATTTGTTCCCTGATGCAAATAGTTTTAAGATAATCAAATTCAAAAAGGACAACATCATACCAAAAACAAAATGTGCATATGAAAATGTGTGCATGATCTGTTAAGTTTTAATGTAAATGTGTTATTAATGCAAGACGGTTAAATATTTTGAGTAAGAAACTTTAAATAATGTCAAATGTGTTAAACATCAACTTGGATATCTGCTGAGGAGGAGGATGCATGCATCTCAGACTTGGAAGGTTATTACCTTGTTTTATTGTTCAAGTATTTTGTCTACAAGAGGATCAAATTTCTGCTGACCAAACTTTGTGAAAATAGTCAGCAACTTACATGAAATTTACTTTTTCATGAATGCATACAATATATTCGAAAAATCAGTTCAAGAACATAATTTACAATCATTGCAGCTTTTAAACAGATCAACTACGCCAGTCAGCCATGACACTGGGACCACCTGTCATATAAAGTCTATTCCTCTATTTAATAAATTAAATGAAACTTGACCACTCACCATTTTGTTTGATACTTATCCTATCTTGATCCAATTGTGATAGATACTGACCACCACAGACAGGAAACAACTTCAAGAGCTACAGTTTTGAAGATGCTGACCCAGACATCGAGCCACTATAATTCAGATCTTTACACATACCCATTTTCTAAGACACTATCTTTGAGGACAAAATGTTCATCTGTAAGTGGTCATATTGTTATGGATGATTGGCATATATGTACATCAAAACCATCAAAGATCACAAACACACATCTTTAAACTGGGTTGTTGTGTGAAAAGAAGATATGCCAAACAATGTGCGTATTGTAGGATCATTTGAAAACATCACTTAAGTGTCACAAAAATAGTCATTGAAAGCATTGCACGGACAATCAGGAAGCTGCCCCCAGCAGGAGCTGCTACAACATGAAACCACAAGACGAGACTAGTTCTGAATGTGACATAAATAAATCAAACAAGCAAATCTGAGTATAATATGCAATAATGACAGTAGAGCTGAAAGAGAACAAACAAAATCCATAATCTGATTCAGTATAAATTTACAGGGAACAATTACATTAATGAAAAAAAAAAGAAAAAAAGAGGGAAAGAACGAGGAAAAACCTTGTTGCTCCTCAGTTGTGAAACATGCAAACATTTTATCAAAAATGCAAGAGTGGAAATAGTTTATATTTTTCCCTGAAAGCTCCCCATGTGCCTACAAATGATTCTCATCATCATGATATCTATTAATTCACACATATTCAAAATTCAAGTAGACTCCTAAATGTCCCCAAATGAAGTACACATGTACATCCTGTACACTCTGTAGGTAAGCTCAGTTATTGTTTTAAGCAAAGGTGTCAAGGTACTCTTTTTTTGTCTTCATTTTATCTCGCACTTCAAGTTTTACACTGTACATGGAAACATGTCCCTTTGACTCAATCAACAATTACTATGAAACAAAGTTAAGTTTTTTTTTCTGAGGTAAAAGAAAAAAAGGCAGCATGCCACATTTAAGTAATATGGAGTAACTTAATGAGTGAATTCTATACACCGGTTAAAAAACGGGTGACTTGCAAACGTGACAGAGCATACACTGTAACATGCAGTATATACTTCATTCACTAACCACATTATGTTTTAAACAAAAGGCACAAAACCATCTTTTTTTCTTCTCCCTCGTGTGGTGTTTGGTGTGAAAACACTGTAATCCAGTTACTTTGAGCTCGACTCCCAGCCACGAGCTAAAGTGCTTTTGTCCCTGCAGAACTTCAGAGATGTTTGGTCGTTTCTCACAGTTTCACCTGGAAAAACCGTAAATGTAACATGTACATTTGAAGCCGTTTCCACTGTGAAACCAAAATGTACCGGCACAATTACAAGACGAAACGGAAGGTGGAGTGACCGCAGAGAAGCAAAACTCAACACACTGACGCAACTCAAATGGGAGAATTCACAAGCTTAAATTAAGACGATGACAAAACAAAAGGAAACCACCCAAATTTTACACACTAGAGCAACTATTTAACAGGATAGAAAAGCCAACCAGCAGGAGCGCTGGGGGGCGAGCACCATCACCAGGAGAGGTTACAGTTCATCTGAAAGCTCAAGTTTCACCATCACTCCGAAAACCGACCAGGCCACCGCATCTCTCCGGCTCTGGAGAGCGTTCAGACCGAAGACGAGGCAGCGCACGAGTCAGCACTTCAGTCCGTGTGCAGTCATAAAACAAAACAAACAAAAAAAACAACAACCCAGACCTACGGGAAGCCTGAGACCTTCTGATGACAGGTAACATGTATCTTAGGGTTTGTTTACAGTCGTATTAACATGAGAGGATGTGATCAGACGTGTCATCCGGTTAGAGTGGAGGTGAGAGTGATCATGTTGTACAGCAGGCACTGCCAGAAGTGAAGAGTGACTCTGCTACATTAAGTTACACACAGAGGAACCGGCGTGGTAACCCCCTTTTTCTTGTGAAGACATTCTAAATATGCTTAAAGCGCTCAATACAGAGGCAGCAGAAGAATAAATAGTAATATATGAGTGATGAAGAATGAAAAAGTCTGCGTTCAAATTCAAGGGCTTTGCTTTGGGCTTAAAAGGTTTTTCTGCCCCGAATAGATTCATCTTTTATAGTAATCCACAACTGAAATTCATTCACTGAGGCCAGTTCAATTGACATTGAACAATATTTTCAGAAAAACTAGAAGGGTCAAAGTGTTGAGGAGGTGTTATCACGTCGTTGGCTATTAAGTCTCCATGTTAACAGTCAGAACAAGTTAGAATAATTCCACCTTTTTGATTTAGGCCTAATCTAACGGGCTGTTGCTACAACTGGAGTAAATCCCTTTTACGACAGCACGATGGCAGTTTGTCAGTTTAAGACACGGCATCTCTCTATGTATCCATTGCAATTGATGTTTTAAAACATTATGAGGTTGCTGTCCTTTGTTTCTTTGTAATTTATCGGAATACGTTCTCGATATATTCCACACATTCAGCAATTTTGATCTCACAAATCAAGTATGACATGATAAAAAGACTCAACAGCTCAAACAAAAGATTTGACACAGTGAGTTGTGAAATCTGAAGGATGTGCTTGTGCTATTTCAGTCCATAAATGGGGAGGATATAAAGCTCCGGGTGTCCGTCCTCAAGACCATAAGAAGTAGCTGAAATCCCTTCCACATTACTGACGTTCAATCTTAATGATCAGGTTTTGTTTTTGACGGGAGGTGGAGAATGAAGGTCCATGCACAGAAATCAGAAAGTGTTTGCCTTTAGGGCTCGACCGTGCTTTGGAAAGTGATGCAAGTTTACTTGACAATCACAAAACATTTGACTCTACATGAAGAGACTGCTTCACAAAAGCTGAACCAGAGACCGGCGGACAGTGGACCGCTGGTGTGTGATCGACAGGCACGACACTGAGCATGTGCAGGGAGGAGCGGCGTCAAGAGGACATCTAAAAGTCACACATCCGGTATGAAGTGACATCTTTTTAGGTTTGGGAATGCTCATTAAGTTTGTGTGGTACTTGTTGGACCGGTGATGTGCCAACGCAGCCATCATTAGTTTGTGAATCCATCGAGAGTTCAGTTGGGAAAACAGAGCGTGTGTCATGTGTCTCCATACTAATCGCAAATTCCCACAATAGAGTTACATGGACCGATAATGAACAATAAATATTGACGTGCTGACGAGCATGTAGCCTGACTCAGTCGCTTCACTGTCTAAGACAAGAGTGAACGACACCAGTACAGACGGCAGAGTGCCGGTCAAGCTGCTCTACAGGGGCAGGATGTAGTTGGAGTTGGACAGCTTGTGCTCCTGAGCAGCGGGAATGGTCTCTCTGTGACGTAGAGGTCTGTGGGAGTCGGGGTCCTGGAGTGGAGGGTAGTGCTGTCTGTAGCAGAGCCAGGCGAAGGCGAGACCCAGCAGAGACCCCACCAACACATCTGCATGGAGGAGAGGAACCGGAACACGCACAAAATAAAACTCGTGAGGATGTTTCATTTCAAATCGAGGCTTAATATGTGAGATACAACACAACTAATACTGAGAATACCTTTATATTTTATTTTTAAAAAATTAGAATGATCTCAATGTGATTCATGGAGTAATCGTGAAAATAGCAAGAACAAATAAAAACAGGATGGAAAAAACAATCCAGATTAGAATAGGCTGAACACGATGCACTCTGAAGAATCGTAAACCTTTAAGAGAGTAGACGTTTTAAATGATTTTTTTTTTTAAAGGTGTCTGGGGTCTGTTGATCTCTTGGGTTATAAGGAGGGGCATTCTTCAGCCCAGGGGGGAGCAGTGCAGAAAGCCCGATCTCCCCCGTGGTGCAGGGTTTTGTTCTGGAGGATGGAGACGGTTTGGGTATTTGGATTGTGGAGTGCAAGTAGTGGTTTGTGGGCGGAGCAGCTTCTTCAGGTAAGTCAGAGGCGTTTCCATGGAAACACTGATGTGTGAGAAGAATGACCTTATAGCCGATTCTTGCTGAGAGCCGGAGAAAGTGGAGTGAGTGAAGAATGGGTGTGATATGGTCATATTTGTAGAGTCTGATCAGCGTCCTGGCAGCAGTGTTCTACATGACTGTTTTCAGGACTGTGATTATTGAATTTAATTCTGTCCGTTAATAAGCGTCTCATTTTCTTATTAGATTTGTCGTAGTTTATCCTACCTTACACCCTGATGATAACTCATTGTCTTTGATGAAGTGTTTTTTTCCAATAACAATAAGATTTGTGGAAAGTATAAACACCCCAGTAGATTATGTTAATATCATTCAGCCCTGAGCGTTAAGGTTAGTTCACAAATGCTGCATCTGAAAATTCTAATAACGCGTCACTGTTGATCTCGTGTTGTTCAGTCTGTGGCGTCGCAATTCCTCTGATAAACTGTCTGTGCAGTTCACTTGAACAGTTTCCTGGATTGCTCATATAGGCCAATAATTCTATACGTCACGTGTGCGGTGACTTTACAGCAGTGTTTCGACACTGACCTTGCCAGTGGTGTTTATAGTCGCAGGTTCTGGAGAGGGCGATTACGGTCGCCATGAGCAAAGGAGTGAGGAAGGCACACAGCCGCCACGCTCTGCCTTGGCCTGCCGCGCTGAAGCACCGCAGCTTTCCTGCCAGGTACAGTGCTGTGAAGCCCAAACCTGCAAAGGCAACTACAAACAAAGAGACAGGGTCAGAGCGGCCACGGGAGGAAGAGGAGAGTTTGTACAGAGGCAGTAAGACAGAGAGCAGGGCCAGAGCTCAGGAGGTGCTCTTCAGAGGAACAGGAGAAAACCACAGCCTGAGCGCAGAAACACATTTGATGAATCTATTTTAAGACGTACGTCCTCCTGCCTCACTTTGTCCAATATTCTGGTCTTTGTTGTTGCCCACTGATGGAGAATGTTGCAGTCATAAAGGAGCAATTGACCATAAGAGGCTCTTACAGGATGAGTGTCCGCTGGGAAAGCTCTTTCTGCCCTCGATGACGGCATCGGGGTCGCCGCTGCAGCGCATCTCCAGGTTCATCTGACCATCCGGGAAGCAGCGGTAGAAGAAGTCCGGTCGGGGCCTGAGAGAGGGGAGGGAGACCAGTTCAGGCTCTCATCCGCATTGATGCCGGCTGTACTGTGAGACGCACGCCACTGACCTGCCCACAACAAGCTTGATGACGTTGGTGAAAACCCCGTTCAGCACCAGAGTCAGAGTGGAAGCTGAGAGACAGAACGGACGAGAGACACATAAAGAAAACGACCAGTCCAGTAAAATCAAGTTACTGATTTAAAAGAGAAGAGACACTTCGGCGTGTGTGTGTGTGTGTGTGTGTGTGTGTGCGTGTGTGTGTGTGTGTGTGTGTGTTTTATTACCGAGTGAGGCTTCTTTCAGGTCACCACGCTCCGACTTGTTCAGGAAGGTGAAAGCCATGATTACAATCAGCGGGGTGAAAACCGCCACACTCTGAAGGACGTGGAGAGAACAGCAACAAATCAATCCCACGTCCATTATGTGGTGTGGCACTGGAAGACCCGCCAAGAGAACTCATGGAACATATGGACCCACAGAGCAACAGAACAGAGGTTCAGAAGGAGGCGAGGATGTGTTTGATTCTACTCTTCACATTAACCACAGCGCGAGTCTTGATTCTTGCCGCCACATTCAGACGACCGGCTCAGAATTTGGCAATAAAAGCATGAGAGCGTTCATAACATCTTCTTCGCCTCCACCTCACCCCGTCCACCGCCTCGTCGACTCTTACACCGACCGTCTCCACGTTCTCCTTCACCACAGTGAAAACCTCGTTTAAGACCGTCTCCAAACTAAACACCATTTCTTTCAGATTTTCCCAAGGCTACGCTTTAGACTACGACCGTTACAGTAATGTAGCGTCACAGTGGGGAATGCTTTCAGCTCCACCCTACAAAAACGAAGGCAGAGAGCCAAGGGACCTCAAACTTGTGAGACGCGTTCAGACTTCCTGAGATGAGGACATACGTACAAACATCAGCGAGGTGGACACGTGGTCTCTCTCCACACGATGGAACTTATAGAGCCACATCTCCTCCGGCTGGATCTCTCGGTAGAAAGGAGGGAGCTGCTCCGTCACGCTGCGGAGAAGCGCAGAGAGTCTCAACGCAAACATTTAGGTTTACATTTAAGTGTGATTAAAGAGAGACAGGCAGCTTACAGGAACACCACCAGCAGAGCCAGCCGGACGGAGACCTCCGAGAGGAAACCCCGCAGCAGCCTCTTCTTCATTTTGCTTCTTGGAGTGGACTTCAGTCGACTGCACACATGGCCGCTCCGCCCTCTCTGTTTACTGGATCTGAAGACCATTCAGCACACAGCAGAACTTCAAATGATAAAGAAAACTGTTACTCAGTTATTAAGTGACTCCGACCACGGTGTAATCACAACACGTGGACACATTAATTACTTTCTTTTCATGGAGCCACCTCAGACTGATAAAGCAGGCCGGTAGCTGATAAGTGCTCAGTACTTGATGTGAGTAATGCACAAGCACTGGGCCTCTTTACAATAAATATGATGACTGGCGATGGGAAAGAATCAACGCAAAATAACCTCTTAGATCATCTTTCATCCTCAGATAGTCCAGATCCCATTGGAGCAAATGTTTGGTTATGTTACTATTACATTAAACTGTCCTACACAAGGCTTATCTTATTTACTTAACAACTTCAAATATGTACAAGTAAATAACAGACTCCTGAAAATGTCTACAAGAGTCTTTGCTGTGAGACAGTTGGAGCGAGTTTATTAAAAGACACTGAAAGTAGGAATGAGGGATCACAAATATCTAACTGAGTTTGAAACCACCAACAAAGGACCAGCGGCTCAAAGGACAAAGGATGTTCTTAATGGAAAAGTGAACACACATACTCAGAGTCCAAGACGCACAACTGGGAGAACAATGGAGGACATGGACTGAAAAGGACAAGACTGGATTATAAACAAGAAGAAATGTAAAAACCCTGCAGGCCTAACATGAAGGCAGATCCCAAATTGCCTTGGTTTGTTAGTTTTAGATTCGTATATGGAAAATGTGTTTTCTTATAAAGATGTAGGTGAAAACAAACAAACAAATTCAGTTTCGTTTTAAAGAGTCCAGGTCTGGGTCTGGGGAATAACTCTCCCATTGCTGCTCTCTTAGAGAGGATGTTAAAGGGTTAAAATCAGGCCTCTCTGCTACTTTTACTTATTCAGGGCTGCTGAAGACAACAGAGGTGTGTATTTGTTTATGAAACGCCCAGAGACAGGCCAACGTGCTGCACCTGCGCCCCCCGCCTCCAGGTGGGCCACATCCAGGGGCTCCTCCACCCAAACAGCTTCATGATGAGAGAGAGAGAGAGAGAGAGAGAGAGAGAGAGAGAGAGAGAGAGAGAGAGAGAGCGAGCCTGCTAACAGGCAGAGCTAAGCTAACCAGCAACATCTGGATCATTTCCGCCTCGTGACAGCCAGTTACTGTGAATCACTGACCTCAGACAGACTGCGGCTTTAGCTCCTCATCCTTCAGCACGAGCCGGGCCGCCTCATCTTCATCTGTGCCGAAGGAGGAAGTCGTTCATATGAAAGAAATCAGGATGCATCCCACAGAGGAGGAGGAGGAGGAGGAAGAGGAAGAGGTGGAGGTGGTGCGTGAAGCTGCTGTCAACAACAGCGAACTTCCGGGGAGAGACTAAAAAAAAAAAGTTTTTAACTACTACTACTACTACTACTACTACTACTAATAATAATAATAATAATAATAACACGTACACTCGAACCAAAAACTCGAATTTAAAAAAAATTAATTAATAAACCGATGTGGGATGGTAAATGGTAAATTGATTTCACATATGGCGCTTTTCAACTCCTTGAGCAGTCCAAAAGCACTTTACATCATTATTCACATTCACCCATTCAAACACACATTCTCCACACGGAAGCAATATTGGGGTTCAGTGTCTTGCTCAAGGTTCTTTATTTATGCATAAAATAATTCTCCAAAATAACCTAGAATGTGTGCAACTTCTCTCTGGCTGTGGCTTTCCTCTGGTTTCCTCCCGCAGAAGTGGAGGGAGGATGTGCAACTTACAAACAAAAACCCCAAAACAACAAAACCAGCAACAAAAGAAAAAGAACACAAACATAGAAAATATTCCTTTCCTTTTCGCTTCAGTCTGAACGTAGCCCTTATTTATTCTGTATTTTACAGATTTCTTTGGCTGTACTTTTTTGAAAATTGACCACAACATTTAATTTCATCACCGAGAGTGTTCTATTGTAATCTTTTATTTGAGTAGTTGTATTTGCTGGAGTATATTCAATTGGACTTGAAATTCAATACAACAAATACTTTTAGGCTTAAATGTTTTGACATAGATGAAGAACATAGACATTTCCTGGAACAACAATAACGTTAATAATGATAGTGATGGTAATAATAGGGAATCCTCGGTGAATATCCTTTAATACTTGGCAAAAATCGTGATCTAGGAATGGATTAAGGAAATATATGGCGTCTATAAGTATCATTGATTATATCTAGACACTCATTTTGACAAACAGAATTAATTCTAAGAAAGATTTTTGAAAACGATAAAATGAGCTTTAGTGTAAAACCAGAAGTAGTAACAGTGTGGCATGGCCATGAATGTAGAAACCGGAAGTGGTTTTGTGGATAGTTTTATGTAACTTGACTCGAGATACAAGAACTAAGCCACGTCGCTGTACAGAGGACGGTGTTCACAGACTACACCACTTGGAGAGAGGAACCCTGGATCTTCCAACGTGAGAAAGTGTCATGTTTTCTTTTCTTTTCTTCTGATTACACTTTATTAATTTATTAGAACTCGTTGATGCCGTACATAAGATGAGGTGCATACATTCTTCTGAACATGAAATTAAAATTAGCCAAATTTTTTAATTAAATGTAATGTTATGCTCTGGAAATAATAATAAAAAAAACCAGCTGCTTAACCCTTTATTGGCTAATTTTGTGTATCTATGCAAATTGAAAGAAAAAAGGAAATTCTTTTTAATTATTATTCAATTGTGTGTTATTATTGTATTATTTCTTATGATCATAAAAGCAACGTAGTGTTTGGGAACTGGACTCTTTGGTTTGGCAAAACAGAAAAGCTTATTGATAATGATGCATCTATCAATATCCATCCATTGATAACCATCAATCTATCCATCCAACTTGGGCTGGGCAGTCAGTCTAAGGGCACACACACACACACCTACCTCTATGAACAATTTGTAGTGAGAAATTACCTTTTGAACCGTAGGGAGAAACAGCAGTAGAAAACACAGGCATGCACAGAAAAGTCTACAAACCTGGAGTTTCTTTGCTATAAGGCAAGAGCACTAACCACTACACTACTGGGAAGTCCAAATTAAACATGAAAGGCTGTGCTTGAGCATATGCACTCTACACAGAAAACATCTGAAAGTAATACTTTTTTTTTTTTCAAATACACAATATTAATGTGACACACTTTTTTGTAAAGAACACATTTTTATTTTAAATTAAAGGATAATAGTAGACACCAATGCATCAGCAATCTCTCTGCAGCACTAAAGCCAACTTAGGACTATTTTTCTAACAAAAAATAGTAAAAATGTGTTATTTCTGGTCAGTTTCACACTGCAAAAATATGTGATTGTATAATTGACATTTATTGATGCATCTCTATAACGATTTGAAGGCTTCGTATAGAAATAGCGCAACAGTCTCGGCGTTAAAACTCTGGATTTATATAGTTTGGGGAGTGCCCTATGAGCTTTGATTCTCAAACTGTGATATTAAACCATTAAGAATACTAAACTGATTTTAAAATATCTGCTATTATCAAAACGGTACAAATGTCGTTGATAAACTGTTCATAACTGATTGGGTGAAGCCTCGCTTTGCAGATAATAATTGGAGAATTCAACTTGTTCCTCATTTGGCCTGCATTGTAAAAAGATTGAGAACTGCTGCAATGAAAAGTTAAAGACGATTTCCTTTTTCCCTTCAGAGAGTTAAAAGACGCGTTTCACTGAGACAGAGTACAGCTTTATTAAAGTCAAACTTCAGGCATGTCTGAACTCTTCAAACTCAACTTTAGAATGAAAAAGGACAGAATCAATATTCTCAAATAAAAAGACAGTCATGTACAAAAAGAGTGTCGTCTCAACAGTCACACACATTTAGAAGCAGAATTGTACAGGCAAAAAGAGCACGCCACAGTAACATGAGTCTATGCAAGTTCAATGCAAACTATTTACAGGTTCTTCAACAATATGTAGTATGCCGTAACACAGGTTGAACAGTAATTAACATGGTACTTTTGTGTTCATCCACGTCTTATTTGAAGCAACACCAAGAGAGATAGATATGACCCCAGTTAGAGTTACTGTAAGCAATTTTACTACGAGTAAAAAGAGTTGATGAGTGCTTATGGTGGTGATTTTCTTCTTCTTTTTTTTTTTTTTAAATTCCAACACTATTTGACAGCATGTCAACAAAAAAAAGAATGACAGTCGGCAACATTGCACAAAAAGGAGAAAAAAAAAAGAAGAGACATCACAGTGGACTGAAACATACCCTTTGACATACAAAAGGAGGAGGGAAGGATGGGGGGGGGGGGGGGGAAATCCTGATTTTTAATGGAAATCCTCCTCTGGCGTTAGTAAGGGTCACTTGAATGAGAACAAACATGCTGCTTCTTCAAAAATAAACACTAACGTGGGCAACAACAGACAATTAAACATACACATCAGGTAGTTTTTGTAATAACTGAACGCGGGGACTCTAAGTGGGTAATACTGCCGCTGTAACAGCTGGGGAGGGCAAAACAAAGTGGCACAAAGACGTGATCGTGACCGTTTCGATCCACAGGTGCAAAGTAAAATAAAGGCTGTTCGGTTTTTACAGAATCTCTGTGCAATATGGTTAAAAGTTAGTTTTTTTTCTTTAAAAAAACAACAACAAAAAAAAGCTAAACAATTATGAAACAACACATTGGCATTAAGTTGTTGGAAGCATGCATTTTCAGCCTTCACCTCAAGAAGAAAAGCTTTCAGACCAAAAGAAGTCAAGCAAATTCACCGAAGCAACAAATATGGGAGTGACGGGGAAAAACTAGAATAAAAATATATTTTTTAAACTAAAATTGAAGTTTATATGAGCAGACAGGAGTGTGAACTTAAAAGTGCCTAAATAACACATTCACCTAATAATGAATGATGAAGTGCTGAAATGCATAAAGACATCAGCGTGTTTAGTCTATTTTCCTGCCGCAACGGACAAAAACAAAACTCTTCAGCCAGTATAAATTATCCAGAGGAGCAGCCGAATGCAGGAAATCTGATTGAAATGTTGAAAGTATCAGACGTTCCAACAGTGACGCAGCTCAATCTGAAAATGTTCTGATTAGCCTCACTGAGAGAACTCATACTTTAGGTTAAAAAAACAAAAAAGCTAATTGAGATTTTGCTTTAAACATATTTCTAAGTTTCTTTTCTGCACTCGCCATCCTCCCGTGTCACGTCTTCCTCGACCTGTGGCATCATGTTCCACAACTAAGAAAACAATTCTATGAAGGCAGAAAACACAAACAGGAGTGTAACCAGGGAGAAAACGCAAGCAAACATCCGAAGTGTGATGACATTAAAGCTTCCTCTTGCTCTGACCCCACCCCGAGACACACACACACACACACGCACACGCATCCGCACCCGCACACACACAACCCTGCTCCGACAAGTTTATATTTCACTAGTGAACCGCTTCACACTGCTTTTTTTTTTTTAAATACCGATTAGAGTGAGTCAGGAAACAGAGCGATGAGAAGCGGCGGGAACCAAATGTGGAATCATTACACCAAATGTTAAGAAAAGAAACAGAACTAGATACAGGCATAAAATGTAAAACTCCCCATGTTCTTTGTTTTTTTTTTTTTTGTTTTGTTTTTTTTTAAAGTCTATTTCACTTACACTGCGGTGAGGAGGGAGACTAATTACTGCACTGGTGTCTGGGAACAAAATTGGTATAAAATGTGGTGCAATAAATACAAAAACTCTGGACAGATGAGTGATTAAAAACACTGTACAGAAGTTTGTGTTTGTACATCATACTGGACTGTTGTTACACCAACACTTCTTTATATAAAGCCCAGCGTCAGGGGATTTTCTCCTGGTGGAAATGAAAGAAGTGCCTCTCGAGGCTCCTGGTTGGTTTGAAGCCGGGCTGGCAGTCATTCCTACATGTGCCAACAAATGTTAAAAATTGAACAACAAAAGACAGCATTTAGGCCACTTTCCTTGAAAACGAAAAACTAAACATCCCCAACCTCCGCCCAGCATGATTCGGACCGATTCGAGAGGCAAAAAAAAAAAAAAAGAAGTTACAACACAGTTTAAATTCCGACATTACTACGAGACAAAAGAGGTATCCATTTTGAAACACTTGTCATATGTTGTTTTATACACATTTCTGTAGATGTCTGACCTATCTATGTTTGAGCCAAGTGAAAGTGCTTTTCAGAAAAAAGTTTGGCAGGAAAACAAAAAAAAGGGAAAAAGAGAGAGAGAGCGAGAGAGAGAGAGCGAGAGAGAGAGAGAGGAGAATCAAATCTATCACAGTACACCACTGAAGTGAAATTACTGAAATGGACTGCATCTGGGCAGAAATGAACTCCAGCCAAAATCCAAATTAAGGCTTTATATCAATACTTTAGGACAGCACCAGTAATCATAGGCTGGGCGCCTCAGTCTGCTGTACACATGAACTGAACTACTCGGGCGGAAATGCGAGAATTGGACTTCCAAATTAAAACGACGAGGATCTGTTGTGTTGTTTAAAAAAAGCGCCTCTTTCCTTCCAGGAACAACCAGAGAGGCGAGGCTCCGCCCCTTCTGATCTTTAAGTACTTTACAATATTGTGAGCCAATTATGTACACAATGGCGAGTGAGACTGGCAATATGAAAATCACAAGTACTTCTGTAATGTCAGACCATTACACTATATACCATTATATTTCACCTTAATAGGACTATTTTCACAAGGAGGTCAGCGTAATGTTCAACACCGAAACAAACGAACGAACGTAATACACTACTCACCGAGATGAAGTGAGAGAATCTGTCTGTAAACATTAACAAACATAGATACTGTATATAATTATATTCATCTCTACCCATAAGTATATTAAAACCATGTTTAAGGAGGGCTGGAATGTAGTGTGGTCCTGAAAAGAAATTGCACAAAAATCACTCGTTTCCCCTAACCCGCTCCACTTTTTTCTTTTGAGACGTTAACCATTAAGTAGGACGACGCGTCACCTCAGGAGCGGTGGAAAAAGAAAAGCTGGTTCGCCTCCTTCGTAGAGCCATCCTGTGTGTGAGGTGCCGGCGTCGGATTACAGCAGGTAAACACAGCGAGGAGCAGCACTGCGGCGGAGGAGTTCAGCTTTACATTGCCTCCACCACCACCACCTCCTCCTCCTCCTGCTCCTGCTCTTTCTCACTCGACGAGTTCTTCAAGTGTCGATGATGTGACAACACTTCCACTGCTGGAAAAAAAAACAAACAAAAAAAACAACAACACAAAAACCCCCCCCAGAAACAATACAAATCATGAGGGGGTGACCTGGGCCCTCCGATGAGTGTTACTAGTGGTGTTTTATGGCAAAAAAAGGAGGGAAGATGGCGTGCTGTGACGCCTGGCCACGCCCCCTGCCGTCACCCCAGTTGCCCCGTTGTCATAAACAGCATCGAGGTGTTCATCAGTGTGCGAGGGCTCTGAATCGCTGCCGGTCAAAAAGCACTGTATTCCCTTTTGTGGAGCGCCGTACCCGATCAGACGTGGATCGGAGCGCGGCACCGCAGGGAACGAGGTATCGACGGAGCTGTGGTGTCACTTGGCGGCCGGCTGGCCTGACCCCGCCTCCGGCTCCTCTTTGACCCTGGTGGGACTCAGAGTGCTTCGCCGCTGTTGGGTGGAGCTGGAGTTGGAGCCCAGGGGGTTGAGCGGGTTATGACTGGAACAACAGGGGCGGTCCTCCAGGGAGGAAGCCGTGAGCGCCCCCGCCTCGTGGTCCTGGCAGAACGAGCGGGGGCAGAAGTCACACAAAGACGAGGCCGGGGAGCCGCATACGCTGCAGTCGTGCCACGGGCATTCCCAGCGTCCTGCGGAGGGGAGGAGGAGGAGGAGGAGGAGGAGGAGAGGCCAGTCAAGTGGATTTACATTTATTCCAAAAATCTGAATTTATAGATAAAAGATATTCTTAATCTACAAAAAATTGTTTTAGAGGTCATGACCTTATATACAGTCCAGAATATCAACTTGACACTAGAAACCTTGATAGCATCACACATTCATGTCAAATTAATTGAAAAATAAAACCAGAAGTAGCTGAACATGTAAAGTAATCCAGGTCATTCAAGATCTAATTTGATAATTTCGTCTGAACTGAAGCAGTTTTCAGAATGAAACATTTTCAGAACCTCAAAGAAGAAGAAAAAAATCTATGGAGATGCATGTGAACATTTAAATAGGTTTACACAGAAATGGAGCTGTCTGAGCTCAGTGTGTGTTTACCGTATGGTGGCTTGTTGAGGTTCAGACACAGCAGGTGATAAGCTTTAGGACAGTCCTTCCTGTCACACATCACCAGCTCTCCTCCTTCTCCACAGCAGAAGCAGAAATACTCGTGGCTGTGTTTGCCCTCTGGTCGCAGCTTCCGCTTCTTGGGCTTCAGCTTGGCGTTCCTGGCCTTCTCCTCCTTCTCCATCACCACAGCACTCTGCCGGAGAAGGTACATGAAGAACGGGTTTGAAACCATGCTTTTACAATCGTGTATTCAGTGCAGCGATTGTGACGTTGAGGTAAATGTCGTCACCGTTGGCTGCACCCCGAGGAATCCAGAGCAGTTATCTGCCCCGCAGTGGCAGGACGACCTCCTGTTGCCCACACAGTGCAGGTTGTAGTTGAACGTCAGCTCTGTGCCTGCAGGAACACAAAGGACGCGTTTCACATCATTTAGACAAACGGACATCAGCTGAATGACGGTCACATGCGCAGTAGGGCACGTCTGTCCTGGCTGCTCGTGAACTCACCAGACTCGATGTCACAGAGGGTGAAGAGTCCGATGTGAACGTCTCCGTTTACGGTCCACTTCTGGGTTTCACAGTTTGGGCTGCAGCTGTGGTTCATGAACCGAGACGAGTTTCCTTTCGGGCCCGCGTCGATCACTCGATCCTGCCGAGACGCAAAACATTAAAGACTCTTCTTTTCTTTTTTTTCCCCCCACTCACAACATAAAAAGTAAAAAAAAGAATTGAAATCATCTCATTTGATGACATTCTAATATTATGAGCTGCTGTTTCTCCGGTTTTCATTACTTACCTTAAAAAATCAAAACAAAACCAGCTTGAAATGTTGAAGTTCATGTGTAATAAAATGTTTGGCATTTATACATATATAACATTGACAGTTTGAATACAATTCTGAGTAATATGAACTGATACGTGCTCTTCTATTATATATAGATTCACATGTACGTCAAAAACTAAAGAATATTACTGCGCTCCAAATTTCATTAAGCATTTTCAGTGGACATGTTAATATAAGTAGTATCTCAGTGTTTTGAAAGTTTTTTGACATTTCAAATACTGATACAAACAACTTGTTTAAGTATAAACCTAAAAAGTCCTTGTGGATGAAATTGACATTTTCTTTTGAGAAGCTGGAGGAAAAACAGCTGCACTGGATGCATCAAGACTGTTTGAGATGAGATCAACTGGAATGCAACAGCTAATATTTTTCTAATGAAATGACATTATTCACAGCAGAGGCTAACCTGAACCCGCCCGTCTCCACAGGTAAACTAAGCCACAGTAGATTTTTCTAATCACGGAAAAAGTCAGTGTCATTTCTCAGCTCGTGTCATAAAAATCCCTCACTTCTAAAACGTAATGTTAGCTTATGTAAGTGGGTGGTCTTCCAATCACAGGGTTGTATGTCCATATGTCAAAGTGCCCTTCAGCAAGACACAGAAACCCAGTTATGAGGGACATCTGAAGCACGAGAAAAGTGCTAAATAAGTTAAATCCATTTCCAGTGGCTACCTTGGTGAGTGTGAGCATGTAGAAGTTGGTCAGGTGATTTTCATGGGCACGTTTGATTCGCTGCTGGCACTCCTCTGAGTCTATCACCTCTCCCACGTACTCCGTCACAAAGTCACCCTAAAGAAAAGGAAAAACAAACAAACAAACAGAGATGCCAAGTTAGAAAGGACACTTTTGAGTTCATGAGGAGGAATGTACTATATGATGTCATGTCATCAGCTATGAGAGGGGCAGATCAATTCTCACTCAACTAACAGCCATCTACGAAATAATGGCTTACATCTTGTATTGGTAAGTTTCAAAGTCATTCACCTCTCTCTCTGCATCTCTAAAAACTGAATGAATAAATCCTGAAATGTTTGGTTCTTTTCTGCTGATCTGAAAATCTGTGACTACAGCCATCCTGATTACACTTAAATGCAAAGAAAAGACAAGTTCCATTAGTCAAATATTCTTCTTTGGCAGTTGTCGAAGGTGAAGCCCATTCTTACCCATGCAGCCAGTCACCATGTTTCAGCTCCGTGACTGTAGCATATTGTATTTATTTTGAAGTCGGCCAGTCTTAACTCGCACGTCTCCACTCGGTTCAGATCGCTGCTGCACTTCTTTGACTGGGGCACGCAAGATTGAAAACTCCCATTCTGTCCTGCATTGACTGCCTGTGCACTCCAGAGTTCATTTCAAGATAGTTTTGTTTTTAAATCTATTGATGAGCTCAGCTGAATGAGTGCAGCAGGTCTGCTAATCAGCTGCTCCTTGAGGCATGGAAGTCTCAGTGGTCTCGTGGGACTCGGAGCCTTTTCTTTTGCTGCTGCCAAATAATGTAGTGATTTACCTCTGCTCATTAGTTAGAACCCTTCAATGTCCATTTTAAAGACTACTGTTATAACTCTTTTTCTCTCCTTGGCTTTCGATCCAAAATGAGACGATACTCCTCTTTTTATTCTGTTGTCTTATATTGTTTTGAGTTTTTATGATTATTTATGTACAGTGTTTTAGCTTGGATTGTGTTTTAAGTGCCATATAAATCCAGATGTCTTGAGAATTTTATATTTCACAGCAAAATGTTGTTGTCGAACGGAGAAACAAAATGACCATAGTTGAGACAAGAGCCAGATGGTCAATGCTCGGTATAGATTAAATTAACATTTAGGAATGAAGTGAGTATAAATCAGTAGTGGCGATGCGTTGAAAGGTTGACAGTGAAAACACGAAGTTCTGCATGCACCTTCCTGAGTGCCTGGTTTGTCCTGAGGCCCCAGCCACACCCGTCTGTCTTTATCACTTCGGTTTCTGCGAACAGCCGCTTCGAGAAACACTGATTCTCACAGTTGTCCCCTGCAGGACAAACCTGTCGACAACATGCAGGTAAAAAGTTAACGGCAGCAATGTATCAGCATTGTTTAATGACACTAAATATGTGTCCAGACCTGTGGATGGCACTCGTACTGCAGCATACGGTTGAGACACTGAGAGTCGAGGCTGCAGGGATGCTCATCTGTCGGTCTACAGTTGCATCGTGGGATTTCTGACAAGTCGGCTACGTGCATCTGCACTTTCCCCACCGGTTTGTTGGACTGATGGGAAGACAACATCCACAGGATCAGTGAAAATAAACAAGATGACATGATGGCCTCGCCTTCAGTGGTGATGGCAGTACCTTGATGAACTTGTAGGGCGGAGGTTTGCGGGAGTTGCGTTCCTGTTCCAGAGCTTCCCTGCTCTCTCTCTGAGCCTTAAGCTCCTGAAACCGCCGTGCCGCTTCCTCCAAAGCTGAAACATCAGAACTCTCTCAGACACTCGGCTCTCCTACATCATGACAACTGTGAAACCACAACACATTCATGGAAACTCTGAGATGATGTCTTACCTTTCTTGAAGGTTTTATTGATGTTGATCTGACCCGTGACAAAGTTCTTGTCATTCTCTACATACGGGAAGACACGGCCTTGGTTGATCCAGTAGTAGTCGTGGGAGCCAAAGAAGAAGACGGGGAAGTCGCCAATGTCATGCCGAAGGCTCTGAATGTTGGACGGGACCAGACGAGGGTTGCAGATCTCTGCTGGCCACCATCTGTGATGGAGAGGGAGGAAGACATTGTTCAGTGGGAGGGACAAGATGGGTTTATAGATAAACAAAGCCTCAGGGTGGTATCACACTCATGTACAACTCTGCTTCTAATTTTTCTTACTGAAAGAAATACTCATCATTGAGGACTTTGCAGAAAATACACATTTTATGAAGTCAGAATTCATCCTTGCTGAACTGTTACTGCTGAGATCGACATCCCACAGCAATCTTTTCTTCTTAATGGCAAAGAAATTCTCCAGCACTGTGACACTCGGTGCAGCATCTTGTCGGAAGCCAAATAAATAATTTCAGGCCTACGATGAGGTGCTGACGTTTTCTACGCAGACAATAAGTTTCTCACTGATTCTTTTTTTAATGAAATTTTCCCCCAAATCCCCAAAGTAACAAATATTTATTAAAAGAAAAAAAAAGAAAAGCATTTGACCAGATTTGTCATGAAATAAACCCATAGCATAAATGGCCTGCAGCCTAACCCTCTCCAGGCTGTGACCGGTGCTCTCTGCCTACCTGTAGTTGCCCAGTTTGACCCAGACAATTTGTTTGTAGTGAGGTTTCTTTCCTGCCCTGCAGTCACTGCAGGACCATGGACCTTCTGGCATCTCCATCTCCAGACACTCCGGGTGGAAGGAAGCTGGGCATGAGTCGCAGCACAGCAACTTGCCTCCTACATTTGAATGTGTATGTGTGTGTGTGTATGTGTGTATGTGTTGTGGGAGGTGGGTTTGCAAAGAGAGGAGGAGTGTATGATTAGGTGATGCACATTAATCCCTGGACAAACTCTGAATCTCATTTGCAGACAAGCCAAAAAGAGGTAAAAAAAAATAAAAAATTAAATACTGCCAGGATTAATAAAAAAAATTATTTTATGTTTAATGGGAGACAAACAGTAACTTTAAGGGAAACTATAGGGAAAAAAATTATACAAAAATAGCATATTCTGAGCGATGAAACTGAAGTCACACTGCATTGCAGAGGGTTTACAGGATGGTTGGCGCAGTAAGAGCATGTCTGGCAATCAGATTCAGAGCACTGTACCAAGATCAGTCTGTGGGAAATACATGCGGCAGCACCAGAATCAAATCAGCCAGCGAGTTTAATGAGGGTTATACTCGTATAACAAATTATTGGCAAAAAGCAGGCATGCAGTCCTGCAGGTAAAGCGAACTTGTCCCATCACACATATCACACCCTGCACAGACCAGCTTGCATGGAATCCTTTACACATCGCAATATCCCAAATGGTTTTTGTTTCTGTCATCATCAAATATTACCAACTCACAGTGAATTTTATCTTTTTTGTTGAGTCAAATCAAATTCAGATTGGGATTATCATTCCATCCAAGGCAGGTCAAAGAGAAAATGGTGGGAGGGGGCGCAAAAATATATCACCTGATAATCTCAGTCAAAAAACAAAACGAAACAAAAACAAAACACTTGGTTGCAGTCAGCATAAAAGAGGTGAGACTGGACAAGGCCTGTCAAATAAAATAAAAACCAAGCCCAAAGTGCTGAAGCAGAGAAGCAGGGCATCTCCAGCAGTGAAAAGCTCCACAGACAGACCCTGAACCAACCAGAGCATCCTGCATCAGGGCATCACACAGAGGCGCTGCAGCTCTGAGCACAAACTAGTTTCCCAGCACCGAATGTGTTTTGTGTTGAATTTTGGAGCCAGACTGGTTGTGCGTGCACAACCAGCCTCACAAAAGGGCCTCGTGCAAGAACCACTCAAGAAAAATGAGTTTGTGTGGTATTTTTTTTTTTTACCATTCAGGAAACTAACCAGACGTACAGATCAGTCCTGCAAACTCATACAGACACACTTGCGAACTTATTTGACTTTAATTATCATATTTGTAGTGTTTTATTAGAAATAATTAAAATATTAATTTCTAAATAAGAGAGTTGAACAAGTTTGCTTTAACCATCTAAATGTAAAGATGTACTGTATTTTTTCTTCTCCTCTAACAGGTCAGGGATGTCGATCACAACAATAATGAAGAGGCCAGGTATAATAATCAGGTTAAAAGAAGAAAAGTTTATACTCAAGTAGACTGAAAACACAAAGGCTACACTGGTCGAGTCGTGGCAACAGCAGATTTGAGTTTTCCTCTGCTTCACACCGTGATAATGTTCTTTTCAAATTTGTTTGTGTACACAAGTTGGACTTCTTACCGCCACCTACTCATCTGCTAAATTAACTCCAAAAATCTTCTACTTTCCTCAGTTGAGGTCTTTCTTTCACAGTGTGTTCAGTGAGGTTTGAAAACTAAAATGTACCAGGGGCCGTTAGCGGTCCTGGGATATTGCATTCTAGAATCAGTTAATCTGTGCAGGTCAAACCGCAACATGTCAAATTATCTGAAAAAACAAAACAAAAACAACAACATTTAGCTCATTTGTTAATTTGACTCCAGTACAACGGAGGTTTTGAGTAAAAGGAGAGGGATGTTCTTGCACGAGGCCCGCTGTCGACGGTTATTGTGTTAGGGAACTTGGCTGAAGTTAAATTTGCGCCACTCTGCATTGAAATTAACTGCATGTTCAATCAGTTAATTGAGTTTGCACCTCAAGGCTTTGAAATGAAAGACGTTTAACAAACAGGGAAACTAAATCAGGATGGGAGCAGGCATAGCACAAACACAGACCAGTGGGACAAAGGAGAAAGAGAAAAACTGTTCAGTTACCTTTCCCAACATTCTTTTTGGTAGCTGACGAAGGAGAGGGAATCATAGGTAATTTCAACTCAGCACGATTTGACTCAGTCAGAAGGTAGTGGGACTTATAGGCATATGAACTTAATATGGTGTCAGTAAGGTCCTGCACTAACAGCCCTACACAAGACACACAGGAAGAGACGGGGGTGAGCCGCAGTCAAACTCGAAAAAATTACCCAAAAATGTACAAAACGAGAAAGAACAAAACACACACACCACTCGCACCACACATCACACATCACACACACCACACACAAACAAAGAAACAAGTAAAAACCAAAATGTGTCCCGACAAAGGAGGCCAAACAGTGCACTCAACTTAATGGTCTAATCTGGCTCATAAGTGTTTCAAGTGGAGTGCAGTGTAGCAGCCTGGATCATTCAGAGTGTTAGTACTGTGATGGAGAAAACATACATTACATGTACCTGCACTAATCATTATGAGTGACAACGCCAAATATGAAACATGTATTATTAAATATACCAACAACATAAAATAGTGGACGACATCAGGTGAGGTTTCAGTGTTCAGTCATGAGACTACGGCTTCATCAGTAAATCCAAAAACAGGATGGAAAAGGCCCTGCTGAAGCTCCAGTGTGGAGTCCAGGTAAAAACGTGCTGTATATCCTCGTTTAGTTGTACAGCTACAATTAGCCAGTTGGAAGCTGTCGGGGAGGAAGACGGTCAACATGTGACGGCTGCGAGCTCTTACCTCTGGCACACAGGAAGCACCATCCCACGTTGACCGGCGAGGAGAGGAGGCCGTTCTTCTTGCCGCTGCCGTGGTTGCTGCAGATCATGATGTGGTGGGTGAGGACGACGCTGCCAGCTGCCATGCAGCCGTCACCTGTGTGGTACGCCAGCGGGCAGCGGATGCACCGGATCAGACGACCTGGACGGAAGGCGGAGGAAAAGAAGGAGCTGGAGGTTCATCCAGACTTTATCGAGAGGTGCAAAGTTTCAGAGAGCTGTCGTCACATGAACTGATGTGAGCCCAAATAGGTCATAGTATCTTATGGACTCATGTTGTGATTAAACAGAATCAAGAAGGATGGATAATAGTCATTAAACCACAAGACTCTCAGTTTAACTCTCTTGTGACTCAAATCTGACAGATTTAATTTGATTTCATGCGGTTCAGGAGTTAAACATGGTGATGACATGTATGAATGCCAAATCCTATCAGGGGAGAAAGAATGGGAGGAAAAGAGGTAGTTTATAAAACATGATTATACATCAAAAAAAAAAAAAAAGACAAACCATGGTTAAATAGCCAACATTATGTCTGTTTGGATTTGTGGGTTTAAACCCTCAGTTACACCTGACAGTACACTGCTTGATGTGTAAGGTTTTTCATGTGTTTTTAGGTTGCCGTTTCAATGTGGTTTATTTTTTTTCACTTTCAGTTTTTATTAGGAAAAATATTAAAAAGGCAAAATGTAACCTTCAGGGACGCCATCATCTCTGAGCTGCACAGAAAACTTGGGATTGTGAGATGTTCAGTCCAACAAGTAAATCAACTCTTTATATTTACTTTCCCTTTAACAACTCATTCTATATGCAATCACAATGTACAGTTTGAGTTAAGGATTTATAACAAATGACATTTGGATACGTTCGTCAATATCCTGCTGTGGGGCTTGGTTTTGTCCCTTTCGTCTGTGCAAGCACACTCCTGCTCCTTAACTTACTTTATCGATGCTCCTGGGGAAATGATTTCTCTGCGTCTATCCCATCGTATTCATAGATAACCATAAATATTCATACTCAGGGTAGTGGGCTGCTGCAGCACAGCACCGAGGGAGCAGTTGGGGTCAAAGGTCTTGCTTCAGAGATTCACAATGGTAATCTGTCAGCAGTGGGATTCGAACCTGCAAACCTTGAGTTGCCTCCCTTTGGTCACAAGTACATAGAAAATCCTTACAAGGTTTGTCTCCTGATGGCTGATCCTAAGAGGTTGTCCAAACTCTGCACGTTATTTTCACCAAACAACAATCATGTCAGATAGTAGTAAAATGACCCTCCGATTTGAAGGTGGAAAAACATCATTTGTCAAATTATAAGACCCCTAAATGAAGGTAAAAACACAATACATGTCTTTCCCCTCCAGACTGGGATGTTTCCAGAAGGATAATGGACATTTCCAGGAACATGGCAATCACTCCATTTCATCCCAGCAGCTTGCAGGCTCTCAACCATAGAGTGCTTTTAATTTCAGGCACTGAACTGGACACAGAACCAGGACTGTGTCAACAAATGTAACACAAGAAGTGTAGCAACTTTTAGTAAGTTCTCTTATTGAATTTCCCTGCAGAAAGTGTGTATCATTTCTTTCTCTCAACCATCAGTTATGTATTATAACAAAGTGTTGAAACTTTGACTGTTCCACCCCTTAATAATAGCAAGATTTCATTTCTGTTGTTGGTGAGACAATAAACAGACTAAATAGAATAATCTAATTACACAACACTGTAACTCAGTCGTATTTTAGAATACTTAATTACTACTTAATACTCAAGTACAGTATAGACTATAAAGTCACTGCTGACTTCGCCCACGACTGGAACCAATGTTCACACATGTAATCCGCAGTCTTGTAAGCCATAAGTTTATTTGTTTATTCTTTTAAAAGCGAACAATCCTGTTTCATATTTACGAAGAGTGTATTTTTTATATACTTTGTAAGAAATGTGCTTTGAAAGCAGAAGCTTTTGTACCTTTACTGGCCCGTTGCAGGTCTCTCTCCAGGCAGCAGGTTGAGCAGCTGTGCTGGGGGCAACTAAATCCTCCGGCTGCATCGTTGGTGGTGCCCGGGAGCTTTTGAACACAGTCCTCATGGTAGTAACAGCCGCACCCAGACGCAGAGCAGCGTGTCACCTCCCGGCTGGCTGTTTTACAGCTAAAACAAGGATGGCTTCCTGGAAGAGGAAAGACCGAGAGTCTGATGTAGTGAAGATCCATACAGAACAGATTTGACCGGGACAGTGCCGCTGCACTCGCAGTCGCTCACCATTTCTACATTCTGCGCAGGTGAATCTGCCTTCAGGTGGCGACGACAGACCGAGGCAGTCCAGATGAAACTGTCTGTTGCAGTCACCTTCACACACCACCAGCCCCTCTCCATACACCTCACAGATCTACACAGAAACAAGGAGCGATGAGGTAAGTACATCACCCAACCAGACGCCTGTGAGCTTCTCGTGATGTGGTAGAACAGTGGCTGGGATGTGGTTTCCTCTCAGTGTGGAGTTTGAAGAGTGTGTGTTGGGGTTTTCTCTGGGGATTAAGGGTCGCAGAGTCTAAAACTGTGCATGAGGTTAATTGGCGATTCTAAATTGCCCATAGGTGTGAGTGTCTAGTCTCTGTGTGTTTGCCCTGGAATGGCTGGTGACCCGTCCAGGGTGTACTCTGACTTCCCCCATGGTCAGCTGGGATCGGGTCCAGCCACCGATAACCCTGAATGAATAAAGTGATATAGAAGATGGATGAGTCAAAGATGAAATGAAGATAACTGATAAACTAACCTGGCACACTGTGTCTCTTTTGCCGGTGCTGCTGTCCTGACGGGACAGGCCGGAGTCGACGGACTGAGTGTCTGACGCGTCTGCATCTGCTGCTGCTGGACTGTCGAGGCTCTTCCCGAATAAACCCTGAAGCAGCGAGGAAACGAGTGTAAACCACCGTACTTGAGCAGCACTATCGCATGCTGTGATCAGCAGTACATTGCTTTGTGTATCTCTGTGCATGTGCTTTTTTTAATTTTACACCTACCTGTGGGTCGTTGAGGCCTCTGGAGTCAGAATCCGAAGTGTCTCTGTACTGCGATGAAGCCATCTCAACGTCTGTTGACGCTCTGCTTCGCTTCTTCAGGGGTTTGCAGGCGTCAGAGATTTCACTTGCTCCTAAAGAATCACATGAGAAGACGAAAAAATTTTTTTATTATTGACTTTCATCTGTAATGCCATTAACAAGCTCACACAGAAGAGGAGTTTAACCTCCAGCACGTGAGAAGAATCTTCTACCTTTCTGTGAACCCGTCCTGAGCGTGGTCTCTGGCGCCATTTCGTCCTGCGAGGAGATAAAAGATGAAAGTTTATTTTGATGTGGTGATTATTTTGATCTGGGTGAGAACATGATCCATAAACAGGACATACACCCCTTCATTCAATATGTTACCTCCATGAAGACATGCTTTTATTTCCTTTCTTTCCCTGTACAACATGTCAACTACACAAGTAATCCTTCCTTTTATTCGACTGGAGATGTAAAAAGCAGTAAAACTGTTGCCTTAGCAGCCATTTAGCTTTAGAAATCCTCTCTGCTAATGGTGCAAATCTAAGTAGCCTGATGAGTCTTCAACGTTATGAAAAACTAACCAAAGCCGTTGACCCATATCCAAGCCTTTATTGTAGCTCATATCTTGGCTTTAATTTCCTTCATGAATGTAGAAAACAAATGAGCACAAGTTCTAGGAGAAACAGGGGGACAGATGCTGCCATTGTATTCAACATTAAATGCTTTATTTCCATATCGACATGATTGTTTGGATGTTGCTTTATTTAAGGTCACTTCAAGACAGAAGAAGACAGATGGAAATGGAAAAAAAGTCACTCATGGAGCACATAGTACAATAAATAATAAAACACATGGAATCAAACTTATACAATAATAATGATTTCATACAACAAATGAGGTAAAAAATAAAACAAACAAAAAAAAACAACACCACCACACATAAACACATTTTTTTCAGTGCGGTCCTTGTTTGTCTAAGCAGCAGGTTAGCTGAAGAGGATGGATACCTGTTCCTTTTTGGTTTTCTTCTTGGGGACAGGATCGTTGCCCCTCTCAGACTCAGACCTGCTCCTGACTGACCGTCGCTGCAGCTTCCTCTCCTGAGAACCTGTAAACACACAAACCTCCAAATAAATCTTCCCCGCCTCACCCGGTGACACTACAGTCGAGCTTTGAGCTAAACGCTGCGTTTGTTTGCGTTGTCAACCTTGTCGACTGCTGTGGTGTGATCCAGGAGAAGAGGTCTGCTGCGCTCCTCCCTCCTCGCTTCTCCGGCTGGCAGGCGAGCCTCTTCTCTCCTCCCCCTCATCCTCGCCCTCGCCCTCGCCCTCGCCCTCGCCGTCGTCACCATCTTCCTCCTCTTCTGGACTGGGCTCAGGTTTTGCTCTGCTGTCCTGCTGAAGGCAAACATTTAGTTATAGCCTCTCAGGGTAAACCTACCGTATACCTCTCTTTTCTGTGCGACACTGACCTCAGGTGAGCAGTATCCCAGGTCGGGCTGCCGTGCCTCCCTCTCCACTCTCTCCTCCTTCTCATCCTCCTTATCCGTCTTCGGAGATGCGGCGGCTTTTTTCTGCAGGAGAGGCCAGTCGCACTTCGTAATCTCCACATTCAGCCTCTTCATGGTGATGGAGAGGGGCAGCAGCTTTCTGGCAGCGGCCGTTTTCCAGGCTCGGACCGGTGGAGGGGAGTCCTGCCGTGCTCGGGTGTCGCAGTCCGAGTTCTGTTTGGGTGAGCTGTTCCTTCGCTGGTCCCTCCTCTGGCCCTTCTCTTCATGTGAGACCTGTGAGTTGGCGCCGTCCTCAGTGTTGGAGACACTACACTGTCTCCGCGGCAGCAGCCTTCGCGGCGGCAGCTCTCTGTCGGGCGACTTCACGCTGGTGTCCTCCTTCTTGCTGATGGAGCCGCTGGATCGCCGGCTTCGTTTCTCAGGTCTGATGTTGGGTTTCTTGCAGAGGGGTTCGTTTGGGTCCGGGTCCACGTAGATGAAGGTGTAGTTATCAATTCGCTCCTGGCGAGTCATGACGAAGGCGTCCTCCGCATGGCCCACGCCCACCTCCCACTGAGAGCGCTCACGCTGAGGGATAGGCTTCAGAAGCTGGACAAAGTAAAAGAATAAGAATCTCATCAAGTAAAGTCAAATATGTGCACGTTGCCTTAATAAGAGACACTCAGACCTTTTTATTCAATTAGTATCAACTCTCATGTCTTACTGGTGGCAGAACTTTAACCAACTGGAAGTGAGGGGAAACGTTTTGTGGACCTTACAAAGATTAATGTTGCTTATATCTGGTGCAACAAACCATTTAAAATAAAAATATGTTCGTATTGTTGGCAGTTTGTGTCCCTTAACTGAATATGGTCCCTGTACCGACAGCTAATGTTAATGACAGATGCTGACGGGACTTCTTGTGCCTTTACTCTGAATCTTGTCTTTCTCACATCGTCTACAAACACTTGGAATGAAATGACTTAATCAAATACTGGATATAATTGCACAGAGTTTAACAAGAAAGTGGGCAAACTAAATTAAAACTATTTCAAGGTAAACTAAGGGACAGTCCTTTCTGTTAGAAATGCCAGGTGGGAGAGGGCACCCTGATGCATATGCTATGGGACTGCCTTAAGATCCAGGAATTCTGGGTGGGAATTAGCTCCCAGATTGATCCTATCCAGACACACAAACTTCCCCTCCCTCTCAGGCTATTTATCGAATGGAAGACTCCCGGGCCCCCTCAGTTAACCAGTGGTTCTGTCAAATCGGTCATCTGGCAGCACTGGAAAAGCTCATGTTCAGACTCACGACTACAGTTGACACATACAACTTAAAATGGGACAATTGGGTTGCCCACATAGTGGGCTCAGCTCACATATAGATTTAAGTTATTTGACCTCTGGATTATAGTGTACCATGGCAAAATGTTTTTTTTTTTTTAATTTAGTTTCTTTTGCTAGTCTTGTTTTTTTGCTCTAACTAGGCTCAATCTCCTATTGATATTTATTGTTTTCCATGTTGTGTTGAATTTTAATAATGAAAATGTCAGTAAAAAATATCAATCTCAAAAAAGAAAAAAACAAGAAAGTGAGCAAAATTGTAGTCAACAATTATTTATTAGTGGAACTCTCTTCTAATTAGCTGAGGGTTACGATATAATAACACTTGTTGTTATTGAAGGTAAAACTAGTTTCTATATTCTGAAAACACAAAAAAAACAACAAAAAAAAACCTGATTCACAGCTATTTCTATGCGCAGACTGTAAAGTGTTACGCATAATTTTTTTTAACAATACTACATATAAAGCTTGCATTTCCAGATGTTCATGTTATTGAAGTTTAACAATGCATTTAATCCCTCTTCCTCTGAAAACGTCTGCATACCATCTGGGGAACCACAAAACGCTGCACAGACTGGATGTGTGAGCGGTCTGATAGTGTCTTTGATGCACTTGTACGTACTTTGTGCCTCTCTACAGGGTTTGAGGTTTTGCGAAGCGTCTCAGCCTGCAGCTCCTCATACTGCAGTTTGCCCTGGTACACGACTATCCTCTTCTCGTGGATCCAAGCTCGCTCTGCAACGCTGCCGAAGAACTGGACGTGATACTCCCTGTGACCTGCACAGCCACCCGAATACCACAACAATTCATTTACATTCGTATTCGTTCATCCGTGAAAGAAAGCATGTTGATTTAAAGTGTTTTGAAGTCTGATGTAGTGAAGATCCATACAGAACAGTGTTACCTCTGGTGTTGATGCGAGTGTGGACCTTCATCTGCGGGTCGGAGGAGACCATGCAGGGCCACCACGGGTAGGTCCCCACCTTGGACCACACCAGGTCACCTATTACAAACTCCTTGCAGAAACCAGTCTCTTGGATCACAGAGGGATGGTGGACCTTTGGGACCTGAACACAAATGCAAAGAGATCACTGGTCTGCCTTCAAAGTCTGTACAATTACAGGTGCTTCCTACAATATGCAGCGATCGGTGTGTGCAGAATTCAAACAGCGTTGCAGAGGGAACAACGGAGCTCTTGCCTTCGGCGTTTTTGGTTCAGTTTTGATAACGGTGTTCGGAGGCTGCTCCGTCTGGGCTGGCGGTGTTTCTCTCCCCTGGGCCTGGACGTGGGTGTCCTCTGTCTGGCCTGTGGTACCTGTCTGCACTTGGCTCGGCTCCAAACTCAATTCCTGGACCTGCAGCAGCCTCGCGCTCTTTTTCCTCTTCTCCTTCTTCCTCTCATGTCTGCGCTGCATCTGAGCGGCCTCGTTCTTCTGAGACTCCTTCTGAAGATGAGAGTAGAAAAAAAGAAAACAGCAGTGATGAGATATCAACTTCTCCCTTCTTCTTTTTTTTTTTTTACTATATAAATGTGAGTCAGAAATGGATCTCTTGTCTGCTGAAATCAAAACCGCCTCAGATCTGCACATCTTAAGTGTTGCTGAGAAGATGATTAAAAGAAAACTAAGACAAGTGCAGTGTAACAACTTCATTTGAATTAAACAGGACTGATTCAACCTCTGGTTAGGATGTGGTGTTTTGTTCTGTGCTGCATTGAGCTGAAACATGCACTACCTGCAAATTAATTAATAAATAACCTTCAGAAATGTTTTAATTTCTTTTTTCCCCCATTGAAAAAAATTAATAAACATAACTCAGGTTAGTGTCCCTGAAGTATAACGTTGCCCTGCTTTCCATGGTGTGAAAACAACGATCCAAAATTATTTGTGTAGGTCTGAAAAAAGCAAACTATTTGTAAACACCATTCCTGAGACTTGTAATATCCCTATTTTGTAATTTTCTGGGACTTTCCAGGCTAAATATTCACAATACAAACATTTTTTTAAACTGAAATTAACCTTAAATAGCTACCTTAAGTTAAGAATAGACAGGTAAGAAGAGACAGGTTAATTAAATCTTAGAACAAGATTGAAATGTGAAATATTGACTTATTTCACACAATCCATCTGTGAATACAAAGTGCTATAAATAGACTGATGAACTACGATGCAGCGTTATCTAATCTTTATCGGGTCAGATCGGGTCAGGCTTTTCCCCCTCCTTTCTTCCATTGATTGAAGTGTAGCAGCACAAATGACCTGCAGTAACGTCACAGACAGTTTTATTGATTTGCAGATTTGAATAACAATGTGTTATAAATACAGAAAATAAAGCCTTAAAAAAAGATAGAGGAATGTAATTGGGTCGGTTATATCAGCCACTTGGCTGGAGATTATCTAAATAAATGTCCACATGCAGTTTCTATTGCACATTTTTCATTGACTATTCAGTTGATGTTGGAAACAATGCAAACCTGTACAACTAAATATTACATTTACAACAAAATGAGGAAGGTCAACATCAAATTTGCTTATTTGAGAATTTTTTGTTTTTTTGTGCCTAAAAAAGCTTAACAATAGAGAATAAATGTTCATAGAAGAATGTCAGCAGAGGATCTGTGTCTTTGCTTTTTGTCTCTGGTCATTGTGGTTACCTGGTGGCCCCTACAAAATCTCCTCGAGCCCACCTAACGTTTTATTAATAGAATAGAATAGAATAGATTTATAAATCCCAGATGGAAATTCTTGAAATCAAATATGAAAGTTGCCACCAGACAAATTTCAGTGGACATGACAGTGGTGAATACTTCACTCAGTGTGTGTTGGGTTTCTATTGAAACAACACATCATCAGCGCCTACACCCAGGTCATGTGGTGATGGTGTCAGTAAGCTGTTGGATGTCTTTACCTGCAGTTCTTGCAGCAGGTCTCCACACAGCGCAGATTCAAACAGCTCCTTCCCGTTCTGATACGTCTTGATGATCTTCAGCTTGATCTCTGGAGAGCTGGTCTTCTTCAGCACTCCGGCGCTGATGTTGGACGGGGTGCGTGAGGGTTGCGATGACGGGGTGCTGTCCACGAGGGAGGGGGGAGGACTGGAGGACGGCAGATGTAGTGGCGGCGGCGGGGGGAGAGTGTGGGTCATGATGTGAGGTGTCTGAGGGAGGTGGTGCTGGGTGGGCAGCGGCTGCGGAGGAGGACTCTGCGGGTTGGAGTGGGTCTGTAAGTGAGGTGGATTGGAGTGGAAGTGGTGTGCGTGGTGGAGGTGATGGGGGTGATGGTGGTGATGGTGGAGGTGCGGGTGATGTGTGGGGAGAGGGGGAGACACGGGAGAGAGGGGTCTCTCCTGGAGACCAGGGCCTCTCAGGACCGTCCCCTCCCCCGGCATGAGGCCGTGGTCGCCGTAGCTCCGTATGGCCCCGTATCCGTTGGCAGAGCCATTGGGGAACTGCGAGTACATAGAGAACTTGGCCTGCGGCTCGTATATCCCCAAACCCGTCGGGTAGCCATTGGGGACCTGCGGCATGTCCTCCGAGCCCGACGGCGGGTAAGAAAACTCTGCATCCAGAGCAGCATCGTAGGAGGGACCACCATCCTCACCCGGGTCACTGCCGGTGTCGCAGGTGCCTTCCTGTCTGATGTTGGCTGAGTCAATGAGCTGAGGGGGTTGCTGAATTGTATTTCCCATGATCCCTTGCATGAAAGAGAAGGAGAAATCCATTGTTGGGCTCCTGCATCCTTAACTGTCTTTTTCTTTGACTGGACCTGTCGACAAAGACGTGCAATTAAAGGAGACGTAGAAGAGCACTAATTAGACAATCAATCAGGATCTGAGCATTAATGCTTTACAAACCCAGAAGACATGATTCCACATGTAGCGCCACTTTAACACGCCATTCTGCCACTGCCCAAGCACACTGTTTGCATTTCTGGGTGTTTAATTGACTGTCAACACAGAGGCTCAGGAACCCGCCACCATTCCCACTGTGGGACACAATCCAGCCTGTAGCTACGTGGCTTTTCAGGAATTTCACTGAAGTTTAAAACATAAACCAAGTAATTTGAAAGTTTACATTTTGGCCTTTTGCTCCAGCACAAATACAAAACATGCTCCACCTCTCCAATCTGAACTCAACTATGACATATTATGATCTGAAACGTGTAATAATCACTGCAGAAGCAGTATGACTTTAAACGAACTGATTAATGCAAGTTAAATGTGAACACCTGCTCTCGATGAAAACATCTGATTGTATGGGTCGGAATTGAGACTTGTAGGGTCAGAAACTGGGCTAAAAACAACCCCAATTCGTAATACTAACAAGTAAATTCCTGGCAGGTCAGACTAAAGACTGAGTGGTGTGTGCTCCTGTTGGACTCACATCAACCATGTGTGTGTGATTTGTCTCTTTTCACAGACTATGGATCATTTGGCGTTTGATCCTTCCATCATTACAAACACATGCTGCTGGCCTACTACCACAAACAAAACAAAAGAGCAGCTACCAGTGGCTGCTCTTGCCCTCCTGCACTTGCATCGGGTCTGGTGCTCATCTTTCGGGATAAATGCGTATTTTTGATGAGACTGATCCGGAGCTCGTGGTGTGATAGGGGAACAGGCTCGCGCTGCCCTGCGCTGAGAAAAGGTGAATAACGGTGATGTAAACATCCACAAGGAGTCAAGCTGCGGTCACCAGCTACCTGTACCCACTCGGAGCGGGGCAGGGGGGGTTGTTAATATGTGCCCTGGGGGGCATTAACACCTGCCCGCAGCTGTGTGCCTTTATCTTAAAAAAATGTAAAATACATGTTTCCCTGGGTGATCTTACAGCTTCCTGCGATGTTAGCATGAAGCTACCTGGTATCAAAGCGGCTCGTAATGGAGCGATGTGGGCCGTCTAAAAGGACGTTAAAAACACACACGTCGCAGTGAGACAATAGTTTGCCTTTCGATCCACACAGATACGCGTTTGCAGCCTGTGTTTATCCGTGAACGGACACCACACATGGAGCGAGATGAAAGAGGGGGGGAAGCTAATGTTGGCTAGGCTAACGCTCCGCTGCCAATATGGCTGCCTGTGCCCCTTTAAATCAAATTGTCTGCCGTGATTAAACCTCCGTCTCCGGCGGCTTGCGGGGGGAAAATGTGCCCGAAAAGCGAGCTTTAACACGACCCGTGTGTTCGGAGAGGGGCAGACAACAACATGCAGAAACGGCAAAACGTCGCCTCCGAGGAGGCGGAGGAGGAGGAGAGGAGAGGAGCAAAGGAGCAGCACAGATTTTGAGTCGAAAAGATGCAGGCGAATATTTATAAAAAAAAAAATAATAGATGTCAGTACCTTCAGCGTGTCCCATTCTAAACACATACACCAGCCAGCAGCGTGTCCTCGTTTAATCTAAAAAAAAAAAAGGTAGGGAAATAAAACGAAAAAAATAAAATAAAAAAAATATTCCTGTAATATTGAAAAAGCACAGGCCTTTCCTTTTCGTTTTAACGCAATTCTTCACAGAGAGGAGGAGGGGGTGTTACGCTATCTGCTCGCTACCCAATCCCAAAGCTTGGCTCTTCGTCAATGCAAGGGACCTGAGCATTTTTAGTCCGAAAAGAAAAGAAGGGGGGGAAAAAAAGAAAGAGAGAAAGAAGCCCAGCCGGAGACAGACACGTCCACCTCGCGCCTCCTTCCCCTTCTTTCTTGTGTGTGATAATAATCTGTAGCTTCCCTCTTCTTCCTCCGCTTCAACAAAAGCGCTGCTCCAGTGATGAGGTCCGCTCGGTCTCTCTCCAGCTCAGCGCCAAAGCTCGCACAGATGCGGGCTGCTGCGGGGTCAGCGGGCAGAGGCACTCCGGGATGTGTAGTTCACTTCTCGGGGCGCATACTTCCACAAGAAGGAGGAAGAAGAGGAGGAGGAGGAAGAAGAAACAAGGAGGAAGATCGAGGGGCATTAAACGCAGCAGCAAGCTTCAAAAGTCACGCCTACACTGTGAAAGTGGAGGAGGAAATGCCGATCATGTTCATAATCCCAACACCGTGTAAGAGAAAAGATTTAAAACGCGAAAGTATACACCGCGGTATTTGTAAGCGATCTAATCATATTAAATAAGTATTTGGATTTTTTTTTTTATGCGCGAACACAACGCCAAACAGAGGCGGTAGTTACGTTTGCACCACGGTTTCTGATTGGTCCATGAACGCCTCCCTCGCCTGATCTGCAGCCGAGAGGTGGTGAAAATGAAAGACGTCTCACTCCAACACTGTTTCTGCAGACTGTAGTCCACGTTCACCCTAACACAGGTCCACGGAGGCTTGCATTATTGTTGCACTGTAGCTGCAATACTGTGTCACCTGAAAGCATTATATTTTTTTCTCTCACTCTTATTGCCTACCCTCTCTAACCAATAATGTGAAAAATAATAATTGGATCAGTGTGAGGATGCACAGTGGTGTAATGGTTAGTATTCTTAACCTATATAAGCAGATCTGGGCATCAAAAGGCCTGGGGGCCAAAGGTGACCTTTGGGATTTACTTGACCGGCCCTCAGGGTTTCACTGGAAAATTGTTAATCAAATTAAAGTTACTGTTTATTACGCACGTATTACTTCATTACATTTAAATGGTCTTTATTTCACAGGTTATTGTGCAGACTGTCTACATTGAGTCTGCATTCCCTTTCTTTTTGTTTTTTCCCCAGGTACACAGTCTAAAAACATGCATTTGTGAAAGTGGACATCACTTTAAATTGTCATTAGGTGACAGTGAACTTATGTTGCTCTCTGTCTTTCTGTGTTTGTCTTTCAATGGACTGGTGGCATGTTCAGGGTGGAACCGGCAATAGGAATAGACTGAGCATCAGTAGAATACCCATGGGTTTTCTACTGGGTACTCCAGTTTCCAGTCCAAAACTCCGCACAGAATCGACTCCTTGCCTGGAACTGATTTAGGTATGAAGTTTCTGTGTGATGAGTACTCACCACGGCTCTAATGGTCCACTGAGCTTCATGCTGTCATAAAATCCTTGAAAGTCCTTGAAGCGTGATTTAAGATCTTCACCTTTATAGGGGGGCAAACAATGGCAACATGCAAAACTGACTCTTTCCAGGTATTGTTAGAATCCATCCCTACAAAATATTGCAATGTCTGTTGATTTCTGAAGTTGCTTGAAAATGTGGATGCCATAAAAAGGTTACATATTCAGCAATGGCACTAAATATATACCTATACTTACTGATTGTGCAACAGGTGATTTACATCTACAGAGCTGACAAAGCAGGTTCCATCCTTGACAGATTCACAGGGAAAACACAGACATTCTCACACCGACAGGCCATTCAGAGACACCCAAATAGTCCGAAATGCCTGTTTTTCTGGACTGTGGAAAGAAACCAGAGTACCTGGAGAAACTCCACTTACACACATGCTCCGTACAGAAAGACTGCCAAATCTAGCATGGATAGAGTGGATAACATAAAATTACAGATGCTGTTTCCTTTGTGCATCAATAAAAATGAGACAAAAGAAAAAAACTAGACAAGAGAGAGCGTGGACTCAAACCAGTTAATTTCTCCCTACGAGGTGACCACTACACCCAATTTATTTAATTTTTAATCTTTGCTTAAACATAATAATGAACCTATTGAATGATCGGCCTGATGCGAGAGTTCCTTGAAGGGTGCAGGTGCAGTAGCAGAAGAAATCTGAGAGTCAGTAAGTTGCTTTTTTTTCTGACATAGTTTTTTTCACTTTAGATTTTCTTTTTTGAACAAGTGATGAATTGAATGGATGGTCAAGTTTTTAATTGATAAGGACACATCTTTCCATCTCAAATTTGCTCATCAATTTCAGATACATCAAAATAATAAATCAGGCTTTAGGGCAACAACCACAAAACAGAAGTTGTAGTTTATATTTCAGTAAAATATTGTGAGTTATCAGTGAGATCATCTGAGAGGGGCTGCCTGGGGTTGACGCCCACTCGCACAGCGCTGAGGTTTTGCTTGCAGTACGGAGTGACTCCTCGCTGCACATGTAGACGATACTTGCTGGGTGTCTACACACACACACACACACACACACACACACACACACACACACACACACAACACTTACGCATGTACAGAGAGCGTGTGACCTTTCAGTGCGGCTGCCTGGAGAGGCTGCACACGCATACATACACACTGTCATCACGGTCCGCAGCTCCAACACGACGCGTCCAGCGCCGACCCAGCCGCATGAATCCACCCTAAATGGGTTTATCACAACACCAGCCGTTACTCTCGTCTCTTCCGTTTACCTCGACCGATTGCTTTGGATGGATTATCTCGTTCACGTCTCACCGAGAAGCCTTACAACGCCCAGTCCGCAGCGGCAGCCATAGCTCGGTCACTGACGCTGGAGGTGAGCGGGTTTGTCATCGGATGTCTGCCATTACAGTGAGCCTGCTAGGCTAGGCTAGGCTAGGCTAAGCTAACAGGCTAGGTTAGCAGAGGGCCTTTGGTTGTCATACTGCGTTAAGTTTAAACTCGCTGTATTTTGGAGAGTCAGTCAGTTTTCAACCTCGCCGTGTTTGTGTCACGATATTTATCGCCTTTTAAGATGGAATTGTCGTGTCACTTTTTGCCTCAACATCAGTGGAAATTTACCGAAACCTTGCGGCGTTTCCTTTAAGTTGAGCTTCGAGTCTCGTCTGTGTCATAGCCGTATTTATTCTTTCACGTCAGCCTCGGCAGACGTGCTTCGTGTAACACTTGATCATTTCCCGCAGGTTGACTGTGTTTGTGTTGGGTAAGAAACCCGACGAGAGCCGCTGTTGTTATGTAATAACGAGCTCGCGCTCCCGTTGTGCGCATGCTAATGTTAGCACAGTGTCATTGTAGCGCGGCTCACCTGCCAAACATACCGCCGCTCTGTCAGGACATCTGTTCGGGACATTGTGTGAATTATCAGGGCGCACAACACTGCTGCTTTCTGGTGTGGCTTTGCAGTCGAGTCGCCGCTGCAGAGGCGACCGCAGGTTGACCATATCGAGCAGTTGGTAACCGGACCCCTGAACACTGTGCTTGGTCTGTGTGTGTGTGTTTCACAGAAAACTGCAGCCAGCTTCTGCAATGGCGGTGTTCAGTCACCAGGTGCTCCTTGCCGTCTCACGGTCCAGGTAAGTCAGCAGCAAGTGATCGCATTTGTTTCTTGTCAATGTGGGGAATCGCAGGAGGAGAAGAGTTGGGAGTCTCCTCCTGGCTGGGTTTACCAAACGTTCTGTTTACATGGAGTCAGTGGAGCTTATGACAAAGTTGGGAGTCTCCAAGCTCCTGTACTGATTCATCAGTATAGAGGTAACCTCATTACTCCCTGGAAAGTCTGATCTAATTTCCATAATGTTGACCCAAACTTTACAGGACCTTTGATTTTCTTTACATTACCAAGGAACAATTATTCTTATGTGCAGCCTGGGACTGCAAAGTTATAATCCATTAAGACCCAAAGCAACACTAAACTTCTCTTTAGAGTGGCTTTTGTTTGAAACACTCATGAATAAAGTGAAACAATCTTGCATCCGGCTCTGAAAGGAAAGGAGCGCTGGTGTAAACAAACATTAAGGGGTTTGTGTAAATGTTAGTTTATTAATTCATGTAATAAACAATGGTTAAATATATCCACAGTTGTTGCTTAGTAATCATAAAAACATGGATGAAAGTGATGGGCTCAGATGTGTCCACCAACAAATTGAGACTGTTTCTGTTGTTAAGGATAAATATAAATGATTTTAGGAGTCGGCTCTCACACCACGTTGTGTGTTCAGCTCCAGGCAGTGTTTATGGTGACAAAGAGTTAATAGATCAGTTGCTACTGTGCAGTTTAGTCATTTGACATCAGACATGAACTGAACCAGAAATCTATCTATTTGGTTGGTGGGAAGAAAAAAAAAAAAAAAAAAGGTTTCCTACGAGCATCTCGAAACAGAAGCTTGACAGATGACGGTGTGGAGTCATGATGATTCACTGAATATTCTTGGATTGAAAAGGAGCACAGATTTGTTTCACAGAAGTGTTTACCTAACGAGCGTGTGAACATGTGCTACTGTGACTAACAGTTTTTCAGCCACCCTTTTGGCTACTCTGCTCTTCAAACACACATGATGGAAATAATACTGGAATATATCATTTCTGTTTTGGGCAGATTTGATCCAAACAGTATTTTATTTCGTAGTTTTTAGTGAGGAAAAAATAACACTCTCTCCCCAGTCATCCTTTTTTCTCCCTTCTAGTTAATTATTCCCTCTGGCATATGGTTTTGTTTGACAGACTGATGCTCACTGAAGAAAGATGTTACTTTACGTACTCAGCTGGATAATCATTAAGCCGACATTGGAACATGTTACATAAATGTATATCAGGGTACTTTTAAAGCTGCCGACCTTGCAGAGAGTGAGGAGACTGTTTGATAATCAGCAAGACAACAATGTAATAAAAGCAGTGCACTTAGAATTACCTCAGTGATCTTTGCAAAATAACAGAAGGAAGGTTCAGCACAGGAACATTAAAGACGACACTTGCATCGTCGTCCAAATTCAGAATCAGTGGAGGTAGTAGCACATTCTCAAAAGGTTTTCACAAATAAATTGAATTAATACTTAAATAAACAAAGTTGAAAACAACAGAGGAAAATAAGTCACAGCCACTTCCTTATTCGGACAAATATTCTGTCCATTTTGTTGATGTAAACGTCTTTCCTTAATCTGAAGAGGAAGGTTGATCTTTCCCTCTCATGAATCTCAATGATGATTTCAGTCCAGTTTTCCACTGAAGGTGGGTTTGCGTGTAACTGTTTAGGAATAATTACTTTCTTTGCTGCTATTGTTAATATTTTTAGGAGGTGTCTGTCCTTCCCTCTTATTCCTTCTGGTATTTTTTTTTATTTCTCCCATCGCTCTTTGATATAGCGTGTAGTGTCCCCTTTCCTTTATAATTCCTTAATAGAGTTTTGAGACTATTGATATTGGGCTACTAGTATATCCCCGTCATTATTTGTATGACTTTATTAGGTTCTGTGGTTGTCTCAATTTTCTTTCTTTCTTCTGCCATATTTGTAAAAATCAGAAAAATCGAATATTTCCTAATTATGTTGACTCTTTAGTGTCTGAAAATCCCGTCGCTTGTTCTTTTAATTATTGTGCAGAATTTTGTTTTACCTTGATTAGTCCAGTATTTGGTTTGAACTCTGTATCCAATGAGATCCATTTCATTTTTTTAGTTTTTATTTTGCATCCACAGATTTCACTGTTTAAATATATCAAACCATGTCTGGTAGGGTAAATAGGTCAAAACTATTCAGATGATCCTGATTCGTCAGTGGTAGTTTGTCATCTTCAATAATTACATTATTTTTCCATCTCCTTCTATTTGGCCTCATAACGGCTGTCACATAGTGGGTTTATTATTCTTAGTTGATCTTCATAATAGTAGTCTGTTAAATGAAGGAGTGACATACCTCCTCTTTCCTTACTGATGGTTAATGTGCTGTATTTTAATTCTTGGTTTCCTCCCATTCAAAATAAATCTAGAAATTAATTTGTCCCATTTTTTAAATTGACTGGATGGAATTTTGATTGGGGCCGAGTAGTGTTGGCAAAATTTAAATCTTTATTAGTTCTTACACTGAGGTGCAGGAGTGATATTGTTTATTTGCCAAAGTGTTCTTCAATTACCTTGTGTACAGTTTAAGTTGTTCTTGCATCAGTCATTAGTACTCTGTGTTAACCAAATGCCAGGTAGTTGATTGGTTTCTGAGACCAGTTAATTTATAAAATGTTGTTTTCTCTGTCAACAGGGGATCGTATCTATTATCCAAAAGACACGGTTGCTCCTCCTTGTCTTCTAAAGCCTACCTCCATATAGACCCTCCCCGGCACGTCTCCGCTTCGTTCCCACTCAGGCACTCCCGATATGGCCACGTCCACTGCTTCCGCAGCCACGCCCTCGACCGTGGTCACGCCTCCGCCCTACTCGCCCGATCTCTACACAGCTCAGGCGTTTGGCTTCAGGACGTAAAGCAGGAGGACACCAAGGCCTCGCCGGCTCCTGTCCAGGATGCTTCCCCGGGAGCTAAAAAGGACTCTGTGGTCGCCGCGTCTCCTCCGGCTCAACCTCCAGCCGCTCCCACTCCAGCGTCCGCCACTGTTTCTTCTCACCAGGAGAAGGCCATTGTGAAAAAGGCTCTGTATCAGAGGATTGTGGATGAATTGAAGCATTATTATAATGGATTCCGGTTACTTGGCATCGACACCAACATCGCGGGCAGGATGGTGTGGAGGCTGCTGCACGGACAACTGCTCACACGCAGGGAGAGGAGACGGGTAAGAGACGATAAACGTACAACACTGCCAAGGATTTTCTAAATTTGTTCAATCGTTAAATGGTACCTGATGGTATGTGTCGTGCGTATGATCAATCCTGTGATTATGTGTATTTGAGAACCATGTAGTGTGTCAGGTGAACATTTCAATTTAATTCAGCACAGTGTGACAGCTTTCCTACGAATTTTACTTTTTGAAAAATTCTAGTTTTTGTTCTATATGAATTCCACTATGCTATTTCGAAGGTATCAGACAGTATATATTGATCTTTCCGTCTTCGGGTGGTAATTGAGGTACACGTCTTTATAAATGCTTCACAATTTAATACATTCATGTCAGTTGTCTTTAGCAATTCATCATAACATTACCATTAAGTTACCTCCAGGGGCTTGGCACACTACCAAACACTGTCAGCCTTTTGACCTCTGATTAATATCTTGAGTCCAAGAATAGAGGAATGGGTGAAGATTTATTGTTTCAAAAACATGTTGCAAACAGAAACCTCGAAGCAGAATATCATTTAAGAGAGAAACGATGGAATTTTAGAGGATACACACAATAGCATCTTGTATAAATAATTCAAGAGTAATTCTTGTGTTTGTGTATTTACTAAAAGCTGGGCCTAAAAAACTTCATCTTCTTGGGCACAATATAAAAAGTTGTAGATATCCGCAAGTGCTTCAATCTGCATATAATTCTAACTTTTAAATCTTTATACCCTACTTTGTTTCACAAAGTGTGTATGCACTTTGAGACTGTAATGGCAGTGAGAACATGCCATTGAATTGAGATCACGTAAAACAGTTTCACATTATACTGCATTTCATAAAGACAGTAAATTAAATAATAAATATCCATCAACATTTCCCCCGACGTCACTTTGTCCCTCTGTTTTCTTAACAGATGTATTTTTCACCTTTTCTTCTGAAGCCCTTATGTAGGTTATGTTTTGTGTTGTTTAAAAGCAATTTCTAACTAACCACATGACATAAAGTCATCATGTCTGCACAAGTGTGCATAAATATCAGGAAATTGTATATTTCTAGGTTTAAAATTTCTATTTTTAACATCAACCTGCTAATATTAGGTAAATGTGTCTGAAGAGGAACTTTTTAAGTGGATAAATTAGAGAACTAAGATTATAAAATACTCAGCTTTCTATATTTTGGGATGTTTTTTTTTTTTTTTCTTGGCTGACTTTCTGTCCTAAAAAACAGCAGATAAACATCGTCTTATCTCAGTTCTCGCTCTTGTATGTTCATCTATTTTTAACTCAAGCTGAGTCGGCTTGCATTGATCGCAACTGACATGTCGTCTATTCATCCTGCTGAGCAGCTTTTACAACTGATTAATGTGACGTTGTATTGATAGTTGTGAAACGTGAAGCCAGTCAGTTACAAGGTCCTTTTCTTGGGGGAGAAAACAATGCACTGGATGTGTGACAACCTGGTCGTGTGTCAGCGCCTATGCTGCGCCGGCGGTGTATGTTTCAAGCCCATCAGCATATAGCAATGGCTGTGGTGGATCAGTGAGAAAGGACATGGTGTTACCGTATGTCTCTTTGACTGATCGTTGTCCACACTGACGGGCAGACGCAGGGGCTCAAGCCGCGCACATGCCATGGTAAAACTATATTTGGACCATTTTAGAAGCGGACCTGCAAGCACGCGTAATGGAACTCACAGGGAGACATACGTTCACGGCCTGAATGTTCAATACACCACTGACACAGACTCTGACTGTCCACTGTTTATGACATCAGCACTGCCCAACTTTGTGATTTCAGCTGATGAGGACCTGTGCCGACCTCTTCCGCCTGGTGCCCTTCATAGTGTTTATCATCGTCCCGTTCATGGAGTTCCTGCTTCCCGTCTTCCTCAAGCTCTTCCCAGAGATGCTGCCCTCCACCTTTGAGACGGAGTCCAAGAAGGCATGTGTTCATGTACACACAGACAGAGACGTACACAGACACACACCCTGCCGCCTGAGTCACCTTGTGACAGGGTTCATGCTGATTACCTAATGTTGTCAGATAGGGCTGCTTCGCTGGAAACTTGAGGCCCCGAAGGAAACTTTACACTCTGTCTATTGTTTGGAGTTTCTCAAGCAGGGATACTGTTTCACTTTAAAAAGAAAGTTACTGATCTAAGAGCTGTCAGTGTTTCTGTGTCTGGTTATGAAGTCTATTTTCAAAACTAACCCTCCTGCCTTCATCGTGCAGGAGGAGAAGCAGAAAAAAGGTTTGGCTGCAAAGCTTGAGCTGGCCAAGTTTCTCCAAGAGACCATCGCTGAAATGGCCCGAAGGAACAAAGCTAAGGCTCAGACGGAGGACGAGACGCAGCGCTTCTCCACATACGTGCAGCAGGTAAGTTAGTAAAAGGAAACGTGTTGAGTGAATTTGACTGTACAAGTAGCACAGATTTGATCAAACATGCCTGACTGTGTTTTATTTTTAGAAAATTGGCAAATCTGGCAATTATTTTACCGTCCAATACGTGTGACTGTGTGTCGTCCTCAGGTTCGGGGCACAGGAGAGCAGCCCACCACGAAGGACATCGTCCGGTTTTCGAAGCTATTTGAGGACGAGTTGACGCTGGAGCATCTGGAGCGCCCCCAGTTGGTGGCTCTGTGCAAACTGTTGGAGCTGCAGCCCATCGGCACCAACAACTTGCTGCGTTTCCAGCTCATGATGCAGCTCAGAACCATCAAGTCCGATGACGAGGTGAGGGCGGGGACCTCGCAGCGTTGCTGTTGCGCCACATGCCCTGTGCTCGCTCAGCAGTTTTTGAAGTCCGCTCTGCATTTCTTCACAGATGATCGCAGCAGAGGGAGTCCCTGCTATGAGTGTGTCTGAGCTGCAGGCTGCATGTCGTAGTCGTGGGATGAGGTCTCTGGGTCTCACCACCGATCAGCTACATCAGCAGCTTCAGCAGGTAAGCCGCTCAGTGTTCATCTGTGCTACAAACATTTCCGTTGATTCTCAGTAGCTAAAGAGATCTAATAACTCGGAGTAGACTTGTGCTTTGAAAGTGGCAAACTCTGGATGTTCTCATCCACACAGTGGCTGGACTTGCACCTGAAGGAGAACGTGCCTCCATCCCTGCTGCTGCTCTCCAGAGCCATGTACCTCACAGACCTCAAACCCAAACCTCCCGTCATCCCGCCAGTGCCCAAACTAGAGGTTCGACCTTCACACCTCCCTTTAATTCTCACCACTGTACACATCCTTAGATGTCCAGGTCCAGGAAAAAAAAAAAAAAGAACAAGCTGCAGCGATTAACATTCCAGCTGTTAACAAGCTGCTTTGCAGGTCACTGACATTTGGTTCAGCCTTTGCTCTCATGGTGAAAACTGACTGTTTCGTAACCTTTTTGTTTCAGATTCTGCCATATATTAGTGTGTAATCTTCTAGATTATCAATATATTTATATATAAAAACATTCACCGATTACAAACAAAAAGGATACTGATGCCTTTTTCTCTGTCCAAGTGAAGTAACAATAAACTAAACACATTTTTATTGACACAGATTCGGCTACCGAACAGGAAATTACCTAGAGGAAGCCTGATGTGGTTTTCTTTTATCGAATGTTTGTTGTGTTTGTTGCAGAAAGCTGCAGCTCCACCCCCAGCGGAGAGTACAGGAGCGAACACACCCTCAGTCAGTACAGACGTGTTAAAGGACCCTGCACTCCTCCTGAAAGACAGACCGGTCAGTGAACGCATGAGGGGAGAAGGGCTGTGAGGGAAAATAGTCGTAACTACAGAGCCGCCTGAAAACAGTGGTTGTTGTTATATTGGGGTGATTTTACAACATTTATGAGGCATATATAGAATTTTAAAAGCCTTTATTGGATCAAATTATTACTGTAAGTTACAATCAGTTGCCTCATCTTTGCACGATTGGATAAAGGATTATTGTAGTTTGCCTAACATTCTAATATGGTAGCACAAGTTGAAAGTCCAAAAATGAAAGTAATCCCTCTTGGTCTTTGTGGGTTTCAGGTGGAGGAGATGAGAGATAAGGCTCCTGTGGTGTCAGACAAACCTCTGACTCCTGCTGAAGTCCTTCAGGTGAGTGCACGTTGTGCTCGGACCTGCAGCGGCCACAGAAAACCAGCAAGGGGTCGGATGCTGGGCAGGAATTTGTAATCCAGTTAGTTCTTCCTGCTTTGATCGCCTTCACATGACATGCTAATCTCCCACTGTGGGACAGAGCTGCACTTCTGGTCTAACTGCTCCCCTGTGGGACAGAAAGTTTCAAATACAATGGTGGAAGAGTGGAAGCCGGCAGGGAAATCAGATGAGTTTAGATCGACCAAAGTCCTAAGAAGCAGAGTAGAGACAATATCACTAGCAGAGGGTACTATTGGGAAACGGAGGCTTAATCTGTGTGAGCTTTAGAAATGTTCACATCTCTGAAGTGATCAGACACCGGCAGACATTTTCAAGGCCCAGTCTATTTTTCTGCTTCACAGGATTTCTTCTTATTTCATTTGGATTATCTCCCTGAATCCGGGCCTGAACAATATATAAACTAATTTTCTTTAGACATCATTATTGTGTTTTCACTTTGGGAGCAACATGTGGAAACTTCAGACGCAAATTAAATTGTAAAATATAATTGCGCCTCTAAAAGATGCAGTATCTGCATGAAGTTAAGAATATATCCGTTTCTTCCCTCATCAGTTCATTTCCACTGGTTTGTGCCGTTTTGAGGACCAAATGTAGAGTCTTCTTAGACAAGTGGATGTATTTGACTATGTAATTCCTTTACATTGACTCCATAATAACAATATAAAGTTAGTCACAATCTGAAGATGTATTTAAATATTTCTACTCCACATTGAGATAAGTGTAGTTTGTGGACTTGTGAAAACTGGCGATCCAACACTTCTGTTGCTTTAAACTTCAAATAATCCCAATATATATACAGTCACTGTTATTTATATAGAATATCAACCAATATGAACTTGTATTCCAAATGTCTTGTGAGTTTGATCTGGTGAGGTCATTCATAAGTGAAACAAGATTGTATTTTTGGGATCTTTGGTAAGTTTGAGAAGTTGAGCCGCTGCCCTCCAGGCTTCACCACGTCCAGGTCTGATCCCGTTTGTCACAAGTGCTTTTGCCCATCAGATCGTCTGTCATCACCTCTTAGTTTACACGCCGAAGACTGTAATTCATCTTTTGTGATCTCATTCTCAGGCTAAAGCAGCAACAGAAGTGACCCAGAAGAGCAAGATGAGTGCCAATGGTGTGTGAAGAGGAGCTGGACTCACACGGCCCCTGTGTCCTGGGGGGGAGAGGGGCTGACTCAGCACAGCCAAGTGATGGCCCGCGGCTCTGTACTGCTCCGTCAACGCTCCACACGAACACCTTCGTTTCTCATCATGGAGCCCGTCTCTCCTGCCGTAACTTTTCAGGAAAGTCCTGGTGCTGTTTGTGCTCCATCGTCTCACCCCCGGCGCTCACACTCGTACACTCCGACCTCTGGAACTCTGCTGACATTTCGCCGGACCTGCAGCCCAGACCGGGCCTCATTCTCCTCCTGTACATTTGTAAATACCATGTAAATGTTCGTCTGTCCTACGACCCAGAAAACAGCAGCTTTGTACAGTTTGCTATGCAAAGGCCAGATTCTCCCCCTCTCAGCGGTTTTATTTAGTTTTATTTGCAGAGGTTTTAAACTCGTGCAGGATATGAGCAAAGTCGCCCACTTTTCAGAAACACTGGACTTTTTGGTTCAGCTGCCCCGCCTTCATTTTTTTTTTTTTTACATTTTTGACCCAGCAAGCTTCGCCGTGCTCAGCTGCCCAGGCGAACACTGATAGATGACACATCCTGACCTGCCAGACTCGTGTCGATCAGCAGGTTTTGGAGCAGCTCCACCTCTCCGCTGAGTATTGCGAGCGTCACTTTGCTGCTGTTGTAATTATTGAATGAAGGCTGGCGCATTATTTTGACCAGATTCACTCCTTCAATGCAGAAGGGACTTTTAAACTGCAGTTGATCTCCAGTCGGAATCCACTGGGAGGACAAGTTGTAAAGAAAGAATCAGATTTTATTTGCATATAATAAAGTGTATGTACTGTATTTTAACAATATGACGCTAAAATGTCTTTAAGCTGAAACGAGAAAATACGTGGATGTTACCCAACATAGATATACTATTAATATGGAGGAGAGATTTTAAGCCTTTGAACCCGAAAGCCACAAATGAGATTAATGTTGTTATTTGTGGCAAAAAATAAAGAAATGTGTAGTGTTACAACCCGCTCTCACAGAAATAAGATCCTAAAAGTGAAAATTGTAAAGTTAAACACGCGGACCCACCCATGCGAGTGTTTTACGATGGTTAAAACTGTAACCCTGCCATTCCCATTTCTTCAATTTGGAGCGAGTGTCTCCACAGCGATACTGCTCTCTGCTGTTTATCCGTAGGCACCTGCTCGAAGTGGATGTCATACATGAAAGGATGCTTTTTAAAAGAGGACGGTGGAGATTTGTGCTATTGGTTTTACATATGTGCCTAAGGTTAAAGGGCAATTCTTTTGTTTTGTTTTTTTCCTTTCATGAGAAGACATATTTATGGAATTCTGCCACATTGGTTTGTTCTTTGATTTTAAAGCGCCTGGTTGCACCTTTTCTCTGTAGTGGAATGTCTCCTCTTCTTTGCCCCCATTTGGTCCAAACGAATCCCTTTATTTACAGTCACCAGGGTTGATATTGATGGATAAAGCCTCTCTTTAATCAGCTCGATGCTTGCAGTGTGAAGGAGATAAGCTAAATAAATCCTAAATAGTTATAGCTTCTTTTGCGGTGGAGCACAAATTGGATTTTATTTCGATATGAACTGATTTGCGACGATTCTCTTCTAAAAGAAAATTGTTAAAAGTCTCGTGACATTGTTCTGCTGCAGCATCATTGCTCTGTGTGTTACAGGGTCCCGTTCATCACTTCATCCTGTTAAGATTTTAGAAAAAAAGCTTTTCAGCCGTCAATATTTAGCAGCTTCAGTGTCTGACCTGCTGAGAAAAGCGGTCATGTGACTTGCTGACCTGATGAGTGAGAAGGTTTTGATAACTGGTACTGTATAATGAACAGATTGCACAGCGTAAACACAGTAGACTGAGCTGCATTGTTATCGCTCCTGTGGCACTCGGAGAATAAAGGTTTCCTGGGCGGGACGTCTTCATGTCCCAAATAATCTGCCTCATGGCGCCTGAGGCACAGTGTTCGATCACTTCTAAATCAAGAGCATCTCAGACCAGCAGGTGCTCCGGCTGTCTTGAAACTGTTTTTACTCTCTGCTCTCATGTACAAGTTCCTTTGCACTGCTGTCCAGGTGGAGTTTCCCCAACTTTAAAGCCCCACGCCGCTCTGCCATGGCCATTGAGTTTCAGGGTGATGATAAACAACCAGTTCAGATAATTAAAACGATGGAACCCTTTTATCATTGTCTCCTGTCTTTTTTGTCAACAATGATCATGAAAAGCAAATCAATTTCAGTCCATGCATTAAAAAGTCAAAATTCATTTATGATAAAAAGCACTTTATGACATTAACGAAGCCAAAATGGACACTACATGAATCCTTGAGCAGCTGATTTTTTTCCTCTTCCTGAATGGAGCTTGAGATACGTGGCGTGACAGAGGACTGAAAGGAGTGGCTCAAAGAAAAAGGATGGGTTTTCCTCTACTCTTAACTGAATGCCAATTATCACAAATTCTTGAAACAAACTACAGACATTTAAATGATTTTTTTTTTTCCACTGAACACGCATAATTTGTTTGTGGCCAGCAGATGGCGCCACCAGTCACATAACATTGTACTGAAAATTCAATGAACAAAATGTCACTGAGAGGCCCGAGGACCCGGCCTAAACTCATACAGGTTTACTGTTATATTTGCTCAATAATTAGAAGGGTCAGTCCTACAAACTTCCAATCAAAAACACTTTGAATGGTACTGTGTCATTTTGACAATCAGATATTTTTGAAATAATTCAAAGTTATTTCTATGAGATGTGTCAAAGTGGAAACACCTTTATGCTTAATAAGGAGCCATTTACAGAAATATATACTTCCAGTTTTTATGTGAAAATACCTGAATTGAAAACAGTGACAGACATGACTGTAAAAAGTGACGTGGCAGTTGCTATTATTGTCTTTTCGACAAGTTAAATGTTAATTCTGGCTCTGTGGGAATTGGATATCATTGCCTTCTCAATCATAATCACGTGGGCTGATAAAAATAACCTTTGTATATATCAGAATAGATGTTCCAGCCTGTGGCTGCTTTTTTTAAACTAGTGTTTATGTTGGGAGTGGGGTGGGTGGTGTTGGGAAAGGTGCTGGAATTTGACCCTCAAATGGGGGTAGGAGGAGATAAGAACGATAAGAGGAGCAGAGTTATTTTTTTTAAATTACTAGCCAAGCAAACAGCAGTGTTGTGGACGCAGCACAAGGTCAGTATGGGTCACCTGTGTGTTCTGTTTTGGAACCTTTAAATGAAAGTTTAGAGCTTTGAAAGTGATATTCAGCAACCAGCAGTGTCGAGGTAACATTGGACTGTCGGCACAGAGTCTATTTTAAGGTTGCCAGCTTTACTGGACCGAGCTGAGTGAGGCTGTGTGGAACGAAACCACATGAAGGCTGTAATGTATGCGAGCGTGTCTCGATGCAATCTATTACTTCAGTTTTATTCTCAGACAATTATCCCCAGATCCTCAATTTTTACGATATGCACTAAACAGTGTATATTGGCACAAAATGTTATAAGAGAGGAGGATTTTTAATGCACATGGAGAAACATCAATTCCAGGAGACCAATTCAGTTATACTGGAAAACAAATAATTACAGTGAAGAATTGTCAAAACAGCATTGAGGTTTTTATAGTTATTGTTATATGGACTCTGACAAGTAGCCATTGTCCACATGACCATAGTATGACCATTTTATCATGACTGATAGAACTACATCTACTTTTAGCTACTAGAGACTTATGCTGTAATTCATGACACTGTCAGAGTGACAACCTTCTAAATGGCAAAATGATAATATACGTTCACTGACTGAGTGCTTCTTTTCTCCCTGGCCCCCACCTACAGCATCAGGATGAGGGTGACTACGATAGCTATCCTGTGTCTGTTCCTTGTTGTGGTTGGTATCAACTTTTCGCAGGCTGGCATAAAGGGGAAGGTTGGTGGACTGACAAAACTTTTAAAGAAGCCATTCAAAAACAAGCCTAAAGAAACAAGCATTAAAAATTCTAAACAACCCATACAATCCAACCCAGTAGGTCATCCTCAACAACCAGGAAGTTACCCCAACCAAGGAGGGTACCCTCAACAACCAGGTCGTTACCCCAACCAAGGAGGGTACCCTCAACAACCAGGACGTTACCCTCAACAACCAGGAGGTTACCCCAACCAAGGAGGATACCCTCAACAACCAGGAGGTTACCCCAACCAAGGAGGATACCCTCAACAACCAGGAGGTTACCCCAACCAAGGAGGATACCCTCAACAACCAGGAGGTTACCCTCAACAACCAGGAAGTTACCCCAACCAAAGAGGATACCCTCAACAACCAGGAGGTCACCCCAACCAAGGAGGCTACCCTCAACAACCAGGAGGTCACCCTAACCAAGGAGGCTACCCTCAACAACCAGGAGGTTACCCTTACCCTGGCAGCTATCCTCAGCATCCAGGGTATCCTGGTAGGACCTATCCGGTTGGTGGATACCCAGCACAGGGCTCCCCATATGGAGAACGTTATGGGGGTCACCCAGGTGGTTACATAAACTACAACCCAAACAACAAAATCCTGAGTCCTCACTATGGTGGCAGCTTTGGTTATGGGGGCTATGGTGGTGGCGGTGGCTCTCCCTTTTCTCACTCTGTAAATGCAATGGGATACGCACCCTCTGATAAGTCCAGAGGTTTTGGGCGCACTGCAGTAATGGCAGCTGCTGGTGGGGCGATGGCAGGAATGGCCCTGGGATATGGGTTAGGAAGATTCCCTCGTCCTAATTTTCACTTTCAAAGCCCAGAAGAAGAGTATTATTACAATTACTACATGTTCAAGAAATATGGTACCCGGTCAACTGATGGTAATGATTACAGTAGAGATTACAGATTCAGTCAAAATGTTGAGACCTTTGATAAATACATGACAGCTTGCATGAAGAGAACAGACCTTCTGCCAGTAGAGAAGAAAAAGCAGCAAAATAAACCTGTTAGGACCACGACCATGCCAACAAAAGTCCCTCCTGTAAAAACGACTGCTGGCACAGTTACTGCGATCAGCAGCAATTCTACAAGTTCTTTACCTCCACCTTCACCGGTCCATGACAATAAAACAGGAGAGACTGTAGAGACTGGCTTCCTCGCTGTAAATAACACAACTACTGTTGCAACAGTCTCTGGACCTGGCAGCCGTTCAGCAAACAGCAACACCACTGCAGAGAAGGACCCTCCTTCAGTTCCACACCTTCAGGATAAGTCACCCTCACAGCTGTTTAACAATGCAGCGGCTGATGATGATGACGATACAGTCAGCATAGTAGAGATTGGCTACCCAGCACTGATCAAGCAGATGAAGATAAAAAGATGCACAGAGCTTTACGTCGTCTACGCTGAAAAGCAACTGAAGAAAAAGACAACGCCAACGCCAACACCCCGCAGTGGAGTGCGGGGACTACGGATCGGTTTGGGAGGACATTTATCTGTGGTCACCAGCATTGTACTAATTATACTGAGCATTAACATGCAGAACGTGCTGCACTGAGGCCTTCATCAGCAACAAGACTGATGAGGGAATAAAACACTGAGGAGCATAACAAAGATGGTTGTTGATTCAAAGTCCCTACAAAAAAATATTTTCAGAAAATGTGTATGGAAATACATCATATTCTGGTGCTATCATAAAATCTGTTAAGGTGGATAAACACATTTGATAGTGGTATGTAAATGCAGTTATTGGCCATGAAAATTGGTGTGAAAGCCCCGTTTACACAACAACGAATTTGAATGTATCCGCAAAACTATTCCCTCCTGCAGAGACTGCCAGAGGCGAAATAGCCTGTTCCTGCTCATCCAATTGTAAACAAACATGGCGGCCGCGAAGTGGTACGACTCGCGGTCTGCATTCTAGTTCTATCTTCCATATCGGTAGTTTTATAGTTGAGACTCACCCCTGATGGCATCCAATGCGTCATCAGTCCACGCGGATGTCGGGTGCGCTCCATTTTCTTCACTTTTATAGTGTTTTGTTCTCTGTACACACGTCTGTGTAGTTTCATTACAAAATCAAGCAACAGCGCCCTCCTGTGGCCCGGCATACTAACTACATCCGTGTCTCCGTGTCCGCTGCTGCAGTGTAAACACACTCCTTTTTTTTTTTTAACGAATTAGTTGTTGTCATTTGAAACGTTGTCGTGCAAACAAGGCCAAGGAGAAACTGAATATTGTAGTTAATACAAATAGTACAGCCAATAGTTACATATTGTGCACTACTGAACATATGCATTAGATTATAGTTCAACTGGTAAATGTATAACAAAACACATCCTTGGTGTAATTGAGTAATAGTAGCTTTTTATTGTTTGTTTTTTTGGACAATATGAATTGAGTGTGGCAGCGTCTTAGAGGTTAGCAGTTTGACGTCACAGCAAACAGAACTGGGTTTGATTGTGAGCCAAGGTTTTTCTTTTTTGCATGTTCTGCCTGTGTCTGCATGAACTGTCTCCACTACATTGGTAACTACATTACTGTGTGTGTGTGTCCTTTGACAATGCACTTGTGCTGCTCTTTTGGTGTACTATGATGTATAAATTGATTTCCTTGTCTCCATCCTTATTCCACTGAAATTATTTTTCTTCCTCTTTCCTATCCAGAGGAGATGTGCTGCGATTTATACTTTGGGACATCTGAGTTTTTATTTATATTTCTGTGATAATACAGCAACAAACCTATGATGTACTGATATTAATCTGTACTTATTTCCTGATTCTGACCACACTGACTGCTTCATGTGCATTAACCTACAATGGATTAGTATACATGAATGCATGTTTTTGTTTATAACAGCACGCAGTTTGCAATTGACAGCTTAATGTACCTCTTTAATAGTCAGTCTGCCTATATAGTTCAATGCATTTAGGAATATAGTCCACCAGTCATTTTTTCTGCCGACTTGATTTTGAGTTTAATATAATAGCCAACTGTGACATTTGTTATTAATTCCTATCCGGATACAAGTAACATGTTAAAATGTTTTTTTTCTTGTTCTCTTTGTAACACCTGTATAACAAATTATTGGATATTTTTGAATAGTGATATATTATCTTAATATTGCCCAAAATTGTACACTTAAAAATAAAGATTATATCCAGAACCCTTATAAAAACAATCAAACATACAGTCAATAAACTTGCGTGCGATATTCCTCATAATTGCTTTTAATAATAATAATAAAAATTAAAAAAACACCTAAGGTGGCTATTTTTTCTTTATTCTTCTGTACCTGCTTGTGGTTTCTTTTACGTACACCCGCTTTCTCTCCAAATATATACAGGCTTGGTTAACTTCAAAGACATATTTAGATGAAGTTCTGCTTCTTGGTGTGAGTGTGTGATGATGAGGTTTGGTCTATCAGCCCCGGCAGACTGTCCACACAGTCCTCCGCCTATGTTGGCTCTGAAAACTCCAGTCTGGATGAAGTGGGTGGAGAAGATGGATGGATGAATTTCAAGCACATGAAAACAGTTCATTGGTCGTCTCTTTCCACAGAAATATGATACCGCTCGAAAGTGGCTGAAAGCCTTTGTATTGACGGGAAATGACTAAGATCATTTTCTCCGCAGACCTCATGGATGGCTCCTGTGTTTTTCTAATAGATTTACTGTGGAAAGCCCTCAGAATGATTTGGATGACATTTTAAAATGCATATTGTTCATAGAAGTCCATAGTCTAAACAATTGATTCTCAAAGAAATTACTTGTTTATTTTTTCTCACTTCATGACTCTTGTCATTTTGTAGCAGTAAAAGGTACTGTCATGCCACATTCAACGTAACACATGGAGATGACTTGAAATTAAATAAAAATCATGCCATATTATTTCGTAATCAGACAAATGTAAACCTAAACTACAATATTCACAACCTCCAAGATATGTATGATAGACGTGGCCTGCTATCATTTCAAAAACTTAAAGAGAAATATTCTCTTCTTGGGTTCTTCTCGGTTTCTCTACCCCCAACTGAGATCAGCAGTTGGTGCTCATGGAGTCCCCTGGGACTCATCCCTACCCTCTCATCCATTAAGGACATGGCTTGAACCTAGATCATCCTATACTGGCTCACTTTCTAAAATGTACAATCACCTGGCCACAGAAAATGCCCAAACACTGGGGGTGATTGACTCCTGGAAGCGTGACTTCGAGGGACAGGATATTGAACTCGACTGGGATAAGATTTGGTCTAACATATTTATTTCATCCAAAAACCCAGCACATCAACTTTTACTCTATAAGTCTTTGTATAAATTTTATGCCACACCATACAGGCGTTTTAAAACATTATAGACAGCCCAAACTGCACTAAATGTAACCAGAATACTGTAGGTACTTACCTTCCTGTGTTTTGGGAATGCCCTCCAGGGGAAGATTTTGGTCTTTCCAATTCTCAAAGAGCCTGCTGGCTTATTATCTAATGATGAGTCGTCCCTCAGAGATAACACCAGGTTAGCACCTAGAAAATCATATTTGCAGGTTTAAATGAAGACAATTATCCATTCAAAGAATGGACAAAATCAGTTCAGGGATATCAGCCTCATAGAACAATCAAGACTCGGGCATCCTCTGTCGAGGCTTGGGATGCCCTCAGTAGTTCTCTCTCAGACCCACATGTTCTTACAAACCAACAACCCGGATTAAAGAACTTGATATTCCAACAATCCTCACTCAAGAGTCTACCCACCGCTTGTATATTAGTTGGTGTAGATTTGGGTTTGTCAAACTCTCATTTTTATTTTGTGTTACTCTGATTCTGTGTACATATGTTTGGTGCTTTTATCACTCACTGTAGTTTTATTTCTATTCTTTGTCTAAAATAACTCAGCAAGGCAGTGGTGGAACGTATATAGTTCTTTGTTTTGTTTTATTTGTTGTTACTGACTGAAATCCTTACTGACTGTATTTATTCTGTAAATTTCTCTCATGTAACAAAAACAATAAAAAAATGTATCACAAAAAAACAAACACACCAAATACAGACTTATGTCTTGATTTTACCTTGAGGATATTCCATTTTTTTTTACTGTAAAAGAATGAAATTGATGTTACTTGATGTGGGGTTACAATGCTAAAAGGGTCTTCTTGTTTTCAATCAAACACCTCAGTAAAGTAAGGTAAAAAACAAACAAGTATACTAACTGAACAATTAGAAATGTATTTCCCCTTTTCAGTCTATATATTAGAGACATGCCAAGGTTCAATTGAGGTGCCAGGATCTGCCTCTTTTGAAGGAAATGTTATATTTGTATGCTTTCAAGAAACAATGAATAAATATTATCATTGGAATATGGCTTTATCCTGAATATACTGTGTGTTTGTACTGATTATAAAGTATGATAATAGTGAGGGAAGGGAGACTCAGAGCAGGTTTAAAATAAATGACCCAGCAGAACAAAATGTCCAATAACTATCAGTGACTCAAATTCAATCTGATTTATACGATAATACCTTTATAACCTGCATCATGAGTCACATTGCAGAGCAACATTGCATTTAGATTTTCTAACCCAGCTGGAGGATTTTATTGTGCCTTTTCTTTAGTTTAAATTTTGTTTCATGTCTGGATGGAGGAGAGCCAGTGGCGTCAGAAGGACAGTGTGATTTTTCATGTGAATGCTGGCAGTGATCCCGGTTGGTGAGGTAAGAGGTAAGAGATCATTGATCAACAGGCTCGAGATGCTGGGAAGTGACTGAGTGAAAGGAAGCCTCGCCCTCCTCCTCTGGCTGCGTGATGTTCACGCCCCACCAACACCCAGGACACGAGCCTTTTTCTGAAAGATACAAACCCAGGGAGGAGATGTGCTCTGAGGACACTCCATCCGGAAGAAGAGACTGCAACTAGTCAAGGTGAGGCTGTGTGTGTGTTTAAACGATCTGCGCTTTGGTTAATTAGGGAATAACAGGCACGGCTGTTTGTTCTTCTTCTTCAGTTTCCAATGACACTGCAGTTCTGATCTGATTAAAGTGGCTGCAGCCACAGAGAGGCATGCTCTGTGTGCAGGAAGATTCTGCGCGTGTTTACCACTGGGCATCTGTAGATTTACCCCGTTTCACATCGGCATCACTCGAGAACGTTACTGGATGATGCATTTGGGAGTTGTGACATTGAACGCGCAGCTCTCGCGCCTCCACCCTCCGCCACGCCCTTTCAGCCACTTAGACGCTTGTTCTGTTTCTGCAGGAGGGAAACGGGCAGATTTTAAGATTTAAAGAGCACGATTTCCTCTTCCAGTAACCCCAAGTACAATTAGTAGAAGTTAAATAACATTGATTACTAGAAGAAACGTGTTGATCTTGTCTTTGGCATTATGTAAATCATCAGAGGTGGAAAAAAAAGTACTGAACATTAGTACCAGGATACAAACACTGTTACAGTCAATATTATACGCAAGTATAAGTACAAAGTGATTCTCTGAAATTCTACTCAAAGCAATAATTACTTTTTAGCACATTTACTTGGACTGACAATCAGTTAAAAGCTCCCAATTCATAGCTGAAGCACCTTATGAATGAATGAATGAATGAATGAATGAATGAATCTTTGTATCTTGCTCTGTGGACCAGTTTTTACACAGAATGCCCCACCAGCTGCAACTGGGAATTAAACCTGAGTCCCTCGCAACACTTTACTGAGGGGCGTCACCTAATTGCAGCATGTACATTTTTTATATATAAATATATTATTTTTTAAATACTTTGCCTCTGCACTTACTGAGAGTGGGGACTGTGGTACGACTCCAATGCTGTTGCTTGTTTTTAGCAATAGTTTTTGATAAACAAGCAGTGAGTCATAAAGAAGGGAAACGACTGTCCGAGTCTCTTATCGGAGTGAGTTTCCATACACCATCTAAGAGGCTCCATCAATATAGTAACAAAACCACATTAATACATATAAATGCATTTTATAATCACTTACTAAAAATATTGGCATATGTGTTACTCCATGGGTCGTATTGTGTTAAAATATACATGGACATCAGCAAAGGAGATTTTTAAAAGTACACTTTATTGAACTTAGTATAATGAATCAGTCTGATCTGCTTACATATCGTAACAGTTTTTCTCTGCTTTCTCACTCTGGCATGTTTCCTTTCCTCTTCCCCGCCGTCCCTTCAGGTTGAAGATGAAGCTGAACTCAATATCGGTGCTCTGCTTGCTCCTGCTTGTATTTCATATCCCCTTTTCACTGACAAAGGGAGGATCAAAATCAGGATCAAAAGGAGGGTGGGTTGGGTCTTCCTCTAAAACATCCTCCTCGACTAAACATGGAAAAGCCAATACCAATCACAAAAACAGTCACAGCAAACCTCAGAGTACAGCTCCCAAACAGTCAAGCAACAACCAACAAGGAACCAGAGTCATTTACCCGCATACGGCGGTGGTAATTCCTGGAAGATACAGCACTCCGGGGGGCTACCCGGGGGGATACATCAACCAGAACCCAAACAACAAAGTCCTGAGTCCGCACTATGGCGGTAGTTTTGGTTATGGGGGCCATCAGACTTGGGGGGGCTCTCCGTTCTCTAGCAGAATTTCAGAAATAGGTCTGTACCCCAGCTCTAGATCCAGAGGGTTTGGTCATCGTGCAGCGCAGGCTGCAGCTCAAGTGACTATAGCCAGGATGGCCCTGGGCTATGGCTTAGGAAGGTTCCCCCGCCCCCACTTCCACTTTCAGGACTCTCAGCAGGAGTGTCACTACAATCAGTACATGTACAGAAAATATGGCCCTCGGTCAAGTAACGTCAACGACGACAGCAGAGACTACGTTTACAGTCCGTCCTCTCAGGCCCAGACCTACGAAAGTTATATGAAGTCGTGCATGACGAGATCTGACCTTCTCCCCGCAAAGAGTAAAAAGCCACAAAACCAACCAGCTAAAACAAATGTGACTGAGGCCGTGTCCTCGGTTTCAGAGTTGGAGACAGTCACAAACACCAAGATGGGAGACAGCCTTAACAGCACAGCCACAGTAAACACTGAGACCTTCAAAGCCTCCAGTCTCCCTCCTCTGAATCAGTCCCAAGACGAGCCGGTCGGACCAGCTTCCCTGGTGGCCAGCAGCGCGGAGGACGATGACACAGTAAGCATCGTGGAGATCGGTTACCCAGCACTGATCGAGCAGGTGAAGGCAAGGATATGCTTGGAGCGGTATCTGGATTCCTCTGAGCAGTACTTGAAGACGCAGCATGGACGCGCTCAAGCGCTGAAGACTGAATTTCAGGGACTTTCAGCTGCGGTGATCGGAACCTTCCTGATGCTCCACAACAGCAACATGCTCCCAAATTAGATCATGAACTAGCTGCGATAATGAATGGGAGACGAAGAAGCAGAGGGACACTGTTTACAGTATGAAAAAAAAGAGAGTGAGTAGAAATGACGGTAGTCCTGTTCTCCTTGATCGACTGAGAAATGAACATGAACTGGAGTTTGCATGTCGCCCCTGAGCCTGAGTGAGTTTTCTCCGGGTAGTCCAGTTTCCTCTCACATTCCAGAAATCTTCACATGAGATTGATTGTTTACTGTTAATCGACTTGTAGCTGTGAATGTGTGTGTGTGTGTGTGGTTGTTTGTCTTTGTTTGCCGTGTGATGGACGAGCTTTCAGCGCCTGTCAGCGCCCCGAAACTGGGTAAAAGACAATACAAGATGGATCAATGGATGAAATTAGCTTTAATACTGAAACGCGTTGCTGGTGTGTGAATCCCCATTAAGCCATTTATATCCAGTCGTCAGCTTATGAGACGCTGAACTTTTGATTGTAATATCCGTCTCATGTATCATGTGTGCTTTTGATGTAATGATTTGTTCGGTTGATTTTTTTCACTTTTGTATCGGAACCTACTGGAAACAACATATTTATATCTGTATGTGTTTTTGACATGTCTGAAATGAATGAATTAAATAAATAACAAGTATGATTAATACCAAGGACATTTGCGTTTTATACTCTTGTCGGTATGAATGCGAGTGTCTCTCTCACCTGTTCAGGGTCTCCTGCCATTTGCTCGTCGTCAGCAGGAATCAGCTGCAACACTAAGTTGGGTAAAGTGGTGTTAAAAGTCGATCGATAAGAAAATATTTAAAACTCTCTAATGAAGTCTCGGTGAGAGCAACCACCTTTTAATTTCTTTATTAAAGTGTCACCGAGTTGCTCCTAATTCACAGTGTTGAACGTTGTTTGCCAAACACGTTTTCTCAGCAAATGATGTCGTACCAGAGTATCAAGTGTTGGTCGTTTCGTGCTTTGGGTCACGCGTGAGAGCAGATATCTTCACCAAACAAATGAACTGTGGCTGCATCCAACCTGGTGGGGAGTTAAAAATAAAACATTTTAATGGTTGATAATGGCAGCACTCCGGTGTTGTGGCGTAATCGAGAATTCTCCCGGTTCGAGTCTGGGATGAGCTTTAGGGGCCTTCTTGTGTGGAGTTTGCGTGTTTAATCTGTTATTTCCTCCCGCAGTCTTAAAACCAACTCCACCACCCGCACGGCCATAAATTAAAGATGTACAGAAGACTAATGGAGGGTTGGTAATGGCTTGGCTGTATAAATGACCTCCGGTGCCACCTCTCATTGTAGGAGACATTTATTGTGACGTTAAATATCAAAGGATGGCTGAACTTGAATGTTTGGTGATTTATGTCGTAACTTGAACGTTTTATAGACAAGTCCTGATTTCTCCTGACTTTGTGATCACATGACGGCAGTTTAAGATTCTCCAGGTTGCTCCTCTGATCCCTGTGAATGAAAGTATTAACTGAATAACATGATACATTTTTAATTTTCCATTAGTTTAATGCACACAAAAAAACAAAGAAATGACACAAATGCTTTTTTTTTTTTTTTTAAAGGTTTACTCATAATGAAAATCCAAACATAGAAGCCTGTTAATTATATATAACAAAAACCTACAAAAATATGTGAAGCATATATTTAAATTCAACAAGGCTGTTTGCATACAAAACTTGCATGAAGTCTAAATGATTACATGACAAAGAATTGCACTGAGAAATGGCTGAGTTGTGTTGTGTTTTCAGCTGCTCTTTAACTCCGACTGTTGAGGTAGACTTAACTACACGTCTAATTCAGTCTATTCAGATAGTTTTGGTCAAATGTTTCCAGAAAAACACTCACAGTTATTAACACCAGTAAAATCATGACCACTATTATTAAAAGTATAAAAAAATACAACAGGGTCTTCATAATATTACACTGAGACTCCAGGATACAGTCCAGATATCAGATTATCTCGCTAATCTTGAAAATTGTTTGGTGTGTTTTCTTCTTGTCCCGACTGAAGTACGGTGCCACATGGCTGTCCTCTTCCTGTCTTCATGGAGGGTCAAATAAGGGCCAAACGAAAAAAAAAATAAACTCTTTAAACTTATTTAGTCTTTAATTATAGTCCTCTTCTCAGTGAGGTCTTTGGCTATTTCTGGCCGGGGTTTATCTTTAGAAAGGTCTCTACAGGAGTGCCATCCAGTGGCCGAGGAGCAGAGACACCAGCGAGCCGATGACGACGATGATGCTGTTGTAGATGGGGCCACTGGAGGCCCCTGTGTAGTACTCCATGTCTCCGGAGCCCTCGGACTCGTAGCCAGGCCTGGGGCCATAGCCGCCGCCGCCACCGTACCGTGGGTAGCCATATCCTCCTCCATATCCTCCATATCCCCCATATCCTCCCCCGTAGCCGTATCCTCCACCATACCCAGGTCGGCTCAGGGCAGAACCGATCATAGCGCCTCCTATGGCTCCCGCAGCAGCTGCCCCGGCTACTTTACCTGCACTGGGGCCTCTGTTCTGGACCACCACAGGAGCCGGCCTGTAGGACTGACCACCCCAGCCACGGCCGGGGCTTCCTCCTCCTCGACCAAAGCCGCCGCCTCCTCGACCAAAGCCGCCACCTCCACGGCGGGCCTCAGTGCTGGGGAGCAGCGTGGCAAGAAGCAGCACACTGAGGGCTACTGCCAGGGGAAGCTTCTGCAGCTGCAACATGATTCTTTACTCTGTGGAAACACGGTTAAGGAAATAAGTTAGGACGAGTGGAAGTGGTTTACTGATTCATATTGACGTTAAAAGTACTAAAAAAAAACAGCAAATTGTTGTTATTGACAGTTGTGTGTGTGTGTATTTGTTACAAATACTTGGATTACTGTAATTAAGTTCCTCTCGGTTATGCCATCTATTCACACTTCGATACAAGCGACAGCAAATAATCTGCTTTGCCACATTAAAAACCATAAATCGCTCCTGAGTTCGCCTAACATTTGAAATAACGTCCAACCTTTAATTTGCTCCTTTGTAGCCACTAAGTTTAGTCTTTTAACAGACACATTTGTTTCTTAAACAAATTGCAACATTTTGCCACTGAAGGTGACTCTTTGAGTACTTATTGAGAAGAGTAGTTTTTTTTTTTTTTTTTTTTACTTTCTCCTGTGATTGAGTGTGGTGTGTGGTGCACATTTCTCGTACTCGTTTCACCTCTCGTAAAAAGTGCTGTTTTCTCTTAATGCCTGCGCTTGTAAGTATGAATGCCCTCGATCTGTACTTATGTAAGCATATTTGTTTTTGTCCCATCCCCGTTTATGACTGACGAGATGTTCTCGGTGCAGCTTTAGTTCGGGGGTATTTTTACGTTGTTGACAAATTAAGCGCAGCACAGATCATGGCTCTAAATCCAGCTTTGAGAAACACATCTTACACAAGCACCGAAGCACAATTTAACAGTGGCGCTGACCTGCCATCAGATAGTTTTCATAATCCCTAAAGATTTTTAATTGGGATCTGGCAGATACAGTTCGGGGTGGATCTGTGGACAAGGCCCGCTATGAGAAGAATTAAAGCAACTTTTTCTACCTCCAGCGGCAGCCAGGAGGAAATCCACACCACAAAGAGAAGAATGTGAAAGGAAACCACTTGCATGAAATAATAAAAAGGACTATAACTCTTAACTGGATACTGCAGGGATATATGGGATATACGAGTGCTCGACCGATGGATGGATATTAATACGTTATTAACAAAAATCTCACGTCCAACCAACAGAAATATTCATTTTTGTAATTAAGCACAAACTGAAGGTATTGTACCAGTGCTCAGTGTACCATTAACCCTGTTATTCGTGTACACATTCCAGGTACTTATTATTCATGTATATCGTCTGATAGCTTCAAAATCAAATTGCATCCGCCGAACAGAATGATACAGAGCTACTGCAGGAAGATTTTAAGCATCCGTCTGGGAAAAATCTAAGTACTACTCTCAAAAACAGACTGTTGATAAGCAGTGTTATGTAGCTTCGAATATATTCAAAATGAAACAAATCACATAGATTAAAAACGATAAATCCAATTTGATTTGGAAGAAATGTGCAGGTTATATAACCATGAAAACTTAACGTGACCTCAGTTTACAAAATAAAATCCTACGAGCTTGAAGTTCAAAAGTTTCTTCAAATTATGTAATGAAGATTATTATTGTACCAAAAACAAAAGTGTGATCGACTCATTATTTATTGGCACACTAATAAAACAGCGGGTCCCCTCTTCTTGCAATAAAAGACTTCTTCTTGTTTAAAATAACTTTTTATTTCATATGGCCATTATAACACATTTGCCATTTATTTTTAAGACGTGAATTAAAAACTTTAACTCTAGTGAACAGTCCAGTAAACACCGTGTCTTCCAGCAAGAGCTGAATGAGCTGTAAGCCACATGACTTAACTCACTGTGTCGTCAACAAAAGGTGCTCACTCTAATCTGTCTTCACCTACAAGATGACTGGAGCTATTATTACTCCAGGTCACTTGGCTAGAGAATAATCCAGAGACTCTCAGATTATGGTTACGACACCACAGGCACGCAAGAAAAAAAAAAAAAAAACATTTATTGATTTGTAGAAATAATTGTGCTTTCTTTAAAAAATAATAAAACAAACCCCTGTCTATTTGATTAAATGTTGCCCAACAAAATAAAGACAATTTTGAAAAAAAAAAAAAAAAAACTACTGAAGAAAATGCCAAAACAAATCATTATGCATATTGTAAGAAGTAATCAATTATTAAAAGGTGACTGTTCAAACAAGATATTTGGTTGTATAGAGAAAGAAACGCTCACCTGTTCAGTCGCCTTTCGGAAGGAAACGTGGTGGTTCAGGTGTCGGTTGGTCGGTGTGTGTGCAGCTCCGGCTCCTCTGATGCTCTGTGGGAAACTCTTGTTATCCTCCAGACAATCTCCGTCAGGTGGAGTGGATCACCGAGCCGCCTCCGGCGGCGATTGGCCAAGCCTGCTGTAAGCTGCCGTCCCGCCGACATCACACACAAATACGTGGGAACGTGGCTCTACAGAAGTGTTTCTAAATTGGTCTGAAATCATTCAACTGTCCACACACTGAATTAACCAGAACACTTAACGAGCTTTCCCAAAGCTGACTCACGGTTCCTCTCTTGAACTTTCTACCACAAGTAAGTCTTCAACACGCTCGCACGAAACAGACCACAGATAAACATTCAGATCTCTTTCCCAGACAAAAGTTTTATTAAATAACAATCATTGTATGAAACCTTCCAAAATTACAATTTCCACGTAGTGGCATGAGTTGGTAACACGTCATAGTTTCCTCATAACTTTATGAAAGACACACAATACAAAAGCGGGCAAGGTTTAAGAGCTACTAAAAATAGAGCGTGCACGCTCCGAGAGTCACGTACACGCGCGCACACACACACACACACACACACACACACATACACACACACACACTCCTTGTAGCTGCAGTCCATCGTGTGTTGTTAAGACTTCCAATGACGGTCAGATTAAACCCGACGGCGGTAAGTACGCAGACCGACGTATGCAAAGTGCTGTACAGGCGGAGGAAACCTGCCCGCTTTGAAAGGCTCATTCACACGTTCAAGACGTCCCCCGTTGAAAAGAATAATTCACAGTCTTCATGTCTGTGTTGTGCTTCTTATGTCATTTTTGCTTTATCCAAAGGGGGGAAAAAAAAAAAAACCAAAACACATTCAGAAACATTTTTTTTTGTTTTTACACCCAGCCTAATGTCCAACATTCACATGTCTTCTTTTTTTTTTGTCTTTTTCAGCATTAAAACCGTAACAGTGAGAAATTTGACGTTATTCTTCCGGTAAACCCGTTGGGAAAGCGAAGAATGCTTTTCTTCTTGATTACATCTCATGTCCACATCACTAATCGGCTTTTGTTTTATCCTCCATCACGTCACATCACCTTATGAAGTCCACTTTTAACGTCCGGACGGAGCTAACCGAGGACAAAGGCAGGGGACACCGTGGCGATTTCACCAGTCCGTCACAGAAAATGGACGATCGCGTGCGTGCATGTTTTTGAATCGTCAAGAGAAAACTCATGGAAACTGACCCAACCGACGCTCACAGATGAACACACTTATCGTTTCATTTTAACCTCTCGGAACGTGAGAAAGGATTCTACAGCAGCCAGCTGTCAAATATTGGCTCATGAAACAATTTGTGTTGCAAAAACCCAGTCAAATATTCAGTTTTTCCAGATCAAAACAACTCGGTGTGTTAAATAGCGAGCTTTATCAAGGCTGCCCGGTGCCTACCGTCACGTTTCCACAGATCCAGACGTGCTCTCTCTGTTTCCAGTCCGACTGGCAGTCTGCTGAAGCTACACGGCGACAATAAACACGCGACAAACGGGAAATGGAACATTTCTAAGAAATCTCAGCCTACATCTTTAACTGCATTCGAACATTCAGTCCGTTTTCCTGCAGCAAAAAAAAAAAAAACCCGGCCACACAACAATCCGATTAATTACATGAACAGACGTCCCTGCAGTCGCCTGCTACGCTGAAAAGGTAAAGACTCATGCTGCAGATTCTGATATTTAGAAGAGTGGACGAGTTGTTGCTGTGTGTGGTCTGATGTGGTTCGTTTGTGGCACTTCTCTTAAACCTATTTGATCAAAGTTTGTCTTGTGCTTGGATAATCACCGTTTCCACAGGCACTTCATTACAACATGACATTTGTGCTTGAAATTGATTTTTAAACAACATCCGGGGGAAGAACTGAGGAAATGGCTTATTTTCTTTCTTTCAGGTTCAAACTGAAAAACCTTGAAAAAGGTTGAAATGTCTCCGGAGCAGAGGAATGTCCACAGAAGAAAAAAAGAAAAAAGAATTGACTGGATCCAGGTGAGACCCTTCTGTAGGTGCGGTGACTTGTTTGTGAAAAGGATGGCAGAAGATCTCCGCGGAGGAGGACAGTCTCAGAAACACAAACCGTCTGCTGGTGTCGGCTGGTCGGGGGTCTCCTGCTGCGAGGACGTGGCGCTCTGGGAATGTTTGCTGTGATGGGAGCGAAGCCTCGCCGGGGGCAGATCACATACACGTCGCCCCCTCCGGGACGCAGCCGAGCTGCCTCTCAATTATACAGCGCAGGTAAGTATACCTGGAAGAAAGTCAAGCGTCATTTCATTAAAAAAAAAAGCTGCAACAGTCATCAAATTTTGTTTTGAACAAGTAATTTATATACCTTCTTTTCAGTTTCTGCACTTCTCTGTCCTCCTCCTCCTTCAGCTTGGTGATGAAACTCTGGAGGACGGGCATCTCAAACTTAATGTACTGCGCCACCTGGTGGAACAAATGACGATTCTCATGACAAAAGTGAACGGATTGTCAAAGACAAAGGAGATGCGACTCATTTTCTCCGTATTTCGGGACAAACAGTTTATTTACGTCGTATGTGACTTCTTCTCCCAGATCTTCTTCCATGAGGAAAACTTTGCAGACCTGCTCACACGGACCCTGCATCACTCTGAGCACCAGAGGATAGTCGGTCCGCTTCAGTTTCACACGCTCTGAAACACCAACACGTGCACACAGCTGTTAGAGGAAACACCTCCCTGCAATAAGCTGCCCTTGACTATGTTTTGGGGTGTGGAGAGTCAGCTTTCTTGCAGCTTCTGTTGGTGTTTGCACCAGCTGCTGTATATCAGCTCTCTCATGTTTCAACACAGATACTTAGAATGAAGTGAACTTCATTGAGTCGAACGCCCACATTTATTGGCTGAATCTAAAACAACGTCACCTTCATCGTCTGAATCGCTTCGTGGAAAATGTCACCGTCGAGACACAACCCATCTTTTGACTACGCTTCACTCCTGGATGTGACGGATAACTCCATCAGTGCTGGGTTGAAGTCATACTTTAGCATGTTTCAGTCAAACAACCCGCGCCACTTTCAGAGTTTAAGGAAAGAAACAAACTTCACCAAAAATACTACTGACACATCAAACTGTAAGTGCTTGTATCCAACGTCTGAGTGCCGATACTCTCAGATTCCACAATCAGATCTGCACGCCAGACAGTGAACGTACCACCAGTTGAGTGTAATTTTAATGCTGTTCCAGCTACGAAACATCAGGAAAAACGACTAATTTAAGCACAATAGCGTAACTGTGTAGGTTTACTGCAGTTTAACAGTTGATTACTCACTAAAATTCAGTGGAATTCATCTCTGGATGGTAGTTGATTGATAGTTTGTAAAATGTTTGTTACTGATTAAAGCCAACTAATTCAACTGTGAATGTAAAAATAAAATTCATTCTTGTACTAAAGAGATAAGGGAAGAGAAGACCTTTGCATAATTTATTACGGTTGCTAGTGTCTACCAAGAAGAATGAAAGCATGATCTGGTCTTATGGTTTTTCAGAAGTTGGACCGCTTTGGGGACAAAGGTCACCTTCCCGTCAGCCTCCCTCTTCGCCTTACAAACCGTTGTGACGCCATTTAAATACAGGGCAAAGGATGTGTGGCGGGTCCTGCTTTCTGCTCTACATGAAGTTAGAAAACACTCCTGTGACTCTCATTGCATGATCTGTGTCCTGCATGGAGACGGAATGAAACCAGCAGGTGAGTGGAACGTTACCAGGATGTTCACACTGATGCCAAAAGGTCATAACTTTCTGAAGACATGTTGGCGCTGATGTGTACTCCTGGACTATCTCGACTGCTTCCCCTTGAGCGGGTGTTGTGACTTCCTCTGCGAGCCGTCTCTGCCTGCTGGAGGAGGTCACCCTGATCTCCTTTGTTTTGGCTAAACTCAGTGAAGTGGAGTTAGAACACTTCTTCCTCCTGTCCACGCCCCTCCTCTTTCTGCAGCGGGCATCAGAACCGAATGACGCAAACTCACCTCCACTGGCATGGACGACGTAGAGCGCAAAGTCGTCCGGGCTGTTTTCAATCTTAAACTTGTTGAGGAGGACTCGCAGCACTTGCGGCGTGGTCATGCAGCTGTTGATCCGAACGTTGGTGACTGAACCATAGGCAGGGGTGAACACTGCCGTCTGACAAACACACAAAAAAAAACATTCAAACTTCAATGTAAACGTCAACAATTTTGAGGTATCCCTCAGTGGTTCTGTGATGCGGTGATGTGCTCAGAAAAACACTGAGGCCAGGTTTGACCTTGTGATTGTAGAAGTGGCCGTTGATGGAGAATCGATGACGTCTGATTTTCCTCTGGTCACTGGGAGACCGCCGCTGACCCCGCCGCAGGACCCCGGCGTCGCTCTTCGTCCTGAGAAGCTGAGCTGTGCTCTCGCTCTCGTTGTCGTCTGTCCAATCAACAAATAGTACACAAACTCAAAACTGTGACATTTATCCTGTTACAGTCTTTTATTATTGTTTGAGTGATGTTTTTTTTTTTTTTAAATGAGCATTTATTGATATAGTATAGCACTTTGAAATTTTAAATGTAAAGTCAACTCCAACTAAAATGTATTATTATCTATTGTTAATATGCTTTACAATTTTGAAATTACTGTGGTGGTATTAATCATAAAATATCATAAAATATGGTGGTATTATCATTCAGAAAACTGCTCAAAAAGCTCAGTTTCTTTGATTAATTTCTTTTTTAAGACGCCATAAAACCATAAAAGAAGACAGCATTAGAAAGTAACCATCTTGCACAACTTTAAACTAAAATGGTTTACGAACAATCTTTTTTTTTGTAACATTGAAGTTTTTATTTAACTACAGGTGACGAGTGAGACAAACAGGTAAGACGATGTTGAATGTGCAGCATATTCCCACAGCTGCAGTGTCTCTCACCTTCCGTCTCTTCTTCGGCCACGCCGTTGTCCTCTGGTTGGCTCGGCGGTGGCGTCACTTCCACTGTGGGCGGGCTCTGCTGTGTCGTCTGTTGACCGTCTGTGCTGTTGGGGGATCTTTAAAATGAGAAAATAAGAGACAGTAAAAGATAAGAAGGAGTTCAGTACTTTTATTTCTTTGAACGCAGGTCACATCTGCTTTGGTTCGATTCAACTGGAGACAGCTGTTCCTCTATCTGTGCTTCAAGCATGTCCTCAGCGTTTCCCTTCATATTTCAACGGATTGCATTTCTCTAACGATTCCCCACAATAAATGTTGAGGATGGTATTTATGAAACTCAGATTATTAAAATCTGTTAGTCAGAAGACTTTTGTTGTTGCTGAATGCTGCCATGAAGTGTTTTAGAATAGAATAGAGTGTTTGTTCGACCTGATGTCTGAGGAACAAGAAGACTCGTATCTGATGTGAGGGATCACAGCTGAAAACTTCAATTCTATTTTATGGACTTGGACTGATCTGCATTAGTCTAATGGTGGCCTGTTGAGCCGTCCGGAGTGTAACTTGGCTCTGGTCCAGCCTCTGCAACCACTCGTTGAAGAGGAGGTAAGAAAGATGTGGAAGAGCTCACAAAGCAAAATCCAAAACTCAGTAATATTCACTTTTGTGTTTTATTGGAGTAGAACTGTATTTTCATGGAGTCAAATCTGCAACAACATCGAGAAACCTCACTGACAATAAATCCCTTTGAAAGTATCAAAGACCCTCAAATTTCCCATCAGATAATCTGGAGTTAATCTATAACTGCCCTCTCTGACCTCACTCAGGGGTAACTCGATCTGTGCCGACCTACCCCTGACTGTCCAGATTGCAACCGGAGTGCCAAGACGTGGAGGAAGGAGGCGGTCGGATTCGCTCGTGGTCGTCCTGCATCTGAAGCCTGATTGGTCGCCGCAGGCCCCAAAAGATATTCAACAGACCCTCGACAATCAGCTCCCCCTCTTCCTGTTGGGAGGCAGCAGCTACGGTCAATGCACGTATATAAATACACACAATCAACCATTGCTCCTTTGGACAAGCGCCTAAGATGGACCGACTGAGAGGAGACGAGACGTTTAGGCTCAACATGGAGAATCAACACACAGAGGGACAGGCGTATACTCACCTCTCTGTGTCGCAGCTGTAGGTTCTGGCCCTCATAATAGAGGTTGTACGTTTTAAGATGCGACAGGACCGTTGTCCTAAAGACAGACAAGAAGCAATGTTAAAGAGTGTGTGCCTCACTGCTGACTGCTGACACCACATGGAAGATGTGACCTGTTTTACTGGTTTATGCTTTCATTCACACAAATTCATTTCAGCACATTTTGATACATTTAAAATGTTTGTGCCAAAAGTATTTCTCTTTTATAGTCTGGATTTGTTGTGTTCTCATCAAAGTGTTATATTTCTCCTACTGAACTGAACTCTGTGACTCCTCATCTCCGTGGGACAATTCTTTTACTAGTGTGACAAAACATTGGATTTTTTGTTAGACATTGTCTATTATCAAATATTGAAGTAGTTATCAATACATTTAAGTTGCACTACAGGCTTAAACATCAATATTTTCTCATGTGCTGTACATGTATAGTATATTCCAACATAGCATTCGACAGAATCATATCCCCACATGTATTTAAACACTATTCCATGAAATAAACTAGGCACAAAAGTGAGGAAATTTGAGTTTAGTAAGTGTTTTTTCTTTGTTGCGACAATGCTTTTTGGTAGTAAATGGCAAAACATTGGAAAGCCTACATATTGAACTTTGCTGCTCATCCCACAAATGCATGCTCCTTAACAATGTGGAACCTTTTAAAAGGGAAATGAATGGAGAAACAGAAGATTTACTGCAAGAAGCATTGTTACGTCGAAGAAATAATCCACAGAAACTTTGTGCTTAGTTTAGAGAGTATAGAACCATAATGTGTGTTGTTCCAAAACAACAACACAACATCGTGTCGGTATTTGGTTTCATAGTGCAGCGGTAGCCTTTAACGGGCTCTGCTCCTTTTAGTAAACCCAGTGTGTTGCTCTAACTTCTTTATTTCATAATCTCTTCTTCACGTTGACATACTAAAATAAAAAATAAAAATCTAAATATGTGAGAAAAGCCGTGAAGCCTTACTTGCTGATGAACCTGTTCAGTCCAACCTGAACGCCGTCCTGTATTTCATCCATTCTCAGTGGGCATGAGACGAGCTGCGACACAAACAAGCAGCACAGAGAGTTAGTGTTAGCCCGTCTGATTCAGTCTCATGACTCCTCATGACAGAGGCGAACAGACTGGAGGAGGACCGCCTGAAGACGACGGTGACTGCAGGAAGAGGAGGAGGAGAAACTCCACTACATAAACAACCCCAACAGCAGATTATATCTACTTTGCTGTCAACCACTAGTGAACTTGTGAAAAGGTAAAACAGCTGCATGGCTGCACTCTTTACTTCAACACCCACAGATCTTTTTTTTTTGGGGGGGAATATTTCCTCGGCTCCTTTTATTCTGTCTTTTTTAACATGTACACGGCCAGTTGCAGCCGTTCCAGATGGCGCTCTGCCATCAGCCTGTAGACTTTTTACTTCCTGTTCTCTGAATGAGAGGGTGTGAGGAGTGAGGTTGGCAGGAGGGAAGCCCCCCACCACACCCCCCCCCCCCCCCAGCCAGGAAAGAGGCAGACAGGTGCAGGACACATGGGCCACCCGCTGCTCCACATTATTTCAGCTGCTTAAACATTTATCACTGAGCAGGCCGCTGACAGAACGCCGTCAATGCCTTCATTTGTCTCATCACACGGCGTGCTGCCGCTTCGTCCCAAACGTTGATCTCAAAACGTCTGAAGAAGCAGCTGCGGTCAGCGGGGAGAACACAGTGAAATATCACAAATCATCTCCGCAGTCACGTGGTTAAGATTTATGTTTTGCGATCAATGCCTCTGCAGTTATCTGATTAATTGACATGAAATTAAATTTATTCTCCTCAGTGTGTTTTCTTAAACTCTCTTGATCTTGTGACTTTTCGCTGAATTGCTGAATCAGTTCAAAGCTGAACACATCGCATCCACGTCACAGGAGTCGACGTTCAGTAATAAACTGCAGCCGAAACTCAACGGTCTTACTCAAAATCTCGTTTTGTTTCATCAAGTCACACAATGCGTCTTAAATAACAACAGAGCATTTTCACCTGTCAAATTTGAATTTTTATCAGTTACATGAAAATAAAAAAACTTCATATGTTTATCTTGTATTTATCTAGATTTTGTTGCATGCTCAAAAACAGACTGAGATGTTCAGAGATCAACATGACGAATATTAAATCCTGCTAAACATCAAATTATTATCATTGCAGGTGGCCGATATAAAGCAGCTCAAAGCATCTTTCAGCATCCATACATCCTCACAAAGAAGAAAAGAATCTGTTCTGCCTTTTATGTATCTATATATTTTAGGTACAGCTACAGGCAACAACTATATGAGATTTATTTCCATGTCATATTAGTATTAGAAGAGTTTTGAGCCTTGATGATGCCATACAGAGAATATTGACGTGAGGATAAAGGAACGATTAGATAGTCTGTATTAGAGTCAAATCACAGGTGTGACATGAGCCTACTTTTTAGCTTCCTTTCCTGTACACACATCAGTTTCACGTAAGCTTCAGTGATATCACTTTAAATTTGACTTGACATCAGTTCTAATGACAACCAGGAGGTACCGACAGCAAGTAAGAAATAAATACTTGCATCAAAGCTCTTTGAAACAGTAAAGGAATGTTTCACTTTTCTAAAAAAGGGTCATGTACAGTTCATATTGCACAATTTTTAGTAAGGAAATACTGCTGATTAGTTTAATCTTCCCATAAAATCCTTTTTTACACATTATGCTCTTATATCACAAAATATCACGGTGCAGACGAAACAAAATTAGCTTCAAAGAACATTAAAAAAAAAAAAAAAAAAGTGTCATGAGACTTTCTTACCGTCGTGATGGCGGTGTGATGTCGTGTCAACACAAAGACGGAGCTGCCTGTGTGAAGGAGCAGCGACAGGTTAACATGTACAGTCAGGTAATAATAATCTAGTTACTCAGGGGTCCTTTCTAACGGCCCACGAGGGTCTCTTCCGCCGTGTGTGACAGCGAGGAGGCGAGGAAGAGTGGGGGTGTTTAAAGGAAGTGCTCCCCTTCCGCTATATCACTTCCTCCTTGACTCAGTCAGGCACAGAGGAAGCTGACACCGGCCCTCACACAGCCCAAAACTTCCTCAATTCAAGTGGCACAGACAAACTATCACGCCTTTCAAAAGTGAGTCGAAAACACAAACACGGCCACACGAGCGCGCGTTGGAAAAGTGATAAGACCTGCCTCACTTCATTATCAAACCGTGGGAGCAGAACACAAACAAACAGTGTAAACAAAAGATACAAGCTGCTTTACACACGGTGCTGACGGATAACACCAGGCTGTCAATCTCTGAAAGAAATGTGTTGGGTTATTGTGGACAGATTAAATATTAAACACCAATCAGCCCAGCCCCATGCCAAGGCCTATCAATATTTCATCAAGTCTATTAGCCCTGTCAAGCAGTCGAACGCTCATCATTGACCTACCAATGGAAAACATTAGTCTTTAATACGGTGGTGAAAGGCAGCTGTGCTCGGAGACTCATTAAGAGGGATGCCAGCGGCCTGAGAAGGACGCCTGACCGCCAAGTCAAAACAAGGCTCCAGTAATCTGTCAAGTCACAAAATCAACGTGAACTTCAAGTCAAAGCAATTGTCCTTCGGTAGCCAGAATTGCCCCTTCCCCCCTTTTCTACCTCAGGCTCTGGAGATTAAGAAAAAAAATCTAATCAAACAATTAACCTTTAAATTTGCTGCCAATGACATGAAAAGCATGTCTTTCAGTTTAATGTTTATTTTCCTCAGCTCAAGATCTCGTGGGACTTTCAGTGCAATACCTGACATCATTGTATTGAATTAAGAAAAATAATGAGCATGATTTGTTTTTTTCCTTGTTGTGAGGAACACGATATATTCATGTCAGGCTGGATACCTGGAATCACTACAGGATGGTATTACTTTGACCTCCAGCACCACTGTGAGGAACCTGGGAGTTATTTTTGACCAGGACTTATCCTTCAACCCCCACATGCCTTTTTTTTCACCTGCATAACATTTCAAAGATTAGGAATATGTTGACTCAGATGGACACTACTGAATTGATCCACACATTTGTTATTTCCAGAGTAGACTATTGTAACTCCATCTTATCAGGCTGTCAAAATAAGTGCTTAGGAAATCTTCGATTGATTCAAAATGCTGCGGCGAGAGTCCTGACAGGAACCAGCAGGAGAGATCACGTCACTCCAATATTACCTTCTCTTCAGTGGCTTCATGTCAAATCTACAATAACGCTCCTAACAACCATATCTTAAAGTACTGCCGGTGCCATATCACTTCAGAAGAAAACTTGGTTCTCAGAGTGCTGCTTTCTGGAGGTTCCTAGGTTTTGTAAAAGTAGAATGGAAGGAAGAGCCTTCAGCTTTCAGGCTCTTCTCATGTGGAACCGGCTCCCAGGTCCAGTTAGGTAGGCTGACACAGCCTCTAGTAGGTAAGGCTTAAGATTTTTTTCTATATAATAAAGCTTACAATGAGAGCTGGTTCGGGCCATTCTGGACCATTTTCTCGTGAAGCTGCTTTGGGTTAAGACTGCTGGAGGGCCCACAATGAGTTTCTTTCTCACTCACCACACTTCACCATTATGTGTCACTGACGTTTGTCTTTCGCCTGTCAGTCGGTGTTCTCTCTTCCTCGCGCTCTACTGAGTGGATCTCTGTCTGATGACTTGAATGGAGAATCTCTACTTCCTGACCCGAGCCAGGGTTTGAATCGCTCCCCACAATCTATGTGTTCTTTTTGTGAATCTGTGAATCATTCATATCGTTCAACATGTAATCTTCTACCTTGATTAAAGGTTGATAAACTGTTCACTCTGCATCAATGAGCAACTGAATAATTCACACGTCACGTCTTTCATAACCAGAACAGTCTCTGTGGATATTATTTGTATGACACTGCAGCCAAAAGCCTCATAAACACAGACCTACTGACCCACCGCTGACCCCGTCCTGTTTCAGATCACACAGCTGCTCTCTGACGGGACCTCGGTCCAAATGGAGAAGTCATTGACTGCCTGAATCCCCCAGGCCTCGTTACAACATCAGCCAATGCTCAGTCTCCCTCCATCTCATATCGTTGTGCCTCTTCTGCCTTCATTTGGTTCGGACCACATCACAGTGTTTGTCAGGGGCTTTCATATTGTTTCTGATTGACAAACTCTTCTCTCTCTGCCGTTTGTTTTTTCCCCCCTACTCTGCTTTCTCCTCACATCTTCTTCACACCACCCCCCTCCCATGAAAGACTACTCGCTTGACAGCAAGCTATTAAAACCGCAACTTCCTGCTTTCACCAGCTCTCTCTCTCTCTCTCTCTCTCTCTCTCTCTCTCTCTCTCTCTCTCTCTCTCTCTCTCTGTCTCTTTCATGGATACACACACATGCGTTGTTTTCCGTCTTCTTGGCCCGCTGAGTCTGAACCTCTTTTTTCAACATCTTTGGCCGACGCCATCAAAGAACCGCCCCAAACCTCCACCTCCTCCTCCAAACCCACCAACACTCCGGCCCCTGCCTCCACATTACCACCGCTCTGCCTCGCTATTGTCACTATTGTCATAGCAACACAGAAAACATCTGAGCTCCAGCAACTAGCCTGAAACACAGAGCCAAAAATAGTGTAGGAGTGTATTTTCTCTCTGCTGCTTCTTGTGAGGCCCGGTGTGGTTGTCAAAGACGTTGCAAGTCTGACTGCAAGTATGGCTTCCAGACTGTCTGGTGCAATCTAAGCTTTAATCGTCCTTTAGCCGACTGTTTGAACTAAAACCGGACTTTTATTTGCAATAATGAAAAAAACAGAATCATTGGCCTGGAGGTTAGAGAAGCAGACTTGGGATTGGATGTTGGCAGGTTGAAATCCAACTGCGGACAGGTCATCATTGTGAGTCCCCGAGCAGGACCTTTGACCCCCGCCGCTCCCCGGGCGCCGCACCGTGGCAGTACGCTGCTCCTGTATGGTTAAGGTTAGCTATGAATAGGATGGCTTGCCTGCAGAGATGCAATTTTCCAAAGGCAATCAATAAAATATGCTTTCTTTCTTTCTCCTTTGACAAATAGGAGTTAGTTTTGCATTCAAATGCGGTGTTCAGGTTCTTCTGCAGCTTCATGATGTCAGGATGTGAGTGTCTCACTTTGTCTGCCCTGTGATGGACCGGCAGCCTGTCCAGGGTGTCAGCCTGCTTTCACCCCTCGTCAGCTGGGATTGCCCCTTGTCAACTGGGATTGCCCCCCCCCCCCCAGACCCTGATTTAGATTAAATGCTACAGAAGATGGGGTAGATTCACTGTGCAACCTGAAAATCAACTGCAGCTGAACAGTTTTCAAAGTTAGTCTGGAGATGGAGCTGGAGGTGTAAATGATTTCAGGCCTGCTAATATTCCACTACAAGTAAACCCAGCCTTTGAACCTGAGTTATTAGCCAGAAATCATGCACCTTTTTTGGCAGCGGCTCTGTCTGGTGTGCCTTATGAGTGCTGAGAGGAATTTTAACTATTGTCTGTTATGTAACCTGCTTTACTAATACACGGCTCTGTGCTCTCCCTGGTAGAGACCACATGTAGAGAAACATTTTCTGCTCCAGCTGAGGTTTCAGGGCATCTTATTAGCTGTGCTGTCTGAGTATCATCAGTCGCAGGTCCATGCAAACACCACAAACACCTTGTAGACGAGTGTTTAGTCTGCGTGTCGCATTTGCTTTTTTAAAAAAAACTACTCACCGTGCCAGTTTAGTGTTTAAACAGTCCAAACATTCAGTCTATGAACGATTCCGTTTTTAAACTACACCCGCCGCGTATCGCCACATCTTCCCACAGACATCATCACGATCTGCTTCACTCAGCGACAGCGACCCTCCGTCTGGACGCAGCCCGCTCCCGGAGACCCTCGCTCCGCTCGGCTCGGCTCGGCTCGGCTCGGCTCGGCTCACCTTCCGCGGTTCTCCTCGGTCGTAGCTCCCCCGGCTGCTCTCCTCTTCTCCCCGGCGGCTCTCAGTCGGTTCACGGCGGTCTCCTCCGGTCCGCTCGCTCCTTCCAGACGGTGGAAACAATCCGCGTGCAGCCGTGCATCAGGAGCAGGAGGAGGAGGAGGAGGAGGAGAGTCAGCGCGAGGGGTCCATCTGTTATGACGAGGCTCGCAGCACAGCAGCGTCTCGCGGGGCCCCAGCCGGGAGCCAATCAGAGAGCGAGCCTTTGTTCGCGCCGCGTGCTGAGCTGAATGAAAACACGACAACAATAGGACAGACGTGCACGCGCACGACACCACTCATTGTACTTTATTTCTCACGGATTCACTGAAAGATTAAAAAATTAATAAAATAAATGTGAATAAAGGTGAAGGAAGTTCAAAGCCACGTGACAAAGTCCATCCCCATCTTTAACTTCACAGCACGTTCATTACTTAGATCTGTGAATGAAACAAAAAGAAAGAAACAAAGAGCTTTATTGAGCCCCTGAAAACTCTATTCTGTGCATCAGCCCGTGTTATGAACCTTTCCGCCAGGCTTATCTACTGAACAGCATGAACTGATGAAGCCACTCGGATGAGGAGTGACACGTCTTCCAAGACACATAGCCAAGTCTCGATTCTGACTTTATTCAATTTTCCCTGAGGTCCCTCCTTCCTGGGCCACAGTCGGTGTACAGTGGTTAGCTCTGGCATCACAGCGAGAATGTTGTGGGTACGGACCAGGCCTTTCTGTGTGGAGATTGCTTGTTCTCCCCATGCGTTCCTGGGTTTCCTCTGGGTCGTCCGATTTCCTCACAGTCATACATTTAAGGTTAATTGGAGACTTTAGATTGCCCCTCGGTGTGAATGTGAGCGTGTGTTTGCCCTGTGATGTACCAGCGACCCGTCCAGCATGTAGCCTGCCCTGGTCCATAGTCAGCTGGGATTGGCTCCAGCACCCTACGACCCTGAACAGGATGAAGAAGATGGATATGTATGGAAGATGCCTTGTACCTATGAATGAAAACATGTAATTTAACTACACATACTAGTAGCAGTGGACTGTCACTGGGGTCAAGCAGTCTTGCCCGGGGAGGAGAACCACAGTAGTAACCTTTCAGCAGTGAGATACAAACCTGCAAACTTCTAAACACAAGCTTGCATGTCTAACCTTCATGTCAGCACTGCACACCAGTTGTGGAAATATTTATTACAAAAATATTGTACAATTATATATGCAATTAATTGCTAATGCAGAAGTCACACCATAAATTGATTTTATGTTTCTTAATATGCTCAACATATGCTACAAAAATATATTAAAGTTCAAAAAGAATTAAAAGAAAAAATATAATTTTAACAAAAAGATCAAATCTCGATTGTACGCCCAATATTGATAAATGTTTAACTATTTACAGTGAAACGACAACAAGAAACTTAGAGAACCACAAAATAAAATATAATGTATAAAATAGAAAGGAACAAACAGTCTCAGGTAATCACATGCAACCATTTTTTTTTCTGATTCCATATTAAACGGCTTCTGTTTCGCTGGGGTCATACCCTTTGGCACAAAACATTTCATAGAGTGATTTTTCTTTAATTACTAATCTTGGTTATGGTGTGAATTTGTTCATAGGTATGGTCCTGATGGCCACCAAGCCCGAGGACGTGATTGGTTGATCGGTTCCGCTGGTTCTCCTGAAGTCAACAGAGTGGACTCAATCTGCATGAGCCAAGTGAGGAAGAAGACTCCCAACATCATTCAGGACCCCACCTTGTCAGCTTCTCTGTTTTGAGCCATCAAGACAGAAGAAGAGCTTCTTCCCCCAGAGTCCAGACTGTCCTGGACCAGAACCCCCACTAACCCGGTCACTTATCCACCCCTAAACCAGTCCAACACAGCTGGACTCAAAGACGACTACGATTCTATGTGCAATGTATGATTGGTCTTCTACAAAACATTCTATTAATATTACAAATTTCTATAATTCATTTATTGTTCTATACTGCTTCTGGAGCTTTCCGTGAACAGATTTGTGTGGCACATTAAAAAATACGCACTCTGCTCCATCACTTCACACCCAAGAACTGGATAGAAGATGAATGGAAGGATGGATGACAGATTTGGGTCATTTCTGTTTGTTGGATGGGACTAGAAGTAGGCTGCCGAACAGACCTGTCTCTTGTTTAAAAATGTATTTCACCTGGCAGGATACCTCTCCTGTATTTTTGTGGAAATTTGTATTTTTCAGGTTTCAAATGAGAATTTAATCTATTGATTCAACGGACTTCTGAATTTTAGCTCACTCTGTAGAAACAAGGTTTTGCCCAGAGAGACACTCGTTTTGTTTGCTCACAATTTTGTTTCTTCCCCTTAGCAGACGAAGCTCCGATTCTTCTTTTTGTCATTTGCATGAAATGTAATGGCAGACAATGGCTTATGGGAGTGTATTTGGGTCCAGCAGTGGGCTACGATGCAGAGTCATGACTGTGCTTGTACCTCACACAAACGTTACATGGTGACATTCACAAGGTGGAAGCCATTTCTCCACAATATTTTGACTTTATTTGCCAATTTTGTTTTTACTACTGATTGACTCTGCCTCTTTAAAATACCCATTATATTCAGTCATTGATTTGGTGCAGCAAATGTTTTGCTTATCATTCCTTTTTCTATTAAAAAAGCTTTCTGTCAGCATTTTGCTATTCCATTTTTTTGGATATAAATCACTGAACTTTCACCAGATTGAACAATTAGTCACTTAAAGGCGACTTGATTAAAGAGCTAATTTGGTTATTATTTAATCGATTCGCCTCTCCAGGGTGTGACCTTTATTTTAAAATTCTATTTTATTTTATAATTGACAATGGAACATTTTGGCATTGGTTTGACAATCGGATTAAAACTGCCCATGTTATGATGAAAATACTTTGACCTTTCCTTGACCTAGGCCTTGACCTTTGAACCAATCATTTTCAAAATTTAATTGAACCATCCTTAAATAAAGAAAAATCATGCCTGAAAATTTCCTGCAAATTGGGTCAATAGTTTTTTGTGAAAATTTGGTAACATACATACAAACCATTAAATATAGAATCATAACTAACGTTAGCGAAGGTTAAAAAAAAAAAAAAAAAAAATGCCATTTACAACTTTTTGTGTGAATTAGAATGGTATGTACAATTTTTACTATTTATTTATTTTCTAAATACATAAATGTCATTCCACTGTGATAATCCCATGTTCAGAAACAGTGCAGCATCTTCACACACTGGCGGTCTTAGTCTTAAAACGTGTAGTGATTTAACTCCCGAGTTCGCTGTGGTAGATGGTTGCCCAATAACAATCCTCTGTTCTGTGCATAAAATCGAATCTATGTCATACACTGACCACTTGTCTAATGCATGTACTAAATATATGTCTAAATATATACTTGTCTTCAACACAATCACTTGCTTGAGCTCCTGCAACCCTCATTTTAAAAAAGTAGTCAAGAAAATAAGTGTATGGATAGTTTGCATTTCATTTATGTCAATAAAAACACTAAGTAAATCAAGTATGAACAGATATACATCTAAAAACCTTAATTTAGTGGACTTTCTAGTAATCAACCAGATTACCAATGTATTTTATATTTTTTGAGTTGCCGTCAGAAACAAAGAAATCACCGTCCAGTCTGGTGAAACGAAAGAAGACAAAAGACTTGATTCATTCTGTAACATCTTATTAAATAGTTTTAGGAACAAAGAATAAAACAATTTGTTGCTACAATTAGTTTACACAATTTATCTTCCAGAATGTTTAGCAAACTTTCCTTCATTAAATATACATTTTTTTTTTTTAAAGTTTGTTTTTACACTTATTTAAAGTCTCTCGGATTGTTCTTTGATTTATACTGTTGATGTGTTAACTTGGACAGAAAGCAACGTTAGAGTAAAAAAATACAATATGAAAAGGTTCTAACAAACAAACAAACAAACAAACATAAATGACTCCACCAAAGCACAGATTTAAAATAGGATCAAAATGTATTTACTTTTTAAATAACGAGTACAACAAAAGGGTGCGCTTTCCAGCATGATTTAAGATTAAAAGGTATGATTAGATTTTTCTTTTTTACAAATATCTGCTTGCAAAAACATAAAAACAATGTATATATATATATATATGTATATATATATATATATATAAAAAAAAAAACATCCAAAAAAGATAAAACAATACACAGAAGTATATTCTTCAGGTGACACCCCCTTCAAAATAACTGAAAGGGATTTGATGTCTTTGTGTTTCACACCTTATGGCCACCTTTCTGAGAGCCATATGCTGGTTAGACTGATCCGAGGGATTCAAGGCAGAAAGAGCATGATTTGATTGTAACAGAACCAATTTTGCAATGACTTTTGGAGAAACCTGTATCTCTGTGTAAAGAAGTGTGTTAACAGCTGGGAGGTAAGAATTAAAATGAAGACGGGAGCAGCCTGTAGGCACCGAGACATCAAATGTTCTTCTTGAAGGTAAATGATCAGGCAGGTTGGCCGAGCTGCATAAACACCTGCAGACTCTTAACAAGGTGGCCAGTCGGCGTCTCCTCCTGCATCCACAAACATCAACCGTAAAAAATTCCCCGGGGGAGAAAACCAGGAACGCGTTCATGAGAGGACACCAGCATTTAGTCAGTGCAGGACTGAGGGTTCCAGCAGAGGGCGAGTGTGTGGAGAGAGACTGGATGGGATGGGAAAACAAACACCAGCATATGACGGGAAAACAAAGTGACGAGTTGTGCATATGAATGTCAGGTCTGCCTGCTATTTACCAACAACTTCACTTGAAGAAGGTGACTAACAGCCCTCTGTTCATCCAGGAGAGAAGACGTGAGGGTCTCCTGCTCCTGGAGCAAGTGGACAGCAAGGTTAAAAAACAAAAAGGAAAAAAAGAATCAGCTGGTGAACCATCGGCTCTCGGTGACTTCTCTAAACAAATGCCGCTTTTTATTTACAGCCGACAGTCCTGAGCATGGCCAACTTCCAGGTGGGGATGGTGAAGTTCTGGAATTCCAGTTTCTGCACTCATTCCTCATAGTTGTTTTTTTTTTTTCCTGGCTTCAGCAATGTTTATAATTTACTGTGCTGGAAATTGTAATATTTAGTAAAAACCAATGTTGAAATCCAACATCTTCACCTGCTGGCTAAATCCTGTGACCTTCAGGCACATAACAGCTGCATTGCAAACATTAGATATCACTTCCCTCCATATTGCATATCGATAGATCCAAGTGAAAATGTTGCAGCACATTATTTCCATTGAGGCCACAGAGTTAAAGCTCTGGGCAAACGGATGGTTGAGCAGTTGGGTTGCACGTTGCATGTGGGCTGAAACTGGTACATCAGTTGGTCCAATCTGGCTCGCAGAATGACCTTGCATGATGTTAATAAAAACAAAACAAAACAGGGAGCTGTACTCGAAATAACAACAGTAAAACGACCAACTTGAGCGGCAGGTGGCAGAGATGCATGCAGCTATGCAGCAGTGAACACGAGATACTTTATTGCTCACAACACAATCAGCGGGAAAGACCCGCTACGAAGATGTGCTGAAGGCCGCAGAAACTTTGCAGCCTAAGAAGTGACAGAGTTTAGTCAACACTCGAGATGTTGGAAACACACTGACAAGTTGAGAGCCACAAGATCTTTTGAAGAATTTAAAATGTTTGTGCCAGTTTTCGTCTTATTTCTATGTTATCATGCAGACATTGTGCTGCATGATAACATAGATCAATTTGGACTGTACGAGTTTCACACCCTCTAAATACTCAATTTCAATTTATTTGAATAGGACAGTGTATATTGATGAACAGACACCCAACGCTGTAAATATGCCAGATTCAGCCGAGAGCTCATTTCCATCTGCGAAAAACAATGGAAGATAAATTGCTCTTGCAGAAGAGTCTCCAGATTAACTGTGGTTTATCTGCACAATACTCCCTCTGCTGGCTTTACTCACGCTAATAAAAATGCTGCCATGGCCGACGAGCTCAGCTATCAAACTGCGGTATTTATCAAACATCCAAAACGTTTGTGATGTGCAGAATGTTAAAATCCTCTGTCAAGGCAGCAACAACAGAAACTCGAGTACAGCTGTGATGCAGCGTCGCTCACTGTTGGAGGAGCGCTGCAGATGGAGCACAAGTAGAGAAGCAGAGCTGAGAGCCAGTTTGTGAAAATATTGGGAGTTGAACCTTGGTTTTGTCCTGAGACAACAATTCATCATTCAAGACATACAATCAGACACCGACGCGCAAGCATTTAGTCATATTAGTTAGTTAAATAATTAGTATTATTAAGGTTCCAATTTAGTGAGCGGTCACTCACCTGGACCCGGATCTTATTGGCACCGTTACATGTGCAAACCGCACTGCTAGTAAAAAAGGCCCAGACTCAGAAATTTGACAAAACTTTTGTTATAAACAACAAATAGAAATGGAATGAAGTAGAAACAGCTTCTGTTCAACATGAAAAAGTAACTTGATATAAAGCTGCGGTCATCAGGCGAGTTTTTGAAAGCGCCGTCTCTCGCTGGGGCCGAGACTGCAAATCGCCACCACGCCGGTATTTACAGGGCATGACTGAGTAAACGAATGAATACACCTTCAACATTGTGCAAGAAACATTAGTCTGTTTATAGAAGTCTTTAAATAAGTTCCTACTCATAAATAAATAAATATCTCTAACAACAATGACAAATGGTGGGGGATTTTTTTTTTTCTTTTCTTTTTTAAAGTATCTCAGTAGCACAACAAATAGAAAATGCCGGTAAAGACAAGTTTTGGTTCACGGTATCAGAAATAAAACAAGAAGCTTGTTACAATTTTGGTTTCTTGAAAATCTCGTTGGTCTAAATATTGATTGGTTGTGCTAATTTTTGTCTCTACTAATTTCTTTTTTTTTTTTTTATATATATATATTTGCAAACTGGTCTTGAATCCGCTGATTATTTCGGTGAAAGCAGCGGAGGCACGCGGTGTGATTTGCTCTTCAGGGTCCAATAAGGCTGCCGACGCTTTAAAACTGCGTCCCTCCACCAGTCGTGCTGCCACATCCTGAACTACAACGCACATGAACAGTAACAGATATCAGCAGTTGACGAATGGCGGCGGGACGAGGGGGAGAGGCGACTGATGATGGGGGAGAAGGAAGAGGAATGTTAAGGGAAGTCAACACCATAGAAAAGTGTTACTTGATGCCTATAAAAGACATCAGCAGTGATGCTGACTGCTGATAATAAAACAATACGAAAACAAAAAAAAAAAAACAATATGGAGAACAAGACAGAGAAACCACCAGACGCCCTCTTACTATAGTCAGATAGTCGAACTGAAACAACCTTCACTATTCAGGATGAGTTTGCTGAACTCTCAGATGAAGGGGGGGGGGGGGGGGGGTTGGAGAGCAGCAGGTGAGGTCCTGTTAAAACACATATTACTGCAAAAAACTGAGCGTAAGTGACTATTAAAACCTGTGAAGGTCTGAGGTGTATGCGGTCCAGACATAAATAATATTTACTTCTGCTGTGGGTGACCTGGTTAAATTAGTATTTATGTACAAAGTGTCCATGACAAGGTTACATGTTTGTGTAACTGTGCACTGCTTTTGCAAATGTTTTATAATGTTAATGCCAAAATGTGCAAGTCGACAACTGCAAATAAAAAAAAATTATAAAAAAAAACGGGCATTTCTTATTTCAGGCCCTGTTTACACAACAATGTTTCACTTGACAACACCTAATCCGCAAAAAAAAAGCGGGGGCGTTTACACTGCAGCAGCAGACACACAGGCAACGATGTAGTTAGAATGCCAGGCCACTGGAAGGCGCTGTTGCTTGATTTTGTTACGGAACTACACAGACGTGTGCAGAGAACACTACACTATAAATGTGAGGAAAATGGAGAGAACCCGACATCCGCATGGACTGATGATGCATCGGATGCTATCAGGGGTGAGTCTCAACTATTAAACTACTGATCTGGACGATAAAACTGGAATATGGACCGCGAGTCGTACCACTACGCGGCCGCCATGTTTGTTTACAACTGAATGAGCAGGAGGAAGGGGGAGAGATATGCATGCGCAGTAGCAGGTTCTGTAGCCTCCGGGTCAGTCTCTGCAGGAGGGATTTGCCCCGTGAAAGAATCTTTCCACCTTGGGAGCCGGATTAAAAACTTTGCAGATACAGTGCATCCGCAAACTGGTGTCGTGTAAACGGACCCCCCAAAAGTGAAGAAAGTTTTGCGAATACACTCTAATTCGTTGTCGTGTAAACGGGGCCTCAGTTGCACTTTGAAAGAGAAATGAAACATGGGTGCATTTAGGAAAGTTTTTGTTTCGTTAGTAACTATTGCATAACACTGACAGTATTTACATGTAAACTGGTGGATTAGCAGTGTGTTTTGAATTGTTTTTGTTGCCCAGTCACATGGGAGATCTTGCTAAAATTAGCACTTGACTAGATTAAAACGGGAGGGCTGCGAAGTGCTTTGAGGTGGAGATGAGCAGATGTGATGAGGGTCTCTGAGGAGCGTTTGCTGAGGAAATTAGGGGAGCGAGCTGTGAAGCGACATTCTACTTTTAAAATCAAGAGGCAGATAGTGCAAAAACAAATCTCACAATCACTTTGCATGGCTAAGGGCACCTGACAAACTAGTCCCATCATTCTGCATGGCCCCCGTCATGCATTTGTAGCGCTGAAGCTAGTCCTGGTGAGGCTGCTGGCGTGTGTGTGTGTGTGCGTGTGTGTGTTTGATGTGGTTGCATAACAACTTGGGAGGCCAATGATTCATAACATGATCCTCAATTGACATAATCCAACTTACTGTGCTTTTAGTGGAATATGCACTTTGTTTTTTCTTTTTTTATATTAAATGACTCGGGGCAGTAGAAGGCAGCAGTGCTTTTGAGTCAGTGAACCATCAAACCAACAGCTTTGGTTTTCTGATGTCCATCTGTCTCCTTCGGGATTGAGGTGCAAGTCAATTGATGCAGGAACCCGTTTTATCTCTTGCTGCACACTGTACACACATGCACGCACACCAACTGACCTCCGCATGGTGACATCTTTTAGAGCATGCTGTGGCTTGCTACGGCATGCTGAGAATAGTGGGAAGTGGGAAAATACTGACACAAGGTAAAGAAAACACATACTGACAGAAAGGTGGATGGGGTGGGGCTTGGTGCATCACATTTTCCTCCACACCGTCCTGCGCTGCTTCTGTCCTCCACTCCCATCATACATCCCCGGTGTACCATCCCTTGCTCCCCAAAATCAGAAAGATTCACAGCCTCTCTGGGACCTTGGCTATACCCCACTCTCCCCGTTTGTTGTGCCCGCCTCCCCTCCCCCACCTCCGCCCTTTCCGGGATCCCCATGTCCCCTTCTGCATCTGCTGTCTTCCAATAGCCTCCCCCATGGGTAGCCTTTGAATGTGGGGCTGATGGGTAGGTACTTGAAGACCTGGTGTCTGCGGATAAAGTCCATTCCAAATGGCAGATCGTAAGATCTCATCGCTTCCAGCTCTGCAGCGTTGAGACCAGAACCGCGCTTCAGCTTCCTGATGCCCCGTTCCTCCGGGGAACCTTGGGATAAGAACAAGAATATTAAATCACTTGTTCTTTAGAGTTTACAATCAACAGTTCAAGATCAAGAAACATGTTCTTGACCAGGGGCCGGCAATCTTGATCCTTGTGAAGGCCACACAACTGGCAAACAGTGACGGCAGAATCGCGACAAAGCACTTCACCTAAAGTTGGAATCATTTGTCTCTAAATTAAGTTTAATATATTAACAGGGATGCATTGAATGACTTAAACCTTAAATTGCATTTAGTGATAACGTCAATGAAATTACTTTTCTTCTTCCAACACCTCTAAAATCTACAGCCTCCAATAGCTGGAGAGGTACAGCTGCTCATCTCTGATCTGTTTAACCTCACAACATTTAGGGAAACCATCAGAGCACCATCAGACATTAAGAAGTTCATCAATACTTCCATAAACTCTTCTTCCCTCGGCTCTTTTCCAATCAAGTGTACTTGCGCCAGTCACAGCCACATCATCTTACTCCTTGAAAATACTCCCAACTGTTCATTAACAGTACTTCGACACTGTTATTACTGAGAAAGAGAATTAAATATCTTACCAGGGATAGTATTGTCCAAAATGAAGGCCACCGATCCACCGACAAACATGGCAGTGGTGAGGAGCACGTTTAGTACTTGGTCAACTTCAACAATGCCTGAATAAGACAGAGAGACGGATTCACTCAATAATTACATTACATAGTCCTCAGGTTCAAAGGGAAAATGGTCCAGCCTGAACTCATGAATCTGTAACTGAAATAATCACAGCCTGGTTTGTGAGCTGGGGTAATTCCAACAATGACACCATCAAACTATGACATGTCAAGTGGGTTCATTCACAACAGTCTTTCTTATAGCTATCATTCTTAAACAATATACTTAAGAGTATGAACTCTAACATCTATGTTTAACAGCTTTGAGGTGGGAGAGAACTGGAAGTGGAGGCGGCGGCAGATGAGGCATCAAACTGATGTGTGGGCGTACTCGATCTTCAAACACAACAGTAGAAAACAATTTATGCCTAAACACCGTTAGAAAAAGACTTGTGGCTTCTGAAAAACCTCAACATTCCTCACCAAATCAAAAACATCTGTGCTCTCAAAGTTTAAAGTTTCTTGATAGTATATAATTAGAAATGCTCATAAAAAAGTTTAAGTTCTGTTGATCAACACGTGTAGTTGTCAATGTCAAATGACAATATGCTGCGTACATATAGACTAAACCTTTCTGATGACAACACTTCAAAATAACACTAACACCATTTTTGTATTTAAGTCTCTGTAGAGCATTTACCGGTAACCAGCGGGTTTTGTTTGAGGTAGCTTGGCAGCATCAGGCCGAAGAAGATGGAAAAGCCCAGGACGAAGAGGTTCCTGGAGGAGTTCAGGTCGACAAACTGCAGGTTGGACAGTCCCACTGCTGTGATCATACCAAACAGGGTGCAGAACAGAGCTCCCAGGACAGGGTCCGGCAGTGAGGCGAACAGGGCGCTGAATTTACCCACCAGCCCCAGCAGCAGCATCATGGCTGCACCGTACTGGATTACACGTCTGCTGCCCACCTGGACGAACAATCAAAGAGAAGAAGGAGTTCAGGGACACACCCGTTTTGAGACATTTTCACAGTGATTATGGAGGAGTGCTTTTTTAAAGTGGTGTGGCCTCCCTTTGAGGGCCGGATGACAGCGTTTCAGTGGGTGATTTTAGAGAGGAAATACAGACAAAAACAAACAGGGGAATATAAAAAAATCTGCTTTGAGTTTAGAGACGGGAGGACTGAACTAAACCTACCACACTTTGCTATCGTGACTGTAGACATTTTTAAGCCACTTTTTGATCAAAGTAATGGGAAAAATAAATACAGATTTAAATGCTTGAATTAAAACTAAATTGAAAGCAACACAAAGTTATCATAAGCTAAAACATCAGGTGAAATAGAGAAAAGAATGAGAGCAGCTGTGTGTATGTGTGAATGTGTACTACCTTTGTGATTCCAAGGACGCCTATATTTGGACTTGAGGAGGTGGAGCCATTTCCTGTCCCAAAAAGACCATCCAGCACACAGGAAAGACCTTCCATGAAGATCCCGCTGCAGACAGATTACAACAACCATATTAATATATCTAACAGACATTGAAATGTGCAGGTTAACCTTCATGAACAGCAACAAACAAGTCAGGGGATGAGTAAGAGTTACCGGTTGATGGCGTGGATGGGAGGAGGGGGGGCACATGAGAGGCGAGCGCAGGCGTAGTAGTCCCCAATCGACTCGATGATGCTGGACGCCACAGCGCTCATCATGCCGATCACACCGGCAGCTGTTACAGTAGGAAGGCCCCACTGGACTGCGGTAATAAAAACAGAGTGGACTTCACTTATATTGCGCCTTTCATGTGCGTGAGCAGCCCCAAAGCACTTTACATTGTTCATCACATTCACACACACACATTCACACACCAAATATTGTGTCTCAAAGGAGGGAAACAGTGACATTTAAACCAGTTAAGTTTACACTCCCCACACATCGCAGTTTACACTTCACTCAAATCTGTATGCTTTTTACAAACACACCGTCATTCCCAGGCTTCTCAATCTTTTTAAAAAGATTAAAAATGTTCGGTTTCTTTAACTCAACCCTCAGTTATCCAGTTAGATCTACTACACTTGCAAGTCTGAGGCCTGTGCAATTTAGAAAATAAATATAAAAGAAACTGTTAAACAATCAAATGAGCAGATCAAAGCAAAATTGTGAAGTTAAGATGAAAAGTGGTCACAATTGTGATGGGTCATATTCTGGGTGTTAAATGATTGTTTTCAGTATATTCTATTCAAAATGCCACATACACTTAAGATTATAATTTCTCTGAGTCACAATATGATGGTATAATGTGGAAAACCTGAGACAACTCCAACCGCTCAAGTCCATCTGACTGTTCCTCGTCAAACACACTTACAGGGATATGGGATTTTGAACCACGGAGCGGCTATCAGGATTCCTTGACGAGCATCTGTGCGGGCGTAGAAACCGTACTTTTCTTTCTCCGGCGGGAAAACATCCGTCACGGTAAAAATGAAACACAACAGCCAAGACACCAGGATGGCCATTATGATCTAAGTGCAGGAGGAAACAAAACAGTTATTAGACATTATCAGACTGAACTCACAGTAAGACTATCCCTGGTTTGATTCCAGGCTCAAGTTTAAGTTTAATTCAAGGATCAGGTGAATTGACGTCACTGAATTGTAGGGATGGATGAGGCCTCCCACAGGTTTTTTTCTGCCTTTTATTCAATCCTAAAGTGCCTGAAGGTGGGTGGATTTTTGAGTCCTGCATGGGAAAACCTCAGGTAAACCCTCTTTTTCCGTCTCATGTTTCAGTTGAATAACGCTGGTGAGGGCGGGGTAGGTTGAGGTTACGTGTAAAGCTGCAGATTGCGAGCCACATTTGATTATTCAAAACAAAGGAGGTCAGCCTGAAACGCCTCTTTTAAATAAATCTTGTATAACTATTGAAAGTTACTCAACATCTTTTTCACTACAAGGAAAACATTTAACACTTTTGGCCTTCCAGAGAAAGTAAATGATGTCTTGAACCGAGTTAAAAGTGGTGCCAGTTTCCAAGGTTACAACATCAAAAGCTTGTTAACATTTTAAGGTGCTCCAGGAGGCCCGTTTGTTAGACCGCAGTAAGTCAGACTGATTGGTTGTGTGAGTTAAGCTTTTCACCAGCAGAGGGTAGAAAAAGACTGATTTACACACTTCCCACTGTGAAACAAATGAGGTCAGCAGAATAACCTAAACCTTTATGGGATCACAACCCTTCTCTTCTAATGAAGCTTTCCTTCAAACAATTTCTCACCTGAAAGCAGAATGCGTTGTTAAAAATGTGGAACATGTTGATATACTTCTTTTTCTTGAAGAAATTTAATTCTTCAGGTCTTATAAAAAGATATTACTTTTTTCATATTGAACTCATAGTTCTTTGTACTTGAAGGAAAACATTCAGCGGTGTCCTTATTGATAATTCCTTATGCACCTGCCCAATGGAGATGAAACTGATGTGTATATGACACCTAAACTGATGTGGATCTTTATGTCACTAATAATACAGCAAACAAAACTCATATACACATGTTGCATACATAAGTTTCTTTCACATGCTACTTGTGCTGCTACAGCTGTTGAAACATGCCAATTCCAATGTGTGGGATCAAAAAAAACTTAACATACCGTGTCTTGTTCATTTTATGCTATGACAGATTGGACTTAATATTGTTCCACTGGATTTAATGCAATAAACCCACTCAATTCCATCTTATTCTATAAAAGTGTTCACTGGAAAAGGCAATAAACTGAGGTATGTATGCAGTTGTTTACTTACAGGAAACATTTTGAAGACCTGCAGCCGATAAGACGTCCAGCCTTTCTTGGCCTTATAAATCGGCAGAGGAAAGTGAACGTTTCTGGCATACTGAGAGAAGAGCAGCACCAAAAAGATAGTCCTGCAGACAGAAACAAGCCCTCTTTAGTTTGGTGGATCACAGAGAGATAATGGTGTTTTATTACATCAACTGTATATTCTCCTGCGACTGAGCTAATCCTGTACAAACACGTCCCATTTAGTTCCGTCTGTGTCTGGACCCCAGAGACTCAAGAGCCAATCAATTATCTTAAGTGCGTGAGAAATCCGTGGCAATTACTGGCACATATCCTCTGGCCACGTGAAGCAAGGGGAGAGGCCCTTTGGCGATTGCGTAAACAGCCATGACACAGCAGTAGCTGATGTCACTGCAGCTCAATATAACATCTATGATGCACATCTTCCACCATGAATCAGACATCTGTGGTTTAACGGCTCCAGTGATCCACAAGATGAAGAGGCGCTTCACTTTGCTTACAATGTTACTGTAAAGCCTGAAAGTAACCAAAACATAAAATGGTAATTTTTATTATGTTTTATTCTGAAAAATCGAGACTGTTGATTCAAACAGTGTCGGTGGTTTCCAATGGTTACAGTTGTTATGGCAGACAAAACTGCATCAAACCACAAACTTGCTTCTGCTGCATTACAGCTCTCTGCAGGTTCAGGATATGTTCAGTTCTTTACATTTAGCGATGCTAAAAATAACACTACTATCTGTTGTATAACAGCATGCTGAATAATAATCATGTGAATGTATATAACAAGGAACTTCAAGGTGTGTCACTCTGAAGAAACATGATTTGCATCTCTTTGTATAAGAGTGTGTACCTACAGCATAGCAATGCCCCAGTGTTTTCCCGCTCTTTCGCCTGCAGCCTGGAAACCAGACAACCCAATGAGGGCCACCGTGGGGGTGATGGTCAGAGGTCCAATGTACTTCAGCATCATCCCGGGCAGACCCAGCGCTCCGATGCACACCTCAACCAGGGAGGACACAATGATCGCACCTTGGATCTGACCCAGAAAATGAAAAGCAAAAAGGTCAACAAGATAATAGCAGTTTTTATAAATCAATAGTAGCAGACAAGTTGTGTTTACTTTGACTCAACATCATAAAGTCTAATGTAAATAAAAACAAGATGAAGTTGGTTGTTATTGAAAACCAATTTTTAAGAACACTTCAACTTTAGATAACCAAGTCAGTGGTCCCTGCACCGTTTCAATGGAGTGAACTTCAGAGGAAAGGTTTAATGAAAAGGGACACGGGGGCCTATTATGACTCAGGAAAAATGATTTGAGCCTACAAATGACACTGACATAAACATTTATGAAAGAGATGATTATCCCTCAGTTGCTTCTCAGATCATGAGAGAAAGAAATATTTTGCTTCATCTATGCACATAACCATCACACTGCGGATGAGCTTTGTACAAATTAATCTGCATCACCACTGAAGACACTGTACATGAACAGCCTCTTCTTTTCCCTTAAGATAAATAATCTGTTAAATCAGATGCGTGACTCCAGTAAAATAAGCCGTCTGCACCATGGGTTGATGGGACGGGATAACAGAATCACCAGCCTTCTCAGAGATAATCGTGTTTCCATGCGCTTTATTGGTCTGTGCATCTCTTTCCATCACCTTAGATCACCTGCGTGCTTCTCCGTTCAACAATCAGATTCAGTCTGATTAAGTTTTGTCTCTCTCGTGTGTCACATAAAAAAACACATTACTCCACTGGCTCCTCGCCAGTGGAAAAGGTTAATGCAAATTAAAGGCACTTGCCACACAAAACAAACCCTGCAGACATGCAGGAACAGATCTGCTTCTGTGAACGGAGTGCAACCACTGGCCACGCCCCCCTATTCTACATGCTTGTGTAAAGGCATTACATGAGGTGTTATTTAAGCTAGCTTGAATAACTCGTAAACTTTCTGGTCTGCTTTTCTCAGAAAAATGTTTTGCAATCCTCTCACATGTCTATACTCCCTCTTCTGCGACTTTTCCCGTTTGTGTTTCCCCGCCTCACCTCTCGTATCCTGGGGTGCCAGATGTGCTCAGTGTGGAGGAGCTCTGTACTGTTCACGATTGGGATCGCTGGTTGCAGGAAAAAGACGAGATGGCGGATCAGAAAATAAATAACACAAAATCAACTGTGGATATTAATTTTGAGCATGCAGATAAAACTAGATAATCCCATTTGGGGCCGTTTAAGTCACCATTGTCATTACGAGCGCTGAAACTTGAAGCATTCGTATATTTGGAGCAAAAGTCAACAATGACATGCTGTTTGCAGTACTTGGGGAAAGTTTTTCAGAGAAGGGTGAAAAGCAGAAAAAACCTTACCGGTGCTGTTACATTTCCATTTGTCCAGGGATAAGATGGCTCTGGCCGGTGCGAGGAAGGCAAAAGCGCTGGCCTGGAACAAAGGTAACCTAAAGACAAGAAAACATGATTTTTAGAAACAATTTTCAGAATTAGAAAATTTGACATGAACAAACTAAATCTTTAAAAAATGTCATTCAGAATTACATATTATTCACTGTGTCAGATGTTAGGTAATCAGACGGTCATGAGATCAGTTTTGGCCAAGCTGTGACGACAGTTCAACGAGGAAAAAAAGGCAACCAGGGAGACTGTATGGGCATTAAAGACCAAGAACAGAATAATACCAGTTGTGAACAATCTAATAAAACCCACAACTTTTAAGAAAAAGGAAGTGATCACTGTGACAAAAAGGAGTAGAAGAACATCTGTTAGTTTCAATCAAAGAGTTTCAGTATGTGAACAAATTTCCTAATCAACTCTGTCGAGGTGAAACATGTGATCACATGAAGATCTTGGTTCAAAATGATTGTTTAAAGGAGCACTGACATGGCATGTGCAGTGCAACTCGTCCCGTTCCAGCCCAACAGCTCCATATACATGCAGGAGTTCACCTTAAACTGAATTACCCATTTGTGTTAGTCCAACTTTCAAAATATCAATCATGTTTACAGCCACTTTGGAATAATGCAAGAATTAATTTTTGGTGTATTAGAAATGTATACAATTATTACAACTACTGTACAAAATATGTGTATAATCTCCATCATCTGCTTGTTTCCCCCAAAAAATGTATATCAAACTTTTATTTCAGCATAATGTTATCAAAGAAAAGGCGTCAATTTGACCTTATGTACTAAACTTGCATGTTCTTGGAGAACACAAAGTCACCGTGCAAACAAGAAAAACGGCTCAAGCAGCTTGAATGGATAATAAAGTCTAACGACAGCAGCTGCACACACACAAGATCGACCATGCACATGTGAATGCTCACATTACTTGGAACAACTTGACTCATCAAATCACTCACATCTCACTCCACATCTCTTCACTGCTGTATGCCAATGCATCAAGTACAGCGTCTCTACACAAAGTAAATGTGAAGTACTGTCAGGAGTAAATGGTTCAGGTCATTTATAATATGTAATGTACATTAAATCCTTGCTTGTTGAGAGGAACAAGTGACATAAATATTGTTTTGGGGCTTAATGATGACAATCTTTTTTTCTTCTACCTCATTCACTTCATAATGAAATACAAACTATTCTAAGATTTCCATTATACTAGACTGGATTAGTCAGATTGCTCTTCCTTAGCAAATATCCAGTGACTATGCCACTATTCTGTTACGTATTAAATTGTTGATCCTTTGGTTGGTTTCTGAGGTTTTCAAACTTTTTGGCTCAAATGCTACATTATAGATATTTTATTGGTCTTAGAGGACTTTAACAGTATTAACTGCACAAAAGAGATTAAACAAAATTGGCAGATAGACATCAATACATCAGAGAAGCAGCCAAGAGGCCGACGGTAACTCTGGAGGAGCTGCAGAGATCCACATCTCAGGTGAGAGAATCTATCCACAGGGCAGTTATCAGTTTGCACTCCTCAAATAGGACCATAGTTTTCCAGAAGCCATATTAAACAAACATCTGACCAGAGCACCGTCCACTACATGTTTGCTGAGATCAAAATTTTACTTTATGGACTAAATGCAAAACAATATGTTTGGTGGAAAATTTGATTGAATTTGATTTTTCAGTAGAAATGGAGTATTAGTGATGTTTTATTGTGAATTATTCAGTTAATCCTATGATGGTACAGGATAGGCACAAATAAGCCTAGAGGCTTCAGCCTATTCCTTTTTCGGTTGCTGTCTGTTTATTTTGTAAAAACATGATTTTGTTTTTATTTTTTATTTTTAACGAAAATAAAGCATTCATTCATTCATTCATTCATTCATAACTAGCACATCATCTTGAACACACAATTCCCACTGTGAAACATGGTGGTAGCAGCATCATGCTGTGGGGATGCTTTTATTCAGGAGGGATAGACAGGCTGGTCAGAGTTGATGGGAAGATGGATGGAACCAAATACATGGCAATCTTGAAGGAAAACCTGTTAGTCTGCACAAGACTTTAGATTTGGTAAAGGGTTCACCTTCCAGCAGGATGACGACCCAAAACATACAGGCAGAGGTACAATAGAAAGGTTTAAATTAAAGCGTATTCCTGTGTTAGAATGGCAAAATGGAGGTCCAGACGTCCAATTTATCCAATCCATTTGAAAATCAAAGGCAGAAATTGAAAATTGCTGTTCACAGAGGCTCTCCATTCAATGTGACTGAGCTTGACCTATTTTGCAAAGAAGAATGGGCAAAAAATAAATAAAAATCAGTCAGATGTGCAAACCTAGTAGAGACAGACCCCAAAGGATTTGTGGCTGTGATTGAAGGCAAAGGTGGCTCTACAAAGTATTGACTCTGGGTAAGAATACTTTTGCACACCACATGTTTCAGTGCTTTATTTGTAAATTAAAAAAATTAAATAAAATTATAAAGAAAAACTGGAAAACCATGTACCACTTTCCTTCCACTTCAGTTATGTAGCACGTTGTGATGGTCCATCACATACAATCCCAATCATTTCCCTTTGAGGTTGTAATGGGACAAAATGTGAACGAGTTCAAGGGGTAGTAATACATGGAAAGGTTAGTTGTTCTCATCTGATATTTGTGTCTCATTCTTCCTCGAAGAAATCAATTACAATACTAAAATCAAAAACGTTAAAATCAGAAAAAGCCCAGTGTGTGTGAAGTACCCTGAGGGATACCAGAAAAGATCTGGCCTTGGGGTCTAGTAGTGTGTATTGACATGAGGGTTAGGGCAGGTTAAGCTCACTTTAAAAGCATCCTCTCACACAAGCAGTAAGAAATATGAAAGCTGACAGAATTGGGGTTTGATGTCGGTTTTCAACATTAATCTGATTTCATGAAAAGGCTAAATTTACCAAGAAGGCAACACAGCAAACAAAAGATGCCTTCAGTTCACTGAGGTTTCCATTTACACAGCTTGAGATCACACAATAACATGTGACAGTTGCAGTGATCTAAGCAAAACAAACAATACAATACTAACATAACAGAACCAGAGCATTCACGCCCCAAAATGTCAAGAATGTAACTGAGAATAGATCACATTAATAATGGAAGAGGGTCATATTCCATGCTACTGACAGACAGATGTTGCGTATCAGTTCTCAGGCATAAATATGATCAAATGCCAAACTGCATATGAATAGATAGCTCTTTGTCATTCAAAAATACACACAACAGGTGCACACGTGAACAAAATTTCATTGCAAATGGCTAAGATAGCAACACTTATACAGTAATAAAGTGATATACATGCACATGCATCCTCTGAGCATCCCAGTCCATGTGACGTCTGGTATATTACATACAGTTCAGGTTCAAAGTACCAACTTGTATGTTTGATGAGTTTCATATTCCACCCAGTGCTTTGTGTGCAGACTGTAGTTGCTACTGATGGCCACTCTCAACTCGTTTTTTCTTTGCTTTTCTCCTCTCCCAATGTTGACTCTATTATGTGCCATTTCGGTCGATATAGTTTACGGAGAGATGAGGGATAAGAATTGTCTTGTCAGTCTTGTCTCATAGGAAAATAACTTGTTTGACTAAAGTGCCTCTCTCCGAGAACCCGAGGGCAGATTCTTCCGTGTCTTTGTTTCCGAGTATGAGGAAATATAATCCTATAATCTTGCCGTGAAAACAATAGCCCAGTCCTGCCCCCTATTTCTTATCTTAAAAATAAAGTTCCTGGTGGTTACAAATACGTGCCACAGCAAGCGTCAGATATAATCGAACAATCGGGTTATAGCCCAACGTTTGGGTCTCGTCCCAGTTTGACGTGCCTGGCCTATAGGAAGGTACCAAGAAAACAACCTCAGCTGGCTCCCTTCATTGTAGAGGAGCAGTGAGTCAATTTAGAATTTCTCTTGAATGGCTGAACTGAAGGAATGAAGCCTTCCATCCGGCAGAAAAAAAAAATCCTTTCAGTATTTTTGCCATGTGGCTGAATATCTGCACAGACCGGCCATGTTAAGCCTGAAAAGGTCCTACGTCTACACCAACCACCCATGAAGTCCAAAACAGGGAAGAGGTGCAATAAGCATGTGTAGCATATGTTTTCCAATACTCTAGGTTTCTTGGTCGTACATTTCTATAATACCGATTTCAATATAGATTTTAAATGCAGACTGATGTCATCAACAGTATCCGAGACCAAGCTTGAAATTGTAAATGCTCTTGATAGAAATTCAAAGTTACACTTCTAAAGATGTGGCAAAGTAGCTTTTAAATGACAGTGGCTACAAAACGGGAAGAGTAGAATCAAGCATTTTGGAGCTTGGGATACAGTCACATTTGGCCCTAAAACTCAGGAAATGCTGGAAACATTTCAAGAAAATGTGAATGTCCTGGAATATCATTTTATCCATGAGCAAAACAATCCTGCTTCATTAATCTGTAGATGGAAAAAGAAAATCTACATTATAATCTGTTTAACTCAAACGTCACCACCTGAGCATAAGATTGAGTATCCTTGGTGAGCCATCAGAGGGCAATCTCCTTACTAACAACTTAGTATGTTACATGACCCACCAGGGACCAGTAAAATGGGCTTGTTTAGGAGCAGAGGACAAGATGTTGATGTGAATGTTGAAATCCTCGTTAAAAAGTTAAATGTTTGTGCTGGCATGTGTGTGGTCACCATGAAATTAAGTAGATCCAAAATGTAAGTCACTTTTTGAGGAATTGGCAGACTTTCATGCGAGTAATAATGTTTACAGGAAATTGCCAAATGTGCCATTTTCTTTATGCGATTAAGAACGGTGATAAAAGGTGATCAAGCAAAGATGATGACTATTGTAAAGTATGACACATGAGGAGTGTAATCTGATAGCACTGGACAGCTGATCAGATACCATCATTCTCAACATGCATGATTTCCTTTATCTAATCTCTAAAATGACTTTTCTTTTAAACAGGAGCCTACTTTCCCCCCCCCACTACATGCAATTCAAGAATATGAATATAAAACAAGTTTCTCTGGTCTTTGTTCTAAAAGTTTGAATCAGACAAAAAAGAAAAGGCAGATAAGTCGATGTCTGCGCACTATTTTCACTGAGACGATGGTCCAAGCCCCTGAGGTGGTGTCACACAGACTAAGGACTGCACGTCTGCCTGAATGAGGGCATTTGGCCGAGCTGTGGTTCCCTGGTACTGATAACAGGACAATGAAACTGACCTGCCAAGATGGAAAGATTAAGTTTATTAAAAACAGAAAAGGTCCCATCTCTGAAATGCTGTACTTTAATGAAAGAAAAATATAATATTGCGCCAACTCATCCTGGCTTTCATCGAAATGGAATAATATCCATGGCAACAGAAAATATTGTGGATTTCTATTGATGAATTTCATGACTGTTTTGACCCTTGGAGCTGAATCAAGTGGTTGCATAAGTACACAATATTCTGTACCAGAAACCTTCATTTGCAAGTACAAACAAAAATCACAGTGAAGTGACCTGCAGATGAACTATACGCATACACAAGACGAGAGGAAATTAAAAAAAGAATAAAGAGGCGCCTTAGATAAGTCCATTAATAATACATTAGAATGCATTTTTCAATTGACACTTTGCTCCTGAACATCAAATTCAAATGAATTTATCTTCAAACTCTGTCCATCCATTCTTTAAAAACACAAGTGCTCCATGTCAAACACTTGGTTGTTGTGCCGGAGGATTGAGAAACATTCCTACAGGATGTAGCAAAGTTGTGGGAAACTGGGTCAGATGAGGTATTGCCGACATGAGCACATTGGCATGGCCGACAGCAGGGCTTCCCCTCCCGATCAACAGGCTGCTGACAAAGATGTGCCTGTGTGTTTTAATCGATTATAACCTCAGTGTTATTCACACTCTGTACCCAGGAGTGATGCAAGAGTTGAACCGAACGCAGCTCCCTTCACCAGACCATAGTTAAATCCCATTTCTGTTTGGATTGCAAAATCGCTTCAACCTTCAGTTCGGGAACTATGCGCTTTTCCTGAGTAGGTTATTTTTGTGTGTGCTTCCACACAAGGAAACAACCCCAGTCACATGAGCAAAACAAGGAACTTAAAATGTTCTTCACTCATCACATTATCAAAGGAAAAGTGGCAACAAGGCAACTGCTGCAGAATAAACCCCTTTCATACAAATGTGTGCATACTAAGTGGATCATTGTGAAGTTGTGAGGCTTCGATTGTAACACACACACACACACACACACACACACACACACACACAGACAGACAGACAGACAGACAGACAGACAGACAGACAGACAGACAGACAGACAGACAGACAGACAGACAGACAGACAGACAGACAGACAGACAGACAGACAGACACACACACACACACACACACACTTCAGAATGACATAGAGAGGAGATGCAGAGAAAGAGGAACTTCAAGGAGATGATGGCTCTTGTCTTAAAGTGGTACTTATGGAGGAGAAAAGTAAAGTGTAGGAAAATGGGGACTTGGAAATTCAGTAAAGACATAATGAAAAGTACATTTTACATAAACACAAAGGCTATAAAGGACTTTATTATTTGGATGCAGGCATGGATTTAATACTTCTTATGGGGCATTCCATGTGTATGTACCTGCAGCCCAGCGTGGTCTGCAGCAGGGTGGTGATGCCCACACAGAAGAAGATGGTCCCTATGAGTTGGCTTGTGGCCCACTGGTCAAAGCCAACACACATAGCATCGGCGAGGAGGAACGGCACGGCGATAGTTCCACTGAAGCATGTCAAGTAGTGCTGGAAAGAGAGGTGTCACAGAGTGAGTATTTACATGTACCTACGAGTTCAGTGTTTGCCATAACTTCATGATGATTTGGAGCAGAAGTGTCAACAGAAACAAACAGACAAATAAACGTGGCTGATTTTATAACCTCCTTGGCAGAGGCAAATATAATACGAATTGGGAACTGCATGAAAAGTGAACATTTTGTCTTAGGTTTTTAATCCAGAACAAAGTCAATATTTTGTCAGAAATGTATCTTGTGAGTTTGGCAGAAACATCATCCAGTCATTGGAAAAGTAAGTAAAACTGAAAGAACTGAGTCACTATGTTCTTACATTTCTTATTATTTTGTACTTTGTGAGCAGTAAAGAAAACTCTTCAGTTTGGCATTGCTGGTTAAAAATAAATTTCCCAAAAGAAAGGAAACAAAAGCATTATTTTTAGGAAGACGTTACCATAGCAGTTCAACCACAGATAATTGTATTTTTTGTTTTGCTAAAGAAACCTCATTTTGCAAAAAGAAAAGACATCTCATGACACGCGAGTATAGCCAGACAGACATAATTATCAGGGTGTGTGGAAAATACTCACCCACTCTAACCTTGCTGGCCTTTGCAACCTTCTGTGTGATTGAAACTCCTAAATCTACTGAAAGCTGGCTCGCTTGTGACCAACCCTTTATGAAAACAAGACGTCTTAAAAGCTAGTTTAAGAGCTCCACTGGAGCGATGTAGGTAAAAAGCCCCAAGATCTTTTGGGAATTTCAACTGTTAAAACCATTGTTCACTGAATTTAGAGATTTATTTCATTTACCTCAGCAAATGAAGCTCTTCTGACAAATGGTCAAAAAGCCAAAAGCCCTGTGTTGGTGTTGAACACAAACACACTGAGTCACAGGCTGAAGACATTAACCTACTGAACCACCAGCATGACGACAACTGTGAGCAAACCTCTATTTCTGTGCCTGAGAGTCAATATCTTAATGAATCCCCGGCACATGTGCATGAAAAATACTGCACGGAGACGACGCTCGTACCAAAATTCAGCGTGAGAGGCACGCACGCACTGATTCTACAGGGAATGTATGGGCATGCTTTTCCATTTCATTTGCAAAGTGTATATTTACCTGTAAGCCCAAAAACACACACAGGTACCAGGGCGGAGTGTCCTCAATTGTATAGATCATATCCATTCTCCTTGCATCTACACTGTCTGTGCTGTCGAGGGTCTCGGACATCGAGCTCTGCACACAGGGAACATAGAAAACATATTCATCCACAAATTCTATAGTGTTTACTTTGTACAGAAATAAGTCAAATTCTCATGAAACTAGAAGAGCAGGAATTTCTGAATGAAAAACCCCCAAAACAGTCTGATTAAAAAAAAAAAGTAGTAACTGAAGAATCACATTTGTTTGGAAAAAGCAGAACACAACAGTTAGTTCTCTATGCAAAAGAAAAAAAAGCACTGTCACAAGTGACAACAAGAGAGGAAGACAGAAATAATTAACTCTTACGAGACAGTTTCACAATTCCAATTGTTTTGCTCAATTTTTCAATGTTTAGAGCAAGCTGCTGCAGCGATGATTTTGCACTTCACTAGTTTTAACCACAAGGTAACAGACTTTTCAATCCTCTTCACATAAGCAATAGTATTCTCTATGTAAATTAAATAAACTGTCAGCTCATTTTCCCCCCGAAAAGGAACCGTAAACAAAACAAGTCTCATAGGTTTTAGATTTACTACTCAACCTAAAATATCTGACCCTTGCTTTAGTTTTAGACTTTTCAATGCCAGTCAAAGCTTTCTGAGATGCACCTGTACTATCAGTCATGATCAATTGATACGACGTTCTTAAGAATGAGTTTATCATTTTTCCGTTATGGGAAGGATTTTAACCTTTGAATGTTGTCTCATCAAGATCAAATGCCTGACATCTTTTAGATTGTATTGTATTCGATTTTTGGCATTCCATTGGTAGTTTATCTGGTTCCTGAAGAATTTATGCAGTAGATCTCGTCGGACAATTTGACTCTCACTGACACCAGCCTCAGTTCAAAAAGCTTTTAAATTCCATGAAACAGAGTGACATCTACTTCCCCAGTTGGAAATGCAAACCTACGGTAGCTTTCATGTTTGGCTGCTCTGTGAATAACAACCAGGTCGTTTGTTGTTGTACAACAATTACTACAATTGTGTCACGACTTTAAAGATATGGGGTAAAGTTGTTGATTAAAGAGACTACTCTGATGCTGTGTTTCAGAAATGACAGTGCTGAAACTTGAATCATGAACTTTACGCTGCAAGTTTACGCTTTATGAGCCATGTGACTGTGTCAGAAAGTTGTCAGCAAAACACATTCGGTTTGTGTTTCAGTTCTACAATGACCCTCTAGTTACCTTTTCGGCTGCTTGGTTTTCCTTGGAGTAAACGGCCATCAACTCTGTGTTCTCAGTGTCCTGGTCTCCATTTGCACCGCCAACACCATTCACCACCACCTAAACACACACGTACATAAATTAAGATAGTTATGTCAACGCTGGCCTTTTCACAAATGCAACACAAGTCCGAAATTGCAGCAGCTAGTAAACTATGGAAGTTCCTGGAAATCAGTGTAGGATGTTCAAAGCTTTGACATATAGATGGCTGGCTGATAAGGGCACTTTAAATTGATGAGGTGAAGGAGTGTGCATACCTGTTGTCCACGTGTAGTGATATATTTCACAACAGTAATAAAAGAAATGCAAAGCTTACAAGCATTCCTTTCTGAGAGCATGTGTTGTCATGTTACTAAGAGTCCTAGTATGCTCTCTGCATACTCATAAATACAGTACTGACACTTAATTCACTGTATTTTTTATCATGATGACTGAAAAACAAAACAAAGTGTAGATGTTGCTTGTGTGATTGATTCCCAGCCTGAAGTACAACGTGCAGAATGATGGAATGAAATGGGTATTGGCATGGAGCACGTCATGTGTCTGTCAGGACTTGGATGTCAGACCAGCAAAGTCCTCTGAGGATAAACTTTGAGAATTTCTACATGCATATACACACTACTCAGTCAATAATGTAAACTGATCTGGTGAAATAGTGAATACCATAGTGGGAAAAAGAAACAAACTGAAGGGAGATTGCCTCAATTTGTGCATGACTGAATGACTGCACAATCACTCAAAGAAAGCTTTGTCTTATTTTTTTTTTGTTGACAATTGGAAGAAAACTTCCACAGGAAACCTTGTCACAGCCGTGTGGAACATGTCCGAACTTTAAATTTCCATCTTCTATACCCGCTTCATCCAGTTCAGAGTGACTGATCTCAGCTGACAAAGAGCAAATAGTAGTGTAAACCCAAGTTGTCGTTTCACCACAGAGGAAACACAGAGTTGCTGACAATCTCACATCTGTGAGCAACTAAGAGTCACACGTTAACCTCATACATACGTGCAAAGTCAACTTACAAAGTCAGTCAACTGCAGAATCGAATCGGTGCTGTGAGGTAACAGTCCTCACCGTTACACAACTCTGGAGCTTAGTTTCTTTCAGTGGTTAAAACATGTTGGGAGCACTTCCTTAAATCTACATCAACTGTTTATTGTCCATGTAGGCGGACAGAAACCAAAGAAACCTCATTATAAGATCCATCTTTCTTATATGAAAAACGAGCAAGCAATTATCATTTAATCTATTCATAAAACACATATGCACCAAAGTGCTGCATAAAATAATAAATAAGATATAAAAGTGTAAAGTGCACAATTCACAGGTTATAAAATAGATAAAAGATACAGACAATACAGAAAAAAGATGGGTAATATATAAGGCATCAAAAGATAAGTAAAACTGCATAGGGTACAAAGACAATGGGTCACATGTTGTTGAAGGCCAAAGAGAAAAGGTGGGTAAAATACATTTCTTGGCAGCTAAGCCTAAATCAAACCACTAAAACCAAAACAACAACCTGAAAGACAGAGCTGAAGGCAGAGCAGACATGACAGAACACATTTAAGAATTGTTTATCATAAATGTTGGCTGAGATTAAAAGGAAGACTTCAATAACAAAATGTAATATGTTCATGCATGTTTGGAAGATGATTATCAAACGTTTATGTGAAAAGCATTTAATCCTGCATGTGAGTCATGCTGAGCTTGCTTTAGCTGCTTTGTATACACTTCGTGCAATTTTAAACTTTTTCTAGTTACGAAAGCAGCTCTGAATTGAAGTGTACACTTAGAGGTCAAGGTCTTCCATTTCACTCTTTTTCATTGAAGTGGCTTGTATGTACAACGTCACATAATATATAAATAATCAAATTACAGCCATAACAAACATTCATTTATTTCACAGTCAGAAAACGTTGTCATTTAAATCTGTTATTTGAAGTTTTCAAAAGTCTTTAAGGCCATTCAGTGTAGTTAGCACAGTGTTTGTCGTGCAGGAAGTAGATCTGAGATAAATTCTTATCCACTGTGCCGAGTTTGAATGTCTATCCCGTGCAGATTTTTTCCGGAGTCCTCCCACAATCCAAAGACACGCACTTCAGAATCAAAGGCGAATTTAAAATATTTTGTAGATGCGAATGCATGCGTTTGTCTTTCCGTGTTAGGACTGTGATGAACTGGTAACAGGTGCCCGACGTGTCCTGCTTTTTGCCCACTGTGAGCTGTTACAGACTGCAGCCCCCATGAAAAGGGTAAAAGGTGACCCTTTTAAAAAATCTTGTAATTTATACAGTTAATTTAGGAAAAACACTGTTGTTTATGTGGCACGTGTTGTGTGATTTATCAGTGGGCCTTGGACAAATTACAGCTCTTATCAAATTACCTATTGACCTACATAATGCAGCGGCCTAATGCCAGAAGGACAAACAAAGGAACTGTATAGACGGCGCTACAGCAGCAGCTCGCACCGAGTGACCATGAAAGTCAATGTGTGGCTTTCCGCTGAAATGCAATGTTAAAACATGACAGAGAGTCAAAGAAGGGAGGAGAGAAGAGCCGTTTCAACATAAGGCAGAGTACAAATATTGTCTTCAATATTTGTCCGTCACATCAACTTGTCTTATGCTTGTCTGTCTTTGTCTCACAAGCAGCATTTATGACAAAAGATGAACAAAGCTGCGTACCGGAATGGGGTAGAAGTCGGCACCGTGTTTGCTCTCCTCTTCATATTTCCCTCCTTCACTGCCACTGTCCATGGACTTGGAGGTGGTATTCTTTCCCACGCCCATCCTTGTGTCGTTGTCGTCCTCGTCTGCCCCTGTCCCCCCTTTATCTCTCTCTGGCGTAAACACTGTAGACGAATCCTTCAATCCAATCGCATTGTCCAGGACTGCCTCACCTGCTTGGGAAAAACAGACAGATACACAAAGATTAATGATTTACTCCGAGGGCCATGATTTTACTATGATGTTCTGACATCACAATGCCTGAGAAGCTGCCACCTGGAGTTAATGTTTTGTTTTTGTCAAAAATAACCACACAAGTAACTAGAAAATGTATAAAGTAAAAAAAAAAAAAAAAAAAAGATCCATCTGTGGGCTATGTCCACATAACTGCAAAGTCTTACATTATAATGTATGTTTTTTGTGAGGTTTGCCGATTCAGGACTAATTGGTTGCTTTGTAAATAATCAAAGCAACTTTTAGACAAGGCGATTTAAGTATTCGAAAGCTAAAACAATTCATCAATATTCTTTCTAACTGTCCAGCTGTGTCAGCCAGTGTTTAATGTACCACTTTTAGTGATACAATAAATCAATACACTTTTCCAAGTTGCACCAAGATAACAGACAAAAACGCCCCTGTAATCATTGCCAGTAATAATAGTCATTTTTAGCACGTTCCAACATTTTACAGACCGAAGCATTAAGAGAATGATCAAAAGGAGTAATACGCAAATAAGTCACTGATGGAAAAAGAATGATTGGGCTATAATCAAGTTATCTAAAAAGTAGAAATGTTGGGATGAACAATTTATACACTTCAGGTATTAATCCATGTTGCCATCAATTTACTGTCTGACAGACACATTCACAGACGATAGGGGAAAGACATGAGATTATTTTTGATAGAGAAGAGGAACAGAATAATCAGAGCGGAGAGATGGTGAAACAGGTGCAGATGCAGGAGGCAGAAAGAGCAGGATGCCAATTTGTTCCATTGTGCACAGTGCATGTATGATAATGTCTAATCCCACACAAAAGGAGTGTCTCTGTTATTGGTTTCACTAACCTTTAGGTTGGATCACAGCCACATACCTAATGCACTGAAAGAGATAAGCTGTTGAACTGTGATCTTTCTGACAATGAAACCAAAATGAGATGATTGATGACTGATTGGACAGGCTTGTAACACTGATGTATGTTTTGACTGTGTATGTTTGGTTAGCGTTGCCCAAAATGTCGTAGCTGAACAAGTGAGACAACTATCAAAACATCCCTCATAAAAGACAAAGTCTGGAAAGACAACAAGATACCAATGGTATAAAGACAACAAAGGAGCAGCTGCAAGACAACCTGTATTTTTTATTTATTTTTAAATCATATTCTTAACTGAACTCACAGCACAATGGTGGTTTAACAGCATGTTACTGCTGATGCTGAATGTTTTGTTACATTAGTAAGTATATGACTTTTAGACCAATAAATAGAACAGTCGCAAAAAACAACCTGTATTATCAGGCCGACTGTATAGTGTGTTACGATACTGATCTAAGACCCCCCCCCTCCTTTATTTTCTAAGAACTTTGTAAATGATGATGTAAAAATAAGTTTAGTAAATTAGTAATAATAAAACATAAGACATTTACAGACTTGTATTAAGATTTACTAAATATTTTATATCAAAAACATCTTATTAGAAGAAGAAGAGTTTGTTTTCTATTGCTCATCGATCTCAACAGATGTGAAACTAAGCTCATACATCTTAGAAATCTTAATGTTTAAAACTAAAAATGACTATTTGGTATGAGACAAATGTATGTGGCATCGGGGGGCAAAATGTGATTCAAGCTCTGTGAGCCCAGTGCCCCACGAGGCTTTATTGTAAAGTTGTTCTGTTGGTCAAAGCTCATTTAATACCTTCAAAATACACGTTACTTCACATTGGCACTTTCTGATAAACACTATTGTTGTCATGCACAACTGTCTTAGAAACTAGATGAAAAATCTATTTGCTTCAAATGTGCCTATTTCATATTGAGGAAGTTTTCACAGTTGATGCATAGTGATTTCTGTTTGAATATAAATATTAAAAAAAATATTTGCAGCTGTAATCTACTGTTTATCAAATGTTTGCAACAGAGAATGAAGAGATTAATTTATTTGCCTCAAGTTCCTTAAATGCGTGAATGAACCCTGCCAAAGCAGAGTGTATCTTGCCATTTACCATTCTGATCACAAATAAATGTCCAGATTCAATTACACAGGAAAAAAAATGCAATTACAAAGACGAATGGGGTCATTGTGGCTTTCTGATAGCCTTGGGCTTTAAAACATTGATATCTGGTTTAGATCTGGATGAATAACTTTGCTGCGTCATGTCATCCTCATTCTCCTTATTCATTTCCTGGTGGCTCTATTCTGTTCAGTGAGAAGAAAACTGCAGCCGCGTCCTACGAAGAAGTTTCACAGTTGGGTTTTCTACTGCTACATGCCTGTCAATGTCTTGTGAAATGTCAGCAGATGCCTTCCTGCCGTCAACCATTATGTCCTCTGTAGATCAAATAAATTTATCTGTCATTTTTCTGAATTTTAATAGATTCAGCCCCGACACCCCTCATAAAGATTATCTCCCACCCAGCCAGGACCCCTGCTTGCAGTGTAAGATGTTGGGATAGGTGTAATACCTAGTTGACACATCCCATCACTCCTGTCAAGCTGGGCGGCTGGGAGCATCTGTGTGGAAGGAGCAAGAAAGAAGGGGGAAAAGAGAAGGTGATAGATAGAGGGAGAGAGAGAGAGAGCGAGAGAGAGAGAGAGACCAAGAGAAAGACAGAGACGGGGAGGTGACACAGAGGAGAAGCACAGAGGGGTCAAGGATAAAAAGGAGGAGCAGGAGGAGGAGGAGGGAGGTGAGACATAAGTTAATTTGACAGGAAGCATTAAATCACAAGCACAAGTTATCAGTGAGACTGATGTGCCGATTATGATTTAGATCATCAGGTAAAAAATGTATTCAAGAAGGCAGGTTGAGTGAAGTGTAGCAGAAAAACATCCATCTGGCTCAAAGCTAGAATGACAGTGATTGGCGGAACAGTCTTTGGAGGAGAGGGTGGGGGTGGATTAGTTTAAGTTGAAGGTAATCGAGCCAAACAAGTTCTCAAGCCATTTTCATCAGCCTTCACCTGCCCTGTTAAGTTTAATTCAAGGCTGTACATCAACTGGCAAAAAAATAATCCAATAATCATAAATGTAGCTCTGCTGTCAACCTCCCTGGGTCTCACCTTTGTAGTTCTGACGACCATCTTATTAAAGAAGATAGTGACTCATCAAGTTAAGCTCTAATATGCGTACCATGGATTAAAGGAAATTCCACTTGGGGGAAAATAACTTGTCAGATGATCGGGCATTATTTTAAACAGGGAGTGGAACTACCTGAAGCTCATTAACTTTGATGAGTGACTTTAACCACTTCAAAGTTGACAGATGATTTGCATCCCTGAAAGGATGAGTAATTTTTTTAGATTTGAAGGTAATCCATGCCTCATTATCCACACCTTTATCCACGTCAGCCTTTATCTGTTGTTTAGTGCTGCACCGAGCAGCTGCACGGCATGAAAAGTTAAATAAATACTGGACTCTGAGCTGAATGAGACCTCGTCTGACTTTGTTCTCATGAACCTCACAGATATTAAGTGAAAAGCCAGACAAACAAATACAATTCATGTCAAATTTAACCACTGTGATAAAATAAAAAAATTACATGGTTAGTCAGTCTTTTATCCATCTAGTGGTTCTCAGACCACTGAATAGCCCACACAGGACATGAAAACAGACCAGATATTTGACCTCAGTGCTGCCCAGCCTGTGGCTTTCTGTGCTCTGTGAGCCAGCTGTGAGATGCAGAGTATGACAGGACGTATCCCAGAAGCCTCTGGGGGACGCCAGGTCTGATTAGGCATGTGCTAACACCAGGAGAGCTGTGTTACTGTAGCATGAAATCCTCAAATGCCCAGCTCCACTGTCGGCCAAGAGACAAAAGCACTCTGCTCGACCCATCCCCGTGTGTTCTGTCTGCTGGTGTTGACTGGGAATGCATCCATTCGCACACACAAGAAGACAGACAACCAGGAGAAAACAGAGACACATGGGGAAGTGGAGCGAGAGAGCGGACGTGAAATCGAGTTTACGTGATTACGTAAGAGTGGAGAAATCTGCTGTTTCATGGGTTGTACACATTATGTAAAACATACATAGATCGAACTAAAAGCAGGGAAAGAGTGGGGGTTTGCCTGGAACATGGAGCATCAGAGAAAAGAGAAAAAATAAGCGAACAAAGTGAAGGAGACGAGGAGGAACAAAGAAACTGCAGTGGTAATTTTAACTCCCACAATACACAGGCTGGTGGACATTTCCCGCCTGGATCTATAACCATGGTAACCTGATCTGTGGATCCTGTGCAGGCTTGTGCCGAGCTGTGTGGGATCTTGCCGGAGAACAACTTTCACACCAGATGTTTGAGTTGGTGGTTTCGCCGCAAGTTATGAATTCACCTGTGAATGAACGTACATGTGTTCGCACCGAGTCTAGACTCCAACATGCCTTCGGCAAGATTAGACTTCTATACACGAGGGCTCGGGGATCCCTTCGTTAATGCATAATGGTTAATAAATTAGTTTTATATACCTGAAAATGCAACTGAGCAGATCTGCTGGCAAACAGACTGTTAAAGTGAAAAAAATACTTGGATAGTGAAGATGCAACTAGAACGTTTTAGATTACTGTGGCAATGACACCTGATTTATTGTTGAATATACAGTTAATGAATTATAAACAAGTGCCTCATGCTGTAGATACAGTGACACAAAACTCATTAGTCAGTTTACAACAATACAAATTAATAAAGTAAAAAGCTGTATAAACAATAATGGAGAAGGTAGACAGGAAATGATTGTTAATTTTAAATAAAATAATCATTTAGGAATATTTTCAGATTAATTATGGCTTGCTTTTATTTGGATAGGCACTATTCTGATACAGGAACAATATGTAACTACAAATCATTTATGACATGGCCTGTCATAGTAACTGAAAAATACACAAAGAAAACAATGAGTAAACGCAATCTTCCCATATTCATGTGTAGGCATGTTTAACAAACCCTTTAGTAATATAGACTAATAAAGAATATAACGTAAGAAGCTCCCGGGTGGCGCAGCTTTGTGTACTGACGCTATAAGAGAAAGCATCATTACCTTTTCATGAAAATAAGGGACAGTAAATAACGCTCTTTGCAATTGTGTCTCTGATTAATAAACACATCCATCCTTGTTGGCGTGTTATACAGCAACAGGCACTATGACCTTAAGCATACACAGTAGCTTTCAGTTTGTAATTTTCTGTGTACAGTGGATATGTTAAAAACACAGTATTTCAAGTTCTTAGTTTTAAGATAAATGAATCAACCAGTTGCACTGGGAAAAGGGAATGTTATGTTGAAGCAAAGAACTGAAGGGACCAAACGATTTGTTTATGCAATTAATAAAAAGCACTACAAAAAACATTTTGCTGTCCTACTGTCTACTATTCTCTTCAATTTACCATTGTTAATTTAGAGGAAACTATAGTGACACCAGTTACCAAATACAGTTACTTTCCTAGTAAAGGGTTAAGAAAAAATTTAAACATCGAAGTTCCCTGCCAAAGCAATGTCACAATCCAATTGCTATGTAACCCAATCACAGACTTGACAGCCCAGTGAAATCCATGAGACAGTGGGGCCAGTGGACGATACCTTACATGACAGGGTACACGTGAGGAGTTCCGATTTCACCACGAGGGGTGAATGTTAGGCAGTAAAGTGGCCACAAGGTCGTGTTTACAGTGCTCAACTTCCTGTTAGTGCAGTGGAGTTGAGTGGTGATCAAACAGCACGACTCAAATGGCACATCCACGGAGACGGCAGCTGTTTCAGTGCAGGACAAAAGGGAAGACGCAGCAACCCAGTCCAGGCAGCGGACAACTAAAAGACCACTGGCTTTTATCTCAGACACCACAACTTTTTGCAGATTTTACTGGTTATCATATGGTGCTGCAGCAAAAACAACCGAAACAGTTTGCCACTGTCGAGGACAGATAAAAGTGCAGAGAGACAAATATCTTGTGTCATGAGGACATCTCGGTGTCTTGGAACCAAAGATAAAGTTTTCAAAGAACAGGAAAATAAACTCACAGAATTGTTTGACCAAAAGTTCACCGCCCAAAAGGTGGTGAACTTTTGTATACTAACTTACTAATACTGTCAGCCAGTGCCACTCCTGTACTGGTTTGAAGGCACTCGGAGATGAAGAGGAAATTATTCAAACCTTTAAACACAGATATTTGTTGTACCACATCAAGCAAATGCATACATTGAGCAGAGGCGCTTCTCCATTTGTTGTGTATCATCAGAACCTTTGTGACAATTGTGACCTGGACTGTCATGCAGAAGTCGACGCTACAACGACATCAGAAACACAATGTTTAAAAGACTAAAATAACGCAAGAAATGGAGCAAGAGTTTGACTGTTTTTGGAGCATGTCACTGTTTTTGGATTAAATGATAATCTTAATCAATATTTCTGTTAAGTTGATAGAAGAACTAGTTGCCACAAAGATCCCTGGTAACTATTAGCAGCGTCTCCATCCATGGATCCACGGGGGTGGCAGTCTGAGCACTGTCACCCAGATCCCATTGCACCGATTCAGAACCTTTCCTGCAGGTGGTGAGCCAGCAGGAAAGCAGCGTCTCTATTTACTCTTAATTTTACACCAATACTACAGTAAATACGAGTCATAAATCTTAATAAAGTTATCAAGGTGTACTAATTTTGGCATAACCTCAAAATATAACCATAGCAGCCCTCGGGTGATTTCTTATGCAACTAAATGCATGTTCATATATATATATATATATATATATATATATATATATATATATATATATGGTAAATAAATATTGGAGGTGTAATATGTCAAAATTAAGTGTGGGAGGGACTATTGCATCACTTGTGTGCTTTTTAACCACAGCAAACGAAGGGGTTGCAATAGGAAGACGTTTTGAACAGACCGTCAGTCAACCCACTAAAGGCCAGAACATACTCTCTGCGTCCGCAGAGTCCACTTTGGACCGTGTGACATCAAAATCGTCATCCAATTTTGTGACAGCGCGGACTGTGCGCTCCCGACTGCGCATGCACCAGCGTCTACTGGGCACTTGTCTGAGGAGATCCGCTGGTATCCCCATCCGTACAATTGCAATTTAAAAGAACATAAAAATAGCCAGACGGCTCAGAACTCCTGAAGTGAAATATAAACAACTTTAGGAAAAGAGGAGAATGCTGGCCACCAGAAGTGGACATTTTTTCGAGATCATTACATTATGTTATGGAACGTGTATCCATGGGAACTCAGAAATGCGCATCCATGCTCCACGTACAAATTTGAGCGGTCACAGTAAGTATGTTCCAGCCTTAAGTGAAAACAGTGCTTTAAAGATGACATTTCTTTCAGGTTGAACTGCATTTTACCGAGCACATGGAAACCATTTATGTAAAGTTTACAAAATTTTATTAGAAAATAAAGGACACATTAATGTGAAAACTACAGTCGCAACATCTACACTGACAGTTGTAATGACCTGCTGTGGTGACCCAAGTGAAGCAGCCGAATAGACTAAATAAATAAATAAATAAATAAAAATGCACACACACTGCTGCCCCAGTATTATAAGTTGATAATGCCACTATGAGCTCACAGGTTGTAGGGAGAATAGAGAGCTAAGCAACTTAGCGAAGCCACGCGTAGGGCCATTTTCCGCTCAGAATGGAAACAGTCGCTTTTATTAAAGCAAAAAACATGAAGGAAAACTTTGCAGTTACACAACAGTACAGACTGCACTCACATATGGCTCTTCAAGTCCAGAGTGGCTCCATGTAGCACAAAACAATGAGTAAATACATTTTTTATCTGATTTTCATTGTTTTTGTCTCAGACTGAGGTGACATATGTGACTTCTAAATAAAATCATAGTTTAGAAGTTTGTCAACAAAGAACTGCATCACATCCCAACATGTCACCAACTAAAATAACTTGAACAGCTGTAATGCATAAAAGAGATAATAATGCCTAAGTAGCTAAAATCTTTACATCGCTAACTGGCTAAAACTGTTGAATACAATTCCATTAATGCAACATAAAATACAGTTTTGGTAAATATAGCAAAGTTTATACAATGTGTGACTCGAGGCAAATACCTTTGGTTGGAAAGTCAGTTAAAATAGATCTTTTAGTTATAAAGGTCATAAATCTCAATGGAGACGCTGCTTTCCCGTGGGCTCACCACCCGCAGGAAAGGTTCTTAACCAGTGCAATGTGATCTGGGTGACAGTGCTCAGACCGCCACCCACGCGACCCGGAAACGGATAAGCGGGAGAAAATGGATGGATGGATGGATGGAAAAGCAAATAGACAAGAATTACTAAGTCACATTTAGATGAGGCAAACAGAGATGTGCAGTCTTCCCCTGCCTTCTCATCCTGTTGTTAAAGCAACACATACACCTACACAGCATGCCGTCAGCGCCACATGAATGGGTGTAGTTTCACACATTCGCTCCCAAAGTGGGTTTGTACTGTAACTGTACACTTTTCTTATAGGTCGCCGCACCTCCCACAGCCTCAGGCATTCTTTCTCATCAAGCCCAACAGCACTATAAACTAAAAGGTATCCATTGTTGCTTGAAGTTGATGAAATCCCTTAAGCCCGGCAGAGCCAGACTCCTGTGGCTGCACACAATGGGGGAACCAGTGGTGGAGACAGATTACCTCCCTCACACCGTGGTGCACTTTGATAATTATCAGCTGAAAAGGCCTAACCTGACACGTTCAAGCGCACATCAATTGTTTTTACAGCAAACAAAGTTACTCAGTTACATTATGACTGCATTATTTCAGAGAAAGTGTTTTTAATGGATTTCATTACAAAACCAACAGCAAGTTAGAGGTTTACACAATTACAATGTGCAAAACTAGGTTATAGTGAAGATACAGGTATGATGACACAGTATCTGAAGCTCCAGTTCAATGATCTTTCTACAGAATAATCTGGAAACTCCTTTTTGTTTTCAAGTGAAATCTGAGAAATAATCACCAAATGTCTTGGATTTGTTTTCACCTGAGGTTCGGTGGCTGCCGACTTAATGGATGATAACCATAGTTTCTTATAATCAAAGCAATCACTCAGCTATTTCTTGCTGCTTATTGAGGTTGGGTTTGAGCCACCAAAACTATTCATGCTAATAATATCAAATATTACTTGTTTGACCATAAAAAACGGGGTTTTCTGTAACTCAGTGCAATAATTAGAACTTATCATAACAAGTTTAATTTTCCAAATCAGTTCAATTACCCACATTTATTTATTTTTTCTGTGACAGATTCTAATGAATACTGATTTTATCATAGTTTCATGTGTTAAAATCAGTAGACACAAACGTGTTTTGTGTTCATGTGGTGTGACTGAGGACAGACCAAACAGGTAAGGCTCACAGACTAACGGAAGAAGCTTTAGATTGGAGGAGGACACAGACTGTCACCAAATGTGGGTTCTCACAGGCAGATCAGATAGTACTGTTAGCAGAGTGCACGAACTATACTTCTCAAATTGCAGCAAGGTCACACTACTACACAAGCCAGTACACTGAAGGTGAGCAGCAAGGGAAGTATAAAGCTAAAGCCAGCTGTAATATAAGAGCAGAGTTTACGGTGATCTACATGTGTGGACAGTCAGGTAACACCAGTCACCGAAACAAATAAACATACATGATTTAATTGTAATGCGGCTGCCCGCCACGAGTCAGAACTACAGCTCCATCAGACGACAGTCCCTATCCACAGAAGAGGTTTAAAACTGCACGTTGAAGCCTCACTTGCAGGCCAACTTTTGACAAGTTGATTCATTTTGGTTCAAATAGTCGACAGACACAGTGAGCACCCCTAGTTAACCCATGAAAGAAGTAGTAATTTTTCTATAAATAATTGTTATCAAAAGATACTTTTGAGTTATGACTGTTGTCGACTTCCTAATTGAACTTATGTTTGGTTATAGAAGATTTTTTTTCGCTCCGTCTTTTCTTTCTTCTTGCGACATTTATGTTCTTATTGCGCCCTTAAGGTGACTTTTCACACTGCAGAATGACTGCATTGAAATAAAACGGCATAAATTGAGTTCTCAATAGATGCAAACGTTAACTGATCTAAATTCAACTTTGCAGAATTTATTTCCCAGGTTACACAAGTTTAGATGAACGCTGTAAGCTGGACAGACTGGTCCAACCTTTCAGGCCTCAACAGATGAATGGGAAACTGTAATTCAAGTCTAATCCCCTTCAGCTTGTTGCTACCAGTTCATTCATCAGAAGCCATGCTGCCGATTACATTTTTATGAAACTTACAAATGACGTGGGTCGTTCATTTGTCCCAGTATTTTCAGAACTGCACTAATTGCCCTGAGGAAATGTCACGAGACAAACCCATTTCTAAAGCGAGGCACCAAATCTGGGCCACGGGTGAATCTTTGCTTCATCCTGACATTTACTCCACTACACTCATGATGCTCTTTGCTCAATTATTTTGACCACAAATTTTCCTCTACTGCTTCTTAGGAATATTTATCTACTGATTTTAAAGAATCCTGAACTAGAATTTATTTTTTTAATGCAAGAATGCAAAGTGTAGACACTTAGCCAATTGTAAAGAAAAATGCACAAAAACAATCTTTATTTTAAAAAAAGAAAAGTATTTAACAAAAGATTTTTTTTCTTTCTTGAAACCATAAGTAGTTCATATCTAAGATAATGATGAAGTGTTGCCTCAAAAATATATATAATTGGTGGATTTCTATGGATACAGAAAGGAGGGTGAGTATTAGTCATCATCATAGTACACAGGACTGATATTGCTGTGGTTAATAAATCATTAAAAAAACAACTACAATTTGTTTAGCAGCCATCATGCTAAACAAATGAAAAAGATCAGTATCATATTATGCAGTGTTAAACAATGGATTGTTATAAAAAAGTCAAAATAACATTATAAGCTAAAAATTGTGCAGCAAACTATAACCAGATGCAACAAAGAGTAAAATGTGACAATTCATTACTATATATCACAGTATATGAGTATAAGTTTTTGTTTTTAACATCAGAGCACTAAAATGTGATAGTAATATTCCATGAGGTCTCTGTGCAGATTTATGAATGAGTCTGATTGTCATAAAAAAGAAATCTAAATTAATGAATGAGTGAGTGAACAAGTACAACCAGCACAACCTCTGGAGCTGTGCCTTAATTGAAGAATTGTACTGCTTTTAGTATCGTTTGGCTCAAATAGATTTTCCATGGATCAATTTGGACCTGTGAAGACTTCCACAAAGGAAACCTGAGGATGTGCGTCAGGTCTGAGGTTATACAATGGCCTTTTAAGTCACACTCCCCAAAGTGAACAACAACACGCAGTTGAGGTCTTTACCATATTGTTGGAGTAATGATCATAAATACGCATATGCACTAGTTTGAAAATGCTCTGTTAGGATGAGGGAGGGGGGGGGGGGGGGGGGGGGGGGGAGCTACCATCTCCACAAAAGTACAATTGCTTTCAGTCAATAAATCAATAAATTTGGTTCTAGTGGTCTTTTCTGGCCACACACATGCCACTCAGACTCAGCGGGGAAAAGAAATCTTTAAAATGCTACTGAATGCTCATTTTGTTCTTTAACTCATTACACAAGACCAGATGTGATTCACCCAAACAAAGGTTTGCCTCTTTTTTTTTTTTTTAACCAATGCAGCTGCACATGGACAATCATTCACAGATCTGACAGACAAGCACACATAAAGATATATCTATATGAGGAAAGGCTGCTTAAAGAAAAAAGTAAGTTTTACACCAGACATATCCTTGAGAAAGAAACATCACTCGCCCACTGAGGAAGCTATAGAGGGGATATGATTGTGAAACAAATTACTTTGTCCTTATTGTGCAACAATACTATGTAATATTAGGCATTTTAATCCCAATTTAACTAAATTCCTTTTATCATACAGACACAAAAAAGAACTTTAAAGAGGGGCACAATATGTATATCCTTGCAATACAAACTGAGCAACAAATTTAAAACAATGTTATTTCTGGGTGTAACGCTACATGTCAACAATCTGCCACACACACACACCTTAACAGAATACAGTGGGAAGGCATAGCATGACCCAGCACTACAGTGTAATCCCAGTCACATGCTGCCTACAGCAAACAGGGCCAGGAATCCATTTCAGCGACCCAGTTCACCTCCGTCTGTGTGTGTGTGTGTGTGTGTGTGTGTGTGTTTTCTTGGCCAAGCTTGGTATCCTGTGAGGTGATCCTCTGCTCTGTATCTATCAGACAGGCTGACTCAGAAGCTTTAATCACAGTAAAGCAATAAGAGGAAATGATACAAGCAATGGTTGCAGTTTCATTTACGAGATAGATAAAACACCATCAATCATGTGATTTGTGCATCAAAGCGGGAGCACTATAATAGGGACGCAATGATCCACATTTTTTCACTTTCGATCCGATCCCGATACCTGAATTTGGATGTCTGCCGATACCGATACTATTCTGATACCAGAGCTCCGTTTGCTCTAATGTTGTTATTATCATTATTGTTGATATGAGGCTGTAATGAACTCCTCTCTACAGTAAAGTATTAAATGTAGGAATGTTTGCATGTCTGCTTCCAAAAGGCACCCCATGGATTGGAAATCTCAACAGGTTGGATTGGAAAGCTCCGATCCAGGGTTTACGTTGGTATCGGAACCCTATACTGATACTGGATCAGATTGGCCCCATCCCTACACTGTAACACACATGAAGAAGTGGTAATAAAGAACACTTGATCTATAAATTAATTGCGAAAGGCACTGCACTCTAGCTAAAGAATAAATCAAAGAATCGAAACATTAGTTGCACTCACAGTCTTGATGCAACATTTACTTTAGCTATTTAAATTGTGTGATCTTTGATAAAACAGACCAATACAAACAAGCAAAATGACCCAGTCAATCAAAGCTAACAAAACAAAACCTTGTCATTATGGCTGGACAAAAAAAATCGTCATCCATCGAAGGTTGAAATGGCACTGAAAATCCAAAAGGAGGCAGAAATTCACATGTCAATGTGGCAAAACAAGCAGCAGAAGATGGACAGTCTTCTTTACCGAGTAGCGGCTGAACAGCTTGTACAATGCTGTGATTTAAGCTCTTCTCCCCATATGGACCTGCAACTTCATGCTGAAAAGCACATTATGAAATCTGTTAATAGCCACGGGTTACATCTGAAGTAGTGACGCGTCTGCAAAAAGAAGAAAGCCGAGCAGCTGGGTCCACCAAGAGGCAGCGGATTAACTGAGGTGATGCTGAAAGAGGTACAATACAGAACCATACAGAGTAGAATTCAGCTCGAGTCCTCATCTATAGCTTTATTTATTAGTTTATTGCATTTCTCCATTTACAGTTTAACAACTGCTAACACCCAAATTCTTCATGTGTTTAACTAAACTCGGCTTGTGAGCTTTATTCTGTGCTCTAGGGCATGAATGACTGAACAATGTGTTGAAGCCTTATTAAAATAACTGGTGAATAGTGACTGGCACAAATCCTACCATTGCTGTGCCAAATCAGCATGGCAATATGATTAGTCAACATCAAGAATTTAGTCTGAATGTCTCATCAGACAGGTGCAAAACAAAACAAAAACTTGACAATGAAAAGGCTCAGGTGACACTGAGACACAGTAAAGAAGCTTAACAAGATATTTCATTGAATAAAGAAAGACAACACTACAGAAAAAATAATAGGGCAAATAGAACACAAAACAATGCTTCCAATAATTAATCACCGCAACTCAAATATAAACTTTGTAACTATGATTTGGGAATTTAACTACACATTAGCTTGAATGAGCTCTTCTTTTGTAAGTGTGGGGTTTATATTTAGTTACGGAACAAACGAATTCAGGCTTTAACGATGAGCGGCCATTATCATCTAGCATTGTCCTTACCTTTAACATGTGATCGTTTCAGGCGTGCGTGTGTGTGTGTTAGCGTGTGTGTGTGTGTTCTCACTGTGACAGATGCCCATGTGAACACACACGGCGCGCACACACGCACCTGCACAGCCACGTTTCCAGGACACCGCCATCACAAGAACCAATGAATCTCAACGACCAAATAACATGAAGTGTCCCGGCTACAGTGCTCGTTTCTAACCCTGGCTTTACCTTTTACGGGTCTTATTAATTTTTATGTTGATAAAAGACCTTTTGGTAATGCATGCTTATCCCCAGTCTGCAGTGTTTTTGCGTTTTAGAGTCACAATAAAGCAGTCATTATCTACAAGCGCGGAGGCATCTTGGATTTCCAGACCAAACAAATAGTTAATGCGGGAAAAGCATTGGTTTTTTTTTATCGCGACCATTTGTGGGTTTTTCTAGGGAAGAGGTAAACAGTAGAGGGATCAAGGCTGAGCTGACTCAATGGGCCTTGGTGCTCACGGCCACACCGGAGCATCAGCAGACACTCGCTCACGCCGGCACGCAAGTCCTTTAAGCTGCCCGCGAGACCTTCGCATCTCAGCGCGCGAGCCGTTGGACCGTCAGTGTCCGCATCCACAGAGCACCCGGGCCGGGACACGCGTGTTCACGGGTCCCGTTAACTACCGTTCACGCACCGAGGTGGTCGCGGTGTTAAAATGGCACGTTTTGGGCTCACCTGCCTGATGAAAGAGGAAACGGAGCCCACTTCCCTTCTCTCGGCTAGCGTTACGTCCACTGTCTCGTGCCCGTGGTTTGCTGTCTGAGGGGTGCGAGGCGGGAGCAGAAAAACGAGGACGGCTCGGACACACGGCGGCGGAGAAGGGAACGTCTTGAAACCCGGGCCCTCCGAGGCGAACTCTTTCTAGCCGAGCGAACGCGTTTTGTGGCTACTGCCAGACGCGATGCCCATGGAGGGATTTCGACTTTCATAAAGCCACGGGGGTTGACGTCCGTCACCACGCATGCGCACATTACCAGTGACGTCAGGTGCCTACCTCTCGCCCCGCCTGGGAGAGGCGGCTCGGCCAATCAGAGGCGGGCTGGTGCTCGCGTCACAGCCTCCCTCCCTGCGAAGATGTCAGGACAGGACCGCCGACCGTCCCTGTATTCATAACCTCACTTGCATAAGCGCTCTGTTTTTTTCCTCTGCTGTGCAGATGCCCATCCAGCACGCTCACTGTATCCCAAACAAATTAAAACAAAGTCTTTCATTGCGCCTTTTTCCATGTAGTTAAGCTTTGTTATTCACCACAGTGCCACCTGATGTTTGTTTCTTCATACTGCTTTTATTGGCCTCAAAACGACACATGTAATTCTTTCATAACCCAGATGGCAAAAGGTTTGGTAAGTGGGGATGAATCTGCAAGCAGTAATGAAAAGTATATTTACTCAGGCACTTTATCCACCTCTTTGTCCTCCCCAACATGTCGAGATGTTTTGGAATCATTGGCGTTTTCTCAAAAACAAATACATGTATTTTTTTTAAACCATATAATTCAAATAAATTAAGTTGACAATTAACAAGATATGAAAAACGGTAATTAAGGCTGTTAATGAGTTAACACTTTTTAAACAATTAATTGCACAAATCTTGTGAATTAATTATGATTGATCACACTTTTCCTTCACATTTACAATTGTCATTTTGAATTTTCAAAGCATGAATGTACAGTGAGTGGAAACCTAATTTATTGCTGTTCAGTCAGCATTTTACGATATGTGAATCATGCTAGTCAATACTGCTGTAATGATACATTTGCAATATATAGTGCAGCCCTACTGAGTGTTGTCATGTTTTCTTTTCAGCCAATTTTTGCTGCTTAACAGTTCATGCTTTGTGGTGAAATATTGTGATGGGACACATTATAAAGAGACAAATAGTAGCTGTTGACAGAAGTTTTAATAAACTGACATCACATATGTCCTACTGTACATAATACTGTAGCACTTTGAGTCAGCATGCTTGCAGATACTGGAGAAACAAGACAAAGCTGTAATTCAGCAGTATGACTCCTTTAGCATTTCTTTTGTTTATTCCCAGTACTGTACAGACTCATATTTCAAACCTGACCAGCTAAACAAAGCAGTCCAAAATACAAAAAAAGAGAAATATCTTAATAGTCCATTCAGTTTCTGTGAGTAACGCTTACTAAACATGATGATGATCTGAGTAACACAGTTTTATTAAACAAATATTCAGTTCTGGTCCTATTCCATCACTCAGTGCAACACATGAGACCATCACAATGCAGAATATAACTATTAATTATACATATATACATACCCTCTGATTTCCATCAGTGGTGTATCAAGTGCAGGTATCTACAGTGCCTTTTTCTCAGGCGCATATAATACATAGTCATAAAATTGTAGTGCAAGCAAATTTTACATCACATATTTCATGATAAACATGCTCTCTTTTTTTGTGTGTCAATGTGATATTTTAATACTTCATCTGGTGGTCTAAAACTCTCGAGGAGACTGACGGTTTGTGTGTATGTGGGTGTGAATATTTCTCGTGTTAAAGCTTGTATTCATGTAGGTTCAGGTCGATGGGTTATCTACATTCCTTGTTTGAAGGTTAAAGCACAAGGTGTTCTTGTGTTTCATCACTGCAGACACATTTACCCAGGAAGCTCAAAATTTTCTGAGTGCAGCAATCCATTTCATCCAGGAGCAGTTGCAAGATACAGCTAACAGGAGCATGGTGAGGGGGGAAAACGTATTCTCCTGTATCCACACAGTAGCTACATTATGTACCAGGATGTCTTTAGTTTAGAGTTTGAGGAAGGGGCGAGGTGCATTAGTGTGCTGTGTTTACATGGGAGTTGTGCTAATGCAGGAAAACAACTGAGAGTTCTTGCTTCCTTATATCACATTTTCAAACAGCTGCATGGAGTTCATGATGTTCTCGTCCTGGAAGAAAGGTAAAGGCAAGTATTAGGTCTGTAGCAGGTTTTTTCAAATACTCTTTCAAACATATTAAACATTTTTGACAGGTGGCCACAGAAACCTTACATTTTTTTTTAAACAAATTCAGGTGTAAAGAAATGAAATTAATATCTAATTTTCTCTCCACATGTGATGTCTATGTTGAAAAGGTTGAGGATAAAATGACAATTAAAGGCAAAGTTGAATGAAAAATGAAAGAAATATGTTTTTAATGAAAGGAAGTAGTGGTCTGAACGTAATCCAAGGGATGTGTGACGGTCCCCAGAAGCATGAGTGATGCTTTACTGTAACTGTGAAGGTGCATCATGTTTGTCAGTGAATGATTAGCCAGTGAAATCATTCACGCCGGCACAGAGACAAGGACCTCAACCTGCGTTATAGTGCATGTGATAGTGGGTGACTGAGTTCATTTTTGATTGTTCAGAACATTGTGTCTGGGTGAAGAAGTGAGTCACCTTCTGACAGGTCTCAATGAACTCTTCAATTGTAACGACACCATCTCGGTTTCTGTCCATTTTCTGGGCCAAGCAGAGAGAGGAAATATGACAGAGATGAAGTACACATCAGTCGGTGCACTTTCAGGCAGCATATACTTTACATATTTACTGTTTGAGTTGTTTTTTTAGAACCTGGAAGAACTTGTCGACGTGCTCAGAGGGGGCGTCGTCCCGGACACAGGGGTAGGTGTACCTCCCCATCATGTCATAGATTGACTTCATAATTGCCAGCATTTCCTAAATATGAGAAGAATAAAAAAGGAAGGAATAACTCATTCATAATCACATGACATGTGACTAAAAGTCATTTAACAAACACAGATCTGCCCTCAAACCAGCAAAGCGACTACGATGGTATGGAACTGCAGGACTGATAAATCAACTTTTGTCCAGACCATTTTTGACGATTAACTTAATTTTTTAACAACTCCAGTGCTCTTACTTGATCGAAATTGTTAATGAAGCTTAAACCTGAACAGTTAGGAAAGAAAAAGTCCGGTTTTGTCTCTCTTAAAACAGAATTTCAGTGTGAACAACTATTTGGCAAATATTGTTGCACAGAATTATTAGGCAACTGATATAAAACAAAAAAGTTTTCCCGTCTCACTTGTTTATATTCATCTGTTGAAGTGAAAATAATGAACAAACAACTGAAGATTTACAAATAAACAGGGACCAATAGAGCCACCGTTCTTTTCAATAACCATCACAAGCATTCCATCTATTAAGTCTGTTTGTTTCCGTTCACAGTCAACCACAGGCTCCCAGGCACTGTTCAGAGAGGTGGACTGTTTTCCTTCATGGTAAATCTCCTGTTTAAAAAGAGCCCACATGTTCTCAATGGGCTTTAAGTCAGATGTAGAAAGGGGCCACGTCACTTTCCTGTCATCTTTAAGGCCTTTTCTGTAAAGCCTTGCAGTGGAGGACTCTGATGCATGTGATGGATCATTGTCCAGCATAAAAATCATGGGCTTCTTGAAAGATGTAGGCTGTTTTTCTATATCGCGGCTTGAAGAAAGTGTCCTCTAAGAACTGATTTTAGATTTTAAGCGAGTCTTCAACCTGGAAATGTCCAACTAGCTCACCTGCCCATACTAGAACCCCATCTCCGCCTTGCTGGACCTTTGTGCCCATTACTGATCCAGCCAAGGACTCATCCATCTGGTTCGTCAAGATCAGGCTCATTTTATAAGTTCATAATAGCCTTGAAAAATCTGCCTTCAAATATCTCTTGGCCCAGTTTTGTTTTATGTTTGTTTTGTTTTTGTTTTATGTGTCTTCTTCAGTGGTTGAGGGATTTCAGCCTTCTTCACCTTGGCTATGTCTATGATTGTCACTGGATTGGAACATACACCCACATTAACCTCGGATGTCAGTTCTTACAGCCATTCATTTATTTAATTGTCTGGAACGGATTTGACTCAAAAGCCAAAAAATCCTAAAAGAGAAATGAAACAAAACTGCCGAAAACAAGCAGATTTCCGTGTGACCCAACATCAAAATGTTGACTCCACTTGATGTAAGTTGGGCAGCATAGCAGTGTATTGGTAAGCAATCGAGCCGTGGTAATGTTCATCCACTGGGGGTCTTTCTGTGTAAAGTATGCATGTTTTTCCCTGAGCTCTTTTCTCCTTTCCTCCCATAGTCCAAAAATGTTTGCGGTTAAATGTTGACTAAATAGGAGTGTGTGACTCTCCGTGTTTGTCCTATAATTGATTTATGACCCGGCCAGAGTTTACCTTGAACAATTTTGACTTAGAAATACTTATTTACAATATATAAAGTTTATAAAAAAAATATTGAAATAGATTCAATATTTCCTTTTGACTCAAAACAATTGAAAAGTGAGCCCAAAATCTGAATGGATGAAATTATTATTATTTGTGCAATTTATGACATACAAAATACAATTACATTCCAAATCTTGAGTGAAAGTGAAGGAATTTGTCAAGCATCTGGGTTAAATATGTGAAATAGATTCAGGAGTGCATAATGCTGCTATGGTGCAATGTAGCGCACCACTTGCCAACACAATTTCACAGTTGACACATCTAGTAATCCCCCTGTTTTGTTCTCAGGGTCAACATCATGTAATGCAAAACATCCAAACAGCATTCCTATGAGCTTGTGATTCGTAGCTGACTTCAAACCTGAGTGGCTGGATGCGCTATTACCGTTTTTGTGTTCAGACACTCCATTGTTATTGTGAATAAAAGTGCAAAGCCTGCACATAGTGTGTGTGTGTCGCCCTGTAATGACAGTCAGTGGGAAGAATGTGTTATAAAAACCAAATGCTACTGTAGTGTCAGTACATATAACTCTTGGGTAACCGATTACAGAGCTACCATGTTTTTAATCAGTAGTTGCAGTCATGCAACTACAACATGACTCATGACTCATGAGTCATGTTGGCCTCTTTAACATGCAAGTCAGTGTCAGTCTACACTCTCTTTACTGAATATAAAAAGAAGTGACATCTCTTTGTTTTCTTGTCACTTATTTGGAACGAAAGCTGCAGATCCCATAAAGAGCATGTACCTCTTTGGTGATGTAGCCGTCCTTATTTATGTCGTAGAGGTTGAAAGCCCAGTTGAGCTTCTCTGTGACTGAGCCTCTGAGCAACACTGACAGGCCAATGACAAAGTCCTCAAAGCGGATTGAACCATTTCTGTCGATGTCGAATGCATTGAATAGGAAGTGAGCGTAGGTCGTTGCATCTGCGGACAAGGGGACAGACAAATTCACAGCAGTGTTTTTATCAAAGCACCAATAAAAAAACAAATGAGGAAACATCTTTTTACCAGCTGTTACATTACCAGAAGTGACAAGTAAAGTATTTGTACTATGTGACTGTAATTATGTAGATCTTTAAGCAGTCTGTATTGCACCAGATGATTATTATTTCTTTTTTTATATTTTTTACTTTAACTCCCTACATTTGATGACATTTGTGCTCATCTCTTATCATATCTACACTTTGTATTCCTTACATCCCTTAAACAGGCTTTTGACGTGAGTAAACTATCCAACCCACGAGTTGGATAAAACAGGATAGAAGATGGATTATGGATATGAGTACATTTCAGAACTTGTACTTTTTAACTTTGCTTTCCTTTAGTCAGTACCTTTACTGTTACCAAAGTCTTTCATTATACAAGTAGCTAAGTCTGCTTGTAATTAGATAAAGCATGTGAGTATTTTTGCCATCTCTGTAAAACAAAGCAAGATTTCTCATACACAACCAATATTAAGCATCGCAATTGTAACACATTTCTTCCCAACTAAAACAATTTCTGTCAACTGAATTCCGTCAATGGTCAACCTATTTTATGCCTGATGTTTTGTAGAATGATTATAATCTAGTTTTTTTCTTAACCAGGTAAAATAATTTAAATGAGGAATACTAAGGAAATACTGTTGCAATGATGTCACTAATATCACAGTTGTCATAATAACACATGTGCTTTTGTTAAATTTAGCTGATTATAAACCAGTTTCAACAACACTTTTGATGAAGCATGACTATGTTTGTTTTAAGTAAATTCGGTTTGTATTTCATTTACATTTCATGTCATTTCAAAATATTACTTTATATTCAAAGCCCTCCATAGCCTCGCTCATCCATACTTCACTGACCTCCTCCATATCTCCACACCCAGCTGCCCTGTCAGATCTGCCTCCTCTCTCAGCCTCACTGTACCTGTACTCTTTCATGAGGGGACTCTTTTACAAGCATGCCGTTGCAACTTGTACCACATGGTTGCCTAGTTTTGATGCGGTGTCCAACAAGGATTCGAACCTGGGTCCCCCTACACTGAAGGTCAAGCTTTAACCCAATGATCCACCAGGGGCTACTCCAACGACTTTACTATTAACATACAAACAAATTAATTTACTTTTATGTTCCGCATTTACGTCACAAGTTTGATTTTGATGTCACATTTGTTAACTTGCTGAAAGTCCTATTATCTTCTTCTCCTGTCTTAAGACACAGGCTTTCTTCCTCATAAGAGGTGTGTATGTTGCTGCACCCTTTTTAAAGGGATTGCAAAATCACTGCAACTTGCATCATAAACTTTGCTAGTTTTTAAACCGAATGCCTTTTCCTGCCACAGCCTGTTTCGAACATGTTATCGTGTTCTTGTGACCAATAAAAATGACTATGAATTTCACTTTCTCACTACAGTAGCCACAATCAAGTGCTCTAATCCTATATATCTATTAACACTGTTCGAAGTTTAGACAAGGTGCATACTCCTCCTCCTCCATGGATATTCATTTCTGTAGTGTCCCTGACAAGAAAAGAAAGAAGTGAGATTGTTTTAATGTCTAACCTCCTTGGGGAAAGAACTGAGAATAGATGGTCTTGAATGTCTCCTCATCAACCAGTCCACTGGGACACTCCTGTTCAAGAAAGAAGGGAAAGAAAATAAAATGTACTGGAACATCACAGGTCTGGACGAAACACATCAATGGTGGCTTGAAGGGGCTCCTCAGCAGTGGCTGGAGCCAGACGTACGTTCTTAAAGCCTCGATACAGAGACTGAAGCTCCTTCCTGGTGAACTTGGTCTGAGCCTGCAGCTGGTCCAGCCCCTCCGGCTGGTGACGCACAGTCGACAGCTCCAAGTCACTGTCACTGCTGTCTGTGGGAGAAAGAGACAGAGAGACAAAGGGATGGATAGACAAACAGGAAGGGGGGGAGAAAGAAGGAAAGGAAGAGAAGTGATATCAAGAAGGAGAAATGGAGAGAAAGGGAGGGAGGAATGGGAGGACTTTGAGTGAAAGGGTGCAGGTCAACATTTGGGGAGAAGGGTGGGTTCGCACGTTTGACAGGAGGCATTTGACAAAGGGCAGGTAGGGAAAACGTGCGATTTCAAGAGAGGCTTCGAAAAAAAACCATGGAGGAGCAAAATGCAGGCAAAAGGGGGAATCTTTTTTTTTTTTTTAAAGAAGAGGACGGTACTTTCTTTATGGCGGAAATGTCACCAAATTTCAATTGATTTGAAGTGTCCGCTTTCAAAAATGTCATTACTGAAACATCTAATTTTGAGAAAATCAAAGACACTTTGTCCTCAAATCACAATTGACAAGTGTTGCAGCATGATTGGTCACAAGTTCACGCACACTAAGAGAAAGTACTGCACTACTGGGGGGGAAAAAAAGAAAACCTTTGAAAAAAGGAGGGAACTTTTCTCCACGTGAGCTGAATTTCTGCCGTCACATACTCACCATCTTTAGACAGAGACAACAGAGAAGGAGGGATGTTGACATTGAGATGGAAGAGAGTAAATGGAGAACAGTGAGAGAGTGACAGTAAGAAGAAGGAAAAAAAACAAAAAGAAAACAAGTCAAGTCAGATCAGACGCCGAGAGGCTTATTAGGACGGGTGCTGGGGACTCAGAGGAGAGGACTCACAACATTATTCTGAAAAAACATCCAGTAGAACAACACAACTCAAAACACCAAGAGGGGTTCGAAAGGTGTGATATAATAAGAGTTGTATGCAAATTCAGGCTGTTGTTTAAGGATTCATTTGGTGCCACAAAGGAGGAGACAGAGCTTCTATTCAATCATTGTATGATAAACAGGAAACAAAACTCCAACTTGAAAGTAATATAAACAGATTCCATTTTTAAGATATGTCGGTGTATTTATCCACTGAAAAAAGAGGAATAAATGTGACACTAAATGTGATAAATGCTGATGCTGAGATGCCACTGTTCTTGAGTTGTACCGGTTAAGCCACTTTTGATTGTGTTGAATTGCTTAATAGCTACAATAAACCAGTTTTGAAGAGAACAATGTAACCAAGGAGACAACCTCATAATAATGTTGGCAGTGGAAAAAGAAGAAGTCATATACAGCCTCCTCACTCAGGGAAATAATTAACTTAGTTAACAAACATAAGATACAAAAAATACACAAGCTAATTAATTTAAAGGTTTACTTACACTTGGTAATTTAAAAAAGAGCAACCCCCACCAATAACGCTTGAAGGTATGCCATAAAAGATAATTGTTTATCCTTTGAAATATATTCAGAATCAAAATTAGTTCAGTAGAATTTTGTCATCTTCTGATTATGAAGCAGAACACAGTCAAACAAAGAGGTATCAAGTTTATTTGTCAGAATATATTGCCTATTTTGCTGAGATTATTGCTTTCACTGAGTGTTTTTGTCTTAATTGGCCTGCATGTTAAGTGACTGTAGATGGCATTGTAGTAATTAGTGTGATATGAATGAAATTTGAATTGAATTGAATTGAATTAATTATAAAAGGCACTTGGCACTATCAGACAGAACTGTGTAAAAAAAATTAAAAAATCCCACGAGACTTCCATTCTGACGATTGATTGCACAGGAACATAGCTTTATATTAAAATCTACATAATTTTGATCCTCAGGCATGAGGACATAGCATAAGGCTATAAACACATTTTTGATTCAATGAACTGATTCAACTTCATCTAAAAACAAACCAGTGAAAAATATCCATACTAAAAACACCAGCCTGTATTTTATATTGTGTTGCTGCCACCGCCCAAGCGCTGTCAATCCTGACATGTGTATTCACGCACGGCTGAAAATAGCGAAAAACACAAGGACTTTTAGCTGCTATTCTAGCAACACTCACTAAACTTTACGATGCACAGCTGCTTTGATTCAGAAAAAAAGAACCAAGGACTAAACTTTCACTTCCAGATAACTCAATCTTGGTTAATGTCTTAAGCACTTCACAGCCACTTCTACTCCGCTTATAATGATCCGTCAGAGTCCAAATTAGGTCAAACATTTACAAGCATCTACGAGTGGTTGAAAGAAGAAAGAAAAGTTCCTCCAGCCTCCACGCTCCATGTCTCTCTTCATCCACAGAGCCCCTCTCGTGGGTTGCCTCACCGGTCTCAGTGATGTCGATCAGGCCCAGCAGGTGCATCAGCTTGAGAAACATGATCACCAGGCAGACGATGCCCACCGTCTGGAGTCCCTCCGTCTCCCATCTCACACTCATCTTCCCCTCTTCCTCTATCTTGATCCCTTTTCTTGTTCTATCTACATTCACATCACTGGACTTTCCACACACATTACATCCAATCCATCTCTCCCTTTCATGCGCTGTTCTCTTCCCGTCTCCGAAACAGTGTCACTCACTCATCGCTCTGTCACTTTTTTTTTCCTCTGCCAAATCTCTTACTCTATTTAGCTCCCCCCTTCTCCCTTTTTAATTGACTGCTTTTCTTTTCTGCCGTGCTCTGTCAAACACTAACGGATCTTTCAGCATGTTGTTTTTTTTTTCTCAGATAAGAGCAGAGTGTGATGATCCAGCTCCTTCATCAAGGTGAAGTAGTTCATATTAAAGCTGTGAAAATACCTCCACAGAGAGTGAGAGATGGAGTGAGACAGAAATCCTCCCAAATCTAGACCACCACATTAATCCACGGGAAATCCAATCAGATAGAGAGGATGCTCAAATACTCAGGAACCACAGGTTTAGGCTTTCGGGCACAAAGCTGCTGATAGTTTGGGTTCCTCCAATGAACAATATTCCTGTAGCTGCTGGCAAAACCCTCAAAAAAGGAAAACAAATGCCGAATGACAAATCATTAAAGCATATCCTAAACCCAACACAGTATAAATGACTGACATGCTACAATTTCCTCTTCTAAATCCTCTCACCATCCACGTTATTTCTTGCAATTAACCTGTGAACTCCTGAGGAGCGAGAAAAAGTGACGTTTTTTCCACATTTTGACACAAAAGAATAATTAGACTGAAGCAAACACGTGGAAGCAGTTTGGGAGAGCTCTGATTACCGCCAAGTAAGTAGAGTTTTTAAATCTTCTTTGCTTAATGCAAAGTATGAGAAGCAGTTTGCCTTTAAGGAACGAGACACCCACAGGTGTCCTGAATCTAATTTTTCCACTCAGCTCGGTGATCCACTTTCTAATTGTACCCCGGTCTCTCTTGGGGTCCTCAGTACAGATTTAATCTTGCATTAACTTTGTGCAGTGCTGTCACACACTTGTGTAATAAAGAGAAAGCGTGAGCACAGGCTCCCTCAGGCCCTGTCACACTTGTTCAAAACTCACTTTAGTGTCTGATGCCCTCTGCTGTTCACTAAAGTGACAACAGCAAGAGGAGCTGGAGCCTTAAGCACGGACACTAATATGCTGTTACATTATGGGGCCATATATTATCAGCCACTTATTCCATGACAAAGTTTTATTATATTTAATTTATTACACTATGAATCATGATTACAATATAAATTCCAACACTCCACTGTGGACAGTCATTGTTTTTATTATGATTCGTATGTAGACAATTGGCGAAGCTTAATGTGTTGGGTTTGTGTAACATTTTTAATATAGAGTTGTTATTAATCACCAAATTGCTGGCTAACCCTTTCAAATTTGTTTGTATATATCAAATAAACAATAGATTGAGGCATAAACACCTGGTTCATAAAGACAAATCACGCTGTCAGCACTGCTTTGATTTAGTTGAAGGTCAAAGATAATTACTGTACAGCTGCACCAAACAATCAGCGTAACCTCGGTTAACATTCAACAGTTACACTAAAGCCATTCATTAGTGGACAGAACACCCTTGAACAACTTTGATTTCTTTCTTATAATATTTATTTTGTGCAGCCAGTAAACCACAAAGTGATTGTTGTTTATCAAGACACGTTTTTCTTCAATCTTCAAACTTTTCGTCAATCCTGTATATCTGCAACACTATAGATTAAATACTTTTGACATTTATTTTACATTTCTATTATCTACTAGTTTTATGATAACAACATACACTTAGTTATTGTTTGTATTATTAAAGACATTTGTGAGGTGGACTAAGTGTCTCAGTGCTGTTAAACTGTATCTCTTATCTTTATCGATGAATCGACTTGTTCAATCAGACTCTCCTGTCGGAACGGTTGTATAATAGTGAATGATTAGTTGATGTACAGTCTACAAACACGATTTGGATTTCTTCCTTGAAGCGGCTAATAAAAAGTGTTTACCGATTTTTTTAATGGTTTATGCAGTGTAAGGTAGCTCTTTCAGTGGTGATTAAGAACAGCAATTACTTGAGTAAACAGCACAGTGGATAATTATCTCAGTTCACATAGTTTCTACCTGTCAAAACCTAACCAACCTGATAGAGAAATGCACCAGGCAAGTAAAGCAGCATTAGGTGAGGCCACCGCAAATGACTATGAAAGTAAATGTTACCTAAATCTAATTTAATCATTAATAGTGACTACTGTAGTGTGCTCGCAGCATGTTGAGACTTGGAAAGGAAAAAACAATCACATTCGTTAATGCTTCAGAGTTTTGAGGAAATTCTGGTTCTATTGCTTCATAGTGAAAATAATCACCTGTTTGAGAGGTTTTATGGGCTTTTTTGTGTTGAGTTTGCATGTTCTCTCTGTACTTATCTTTTGCCCCAGGGATCCAGTTTCCTCTCACAGTCCAAATATGTGTATAAATTTAACTGTTGAACAGGTGAAGTGGTGTTGTTTGCTCTGTGATGGTCTTTTGACCTGTCCAGGTTGTAACCCTCTCTTTACCCACAGTCGGCTGAGACTGGCTCCAGCAAAATGTGGACCTGGCCTGGATAGAGCGGTATAGACAAAGAATGAATGGATGAACTGTAAGAGAAAAGGGATGATGTTGAGAGGGTAGAATCCGAGCCCTAACAAATATCAAGATCAAATAAATATCAATTTCATTGTTATAATCTTGTGACACATGCTGGAAACAATGAGTGTTTTTGTGTTATGCGTCTTCATAACTATTTGAATTGTGAAGTTGTAAGGAGGACTGATGGTATAATTTAGAGTATAAATGCCAAGTGAGAAGATCCAAAACTGTCAAAAATGGAAATGAGCCAATGAGTGTCAGATGAACAAATTCCTGCCCCATCTTTATTTACACTGTACTGCCGAACAAGAGTCCAATGTGGAGTACAAATTACCACATACGGCTATCACACGGCCTCAAAAATAGGGCTGATATATCTGTAAAGACAAGGCTGCTTCTGACATTGATATCGTCCCAAAATAGTCCCGAGCTGGACTGAGCCCAGAATCGACATTGTCGAGCAGCAGAGTGAAGCAACCATCAAAGGCCAGCAGGTTTGTTTGGATCCGATCATTTATCTGGACTTTAGGCACGCACGCACGCACGCACGCACGCACGCACGCACACACACACACACTGTTTAACAAGTTTAACTCATAAACAAATAAATTCTCATATGTGACTCATCAATCTGATTCAGGTTTTGGGCTTTCTTTTCCAAATCATCTTTGTGTGCACATCTTAAACTCATGTTCTGGACGATTGTTGATAAACTGTCTCTCTGTGTATGTGTACATTTAACAAATCTCCAACACATCAAAAACTTTAGGAGAAGGATTTGAAATCAATTAATTTTAGATGATGTAATATTACTGCCATTCTTACTGTTTCAAATCAGAGTGTCGTAGTAGATTATGGTACATTTAATCCAAACCATTTATGATTTTCGATCATGCTCAGAGGAAAAACTAAAATAAACACAGAATACGAGGGGAGAAATCAGCAAGGAAAACACCAGATTGTTTCCATAACCTGATTTGTGAGCAGAATAATCCATGATAACGTTTGAAAAAGCTGCAACTCATCAACCACTTTTCAGTCAGTTTTACAGCATTTGGAAATAACATTAATAAACTAGCATAGTGAGAAAACTAACAGTGCTGAAAGAGAAAAAAGCACTGAAGTTAACAGTATTATTCTTAAAAAGTGTGTTACTGGGAAATATTAAATATCCAGGTTACTGGTTATTGACAAGTTTTTTTAAGGAGAATTTAAATGTAAATAATATTTTTTTTACTGTTGCCTGTGTGGGATTTATCTGGTTTCCTGCAACACTCTAAAAAAAAAGTAGGCTATTTTAGGCTAATTGGTCAATGGAAAATTGCCCATAGGTGAGAATGTGACTGACAACAGGTTGAATCAATCCGCATGGAGGAATGAATGGGCATCATTTCAGGAAATACATTGGGACTGACTAGAAGTAACTCATCTTCCAACAGTGTTTAGATCACATAAAAAAAATTACCAGATGAATACCCACAATACTCCACCCATATAATGAGGGAGTGTGTTTGTAAAACAGCCCAATGATCTTGGTAGTCTCTACAATCCAACATCCTTGACTGACAGTAAACACATCATGAAAAACAAAAACACAGATTGAGTCAGACTCCCTGCAGATTTGGATGCCATTTTTATCAAAGGTCAGAAAGCAAAGAGCACAACATGTGCACCTGTGGATTCTATAAAGTATGATGGCCTTTAGATATGAATACTCCCACTGAACACAGAAATAATATTACACCAGACAGTAAAATGAGATTAGTAGAAGACGATCTGGCCTCAGGTGAGATAATGACTCTGCGGTAAGCGAATGAGTCTCACTGGGAGGTGATGAAGGCAGCAAGGAATGAGGACGGAGACACATGATGGGAATTTTGGAGGCTACTGAGGAATGGCCAGTGTCCTTCAGGGTCCTGGAGGAGTACTCTGGGCTCCATTTTTAGGCGGCCTCAGAGAAAGCCTGTTCGATACTGCATGTATAATTGATGTGAAGTAATGCTAAACCGGGGTGTAGGCCCTGTCACAGAGGCAAGGCGGGGAGGTGGGTGGGGTGAGGTGGGGGTAGGGGGGTGCTAGTGGTGGAATTGAAGATTGGAGAGATTGAGGGGAGTGATAAATTATGAAAGGACATTACTGGTGTTTTTGTTGAATTTATTACTTATGAAGCCGAGCCATATGAGAAGCACTAATGTGCCGACTGGAGCCTTCCGGCTGTAATTGTCTTGGCACACTGACGGCAGGGCACTCTGACTGGCTGGCCTTCAGCCCAAAACCCTCATCAAAGGGAACTGCATCATTCAAACAGCAGTATCTGATGTCTCTTTTACAGTCCCAAATGTACACAGTCTATTGGGCCAACCACGCTTTATGGCATAACCCTTAGCAGGCAAAACAAAACTCCCCCTTAACCCTCCTCCTCCTCCTCCTCCTCTGATGATGATGATGATGATGATGATGATGATGATGGCATTACACAGATTTGCTGATAGTCCCAAACTAATAGTGTATTTATAGATGTTAAACAAACATTAATGGCGCTACACTTAGAGGGCATATACATTAAAGGGGGCAAGTGTTGCTTTTAACAGGGAATGGATAGGAATACACAGCAGAGAGAACAATGTGAAGGCCTCCTGAGCTTTGGAAAATCTTTTTTTTAAAGTGATGGAGTCATGTACGTAGTCTCAAGGACAATGTACAATATTTTCTGTAAACATGGTAACTAAGGTGTGATGGCCTTTGGACTTTAATAAACCATTAACATGTTACAAACAGAAGAGACATTTAATCTCACTTTTGTGTTTAACTCTGGCATGTTGATAGCTATCATTGTAACAGTAAATATACACAAAAGGATCATCATCTGAAACAAGTTTCGACTTTATATTTAAATGTTTCTTAGGTGAGTTAAAGTATTACCAGCAAAATGTTCATCAGTACCTAAAGATTGTCTCCATTAAAAGTGGAAAAATAAACTGCTATTGTTCATTTTCTTATTATTGGGTTGTTGTTGGTACATGTTCTTTCTACTCTGGTACTATTAAGCCTAATAATTTAACTGACAAACAATTGGTTTAGACTATCACACATTTATATAACTTTTTATTAAACCAATCATGTCATTATAATAGTTATTATTATTATTATAAAAACAATTTTAAACACACACACACTAGAGATCCACTAAAACTGTGCACACAAAATAAAGTCAGATATGATAATTAAACACAAAATGTAAAAAATATCAACATTTTATATCGAAAAACTATCGAAAATATTTCAGAAACTGAAAATCACTACATTTCTTCATTCAGCTGTATTTACTTCATTCATTTTGTAGTCAAGGGAGTTGAGTGTAGCCCCAAAACAAAATATATTCCTGTCTGTGACTCCTTATCTATTATGTGTTTGTTCGTATGCAGACAGTGGTTTTTATTTTTCTTACTTATTTCTTAAAATAGATCTTCACTTTTATCACTGAAATCCAAAACATCCTCAACATTAAATTGGGATTTACTAGATTTTTACTCCAGAAATTTCACAATTCTTCATGTTTTCTACGTTTCCCTGCTTCAACACAGCTGATTCAATGAATGGCTTATTATCAGTCTTTCTGCAGAGCGTCATGGTGGCTCATTTACTTAATTCAAGTTTGTTGAAGCAGGAAGACATTGAAAACACGCAAGGCTGTGGCCCTCCATGCAGTACCGGGAGTACCCACCTCAAATGTAGTAGAAACTTTTCTATGAACATAAAACTTTTGAATTGTATTCCCTAATCAGTATCTACAGTCATGGCCAAAAGCTTTGAAAATTATATAATTTATGTCTGTTTTATTGAGAGTTCAGGCACACTTTCAAAATAAATCTGAAAGAACATATGATGTAAACAAACGTAAGCATTTATACAACACTTACAATCCATCCAGTGGAGACTACTGTCTTATGATTTAACATCATAATAAAGTCTGCTGTCATAAAATAGAAAATCATACACTTTATTCTGCCTTGAACAATTGTGAATGTCTTTTTAACTGCATACAATTAAATCATAGTGTTGAAGATACATATTGTTTATATGGTGCTTAAAGTGCTACCTTGTTAATAGGCAAGTTGAAATCAACGTAGCTTTGTTTAGTAAGAGCAGCAGCAGTATGCAGGGCCTCAAGTGGGCCCTTACCTTCAAACGATGACATGGGCTCCAGGATGCCAAACTGTTTGAGGACTGCCATGAAAAGGATGATGACCACGCCGATGGCAAACAACTCCATGCCCTGGATACCCATGACTGCAGGATGGGGGGGGCCGGCTCAGAGCCAAGCCGGCACACAAAGGCCTGGCCCCCAGGGGGAGAGACGAAGGAAAGCCTGGGCCGGCCGGACTTGTGCCGGGCAAAGCGAGTCGACAACAGTGGCTTTCAACAGATTTGTGGCGAGAAGGAAGCAATCTGGCTGGTGGCTGCCTGCATGAGTTTGTTTCCAGGCCCAGGACACAGCATGAAAATCAGGCCGGCGAGCTGGATGGAGGCTGCTCTAATGTCAACACTGATGCTGAAGTGGAAAATATGTGGAAGCCGACATATATGGAAAACCTCCCTCTCTGGATCCATGAGGGAGAATGGGGGCTGTGTCACGAGTCATCTATCACGGAGCATTAAAGGAGATGTTTAGAGTCACTTTGCAGACTTTCTTCTTGTCCACAACTCTCAGCAGCAACGACACACCTTTGTGCTCTGCCTCTTTAATCCACTCAGCAACGATCAGTCCTCACGTCATAGCTGACACCAATAAATCACATCTTGGTTTCAGGTGAAAATGTCATTTGGGAAAACGTGGCATATCTTCAGTGTCCATTTTCATGACTTTGCTCCCATTAGCTGAGAGAAAGTCTGAGTGAATGCAACTAACCTATTGAACAAAATATGCGAGCGGTCAACACTAAATACCCAAGTCTTCTCATCTTCCACACCACAAAGTGGCAAAACAGCATTAGCAGTCATAAATAAATTAGCCCATTGTTTGCTGCAACCATACGAGCAATTTCTTAAACCTCAACTTGCAAACAGAAACAAAGAGAAAATGCTCAATCTGCAGGCTGAGGAAAATCGGACTTTCTGGTCTCAGCTGCATCTGGCAAAATCAGTCAAGGGAGAGAAAAAGAAAAAAGCTGAACAAAAATGTGGTAAAACAACTATAATCTGCCCAAACAAACAAGTTTACAAATGAGACCTCAGATGTTTGAAACCATCCAGCGAGCCTTTTCCGTTGCTGTGTCCCCATCGCAGCAGTCAGTAATCCTCATGTCAAGCACTGATATAATGTGATCACCCATAGTTCAGCTTTCCTGTCCCATCTTCTCTGTTAGTCCAAATTCAGATCCTGATATGGAAGAGAATGGCCCTGGATTGAAGGCACTTGCAGCAGCAGCAGCAGCAGCAGTAACGTCCAGGGACGGAGATCCTGAGAAGCTGTGGGGGAATAAAGCCTCCTCCCTCGGTGTCCACCTCCTCCGCACGTACTTTTCCACCACTCCCCTCTATCTCGCTCTCTGTCGCTTCCTCACTTCAGTTGTTGCTGCTTCCACTCTTAACTTTTTGCTCCCGCTGAGGTTCAATACCGAAGTGCCCTTTTCCACCTTCCACCTTCCTCCTCTCCTGTCCGTCTCATGGTCTCACTCTATACTCCTCTGCACTCCTGCTTTTGCTCCTTCTGATTTGCTTTTTCACACTGGAGCATTCCCCCTCCTCCTCCTCCTCTGTAACTCCACAACTTTGACCAACCACAGACTTCCTCTCTCCCTCTGCCGGGCTCCCTGTTTTCTCTTCAAACGGTTTCCTCTGTCTTTACTACATCAGGTCTTCCTCCTCTTCTTCTTCCAGTACACTCAGAGGCAGAATTGGAAATGTTTGAAAGGGTCCAGACTGCAGCAGTTTTAATATGGGAGGCATATTTATAAAATGAGTGAAATTGTGTTAAGACTTATATTTAGAAGCCCTGATAATAATAAACTGTGATGAAACAAATGTCAGACAACTTTCAGCTTTCTAGTACGACAGTATGTCAATTAATAGCTGCTACTGAAAGAGGCAGCTCTGTGTCTTTCGAGGTCGCTTTATAATCTTTTTCTGATCCGGCAGAGTCTTTTTGTTCTGTTTTGCTGTAATTTCATTTAGCACTCACTTTCATCTCAGGTGGTCTACATTTGAGAACACACAACACTTTTCTCTTAGTTAGCAGAAGGATTGGTAAAAAGGACACAGGGACACAACCAGGAGATTTTTATTATCACTTCTTGAAGCCCCGAATACTGTTTCGACATGTTTTGTATCCATTTTTAATGTTTTTAACAATGATTTTTGCATTTTTTTAAATGTTTTATGTACATAGCTTTGTGTTGCTATTTGCACTCATTGTAGACAGATTTTTTGTGTTATATTAAATTTGACATTTCCTTGTCTTTTTAATTAGTTGGAACCTTGTTTTTTTTTTTTTTATTACTTTTAAGTAGTTATTGCTGTAGTTTCCTCTTTGTGTCTTGTCTCATAATCATTTGAATGACTTTCAAATAAAAAAGATTACCAACAACTTTCTACAGAGACTCTGGTCTATGATTAATCGTCATAATACAAGGAAGGGCTGTGCAACATGTACAACTTCGTTAGCTCATACGGTTTGTCCAGGAGGGACAAAATATTTGGTCTTAAACACAAACGTATTGGTAGACAGAGATCAAATATCAGAGACAGCACGCCTCCCTCCACCCCATCTCCTTCTCAACTCCTGTGTTTTCATCTGCATGCCACGTACACCTCAATTATCACACACACATCACTACATTATCCTAATGATTCCTGGAACGTGTGCCACCGATTACACTGAGAATAATGAGTGTTAGTGGGTATAAATATGGTTGTGTGAGTGTGTTTAGCAGGACGGGAGAGGATAACTGATGACTCTGCAATCGCAAATGCATCAAGACAAGGTGTGTGCGTGTGTGTGTGTGTGTGTGTGTGTGTGTGTGTGTGTGTGTGTGTGTGTGTGTTTAATGCATTGACTGGGATGGAGATGGGAGACACAGATGGGAGGCCAGAGTGAGAGAGATCGATATCTCAGTGGCGAGGAGGTGCTCCCCCGCGTTCATCCTCCACTTTTTGTACTTTACTGAGAAAAAAAAACAATGGAGGTCAACCAAAAATATAAAATCCACAAATGTATCCAATAACCGAGTCTGCGGTGCAGTTTAAAGTGGATACGTCACCCTAAAGAAATACTCACATTTCAGTCATTATTTAGACTCTAAAAAAAGAAACTCATCACGCATGGAGGTGCCTGGGCATAATGCACATGCTGACGTCTTAACAGGCAATAACTGTTTGCATTTCAGGTCTATTTTGAGCATTTAAGTTATTTCTCTTGTATATTGACGCGGGTAAGTGTGTGTGTGTGTGTGTGTGTGTGTGTGTGTGTGTGTGTGTGTGTGTGTGTGTGTGTGTGTGTGTGTGTGTGTGTGTGTGTGTGTGTGTGTGCGCATGCCTCTGGCTGGACCATTAGGACACTAACAGGTTTTTAAAAGGTACACTGGGTGCTGACACAACAGTCAGTAAATAAGTAGAGAGGACCAAGGCGGTTTCCTCCCAGTCAGACACATCAGCAAATATCTTTGCAGAAAGAAACAGACTCTGTGATGATGTTTAAATCTCTTGAGCACCTTCGATGAGGTACGATCATGAGAAATGCTTAACAAATTCCATGAAACGTCCTCACAGTAATACAAAGTTCAGAAAGAAATATTAAGAGAAATTATTCTCCATCCATTATTTTTACTCATTCTTTCACTTGTACTTCAAAAAGTGTGAAATATACTTTGATATACATGAATGTTTTTAGGTAAATAAAAATAAAAATGTCCCCAATTCTAATGCCAAAAGGTAACTGGACTTTCTTAAGGTAATGTAGATGTTTCACCGTACATCAGTGAGGATTCATCAATTTTCTCAGAAACTGAAACAAGTCCAATGAACTTTTCAGACAAGAAGTGTTGAATGGGTGTTTCACAAAATGGTTTCTTAATGAAGGAGGAACAGAAAAAGCACCCCCAAAATCTCAAATGTTATACAAACAGGATGTCTTTTACAAAGATCTGTTCATACTGAATGAAAACCTAACATGAATGTTATATGTGCACTGACCTATGCAATATGGAGGAAGATGTTCAAAAGCATTTTCATGTGGCCAAATATTCAATGTGATGATTGATGACAGAAATGTTGTGATAAATAACTTTGAAAAAAAAAAAAAGCATTCAATTAGACGTGAAGCACAAGTTTGCAATAAAGTCAGTCTATATTGAGATGGACTAACTAACTAACTAAGTCACATCTGTTGTTTTGACAAAAACAGAGTGAAGGGTAACATGAACACAGAGCGATGAATGAGTGGACACAGGAAATATAAGAATGGACACATGAATGACGTGAGAGCCTACCTGAGCGATGGTACCTGGCTGCACTGTGGCCACAGTGAGAGAGGCAGCTGGGTCGAGAGAGGCGCCTCCGGGCCTCCACAGACAGAGCGGCCATCACAGCTCCCATAATGCAGCTGAACTACAACAAAGCTGACTAAGGTACTTTCTACAAGGCTGGAGGTCCAAAGAGGTCTAACAAGACGAGATCCAAACTTTTAAAGGGCTAAACGTGAAAGCTCAGTGGTGGAGATCAATGCTAACAGAATGCTTGAAAATTGCTGAGCTGCAAAGTTTTGAGTCTGAGTGCTGAAAGTGTCAGCTCCGCCTGACAGAAGGCAAACGAGCAGTGCCTGAACAGTCTGAATCTAACACAGACGATCTCCTGGCAGTGAGGAGGAGGCGACGGGTGAGATCTGTGCACGTGTGTGAGCATTTCACAGAGGCCACATTTGGAAATCTGTTTGACTTTGTGACACTACATCACAGCAAGAGATGAAGATAAAAAAAAAGAAAAAGAGGGAGGGATCAAACAGCACCACGGAGCCTTTGACCTTTCACATCACACACAGTGCACACCTCCACATTTCTGCTCTACTGTCTGTCTCAGTCTTATGCTCCTTTGATCGTTTAAACCGTGACTCGAATTCCTGTACACTGACAGCACAACACTTTATAAGGTACAATTACCAGTGCTGTAACAATTATGAAAGTCTTTCTGAGCGTTGTTAGTTTCATCAGATATGAAGACAGCTGTGGAGCTGCTGTCTCTCTGTCGCTCTCCCGTTAGCCATAGCTGTTAGGGGTTACCCTATGATGAGCTCTGGGTTTATATGAGGAGCTTTCTGTGTGTCTCGAATATTCTTGTATAGCAGGGGTGTTCAATCTCAGGCAATGTCATTGCATATTGGTAAAAATCAGTCACCATTATGAAAAAAAAAAAAGAGTCAAGGATTGAAAAGGAGATCCACAAACACGGCTGTGAAGGAGCTGCATGCGTATCTGATTGCGTTGCAGGCATGGCTATATTTTGTTGTAGTGTGGTGAGCATGGCACACTGATTAACAAGAGAAAAACAAACTGATACTTTATGTAATAAAGGTTGCAGACACCTGTTGTGTAGCGTCCGTCTTTAATATCACTCTGTCTCTAACTTAGTGTTTTGTACAGGTTGCCAGTCCATCACAGGGCTTACACACAGAAGATAACCTCACACAGCAATTCACCTAACGTGTTTTTGGACTGTGGGAGACAGAAAGAACCAGAGCTGCTGGAGAAATCCTATGCACACACAGAGGAAACATGAAACCCCAACATAGAGAAGGTCAAGAGCCTGGAATCAAACTGAGAGTATCCTGATACGGGTATGAACAACTATACTACCGAACAGCCTCTTGGATGTGATTTTTCTTTCTCTCTTGACTGATCATAAAAATTACCTTGTTACACAGTTTCACTGCAACCTTAACTCAAACCCAACAAACAAATCTTCCATCCTCAATCTTTGTCACAACTGTGTTTCACTGGCTCATTTAACATAAACAGAGAGGGAAAATATTACCACAGATACACTGACTGGTTTGTCTCGGGTGAGAAACTTATGTAACACAAAGGCGACATCCGACAGTGAGCAGCAGAGTAAAATGCCAAACACCAAAAAACTCTGTTAAACAGCAACAACAAAAGAAGTATAATGAAGGCAGGAGCTATTTTGCCGGTTCCAGTTTCTACCTGCATGAGGCTGAAGGGGCCAGAAGAGTCGACAGGATCAAGTCATTGTGCTCTGTGAAGTTAACCATGATGAGGATATTTTATGAGGAGTCGACGCAGGTGCATCGAGTTCAATTGACTTACTGTATGTGAGTTTACACATGTAGCATGAACAGTATGAAAGCTATTTACTGTTTCATTAACAAGAAAATAATATTATACAGTCCATCTAATGCTGGATAAAAGGCGGCAGAGTAAAATGCTCACAGCATTTGGTGCACAAGTTCAACTCATAATTATTCATCTAATCATTTGCATCTCAGCAAAGTCTGTTTCTTCTTTCTCAGCAGTTTGCATCCATAAAGTTGCATTACCGCACCCAGCAAAGGGTGGAAAAGGGACAAGTGAGGTGAAAATCTTTTACATGGCATTGTTGTTGTTGTTGTTGTTGTTGTGGTAATTGCAGTATATCACAAACTGGTGATTTACAGGGAAAGAGTCTTCTCATCACAGAAAATTATCCCTAAAATCTAAATATTCACTGAGGTAATGCCATGCTGATGCCAGAGGTCTGAAGAGAGTGTTGAGACTTGTTTCAGATGACAAAAAGGCAGCAGATACTCAAGTAGATATCCATTTCAACTACAGTATTCAGAGCATCTTTGGCTGACTCAATACGATACATTTATTTGATTCATTTCTCATGATTCCTATGTGGTAGTTCAGGTTCAGAGAGTCCATAGCATGGAGGCTTTTTACTGTAAATCCTGGAAATACAACTTAACTGGAGCTGTGCGACTTTCAATACTAACGCAAAAAATAATAAACAATGAAAGAACAGTGGTTTGCTCAGAGCAATGCCGAATTAAGGGATCTGATTTATATTGGACATCAAGTATTATATTTTAAAGTACAAGCAGAAATGTCACCCCTTAGGTATTGAGAGTTAAACTCACGCTATTAGATCTAAACACTCCACAGTCTGTGCTTCACAGTGAAAAGAAGATTTTGGTAAAATTGCAGACTCCAAATATAACATATCATGGTAACAGCAGAACCGTATGCCATAAATGACATATGGCAAGTTGAATTGTTTAGAAGCCTTTACAGGTAGTTTAATTTGGCGTACATGGATTTGTATAGTTGGGAAAAACTTTCCTCCCTCCTGCTTTGAATAAAGTCATGTGATTGGCATTGAATTAACTATTTAAAAAAAAAAAAAAGAAGCATGAAGGGCCCCACATAAGAAATCATAAGTTTTTGATGTAAATGCAGTAATTTATTAAGTAGTTGGTATATGTCTCAATCTCTAACATTAAACAAAATACGTGTAAAAAGAAATGTCTGTAACTTTTAACGAAGACCTTTAATTTACAGCAACCTAATAGACAGAAATCATCAGTATTTACAGCTGTTGTCAGGTTTGCTTGAAAAGTAATGTATCCATCTCCCTTACCGCTTTATTCTACGAAGAATCACAGGACAGTGGACATGATCCCAACTCACAATAAGATAAGACATGGTATACAAACTGAAGGCTACTAACTGAACTCAACTGCATGTTTTCAGACAGAGGGGAATCCCTATGCAGAACACACACACACAGGGAGAATATGCAAACTCCACACAGAAAGGCCCAAACCTGGACTCAAATATATTTAGTCTGAACAATCAGGGCATCTAAAAACCATTTCTTCTTATTTTGTTCTGAATCTATAACTTGGTGGTAAACACACTCTCCAGCACTCATGTAGTGTCAACTCTGTCCACCAGAGGACGCTGCTCACCTATAACACACAGTAGATAAACTTAGCTGCTCAATTTCATTCATGTACAAAACCAGAGGAATGAGAAGGAAATGAAACATGAGAGACCGGATCGGATTTATTTTTCTATGGCAATATTATGTACAAGCTTACTCAGCTGCAAATGATACTGTGATGAATGCAGTCTGCTGTGTCACATCATCAGTTTCTGCAGTCAATGAATCATCAATATAGAAAAACCCCACACAGAAATCTGAAAAGTAAAGACTGCAGCTCGATTCAGCTCTGTACATACATTCCATGTGATCTTGCTCACTGGGGAGAATCTGCACAGGGACCAAATAATTAAAACTTTACTTAATGTTGCACCAAGCATGGACACAAACTGCAGGCTCCACACTAAACAACATCCCAGATGCATACATTTGCTATTTGGATTCTGAAACTTTATACAAGGAAAGTATAGATCTGACAATGTTCATTTGGGAGAAAGATTGCACCTTCTTCTATGATTTTCCCTCTTCCTGCTATCGTTGCTTCACCCTTCAACCTCCTAATATGGTCCAATTAAAACCAAACCTCCGTAGCGCTTCCAAGTGAGATAATCTCCGTTTCAGAAAACCACTTGAGCAAGACAGATTCAAAGCCAACTTAAGTGGCATAATTAAAATCTGGGCTTCTGCCTCAAACCTATATTTTCTCCACGGTGCCTACCCTGCTTGGTTTTTATGATTTCTCTTTATCCAATACCCCAAATCTCTCTCCTTCCATTCATTCTTTTCATTCCAGCTGAAGATTGATTTATATTTGACTGTTGGATCAGCAGAGACCTGAACTGACTCAATCTTTTTATTAGGCTTTAAACTCAGATCTGTCAGGACAACAGGCTGATACAGAGAGGTTCAAGAAAGCAAGAGTCATAAAGAAGCAGTAGAGAACATCCATATATTTCTGTCCTGTCTTGTTCGCCCACTGATAGCAACGTGCATTCTGCTCTCCGAGGGGCTCTCACCAGTCTGTGCCATCTTTAGGAGAAACATGGTTCATCATGCAAGGGGAAAGCAGAGAACTTCATAAAATAGAAATATTTAAAGTGGAAGATAAGAAGAGAAATTATATTTCAGAATAAAGAGAACAGGAGTGATGACATGTAAGGAAGACAAAGTGCTGATTCAGCAGGCGGAGCCTAGGTAAAGCCACATGTTTCTGAACCAAAGGACAAAGGACGAGGACAGAGGATAGACATCTCTTACATCTAATCAATGATGAAAGGAGGGACATGAAGTCCAAGTTGAGACAGGGAGACTGGTAAAAAGAACAACTCAATAAGAAAAAATAAGTTTGGGAAAAGTCGCCACTGAACTGGCAAACGTCAACAAAAGCTGATTTTAGGAAATCAGGAATACTCAAATGTAAAGAAATGAGAAAACTACACCGCACTGCATTCTAAAACGTTATGATCTGTTTTTTAGGAGAAGAACTAGGCTCAGATATATACTGGAGAATTTACATGCACTAAGTCAGCTTACAGGATGAAACTGTCACATCACTCACCCTGCACATTGCTCACGTCCACAGATTGGAAGATCTGGGGTCTATTCTTTTTTTTTAAACAAAAAATAAATTTTGACAAATTACTGTGAAAATACATTTAATATAACATCCCAAATGTGAGTGGTTAATAAATCTGATTAATGCTCCTTATGAAGAGTAGTGTGACTTTTTTTTTAATTCATCATTTATATTTTGAATTAATCAACACATTGATATATCATGAGGAAGATAAGTTGTTGATGGTCCAGATGCAAACTGTTTTAATGACTTTATATGCAGAGATCCAATTTAGTGTCTTAATAACTGGACATTTCCCTCTGGGAGCAATAAAGTATTTCAGTTCTATTCTATTGCATTCAATTCTATTCTAAGAAAAAACTGAGATGTGAGGAAAGAAATTTAGATTATGAGGATAATAATAAATCAAACATTTAAAAGAGCTCCTGGCAGTGTGTTTAGATTAGATTTAGTTTTTTTCTTTTGTTCCAAATCATCACTGATTCAAAAGAGAATTTTGCATCATTATGTATACATTATTCAGATGCTGTTTAAATGTCTGACCTTAATTCCCGTTCCAGCTACAAATGTCAGATAGCTGTACTCAAACTTAGAAAGTCCACTCATTCCAGTGGAGTTCTATAGAGGACAGGAATCAAGTATCACGATAAAACATGGAAAAAACCTCTTAGAAGCTCAGGCTTGAATACTTGTGGTCAACATTGTCAACATTAAAGGAGACATATCATGCTTTTAAATCCTTCCTTTTTACATATAAATCATACAGTTGTGGTCTATATAAAGCGGAACTGCAATGCTTGGGTCTGAATTCCTCATTATTAGAGCTCCACAGGCCCCTTTCCTACCCCTTTTCTGATGTGCTTCTGAGAGCAACTCGTTTTGGGGCGGTCTCTTCATACCCCTCCTCCTCTCCAGGTTGCAGAGGTGACACTCGGTTCAACTCCACCCTGTTCGGCCATCTTTGTAGTTTGATAGAACAGATACAATTATCTAGCGGGGCAGAAACTTTATATTCACACATTATTTACAAAATGTCAACAACGGAAGATTTGTCCATCCAGCCATACATGTTGGAGCCAGAGTCGGACCCGGCGGAGCGAGATGAAAATGACGATGATGCACCTGAAGAACAACGTCTTCATATGGATGTAACGCAATGGTGTGTTACTATATTTACACTAACTTCTCCATCCATGCCCACTACTACAATACTGCCTGTATTACAACGACTATTTAACACAGAAATTACATTATAATCTAAAACGAGCACACAGCGCTAACATATGAAGACGGTGCAACTGCTAATGCTAACAAAACAATGACAGGGACGTCTTATCATCACACTTTTTAGCGTTATATACAGCTTACCGAAGTGCTCTGTTCGTCGTCTCCATAGATAGAAGGAACTGACCGCTCAATCAGACCAAGTCTTTCGGCAAATCCTTCTTTATACTGGCGGAGGTTGCTGAAGCAGTCGTCCTTAAAGTGTTTCGCGCACACAAAAATGACCTTACCCACAGATGTGGGTACATTTCTGTGAAAAATAAAACTCAACCAGGCACTTCGAAAAGGTTCTGATGCTGGGAGACGGTGTAACGAAGCTTGTGGGTTACTACATCCAACAACCGAACATTTCGACTTATCCTCTCGTAACTTCGGCACCCTTAGGTTGGACTACAAAATCGCAGCGAGAAACAAAAATGGCGGATTGCTCGAAGTGTCGATGTCCTAATTTGGCAGTTCCGCCGGGAATACTGTGACGTAATAGTTCAAAAAAACGTAATAGAGAATAGAAAAATCGAAACGGATCGCAAAATATGACCAAAACAGAATATAAAGATATCAACGGAGCACCTGAAGAGACTACTTTGAACTTTTCTGTACTTCTAAACACTCTAAATATACAACAACATGCATTTAAGGGCTAAAGAAGTGGATTTAGCATGATATGTCCCCTTTAAGGTTTCATTGAAACCGTGTACAAACAAAACAAGTAAATGATCCAAATGTTTTTGTGGATAAATTAAAAAAAAAGAAAGGATTGACAAGTTAAACTTTTTTTGTTGTTGTTCTTTGTAGGACAGAAAACAAAGAGGAAAATACCTTGAACCAGAGAGCCAGTGATGAAGCCAAAGAAGCAGCGCAGCAGCTTTGTGAATTCCTTCTCACACTGTGATCTGCACGCACTCATCCTTACCAACGTTGACCACCTGGGCCACAAAAGAGTTTTGAAAAAAAAAAAAAGAAGTCCTTGATAGAAAAACGAGTCAAAACATCTCCTGAAAATGGGAAACTTTTGAAAAACAGTTGCATAAAACAACGATTAAAAAAAGATCATATTGTACAGCTAATAAAAAATAAAAAAAGTTCCTTTGTTCTGATGGAATTGGTTTCTCTTTAGATAATGACTCTCTATACTGGTGTCCCAGTTTGCTTACAGGTGATGTTCACTCCCTCCTCCTCCTCCTCCTCCTCTTCTTCTCCCCTTCTCCACTTCAATAGAATCCGTCGTGAATCTCCTGACACACTGCGGCACGCAACAACCCCCGTCAACGCTCCTCCTGTTTCAGCTGTCATGAGTCCGCGGGGCTGCGTGGTCACCGCTCGTCCTCCCAAGTTCATCTCACTTTCTCTGACTGACAAAAGTCACGCAGACACACGCTGGAGTTCAACGAGGAAACAAAATCTCCAAACGTCACGTTTCTCCCTCCCTTCTTCATATCGCTTCCATATCTAATCCGACTCATATTGCACTTTTCATATTACAGTCAATGCCTCCTCTCCTATTCACCCTTCAGGTTCAAGCATATAGACATTATCTTCCCTCGTAAGGGAGTGAAAACTAGTGAAGTACAGATTAAACTCAGAAAATTCTTTGCTACTATGGAGAAAAAAAAAGTGTAGAAGAGAGTTTGATTAGAGTTCGATCCGCGTGTTCATAAATATATACGTAGTTGTTGTGTAATTTAAATCAGTGTAAACATGATCATATATGATCATATGTGTGTAGTATTAACAATAATCTCTGACGCCAATTTGCTTTGAGATTAGATGTTGTTCGTGAGTCTGAGACAAAATACAGTAAGTTTGAGGATCTTGGACCTCCCACAAACAAAATGTTTCAAGCTGTGACTGACATTGAGGCTTGAAACTTCAAACCCATTCGATGAACCCAAATCACCTGAAGAAGCAACAGGTTTCTTTCAAACATTCAACATCACTGGTTATGTTGACACCTCTCTTGTTTCAGGAGCCCTTCTGACCCTCTCAAAAGAGGACTCGAGACTCATCGGTCCTATCAACAAATAAAGAACCTGGGAGGACATCTTTGTCAAATTACTAAACTGGTTTAAATCCTACCGAAATGACAGGGACTACTTTGTGTCAGAAGGACATTTCCAGTTCAGGCTGAACAAAGTTGCGTGCGGAGTTCCACAGGGTTGAATCACTGACCAACTACTGTTTCCATGGACTCGGGATTTGGAGAAACAAAAAACATGTGTTCTCACAATCATGCAGCTTCTCATCGCTTCTTCACCAGGAGTGAGTGTATTGAACAGGTCTGCATTCCAGTGTGACAAATCTTTCTTCAGCTTAATAACGACACGACTGAAGTTGTCGTTTTTTTGAGCTAAACAGGAAAGAAAAGAAAATAAGTTGCTGCTCACCTTTCATCTGTGAGGTCAAAAAGCATCAAGAAACCATTTTGTGGGCATAGACTCTGACCAGCCATAGAAAGACACATCTTGAAGATGTGACTAGAGCAAGAATCAAAGAGCTACATACATTCATCTTTACTAAACTGGACTACTGTAATGCGGTTATTACTGGTTTTCATGAGTAAAAAAAAAAGTATCAGACAGCTCCATCTAACCTGCTGTAGCTCTCAAGTTACTGCACTGGTCTACAAGGCCAAAGACACAACTCTGACCTCCAGTTGTGTTACAAAGGACCCGGACTCCTCAGGTCATCTGGATCAAACCTGATTTCTGTCAGTAACAAACAGGCAAAGCTGCTTTTGGGCTTTATGCACAAGTCTACAGAGAACTGCAGGATGGATCTGACCTTTTAGTCCTTTCAAAATGAGACTGATCAATTTTGTGATCGATGCTCCCTTTTGTGAAAGCAATTCATTTTCTGTTGCACTTTAACTTAAGTTGTGGTATTCCATTGCATTATAGCATTCCTTTTGAGCTTATTTACTTTTGTAATCAAGCTTTCTTTGCTCCTATTCTACATTTATCTGAATATTTGTTTGTGCACAGCACTTTCATTCGCCTTGTTGCTGAAAACACTGAATACAATTCCATTGCCTCGCAGCAAACAAGCGGCATCTGGATACAAAATGTTGAGTTATGAGAACAGACTGGCAACAGCGTCTGACCATTGAAGGAGCACAGCATAAATTAAAACCACATTCAACATCTTTTCCAAAATCTCCTTTATATAAGGACATTACATAACATCCGGCTTTGAAATGCATTCAAATGGACAGATTTCAAAGATGACGAGCAATGTCAAAGAAGGGACACAAACAGATGCCACACAAAAAAGATTTGCAAACACAAAATCAGAAGATCAGGGCTGCAGCCAGGGAAACAATTTTCTGAGATTACGAGGCCCTTAATTCCTTCAAATCTTTCCCATCCTTCCAGGAAGTGCAAGCAAAGTCTTTATGATGTCCTGACGGTGAAGTTCGGGAGCATTTTTTTCGTTGTGCTATTTCAAAGTCAGCGTCATGCTATCAGGAATATAACTCAAGAGGATGCTTTATTCGTGTGTGTGCATGTGTGTGTGTCATAAATTCAGCCAAATGCATGTAAACCAACTGCAATAATCAGTTAATCAGATAAACGATGATACTTGTCATTAAACTACATAAACCCACAGGATCAACTGGTTCCCAGGAAAAGGAATTGGCCAACTGGATGATTATAAAGTGATTAACAGCCTGCAGCAGGCCAGAGTAACATCCTGGCCTGAACATGAAGCTGTTTTACTCTGTGTCTCATCTCTTTATCATCATTATCAAATATTTTCTTACCACAAACTATTAACTGTAGTGTGTCTTATCCAACGGTCTATAAAAATGCTCAAACAATGCTCAGTGTCTCAACCTCTTCACACCTAAAACAAGCCACCACTGCCCCCACCGCCCTCCTCAGTCCGATACATGCCTCTTTCTCTTTGCTGCTATTTTTAGATCCTGGCCATTATCGAGTGGAGGGTTTGCCCACTGCTGATGCTGAATCTCTGCTCCCTTGAAACCACAGAGATGTAATGGATCCCAACACAGCAAAAGTCTTTCCTTTATACCTTCTGTGACTTAAAATGCTGTTTTTTCTTTTCTTGTTTCTTTTTTTTAGGTAGAGCAAGCTCCTATTCATCCACACAAGAGGCTCTTACACCTGTTTTGCAGTAAAACCTAAACAATCACATTCAACTAATAAAACATTGGCTATTTGTTTTAGTGTGCATCAAGATCTGTGTCAAACTGGGTTCACAGCTATAAACATGCTGCTAACACCGAGTGGGTGCAATTTAGACATGGAAGTTATTACAGCTTTGGCTTCGATCAGATTTTCTTTTAAAACCTCTGAAGAACTACACATTTTTCATGTGACCAAAAAATCCCCGAAAATCCTTAAACTTGATGTGAAAACACATTTATCAGCATATCAACCCATTTTTAGTGGGAATAAAATCTGTTGAATTGCATGTTTAATGTTTAAAAATCCTTCAGTTCATGTGAGCAGCAGTTTGCTGCTGCCACGAGGGGCCACTGAAGCATCTGTGTGACACTGAGGAAAAAAAAAAGACACAGTAGTTGCCTGAGAGCAGGAGAGAATAGGAGACACGAACTTGATAGTGCGTGTGTGTGTGTGTGTGTGTGTGTGTGTGTGTGTGTGTGTGTGTGTGTGTGTGTGTGTGTGTGTGTGTGTGTGTGTGTGTGTGTGTGTGTGTGTGTGTGATGAACAGCACTGTGTGAGAAGTCACAATGACCGCTCTTATCAAACTGCTCACATTTCACTGACCTGCTAGGCTACAATTACACAGTATGTGAAGCTGAACTGACCTCAGACCTGACACACACACACACACACACACACACACACACACACACACACACACACACCCTCCCATGCACTCCTTTTTTCCAAGTTCAATGTGATAAAATCCAGCAGTTAAAAGAAAAATGGCCAACAGGAAGACGAAAAGGGTATAAAAGATCATGGTGTACACAGAGTCAAACGAAGGCAAGTTAAAAAAAAGAGTTAGTTTGACTTTTACCATGATGGAGACATTAGAAATGAATATAAAGAGCAAGGGAACAAGTTAACAATAGAATGGAGATAAGCAGTGAGGACTCTGACAAAAGCCACAGAATGACAAAAAAAAGACAAAGAGTTGATAGAAAATGTATTGGGGAGAGCAGGGGGACAAAGTGAGGAAAATGAGGCCATTATTAACACAAATTAGAAGGGAATTGAAATGGAAAGGCAGGAAAGGGGGCGATAAAAAGGCGTGCATGGAGGGAATTTAAAGGAAAAAGGGAGAAGTTGTGAAGGAAGAAAAGAAGAAGGAGCAGGCAAGGAGCAAGGAGATGAGGGAATAGCAAGAAAAAAAGATGTGACAGCAAATGGCAAGGAGAGGAATAGAGGTCATGAAGGGCGAGGACAGAAAGCTGATGGGGGTGGAGCAAAGCCTCTGAATGAAGGACAGTGACCATATTTACATTGCTTCTTGGTGTTAAGACGGGCCCGTTACTGCTCACTATATCCTCACCCAATTTATTTGAAGGATTTTATTTCATAAGACATCAGTAGAAATATAAGAGGCCAAAAGTAAACACTGCTCGGTGTCAAGCGGGCAGACTGAAACCTTTGATTTAAACACTTCAGCAAAACATCCGATGTGCACAGTCCCAGAACAACCACTGGGTGGAGCACTAAGACTCTCTGATGAACCTGAAATAGGAACTCAGGTCGGTCAACAACACAGCACTCAGCCCTTAGTTTCAGTGAAGTTTGTAACCTAATGTGCAATGTTTCTACAGAATCAGAGACAAATACTAATCAGCACAGCAAGCACGCTCCTTATGAATGACAATGGTCTGTTAAACACTAACACTTAAGGAGAGGTGGCCTGATCAAGGCATTCATTTAACAGGGAGTCTCATAGTTACTGTGTTCTCACAATTATATTGTAAAAATAAAAAGGATGCAGATCAAGTATTTATCCAAAACTTACCTTGCAATTTGCCAGCGTTTACGATCTACTTGATAATTTATAGTTTATTTCTTATAAACAGTCTTGCCGGTCAGCCGTCTCACCATTTAAATACCTGTCGGGGGCCCTTAAGCATTTTATTGGTACCTGATTATTACAAAGTGACTCTGTATATCACAAGATTGTAAAATTCTTATCTGAGTCCATTGAGTTTTTCCACTACAGCAGTGTGCATTTATACTCTTGCTTATTAAAAAGGGAGAAAGTGTCAGTCGGCAGTTAAAAAGCAGCACACAGGCAGAGAAGGGCTGCGTTTCCTCTCTGTGTAGGGAATAATAATGCTGAAATGAGGGTGGAGATTCATTTTATAAATGAGTGTATCCAGTTAAATGATCTCTTGGTACTTGACCCTGAGGTCAACTCCACGCCACAATCAGTGGGCTGCGCTCACAGGGACCCTGAAGGCCAGGAGAGGACCGTCAGTACAACTCAGCGATCAATTCACAGACTGTGGTGACACGTGTTGTGCCGTCACTTTCACTGACACTTCTCTCCCTCTCTCACACTCCCTCCGTCTCACCTTTGTCCTGTGGCTGCGTGCTCGCAATGATCCATTTCACCAGGCAGCACTTCATCAGAGCTTTCCGGGAGAAGCGTGGCTTCTGCCACTTCCCAGAATCCTTCACTCTGCCGGGCGCAGGCTCAACGCCGTTGGCGTCCCCCAGCAGGCTCCCATCGACCACCTTGCCATCCGCCTGGAGGGAGATAAGCAGGAAGGAGGACGAAGAGAGAGTACTGGTCAAAATGGAGATTAAACGAAGCAGGCGGAGATCTCTAAATTAAGCAGGAGATTAGCTTCTCATCTGGAAGTTTTTTCGGAACACCATAAAGAGGTTCAGGAAGAGGTCAGAACACAACGTCTCCAGGTTTTTCTTTTTAATGAGTTTGTGGAGGTGTGTTGGAGCTTTTACTTTGATGAAAACAGCCGCAGTGAAACAGGATACTGATCGGAGCGGTCACAGTAAATCAAAAGCAATAACCTGAAAGAAACCAAAATTCAAGTAGATCAACCGCATGATGGGAACTGCAGATGTGGAAAAGTGTCCTCCATCACATCGTCCATAATAGGACGCAGAGTCACTAAAGTAGGGCTGCATGATATCAGGTGAATGTGCAATTACATTGTTCATTTAATGTGAAACGTGATATTTCTGTGTCTAAAAGTCCACAATGGGTCCGTAATGTGTTCAGGCGGCTGTCATATGCCTTAGAGTTAGTACTGTTCAGCTGAGCAAAATCTAAAGTCAGAATCGCGTTGAGATAGTTTTTGAATTAAACATTAGCTGTTGAACTAAAATAGTTGGACTACTTCATAAATCACTTTCTCGTAAATGTGGTGAGTAATTAGATTTTAAGATAGATATCTTGTATCATGACAATCTGAGTGAGTTAGGTTTAATTTCTTTGAGTTGCATCACTTCAGAGGTAATAATGGAATTGGCTTCTATTTTAAGGATCTAATCCATCGACAATGTTTTGTCTGCGGTACAATATGCAGCTTTTGCCTGTTTTCAAATGCTCACTCCACATCCTGAGTTTGCACAAGCTGGCACACCATAATGAAGCTTTACTCGCCATACGGTCTTAAAAACGTTTGAAGAAGGCTGGATTACAACATTCTGGCTGCCAAACAGCAGCTCATAACAATCAGTCAGTGACAGAGACACAATAGAAAAACATACACTTCCATTTAAGGCTAACATAGAAAATGCCACAGGCAGCCCTGCTGTTATGTGTTTTTTCTATGTTTCATGTCTACTTCATGAATTTAGTCGTATTTAGATCTGGTTTGACTCCTGTTGTACGTCTTTACTGTGGACGATCAACTAAAAATAATAGTGTGAGTGACATCACAAGAAAACTGGGGTATTTAGAGACGATACTGTGTGTTATTGCTCCATCTGCCACGGAAAGATTGATTGGATCACCGAGTGCCTGCAAGCGCAAAATGAAATGTGATAACATTGGGTTGGATGAGTAGGTGGAGGAAGTCATCAAACATATGAGAGGAATTGGCGAAGACAAGAAAAACACAATATGGGAGAAGATCTGTCACAAAGTCAACGCTGTGGAAAAGAGAGATGACAAGACCAAAGAAGAAGCATACGGAAAGAGTCATTAACAACGCAAATGCTTTCAGGCACTGTAACTCATGTTAATGGAGCCCCTCTCTGGAGTTTGCGTGTTCTGATCGACACGCACACTATTCATGAAGCTAAACACAGTAAGCTGATTCTAAATGTTTTCCTGTGCCATTTTGAACCATTTCCCCCCCAGTTCATTGACAGAGCAGTTATGATTTGAGAAGAGTTCAGGTCTCTGATGCTTTTATTTTTTTTCAGGACAGGGAAAGTGTGAGCACAGAAACCACCTCAGTTCACCTTAAGGTGAGCGACAAGCCTGATTCACTTCATTTTCATATCATCATCCACCCCCTCTTCATCCCTGTGACTCTCACTGTGCAAGACCAATTCCATCCAAGTCATTTATATTCTCCTCCTTATATTCTCCCTTAAATATCCTCCTTCATCAGTGGTGATAAAGCTTTTTGCTCTAATACATCTTTCTGTTTCTTTCCATCATATCTCGCCTTCGTTTCAGTTTCTTATCCAGCGAGCACTGATTTGATCTGATGTGATCTGATTTAGGGAAAATGTCTTTTCTTTAAAACTCTCGAGAAGCCCCATTAAGCTGCTCCTGCTAGGCCAATGCAACACACACACACACACACACACACACACACACACACACACACACACACACACACACACACACACACACACACACACACACACACACACACACACACACACACACACACACACACACACACACACACACACACACACACACACACACACACACACACACACACACACACACACACACACAAAGATGAAAGAGGTGAAGACTGAACAAACAGATGCTCTGTTTATTCTGTTGGGAGGAGAGGAAAGGAAGGGATGACAGAGGGAGAAAAACGAAGGAGACGGGAGGAGGTAGCACACACACACACACACACACACACACACACACACACACACACACACACACACACACACACACACACACACACACACACACACACACACACACACACACACACACACACACACACACACACACGGTTTTAAACAGCTATTTGATCCCTTGGGAGTCTGACCATGCAAATCCCTTACTTTAAGGTTAGAGAGAGAGAATGAGAAAGGGAGAAGAGAAAGAGAGAGAGTAATAGAAAAGAGATGTGAGGAAAACAAGGTTTGCTCGTGTTCCTGGAAGAAGTGAAGTCAATTAGCATAATGAATCGCGGCCTATCAGAGAAGAAGAGCAAAGGACGGCCAGAGGACGGAGGGATTGAGGATGGGAAGATGAAGGAGGAGGTGGAGATATGAAAGCACTTTACTGGGGAATACATTTTCAAAGCTATTTTGAGACATCTTCTACATGAGCAGATGGACAAAAAGAGCTAAAGTTGAGAGAGGAAAGATGGCAAAGGATGAAGAAAGAAAACATCAGGAGCACACATCCACATTGATGGTTGGTTCAGAAGATACTGAATGACAACAGAACGAAATAACAAAAATTATTCTATTCATCCAAACGTCTGATTATTAATATATTAACTGTGGCAAAAAAAGAATAGTAATATGTTTTTAAAAGATTTGAGAGAAATGACTGGCCTCCTTGCAGAAGTAAATTAGATGGAAGAATAGTTTCCACTGTGGCTTTTTAGTGAAAGTCACAAATTGGGAAAAGGGCTGCGAGACAAACAGAGCAGACGTGCACAGGAGACGCAGTGTAAATAGAAGAAACATCGTGGCTGCATTAGTTGTTTATTCATGGACTACTGGACACATTTCCCAGCGGTATCTTCTGTTCCTTAACGCTTCAGCTCGCTCTGACCAGGGGCAGCACTTCCCTCATGTAATGTCTGCACGGCATCCTCTCAAACACATGAAACGAAACGCACACATCCCATAAGACGAAGCATATACTCATTACGCTCAAAGCAAGCACAGGGCAGCGTCGCGGCGCACATCACGATGCTCTGTCATAAATTATTAAATATCAGTCACTGCGCTGTTGGTTCAGTGAATATTGGTTTACATGAAGCGTAAACTGTGGCCTCATTACATGCTGTTACTCTATTACACCAACACCAACACACTGCAGATCGATCTACAAGGTTAAAAACAAGTTCACGACCTCTGAGCATGGAAGATAAAAACCAAACACAAATCACACACTTTTGCATAATCTGTGCATTGCAAGCAACTAGAAAACAGAAGGGCTTTAACTGTGTCCTCAACTTGGTTGCTGCAATCACTGGACAAGTGAAAACATGGCGACGTAGAGAGAACCATGCTGGGGCCAAATGGCAGCAAGAAGGAGCAGCACCTCCCGCTACTCTGCAGTCCACATACAGACAGAAACATCTCATTCTTCACGGAAATAAAACCCAAATACTAGAAGTTCAAGACACTCCGACCAAACTAAAAATCCAATATTTACTGTGGGGAAACACTGACATTGCCATGGAAGCAGCACAATATGTCAGCGCCTGAGGGAAAACCTGCAGAATAACAAGAGAAACTGAACTCAGCTCCATCCTATGATTCCTTTTCCCTGTTTTCTTTCTATTTCTATCAACTCAAATGAGTTTTCATCAGATATATCTTGATTTATTTTTGTTTCAGCAGTTGAGGTGCATGAATTCACACATTCAACAAGCATAAAACAACAACAACAAAAACATTAATGTGGAGCTTCTGCCCAAATATCCAATTTCCATTTGTAAACTATTTCTGAGACAGATTTATTGCTGTTATGCTACTGAATGCCTAAAATGTTAGATGAAAATTGTGTTTTCAATGTATTTTGTATCACAAAATAGGGACTCGAATCAAAACAATATAGTTACCAGGTGCAAAACAACAACAAAACAGGTTAAATCAAGTTAAATAATCTCTAACCAAGATTGTCTTTCTATCTGTATTATATAGATATAGTAAATAAAACATTGGTGTTTGATTGTTAATATTATTAGCAATAAAGGCTGCACCCAAAAAAATATTTTTATTGTTAAAACAGCCGCATGATGGTTTTCCTCTCATGAAGTAACCTCGGGATATTTCACAATTATAAGACAGAGTTCCAAATATCAGTTGGACAGACAAACAAAAACACTCAAAATTAATAAATAAACCAATAATTGTTAATTCTCTGACAAAATACCAACTGTTTGTTTCAGCTGTCAAGTAGGTAAGGAGGTAACTCAGACACCGTTCCATCTTTTTTTAAGATTTTACCTTCGACTTGGAGGTTTTACGAAAAGACCTGTTTAATGACGGCTAATTCAAAGTCAGTATTTACTGCTAATATAGTTGAAGCAGTAAAGACACATTAAGAATGATTAATACAACTTAATTTGTCAGTGCTTGTCCTTTGAAGCAATTAGTAATTGAGATCTTTCCAAACACAACAGCACAATTTTCATTTTGCCCATATTCGTGCCAGCAAATGTTAAATCTTGGATGACCTGCTCTGGGAGTACTTTTTTTTATGACGGCGATTATGACCATGTGACAGTGAAGCAAACTTTAGGGAGAAGAGATGATGAGAGGATGAGAGAAGCTCATGAATATATGAAAACACTGATGGAGAGAGAGGTGAAAGTGATGCGAAGGGAAGCGAGGGAGAGAGCAAGGTGAAATCTTGTAATGTTATATTAGTGGATGGGAGTTTCATTAATAACTTATAAGTGATTAGGCAGGCAGTGACAGAGTCTCACTCTGCTTTAAAGTAGCATATCAGATATGCTGCTCAGTGTGACTCAAACTGATGCACTGAGCACTGTTCGATGTGACTGCTCTGTCAAGGTCATAGAGCAGGAGACAGGCCAGACAAAAATTACTAATCTCCTTTTGTCAAATAGCATTGCCTGTCTGTGCATGACATCAGTGCCCATCTGTCAGTTTTGACAACAAAAAGGATTGTCTGTGTTTGTTACCTGCTGCATCACAGAACAGAGAGATATGAACAGACAGTTTTCATGTGCTTGAATTCATCCAGGATACTGTGTAGGACTTTGACACTGCGTGAACACAGGACACAGATCAGTGCACAATAACGGCTCTGCATAGTTCATTTTAACACACAAGTTGAAGTGTATTATTGTACTTGTCTGCTCGAGTCAAATATTTGGACAAGGTGTAAAAACTAACCACCTAACAACGCAATAATGTGGAAATCACTGAAATCACACATTCAATTGACAACAAAATAAAGACAACACATAACAAAAATGTGATCTGATATTAAAAAATACAGCCAATTTTAAGATTATAATAATACTAATTGTTGCTAAAGGGTCTGAGAGTTAAAAACTGTCACAATTATGATTGTTAACTGCACATCTGTGATGCAAGAATGAAAACAGCACTTCAATATACAGTCATGTCTACCAAGGAAGTCATCATTCAAATGAAGAAAATAATAAAAGGTAATGGTATTCAGGAAAAACTGCTTCTTGTGCTTTGCTGAGTTACTTTCATTCTGTTTATTGTTCATCACACGTAAAAATCCAAGAATGGAATTGATCCACATGAGTACAGCCACACATTGCAAAGTCCTCACTTGAAACTGAAGGTGAAGGCACACGCACACGCACACGCACACACACACACACACACACATTGAAAACAGCAGTATTTTCATTAGTGCTCACATTAATATTAATTGTTTCTCCTCAGTCTGGATGTCAGCAGAAATCTGCCCTCCATCGCTCTGTCACATCACCTCTTCATTCCTTCCAATTTATTCCACAGTCAATCACTCCTTCTCCATCTCTGCCCCATCTGCAGGAACAGCTCATCCGCACTATAATGTCACCTGTCACCGGGCTACACCTCAGGTGCAGCTGAGACACTAACTGGGATCCAAACTGATGGGAGGTGGATTAGGCCTCCGCCAGCCTGTGTATACGCACTGGAGAGAGAAAAGTGGCCAGCAGGCAGGAAGAGCAGAGTGGTGATAAAGACTGACAGCATCAAGGCAACAGTTCACTGAATCCTCAATAAGACTCTCACACACAACGCAGGATTTCCTGAAGAGTGAAAGGATCTCATGAGAACAACCCAGAGACTCACAGGGAGGTGCATCATTTTGTGCCGAGTGTGTTGCAGGAGTGGAGTCCCAAAAGGGTCTGAGTGGGGGCAAAACCCTTGCTCTGGGTTCGTTGGAGGCCCCACCTTTTTTCAATTTGGCCACAGTAGAGACCTTTGGTAGTGTTCTCTGCGATGCATTGCAAAGAAAGAAGAGGATTTGGCTTGCAACTTCCATTAGCACAACAAACAAATGTCCACTGAAACAATAAAGAAACAACAAAGACGCCTTCCATCCTCACCTGATCGCCCTCTCACTCCTACTCCCATACCGACTAGCTTCATCAACATCTCGGCCCAGCACAGGCAACGCAAATGTAAGGTTTGCAAGTTAATTAATACATTTACAATAATTTGTTGAGATCCATTTTCAATATTTGTGCCATTATTTCCATATTTGTGTTCTAATATTCTGATGTATGTACACGTTAAAATAGCTAATTAAGTTGGTTGAATTCATCTGAACTTTTAAGAAATGTTCATCTCAGTTAAAACCTTTCCAAATGTTTATTGGTCAGTGACTGATGACAGGCGGATGTAATCAGGAAGTGTGGTGTGAAGTGAAGAAGGAAGTGTGGATTGGAGTAAAGAGACTGCTCAAAACAATATCCGTCTCCATCCGTCTGCGTACTCCTTTTAAGAGTGAGCCGACCACCACACATCGAATCCTCATGTTACACAAACAATTACAAAAAGGTCATAACATCAAATAAGATTACAAGGCGCTACATGAAAATAAAAGGTTGTCTTGAGCAAATAGCTTGTTTATTTCAAGAGCTGCTGGGTACTTAAAACCCAAAACACGATTACTTATAAACATTTCACTGGTGTCTCCAGCTGCATCATGGGTAAAATACATTCCAGTAGCAGCTGGTTATCAAACCCCCGGGTCAGACTGGAGATTCGCTCTAAACCAGACAATAGTTCCAAAATCACAAAGAGTAAAATAAAGAGTATCTGAAGGTCAAGTTGAAATATCAACATTAAAACCCCAAATAAATAGTTTATTTGAAAAAGGCTAATCTAAGCACCAAATTTACTCATGACAATCAGACAGATGATAGACGGTTGAAAAACCTCTTCAACGCTCAGCAAAGGCAAATCAGGCCGAAAAAAAGGATGTAGATTTTGACACGGAGGTGTGATGTAATGAAAAAACACAGAGTTGAATTATAGGAAATGTAGGATGTGTAGATTTATCCGATGCTCACGGTTGGACCTATTTTTTTTTTTCATTTTCTCCACCAAGAGTTATTGAACTTTATTAAAAGGACATACAACATCTGGCTGACTTCATCATCTAAAATTAACAGTAAATGTGGTCTGGAGTGTTGAGCTCTGCTTTGGGCTCCACCAGATCACGTGAAAATAACCGTCTGTTAGTTTCTGGATTCTCTGTTAAAAACAAAATCTTGTATTTATTTTCCATTAGTGTGACGCTACAAAGGGTCTTTATAATTTCTTTAGCTGTAACAGCAGCTTCCATCTACTGGGAAACATCAGCGATGAGACCAATCAGGAGGGTCTAAATCAGCATTTATGAAGACGGAGTTAAGAGCAGCTTCTGTCAAACACTACAGACAAAACACATCTGGTTATATGTGGTAGCTTTACATTGGATTCCAACACATTATGGAGTGGCAAACAAAATGTTCCTACCAATCTGCCCAGTGTAAAAGAAAACTAGACAAGAAAAGGTGACTTTAATTTTCTAACCTATACACTGGGAATCATAAGAGTCGGGGACATAACCTTGACAGTAAACTGCAGAAATCATGCAGCCTGAAGGCCCTACATACTCCATAAGAACAAGAAGAAAGTTCGGCACTCAAGGATCTTGCCGAAAAAAATGTCATTTGTATTTACGCACTGCCGTCTGCTGCACACACACGTTAATGAGCGCGTAGCACGGTCAGAGTGACGTGATGCACCTCAACGCATCACTCAAGTCAGCTCCTGCAGTTTCTGAAAACGGTTGAAGCGAGAAATAAGCTGTGCAGTTGAAAAGTTAAAACACCTGCGGTGAGGGGGCGTGGCCTGTGAGTTCAACGGCGGTGAGTATGAACTGTCCTGCGGGCTCGCTGACGTCACAGCCACACTTTTCTTCTCGTTCCAATGGGAGTATGCGGGGCCCTCAAGAAGCAACAGTCTCCTGATAACGTCAGATGATGACAAACTGTAGCCATTGAAGCTCAAAGTGGAGTCATTTCTGAAAGTGAAAATAAATTAACTCAGTAACAAGCGGCATTTAAATTTACGTCTCAAGGATAACTATTGGCTTATTAAATGGATTGAGGAAACCGCTAGTTTGAAAGTAGCATAACATTGTTGTGAACTCACAAGACCTGAGGAGGTCGGGGTAAATAGTTGTGAAGAGAATTAAAACAAACAAACAAAAAATTATCTTTAGACTCAACGACTAATCGTCCATTTTAACTAATAGTTTGTTTTCTTGTTGCATTGACTTTGTTTTGTCTTTTATCAACTTAGGGCATTGTTATACAACTTTTTCTATCTGAGCTGAGGCTGTGTGGGCTGTAGTGTGTCCCTGCTGAGATCATATCGCCACTCAAACACGAGGCCATAGAGAGTCAGACAAATTGCCACAAGCCTTCACACCTACGGACAATTTTAGAGTCGTCTCTGAATCAAACCAGCTAATCTGTGGCTTGTCCAGAGAAGACCCACATGGGAAGAAAAAATAAACCCTCAAGCCCAGACAGCCTCTTTTTACTGTGATGCAACAGTGCAAACAAATCCATCCTCAGAAGACTTCTTAAATGGCACCTCCCTAAACAAATAACATCAATCATATTCTAACTGAAATATAGAACAGTGTCTCTGTCAAGACTTTGGCCATGTTAATTTTTAATATTAAACATCCTTTGTTTGGTTTTTGTTTCCATTTTTGAAATATGAAAAAAATTAAAATAAAAATCCCATTCGGTTTAAAAGAGACAATCAGTTCTTGACCTGCTGCAATGCAGATTTTTGTTTCTCTTTTAAACTCATTCATCCAACTGCTAAATCACTTTATCCAACTAAGAGTCACCCGGGTCGTACGACAAGCAAACTGGAAAAACCTCGGTGAAGATCCTCATTGCAGAGTGCAGACAGCTTTGAGCTCTGGCTTAAAAAAGTATCATAAAAAAAAAAAAGACCCCCAAAGCTTGAAACCAGGGATAGCCTAGTAATAAGAGAAGCGTGCTCACCACTAGTCTGAATAAATCATCTCAAAACCAACCGGTAAATTACAAGAGCTGTCAACTTGCACATATGCATTCAGATTGACTATAAGTATGTAAATAAGCTTGTCATTATGAGTTTTGTTTCAACCACCAACAGTTTGCTTGTATGTGTATGTTTTTTTTTAGATGGAAGATGTGTCGTCTCACAGCATGGGGGGTACACAGAAGATCAACAATCTGAACTGGAGATCAGGATAACAAGCAGCAAACACCAAGTTTGAAAAACAGACACATCAAATGTAAAAAAGATCAAAAACAGCACAACACAAGTGAAGGAAACAGCACACAACAAGTAATATGCATAAAAATGAGTAAAAAAAAACAAAAAAACAGTATAACTGAATAAAGAATTCCATGTTGAATGACTGTTGTGTTATTTATATGTTGTGGAAAAAAAAAATTAGTCAAATTGCAAGCATGAGCATAGTGGGTCCAATAAAACTGATCTGAAGTTTCTATAGAAAAGAAAAACAGAATAAAAACATTTGACAGCTGTAAAACAGCCTCACAGATGCTGTAAACTAATTAAAAACCACAAAAATTAGGCAACTTCTGTTTTATCTTTGTTGCATGAAATTGCAAACAGAACTATAATGATTATCCAAAGTTGATTGAAAAAACCCCTGAATTATTCATGTGTTCTTGTGAAAGCGGCTCAGTGCGACTCTCCACATGTCGTCAGTGGCATCATGAAGGAAATATATGCGAGCGGGCTGATGGTCGAGAGCTGATACTATTTGTGTCCTGACTGTTTGAGCCTCTCAGTATGGCTGTCAACGTGAATCAGGGTGTCTGTGGGAGGACGGCACATCCATACGGACAGCATGCTGCCTGTGCTCGTTCGTGTGTGTGTGTGTGTGTGTGTGTGTGTGTGTGTGTATGTGCGCGTGTGTTCATGCGAGTGTGAGCCAAAGTGTAAGAGCAAGTATTATATTGATGTGTAGAGAGTAGAGAAAGAATTAATACTCTGGGGAGCCTCCACGCAATAGAGAAGCCATGTTTCAATTATCAGCTCCACCTTCTCCCTCTGTAACGCACGCGCGCGCGCACACACACACACACACACACACACACACACACACACACACACACACACACACACACACACACACACACACACACACACACACACACACACACACACACACACACACACACACACACACACACACACACACACAGGGCAACCAGAATATTGATCGATAATAAAGATACCATGTATGACCTAATCAATGATTTATCCGTTGAAGCTGCATCTCTGTGCCTCTCTTTTTTTTCTTTTTTTTTTTACTCTCATGAGTAGAATCACATTTTCTTGGTCCATACAATCAGAAGAGTTTTCTGTGCTCGTTTAAGTGCAGCCATGAGCGTCTTTCTACATCGTGATATATATAATTTTGAAGAAAAATAAATAAATCTTAATTTGCACCAAATTGAAATGTCAAAATACTCCGATGATGAATTTAACTATTCTCTAAATCTGGGATAGAATTAAAATGATCAGATAAAAAGCTTGTATTATTCAGTTAATAGCAAGTTGTGTTGCTTTTCTCGCTGCAGTACTGAGATGAGGAGCTGTTATCTGTGTGAGGTGTGGAAGTTGGATCAGAAGTGTGTAGTGCCCATCCCTGTTCCCACTTTAAAGGATACAGTTACCAGACATATTCAATTATTTAATGAGTCTAAATCTACCAATCACACCACCTTTTTAACAGGTGGCTCTGTCAGATTCAATATCAGGTGCTGTGTGTGTGCGTGTGCGTGTGCGTGTGCGTGTGCGTGTGCGTGTGTGTGTGTGTGTGTGTGTGTGTGTGTGTGTATGTGTGTGTGATGCCGTCAGACTGTCTGGTGAAGGGTCACTGATCCGTTCAGTTTGACTGCTCTGATTGACGCGCTGCTCGGAGAAAACCTGCAACATTACACCGTCTCTGTTAAAGGAAAACTCCACCAGGAAGGGCTCAGGGAAGCATTTATCTTCAATACAGCCCTGAGAGGGATTTACCTTAAATAGTTCAGCTTTGGGCTGATTTTCCATAACATTAACCAACTTTTTCAAATCTGATAAGATAGTAGAAGCATGTTAATACTCTGCCGAATGCACGAGCATGTCCTCAGCAGAAGGTCAACAGCTTAAGTTGTTTTCAAAAGTGCCTTCTGGGGTTATATGGAGGCCTGCTTGTTACACAGTTCCTGAATAGTTGCATGTTTTACCTTAAATGGCCATAAATATTAGCTAAAGTATCACTAACTATTTACATCGGAGGAAAGCATAATTTATTTCTGTTTTTCTTAAAAACAATATTTGTTTCAACATCACAAAGTCATGAATAGATCACATTATGTTGATTATTTTCAAATGGTCAGTCAGTATCAAGGCACAGCGCAGATATTACAGCGAAAAGAAATCTCCTAAATAATGAGGGATCTGGACACATTTCAGTTATGAGAATTAACAAGAGCGTTTGTTAAATGATTATAAAAATTAACATACAACTCTAAAAATTAACATGAATTATGATACTACAGTTCAAATATACAAAATATATGGTTCTTGTAGAAAATAAAATAGACACATGTATTAAAGTCAAAGAATAAGCCTTGTAGATTTTTTTCAGTTCAGTATTCAGTATTCGTTAGGGACTCAGTAACTCTTTTATTTTTAATTCTTGTTGTTCATATAGACCACTATTTCTAAAACATGCCCTCAAAAGGTCCCTGTGCTCTGGTGTTCGCAGTCGGAGGCTCCTTTTAGGCGAACAGGGAAATCAACTATGATTGATGTTGAATTTCCACTAATCAGAACAATTTCTTTGGCGCCTTAAATAAAACCCCAGCTTAGTTGAAAATAGACTTAATGTTTCATCAGTGTTTGTAAAATCAAAGGCAAAGTCTAATCATATCCCTACTTTCAGGGCTCAAGCTTAAGCCCCCCCCCCCCCCCCCCCCCCCCCCCATTTACTTGCTAGATCATATTAAGACAAAAAGTCAGTGTCTCGTCTGAAAGAGCAGGAAGACAGCTGGGCAAGACGAAATCTTGTTTCTTTCATCTTTATGCAACACAATCAGTCAAGAGAAATTTATGTCATCCTCATTCAGCTTCTTTAGTCTCTAGGGATGAGTAGATGAGGTGAGATCACTCCATCAAGTAAATGGAATTCCTCTCAGAAGAAACTTGAGAAACTGTCAGACTGATGAGACACAATGATTTCACATGTAAGAAGATGTCAGAGCGGACTCGGCTTTTATTTGTTCTGACCAGCACTCTGGTCCCACTAAAAAATGAGTCAGAACGAGGCAACAACAACTAAACCGTAACGACCATACAGTCATTCTTCACATAAAAGAAAACACAGTGAGTCACCTACTGAAATATCAGGCACCCAGTTGCTTCACAGCGTGATTTTATTCCAACACCTGAATGTCAAAACTGCAAGAGCGAGCGAGAGAGAGAGGAAAGTAGGAAATGTAAATGTTGAGACGGGGGTACCTGCAGTTGTTATCAACGGGTTCAAATAATGCTTTGTGCAGTGGTGGAACATATTTGCCAGAATTAAACAAGTCTTCCTACGCTTTACATTGCTATATTTTTTACTAGTATGTTGAGACATAAAGTAGATTTTTTTTTTTGCATTTTAGGACTAAAATTCAAATCAGACAGTGAAGAAATAATTCACTTAAAATAACCGTGACAACCCTTTTTATAGCCATGGTTGACATTCTATGGAAGAAAAACCAGTCTGGATCATCACCATCAAGCACAGGGTGAGTCAAATAGCCAAGAGAAAAGAGTTTAATACCAGAGAACAAAATGCAGCCATGCACACACTGCATGCAGCAGACCTCAGGCCCGGCACCTGATTATGTTTGTGTGATTGATTTAACAATTTACAGACTGACTGATTGATCTCTTCAGTGATTGATAATGAGCTTTCTCCATCTCCAACAACCTTCTGGTTTTACACCAGCCTCCAACCGGAACCCACCACGGAGACCTATGTGTGTGTGCTCCTGCAGATGTCAGCTATTCCTGAGCATGCAAATGTGAGTATTTACAAAGGGAGCATCTGTTCCTGTCTGACGTGATCAGAAATTCCTACATATCTTCCAACAACGGTTATTTTTGTGTTTGAAATTGAACAGCAGGTTCCAGCCTTCCCTCTCCAAATGAATGATGTGTGGCCAAGACCAAAAGAGCTGCTGCTCTTCCTAAAAGGGTCTGGTTTCTATCTGCACTAACAGGTTGTCTCTGTCTCCCAGTCCAGCGTGACAAACATTCACACAGCAGAAGCCCAGCCAGAGAGGGATCATAGTGGGAGCATTAATGAGCACTGCCTTGCGAGGCGCTGGGAGTGACTTTGTGGGAACTGAGCTTTCACTTTACAGTATTTGTTGTTGAAGTCCGAGCGGCTTAAATTGATTCACTCGCCGGGAGGGAAACATGCAGAAGCACAATTACAAACCCAATCCGGTTCCTCTCGGTCTAACTGACGATTTGAGACAGACTGTGCGAATTTTACAGACTGTTTACACATCTCAAGTCACGCGTGAAATCGCAGGAGGAGATCCCCTCCTAATCAACACGCCACGAAAAAACTAAACACACACACACACACACACAAAGGTGCTGGGACTGAGGGAAAGTGACGGGGGAAGGCGTGATGCCCAATGACTCCTGCTGTCTGCGGGATTTCAGCTGAGCGCAAAGAGCGAAGCGCCTCATCCACATGCAGCCTTCAGCAGAGCTGCAATTACATAACTTCACTCTTAAAACTCAGGTTTCGGCAAAAAAAAAAAAAAAAAAGTACAGGCAAATGACACCCCCTGGGGTCGTGGGTGAATAATTAATGAAGGTAAAAATAACAAATGAGCCAACAAGTAGTCTCTGGATCAGATCTGGTGTGTTTGTTCAACTTCAGACGCGTTGTTGCTTTTGCCACCAGCGGAAATTCATTATTTCTGCCCGTCTGCTCGACGCACGGCCGATAGTCTAAAAAAGATGATAACATTCGTGTCTTACCTGCATGTTTTCCTATGTGGTAAGGGCGACAATGATGACTGCTTTCTGCGGAACGTGTCCTCTCTGCGCGGACCCTCAGTGTCGGACTGCCGCTTCACTGGATGCGAAGGAATGCGCGGCGCGGTGCGGCGCGCACGCTTCCACACACCGGGGAGGGGGGTGGGTGGGTGGGGGCGGAGAGAGAGGGGCGCAGCCACGGAGCAAATAACTACATCTGTTCATTCACATTTATATTGCACAGGTGTTACGAGGGTGGCTGTGTATGCATCCGCCTAAAACTGTATCTGCAGGAGGGAATCAGATCCTGAATTAAATGTGCGCTTTCACACGTTGGCACTCTTGCATTAAGACTCAATCTGTATAAACCCTATATGATAATCATCTTTTTTAATGTAGACGTTGCCTTTTGCTGTTTATTTTCTAGCATTCAAGCAATGTGCAAAACTGTAACTAACAGCTTCAATGACTCACAACATCATCTGCCAATGTTTTGTGTATCAGCTTTTCACAACAGTTAGCACACAGAAGAATCTAATTGGACAAGAGATATTCAATGATCACCCGTCTAAAGCACAAAAACACTGGGACATTTCAGAATATGTATCATTCAGCCTCTCTTGTGTTTCTTACCCATGTTTAACATAGGGTGACCCATAATTTGATTTCCCAAAACGGCCACTTTACTTCAATAAAAATATTAGATTCAAATATGCCTAATCTGTATGGATGTAAAATTCAGTTCAGCCTATAAAACAAACTTTCACTATAGCCAAAGACATTAGGACAGGCTTCTCAGAGGTTGCTCAACATGCTTCATCATGCCTGAAATAAAGCATCCATCATGGGGTGTGTTAGCCGATCCCACGGGCAAAGGCAGGATTCACCCTGGATAGGTCGTCAGTCCATCACAGGGCAAACACAGAGAGACAGCTGCACACACATCCACAACCATGGCCATATAGGTTCACCTTCTAATCTCACATGCTGATTTTAGACTGCAGGAGGAAACTGGGAGAAACAAAACCCATTGAGAACATGCAAATTCTACACATAAACATAACATAAACACTAAACATGACACCACTAAAATGATCTCTTCGACAATCAGTGGTGCAAAAATGATGAAACAGTCTTTACAAGATGATAATGAATGAAATAAGGCCTCTTCTGCATAGAAAATCAAAATATATCAAGAAAACAATAGCAGTTTTCAAGCCTTACTTGAACCAAACGTTGAAATTATAAAGTAATGTTCCAAAAAGCTTTTCTATATTCCTTTTTTTTTTTTATCTGTAAAAAAAAATCTGTCAGACAACTCCAGCTCATCCAGAATGCTGCAGCCAGAGTCCTCACCAACACAAAGAGGGTGGAGCACATTACACCCGTGCTCCAATCCCTGCACTGGCTGCCTGTGGGCCAAAGGATTGACTTTAAAATCGTACTCCTGGTCTATAAAGCTTTGAATGGTCTCGGGCCTAAATACATCTCAGATTTATTTGTAGAATATAAAACCTCCAGACCTCTGAGGTCCTCAGGAAGAGGTTTCCTCAGCGTTCCTCGAGTCAGAAACAAACAAGGTGAAGCAGCTTTTAGTTCCTACGCTCCCCACCTGTGGAACAAACTTCCTGAACACCTGAAGACTGCTGACACACTCACTTCTTTTAAATCAGGACTTAAAACATTCCTATATGCACAGGCTTTTGAATAAACAATAGACCCTACTTACTTAGAAACTAATCTTAATAAATCTCTTACCTTTTTATTATACATTATTTGTTTTAATGTATGTCTTTCATTTCTTCTAAAGCTTTAATGTATTTATTTATTCTGTATTTCTTTAATTTCTGTTATTTCTTGTAAAGCACTGTGAATTGCCTTGTGTTTGAACGGTGCTCTATAAATAAATTTGCCTTGCCTTTTTTTTAATAAATCCAGCTTTAATCTTGTTTTTCTTAATGTAATAATAACAATAAAGCAGTAGCCTCACAAATATACTAGATTAATAGACAAAATATATTTAATTCAAAACTTTTTGTTCCTGTGAGCTTTGTAGTCTCCATCACCTTCATCAGACCCCAAAACATCAGTGACGGTGTAACATTCTAAATGGACCTCTATAGAATATGAACCCCGAGAACCATTTTGCACTGGGGAATATAGACCCCCCAATAGAATATGGACCCCCCCCCTAATATTTGCACTGAAATGTTAATACATTATAACCACATGATTAAATGTGAACATAGACAACAAAATACAATAGTTAGTGAATAAAACTTTTATTAGAGGTTCACTATTATGGAGTAACAACAGATTCAAAATGCTCACACCTGTTCTTCAAGAACATGGCTTCGCCTGATGGTGCCGAAAGAGATGGCACATCTGGGAGCGGGGAGTAACCCCTTGAAAATGAAACCTATGAGTGAGTTGTCCAGGTCCTCTAGCGCCAACATGAGATCAAACCTTTTAATTAGAATTTAAGTATCTTGAAAAGTTTTCTTACAAATCTTCTCAAACTTAATGACAACATTAATGGCCACTAGAGAATGGTAGTGATGTGTTCATTCTTTCTTCAGTTTATGTTGTTCATGCAATAAAGGACCAGTTTGAAAATGAAGATATTTCAAAAGACTTTCCTAGAATAGTGTGAAATCACAACTTAAGTTTACATGATGTATTTGATTACATACCAGAGTAACTAATCCCTATTGCAACTAAAGAATCAGTGATATATATCTTTGAAGATGTTGTTTATGTTAGAAATATTTGGATTGATCAATTTCCTGGTCAAGAACATTTCAAATGGAAAAAAGAAAAAACCAAACTCCCGTGATGAGCGCTGATATTCTCTGAGACCTCGACGAGATGGAAATGTGAAACTGAGGAGAATCAGGCAAAAAAAACAATCAAATGTTTATAAATATGTTTTTTTGAGAGGTGGGTTTGTGTAGGGGGTCCATTTCCTAGTCAAGAACATTTATCACAAGCGCATTTGTGTGTGTGTGTGTGTGTGTGTGTGTGTGTGTGTGTGTGTGTGTGTGTGTGTGTGTGTGTGTGGGTCATATTACGTAATGGAAAATGGACCCAGGGTCCATATTCTGCTGAAGGTCCATTTTCCAGGGGGTCCATATACAATACTACACCGGCTTTGCATACAATACACTCTATTTCCCACTTTTCAAGTCCAAGGTGGGAAATGTGAAAGTTTTCCTTCTGTTTCTTAGAAACACAGCACTTGTGCTTTGGCATTTCGTAGGCAGATTAGAAGGCGCCTCTCTGACAAGCCGATTGAGGATTTATTCCACACTCGCAAATGACCTGCCATCATCCTCCGATGTCTGTTCTGTCTGTTTGTGATCATAGCAGAGCATGTACAAGGCAGCTACACAACATTCACAGCAATAATGTTTTGTACTGACTCCCCATGAAATGGAATTCACAAATACTTGTTTGTTCCTGCAGCTGGGAACTAGTTTAGTTACCAGTTGGGTTTCTGGGACTCAGGCAGAGGATCCAATTGCACAACACAGCAGACAGACTCGATTGAAGCTATTTATTGTTGGTCCAGGGACAAGCAGGGTTCGGTAAACAGAACATTAGCCCACTGGGCAAGCAACACAGACAAAGTTAATCCAAGAACAACAAAAAACAAGGATAGGCTAAGATCAAGACACGGAGCTAGACGCAAACGTCTAATAGGCTTGAATGTACACTCCACTTTTATGAGATCAGGCACTGATGCTTGACAACAAGGCCTCACTCACAATCTCCAAAGAAGGTGCTCGATGAGGGAGAGGTCGGGGCTCTGTGCAGGCCAGTCGAGTTATTCCACACCAAACTTATCAAACCTTCACAGAGGCAGGGTCATTTGGATTTAACAAGGGCCTCCTTCAAACTGTTATAACAAAGTTGAAAGCGTAGCAATGTGCATGACAAGGGGACTGATTAAAACACCTGAATTCAGTAATTAATTAGTGTGGCCAGTTGCTTTTGGTCATAGATTATATACACACAGGACGTGAGAAGTAACAAACTGCAACTTAACCCACGTCAGGACTGAACAGAAGACTTCGACAAACACCTGAAATAAGAGGAGAGCACAGCCAATCATGAAACCTTAGCTGACACTTAACATGAAACAAAGGCAGGTCATCCCATCAATTCATCCTATTTTTTTTCAGTTTATATGACGATAAGTTATTAGTGCCTTTTCATTGCTCTATTCAGGACGTTATAACTATCATTTCAAAGCTCCTCGAAACAACAAGTCTGCTCCAGTGAAGTGGTGAGAGGTGGTGTCATTATTCATGACTCCTACTACAAGCAACTGGAAGATGGAAAAATCTAATTGGGTGCAGAGTGAGTTCGTTTTCTGACTTTCTGACTGAACTTCCAACTTTATCATTGAGAATCTCCCACTTTGAACATGTTCAGATGAAACTTTCCCACTGAACAGTTGTTTTTTCCATGAACGGTGGATTCAACTCCTTCTTGTCTCTCACCGATTTCAGCCTCTGGTACAGGCTTCAAGATTTCAACATGTCTAAAGCTTTATTGCATCAGATAGAGATTTTTCACAGCCCATGTAGCATTCATGATGTAGTTTGTACACACATATTAATTATTAATGGCTTAATGCACATTATTGTGTAGGTAAACAAGATGATTTCTCAGCACACATTATAAATTGTATATGTAAGTGGCATGAGCTATAACCTGAAAATGACAGATAGAATGGTATAAAACATGCATAGTAAACGTGTCTTGCAGTGGTCATTAATGCTTCATACGCACTTTAATAAGAGGCCACATGCGGCTTCTAAATGATATATTTCCATAAATGATTTTATGTATCTGCAGTTGCAGGCTCGATATTGTAATTATCACCATTTACGTTGTTGTAATAGCGTAAATTGCTATTTGAAGTATACTGATTCATGTTTGATCACTAACTCTTTTATAAGGAGAGCCTTATCAGAAAGTTGTGCCATGCTTTAAGCTTTATTGATCTTTTAATCTTGTCCTTTCAATTGGGTTTTGAGAATCAAGTCCTCAGAGTCCAAAGAGCTCTCTTTGTTCAGTTTTAGTTTAGTTTAGACAACATAATATGTAAATGCGCTGAGTGAGCCAGACAATATATGATTTTGAGATCGACGGCTCTGCTTTGATGCAGCATTTCAAAAAGAAGTGGTAGCAGTGCGGTTGTGTCACTCCTTCATCTGTTTCCTCCTCCATCACCACTGCAAGCCAATGTAAACGTGTCAAGTAAGAAGACGGAGCCCCTTCCTGCATGCAGACGGGATTGTCATGAGAGTTTTGGTACAGAAATGCAATTAAAGCCCTGCTAGTGAATCCATGTGTGCTTGGTGAGGAAGTGAATCAATTTAGGCGACCTTGGCTCACAGTGAAAGCAGCCCAGAGCACAGAGAGAGAGAGAGAGAGAGAGAGAGAGAGAGAGAGAGAGAGAGAGAGAGAGAGAGAGAGAGAGATGCTAAATAGCAATCAAGCCAGGTCAAGCATCCTCACACATCACGTTGATTGCATAATGAACAGCCAAGAAATGTAAATAGCCTGCAGGATGAATGAGGAAAGGCCATCTGTCTAATAAAACAGTTCCCTATTAGCCACCAAAGCTAAAAGTCATGTTTGCACATGTTTCCACAGGATCCCAACAGCGTGAATGAGAGATCATTTTGAGGAAATAACATATTCACATTATGTTTCACGGAGCCTGCTCTATGCTCACGGCTGAACCATGAATTTCAGGACGCTGAGTGAAACTTGTGGCACAATACAGTGTCGGCTTTTCTCTTGTGGCCGCTGACACACTGGACAAAAATCAATGCCTGCAACTTCCTGAACACACAAAGATTTATTTCTATGTTCCTCTAAGCACGTCCTCAGATCTATTTCTTTGTGCTTTGCTTGCTCAAAAGGTGTATGTTGATTGGCAATCTCAATTCAAAACAACAACGTTAAAATATATATCAAAAATGAAATCTCTGGAGATTTTCTTCACATACTCAGACTTAAACTCTAATTGAGATGAAAAAAACCCAATTGTTGGTTGTCCAGTTACGTCAGTTTGTTAGTCGCACTTTTCTGAAACTGTGTTAATTATACATTTGGATTAGATTCATTTGCAAAAACTGAAATGAGCACAAATTTTTCTGTGTCTGTCATTAAAAAGCACATTTAATAGTGAGGCTGCGGAGTAAAATTAAAATGGAGCTCGTGTTGTTGTGTTGTGCCTTGTGTCTGTGGCAGTAAATTCAGCAGAGCTGTAGCTGACGCTAAATTCTGGTGACATGTTGTAAAAATTTGAGTTTTTCAAATCTCACTGTGAAGTGGTTGATGAGGAAAACAACACCCAGCATTGTGTTTTAAAAGATGTCTCTTATCCACTGAGTCAAACCTTATTGGATGCGGATGTACAGTTGTTCAAATGACTGAATTCCCTGTGTTTATCACCCGTACTGGAGTTTCATGCTGCATTTTTTCACCCAACACATGAGCCATGATTCTTATCTTTATGGGTAAATCTGATTTGATTCAAAGCATGTCTCTAGTTGTGTAGAACACCGAATTCCATCTTGCAGTTTAAGTTAACTGGAGGTTTAAAGGCCTCAGGTCATCTAAATGAAGAAGCATGAAAAACCTAATCTACCATTGCTTTTAAGGTTGTTACAAAAGCTTATCTTTTGAACAAAGGTAAGGTTAATTCATAATTAGTTTACAAAAAAACAATCTTACCTAAATGTCCTCTCAGCCACAGCGTTTGGTCATTTCGGTAGATCTTTGATAAAAGATGTTTTTTCGGATTTGACCACTCAGTCCATTCATTGGAACAAATTTGGGGTTCAGTGTGTCTTGCTCAAGGACATTTCAACAGATAGGGGATTGAACCAACAACCTTCCAACTGAGCGAAAACCTGAACCTGCTAAAGAGCCATTGTCGCCTGTATTAAATGAAGGATAGTGCACCTTTTTCTAACCTTCATCACGTTTCTTGTCAACAAAGCCAACAGATGATGTTAAATTTCAAGGCACTTAATATTTATACTCAGAGAGTATTCATGTTACAAGCTGGAACCGGGGTCACATTACAACATGACATTATTGTTTGGGAGAAATTAAATGAACATCTATCCACTACCAAAACTACAAGCAGTTCTTTTTTTTTGTTTCACAAGGCCAAACACACCTGCGTACTCTGCTACAGCTCAGTTGGAAAAACAAGACCTCTGAATGGAAATATTTCCACGCTGTGAAAGTCTGAAGTCTGAAGGTCAGCGGCAACTGTTGTACTTGAAACTCTTATCTATTAGGTGACTTTTAACAAAGTGGATTTTCATAATCTCAAATCTGTCGGCTCTATCTGCACCTCCTCTCTACTTCATCTGTGACACGCTTGTTTACAAAACCCATGTGCGCGCACGCACACACACGCACACACACACACGCGCACACACACGCACACACACACACGCACACACACACGCACACGCACACACCTACTCTGGGCTTTGTACTACATTCAGGTTCAATAACTCATTCATTCACCACGCACGCACACACTTGATTTGTCTTCCTCGCAGTGAGAAAGGATAACAGCTTTCACAGAGAATGGCTCAGTAGGACAAACAATCAGTGCCTGGGTCAGCTCCACCTGAACTCCACCAGCTCACACACAATAAACATGATGGAAACAACTCTCAGGGATCGACAGCACCGCTCTGATCCCTGTTGGGGGGGCGGCTCGGGATATCTGATGGTTAAAATGAGCCGTTTGCTGCTGGTCCTCCCCAAAGTCTTTGCAGAAGAGAAGAGAATGTCTCAAGCATCCAGGAAACACCTTCTATGAGAGGAAGAACTGGTTTTGAAACAAAACCATGTGTGCCTACAACACAGAGTACAATACAGTGTGTCCAACAAAGTGGCATCATTACAAATTATTTTGGTGACATATCCAACCAACAATCTTCATCAATTTTATCCTTTTGAAGCAAAGCAATGTCAATTCAGGACTGTTCCTGTTTTTGTTTGATAGTTTGTGTTTCCCCTTCATGCACAGACATTTTCATTGAACATGTCCACAAATCACACGATAAAGTTTATCATGCTGGATATACAGAAAATGTTCACACAAAGGGACGTTCACTCATCAGATTTTGTCATGTTGTCATTTGCTCTGGACATACCCACACCTACAGTTGAGAATGTGATGAGGCAGCTGTCAAATAACAAGCATTTCATGTTACATGAAAGCTCATAAAGAGAAGAGAGAAGGCTAATGAGGAAATAGGAAGGCCTTCAGAGACAAATATAAAAGATAAAACCACTTACATCATCAGATAATGAACTTACACAACTTATTGCAACTTGCATGGTAGACTTGGCCACCTCTTACACCGGATGCCCTTCATGCTGCGACCAGGCTTGAAAGCCACACATTCAAGGGCGGGACTTCAGCTGATGTTTTACCAAAACATTCATACATTATATTGTGTATGACTTTCTCAAGTGGATCTTTGCTATGTTAAAAACAAACAAACAAACAAACAAACAAACAAACAAAAAAACAAAAAAACCCGGCATACTTGATTCAAAAGAATTATTTGATAACAAGAACAAGATTACACCAGAATAGTTGGGTGCATTAAAGTGAACTAAATAAAAGACGTAACTGTGTGATCCAGGACTCATCCCATCATGTCTCAGTGTTCATTCACTATAATCTTTCAGAGCTCGCCAACACAGATTCTTACTAAACTTAGAGTAGTCTCATTCATTGCTCCAATGATTCTCATCATTTTCACACTCATCAAACATTCAGAGCATCCTCTTACCCTCTGGCTGCTCTTTGAACCATTTCAAAAGTCATTTAATATTTTCCTCTCGCCAGTCTGACCTAAAATAAATAAATGAATAAAGTAAAAAAAACAAGTGTTGAAGCTGAATATTTGGTGTAGTGGGTTACATTCTCAGCTTTTTCTGTCGTTTGCATGTTCTTCCAGTGTGTGTGGTTTCTGCAGGTACTGTGTTTCTCCCACAGTCTAAAAACCTGAGTCTGAGGTTATCAAGTGACTATAAATTGTCCAGAGGTGAATATGTATGACTCTGTGTCTGTTTGCCTTGCGAGGAATTGGTGACCTTTCCAGTGTTTATCCTGCCTTTTCCCATAATTGGCAGAAATTGGCTCCAGTTTTTCACACTTTCTCTTTAATTAAAATCGTAAAGTGGTTTCCTGTCCCAAATGTTTTCAACAGTGGGTCCTGGAATTTAAAAAGTGACCCCCAAAAGAGAGTCTATCTCCACAGGGTGGAGTCTGTCTGGAAGGACTTCATGAAATTTGCATCCACTAAAGGTCATGCAGTGTTTTCAGTAATCTGTCTGCAGAGTTCCTTCAGAAACAAGTGTACTGAGAAAAAAGTCATCTGGTTAGAAGGCAAATGTTTTTTCTCCAAATGCTGATCTTTCTTCACTTGGACTCATTCACTTAGCATTTTGTTATTTGGCAATATGAAAGCACAGAACAACCTAAACTATTGGCACAGTGTTGTATATTTGAACCAATTTTGAGACACAACCATAAGTCGTATCAGTTTAGAGCATTTTAAGCGATCCATTTTCAGATGGAGGAACTCAAAGTGATAAATTTGGTCTAAATGAACATCATTCAAGCAGGCAACCTGAAATTCACATGGCAGAGCTGCAGCAGGGTGATACTACTGGGTTATTTCACCATATTAGTGCGACACAACTCAGCAGCTTTACTGGAAAACATGAACAATTTAGACAAGGTCAATTGACTTTTGGCTTTTATTGTTTAAATGAGGTTTAAATCAGAGGCTGATTGGTGACATTTTCATGTTATTTTGTGTTCTTCTTCCACATCAACGAGTTGATTTCCTCCCACAGCAGATTAGCCACGGATTCGATTTTCGTAACTGTAAACTAATGTGCACGGATCAACGCCGCGCCTGTCGGCTTAAACCCCATCACCATGGAGGCAGGGAGAGGTGGTGGATGGGGTTTGATCATCAAAGCACTGGAAAATCCTGTCTGCTGCAGGCTGAGATGGGGAGCGGAGATTCCCTGAGAAAGAGCCTCGCAGATGGAATGATACAGTCACTAATTTGGCTTCCACCTCTGGAAGGAAGAGAGGATCACACACACACACACACACACACACACGCAGCTCGAGAGTAATTTGCCCCTCAGAAGGATTTCATGTTTCTATGGAGAAGAATGTCTATTTTTAGGCGCGATATAAATAGATCTTTCTGTAGCTTCAACGCTTGCATTCATGTGAATATACCCAGCAGCCTCTCTGTATATGTTATCTTCTCATGCCTGTGGACTTCATTCTCATAAACAGATTCATGTGTGTGTGTGTGTGTGTGTGTGTGTGTGTGTATGAATGACAGTCAAAAACTTGAATGGTTTACTGGGGGGGAGAGAGGACAGCAGAATGCAATTTGTCTCTGTGACATTAGTGCTGAGCTGTGTGGTCTTGCAGCGCGCTGATGCTCAGGATGCGGGGACAGCGGAGAACAAGGGAGGAGTGCCTGAGTGTAACCAGCAAGAGGTTGTCACATTCATCAGTAGCATTTCCACGGAGGACAAATTAAATCATTAAAACCTTGGCATTCTAATCGTTGCACACAGGTACAATGTGGCGTGAACACGAAGCTCAGACAGTTTGGTAATGATTTAAGCTGCCGTCGCTAACAAGGGTCCTGCTGAGACACCCAGTTGATCTTTGTGCTTTCAGAAGTTGACACAAAGCAGCGGAGGGACATCGGCGACTTATTGTCGAGGCAAGATAGAGGTGAGACAGGACACAACTTTGTAGCCGTGGAAACAGTTGCTAAGTAGCAAAGTAAGGCATCCCTGGACTGAGGGGGACCGAGATGTGATTGTGATTGGGTGGAAGACGCAGGAAAAGAGAGCAGAGAGAGGAAGAAATCCTGTGAGTTTAAAAATCTTTAATAACTCAATGGAAATCAATCAGTTCTTTTTTTTTTCTTATCGTTTAATGAGGATTATTACTAAAATATAAATGCACCACAGCAGTTACTGTCACTTACCAGTAAAACTAAAATCTAGACCAATTGTTTGGAATTTTTGAAGAAAAATATATTTTAAGAACAAAAACAAGAGAAAAGCAAAAAAGAAGTAGAACCAAGAAAAGCAGTGGAATTATACTTGTTTGATACATAAATGTCCATTAAGACTTGATTTGATGAGTGTGGGGGACTCTTGTTTGTTTGATTGTGAAAGTTTATCCAGTTTATCCAGTGCAAAAATGAACGTTGTATTTCAAATTGAAATGTTTTTAATAAACAAAATAAAATCCAGATGGATGACTGCTTCTCACAAAAAGATGTACATTATAGCATTTAAGAATTGATGGTGATGCTGTGACACTTGAAGGAGTAAATGACCAGCAAATTATGAACTTTTTGAAGATTATATGAAAGATTGTTATCAGCGACCCAATTTTTCATCAATTTACTTTAATGAAGAAATAACTGTGACAGTTCTTAAGTCACATCATACAATTACACATAAATGTGAATAAATAACAACTTATTGTTTTTGCTGTTGATGCTTAATAACCACTATGTAAGGAAATATTTCTCCAACCTGCAGTGAAACACACTGGTGTGATTCCCAAACTGTAAGCATGCCGTTTCTCCTTCTTCCACTCGGCTCCATCTCATCTGCTCTCTTGCTGCTCTGAAACATGAGTGACAGAAAACAGGGACAAGAGGACATCACATTAATATGCTAATCCATGCGGGGACGACTTTAACACGTGGAGCATCGTATGAAATACATGTATGTGAACTGTGAGGCATGGCGTGCAAAATCAGAGCTGAGAGAGAAGCAAGAGGAGGAGGGTGATAGAGATGTGCTGCAGACTGGGAGTTATGACTGTGTGCATGAAAACCAAAGAGGGAGGTTTGTGCAGGGGGGGGATCCCCACATCCAGAAACCATGCACAACCCCCCCCCCCCCCCCCCCTATAAATCCATCCATCTTAAAACCTGAGAAACAGAAAACAATTGTTACTCTGAGAGAGTTAACAGACTGTCTGAAGCAGGTGGATCGCATTGTGAGTTTAACTGTATGACTTTGCAATGTTCTGTCCTGCTGGCTCAGTGCTGGCATCAATAATCCATGCAACTTGCTCTTGCGGTGGGACAGCAGAGCACCGAGGGCTTATGTAAGAGAATGTCACATCAGAGCGTTGGGATTGACCCTCCAGAACCCAACCTGACTGACAAGAGGCCAGAAAACCACACAAACATGTTAACAGAGGAGAAACATGCAGGCTTTTATCCGGTCAGCAGGCTGCGTGGCTGTACACCACACATGAACGTCAACTGGAAACAGACATACGCCGTAAGACTTTGACATCTTTAAACATGCCGGCCCGTTCCCTGTTGTTTGATAAGGTTGATGGTGTCTTCGAGTGATGTCACTGGCATCTCCTCAGCCTTGGTGACCCGAGGGACGAGTCAGAACAAGCTGCTTTCTCCCGTGTTTCAGTGAATGTCCCGCGTCAGTAGATTCCCCCTGCCTCGCAGAGAAAGACAGAGATAGACAGGCGGGGAGAACGTTTCATCCCATTCCCCTTATCTGCCAGGCCAAAATCCCCTGCCTCCGGAAAGCAATTTAAAGGCCAGGCGGAGACAGAAGAGAGAGCGAGGAGGAGCGATGCAGGAATGCAGCCTCATGATAAAACTGTTTCACTTGAATGAGGGTTATATCCCAAACCAGTGTACTACACTGAAAGTACATTCAAATAGAAAGCAATCAATTACTTTTATAAAACCTCCTCTTTTAGAACATTATTTCCACTAATCCAGCATGTCGTACTCTCACAATAATGTAGGATTAGAGTGTAAAACGTACATGTATGACAACTGAATGATCATTCAAAACAATAAAAACATGATTTTATGAATCAGTGAATATTTCTGTATTTTCATGGTGAGTTGTTAAGTGTGACTGTTTTGTTCATTTCAGTCAGAGATCAACATGAAGATCTAACCAGATGAACAGGACATAAACCTACAGGGCGAGAGACGCAGGTCCACTGCTCTGTAATGTCTCTGACTGGGTAGTTAGTGTCAGAGGGGAGTGAGCTGGTTACAGTACCACTGCCAGCGTCCAAAACCAACTTCTCCCTGCTGGAACCTGAGTCTTCTACCAGGCAGTACAATGTTCAGCCTGAAGGGAGTAAAAACCATTTTTAATTTGCATGTGAGATTACTTTTTGTTAGAAGATGCTCACAAAGACAGGCCACACAGTGGTGTAGTGACTATCACAAGTTCATCACAGTGAAAATGCCCCAGGTTTGATTGTGAGCTCAGGAGCCACGGTATCTTCCCAACGTCTCCTCTATGTTCATTGTTACTCTTAAGCTGACCCCAGGTGTGATTGTGTGTCTTTTGTGTCCTGTGATGGCCTTCACCCAGTGTCAGCTGAGATTGGTTCCAGTGCCTCACGGCAAAGAATTAGATCAAATGTACAGAAGATGGATGGATGATTATAAAGAGTTGCTCACTGTGTTTGAATAACGAAAGTAATTAATGCCAAGGGTGCAAAGAGTCACTTTCAATACTGTCTTTTGATTAAATAAATGTGTTTATCTTGTAACCTGCCTTTTCCCCATTGCCACTGGAATCGGATGAAGCACCTTGCGACCCTGAGTTGGATAAAGTGGTATAAAAGGTGGATGGATGGATAACATCTATATCCTGCACCACAATCACATAACAACTACGGGATTATTTAATTCAATACAATAAATATTTTGATGTTAGAATGAACCAGACCTTTGCTGAAAGGCAGCGACATTAACAATAATGTGCAGCTATAATTCTCTGTGTTTTATGATGCAGTTAAAGTTACATCTTGAAGAGTCCAACTGCTTTCAGATATCACCTTCAACATGCGGGCTTGGAAATGCCGGGGCCTCTGAGGCATCCGTGCCCAATTAACGGACGGACCACGAGAGAGGCACAGCGGCAGGTTCTGTCTCCAGGTCTGTCACTGGAAATCTCTGCAGGGAGACATTTTGGGAAACAGGCTTATCAGCTCTGTTGCTGAGAATGTGGTGATCAATACTCTTATGTCTGCACAGTGAGTAACATGAGGAACTGCAGCCGTCTGGCAGATTTCTCAGCACAAAGTTTAGAAACGAATGTAAACTGTCCGCCGAGCGCTGTCTAAACACACTCTGAAGCTCTTCAGCTTGCTGTCACTGTCACCATAAACCAGCATTTTGCAAAGACTATTTTGCGTTGAGCTGCTCGTTAACCAGTTAACCAACTAGTTCCAGCCTGTTTAGCCTTGTGGCTTGATACTACCAGATGGAGTAAAGAGTAACTCAAAGAAGAAGAGGGGTAGTAAGCAGCAAAACAAACAAAACAACACAACAAAAACGGTTGATCTGGGCAGCTCCCCGGCGGTGCATGCAGTCTGTCTGAGAGGCAAGTAAAAAGAAAAATCACTAAAAACACAAACCCACAAAAGGTACTAACCTAATTAGTCAACAGATCGTCCTCCTATTGTTTTGATTTGTGCAAATATTTACCATGTGTTGCTGCTATCAAATTTAAAATGAGCCAAAACGTTGTATGAAATGGTCAAATGTTGGATTTTCTTTCAATGGGCCAAAAAATTTGGTTTGTAAAACTTCAAAACCATTACATTGTGTTTGTATTTACATTTAACACAACACCCCAAGTTTTGGGGGATTTGGGCGAGGTTGCGAGCCTGTACATATCTGATGTGAGACATAGAATTCCAGGAGTGTCCTCATGAACAAACTAATGTCAAAACTTTACATTGGCGACACAGAGTCACGTGGTTATAGGGTTACACATCTTTCGCACAATCTGGACTACTGTAATACTTTTTGAAAATACAAAACAAAACAAAAGAAAAAACAGAAGCATACCACAAAAGTTATACCATCGATATATGTGAGAAAGGAACTGAGATACACTTTTTACGTGCAGCTCTGACTCAAAGATCCATCGTCTGACTGGCCCAGTTTTGTCGAAAGCAGCTCTGGCCATTAACTCAAAGTTACAGCTCTGACAGTATTATGAAGCACGGCTGATTCTGCAATTCAGAAGTGGAAACCCCAATCAGGTCGGAGCGTCACTGCTCCGCTCCAGGACATAATTAATCTTAACCTTGATGGCAGTGCCTAATTAAATATTGAGGCAGCTTAAATGGCTGCACTGTCACTTCGCATTATCAGTCACTTCTCCGGATGACAGTGCCTCGTCTTTCCTGTGCTCTGCGTCTGGAGACAAACACTTCTCGCCTTATCTGAAGCAGCGGCTCTATCTGGTGAGCCAGCAGCAGGCTTATTGTGCCGTACAAAATAAAACAGTGCAAGTGCAGCAGGCCTCGTCCGTCTCAGGAACGTTTCAGCACAGAGTGAACGGCAGCTGAAAGCTGGGGCGAAATTCTCCAACTCGTTTGGATACACAGGGTCATCGAAGTGCATTCATCAAACACAGCTGACGTACAGAAATCCATACAAAAAATAAAATCTGCTCATCCGGCTTCACGGTGCAGGCTCAGCCCTTTCAGCTGATGAATTGTCAGTTAAGAGAGGAGGCTGAGATTACAATGACAGGAAATCCACTGTCATTTTATAATCTACTCTTGTCTCGTCCACTGCTGTGTGATTCTGACACGACAGGTAGGAGCAGAGTCAGATATTCCAGTGACAGCGGGAAAAATGTCTCCTTTCAATATGAGGGAGTTCATTCAGTTTGTTCACTGACCTGCATGAGTTCAGACCCGGAGCTGTGAAGGTGCTCCACTCTAATAACGCGGCATTATGTCCGTGATGCACTGATGCAACTTCACTCTGAAACTGAGCCAGACAAAATGCCTCTTTATGAGGAAGAGAGGGGAAAAAAAAAAAAAAAAGCTCTTGCGGGGAAGGTTGGTGGCTTAGAATGAAAAAAGAAGTGACCAAATCTAAAGCATTATTTAGTCCAAAGACTGAGCACACACAGCCGGGCTCGCGAGGTGAGGTAACAAAACATGCCATCAGCACTTCCAGAGCACACCCATTAACACATATTTGTTTAATACAGGAAAGAAAAAATCTGAAAATTAAAACAAACAGTGAAAGTGACCTCAGCTTGTTGCCAGGCAACCATCGAGCAGCACAATCCTCCGTAAAATGTTGAATGATCCTTTTTACAGTTCGTTTTTCTATGCAGATCAAAGAATCAATACCGAACATGTTAATTAGTGAAGGTGACATGTGCTACATGGTTTATTGTCATCTTTATAGATACGGCAGGCCATAGCGTCCATAGCGTCCATAGCTAATGGCTTTAAATAAACAACAGCACTAAATCAGTCACAGAATGTCATGACTTTTTGTTTTTAATGATTCAAATGGTAATCCTTTAATATCAAATGGCATTAAAAATTTGAAAATGTGCCTTTCAAGTCGTGATACATCTGTACAGAAAATGCATTTGTGGGATGAGCAATAGAGCAGGGTTCCACCCATGAAAGACTTCAATAGCCTCTCTGCCAATGCCAAACAGCTCACTCTGCTGTTGCATTTTGTTTTATGCACTGGACGTCTGAAGTCTGAAGAAACCAGATTAAATGTGCATTTGAACATTTTTTTCATCTAACAAACAGGAGCTACGTCACCGAGTGTGGAGGAGCCATACAGAGACACAACCCCAACCTCACACACACCCAGTCACCCACACAGCCAGCTCTGCTGCTCATCCTACAAATGTACTTTTCTTACAAACTTTGCACCATATAAAAGGAGAATAAACTGGCTTTCTCAGATTATTATTGTCTTTTATAGGATGAGTGGAACTCCTACATTGGTACAGTGCAGCATGGAGGCAATCAGCATGCTTCACTGCTGAGACGTAACAGAAGTTCAGATTGGTGAGAGAGCATCGAAACTCATCTGAACTGTAAGTCGGGCCTCTGTTATCTTCGTCTGGACATCGGCCTGCAGACCGTTTTCAGGGTTGATGTCAGGCCAGCAGGTCTGAGGATGATGAAGGTCAGTGATACCACAGTTGGAAAGGCAGCTGAGAAGAGTTTTGGCCCTGCAGACAAAGTGGAAAGTAATCGCTTGGCTGTGGCTCAGTTGGTGGAGCGAGTCCCTTTCTAATCCTGAGGTTGGTGTTTGTATCACCCCCAGTCCAGGTGGGACCATATGCACTACTTTTGGGCCAGACGTGGAGCCCACGGTTTCTCCCCATGGTGTTCCAACACCTTGGGTCATTACTGGTTTGTGATTCTGTGAAAGATATGTAAATACAAAAGCTCATAGAAGGTATTGAGACGACTCAGGCAAAAAGAAAAGAAAAGAACTCTCTGAGTAAAGTCTATTCATCATTGACACCTGCCAGAAAAAGAAATCAGCTATTAAGCTTCAAGCAAAGAAGAAGAAAATCCATGAATATACCCGACAGGCCACTCTGCACTTGATAAAACACAAAGAAGCAACAGCAGCAGATGAAATGTTAAACCTCCTATGAGTTTGAAGCTTGGATTGGGAGCTTCTGGAAGACTGCTTTCCAAATCAGGAGAACATCACTTCCTCTCTTGTACTTTACGTTCTGACACCAGCCTCAGAATACTCACTCAGAATCTCCCCCAACGTCTTCAATCAGTTTAGTCCAAAGCCCTGCTTCTATTTCCCTTGACAGAGTTTATGCTTTTACTCAAGCTTTCTACGACCCTACTTCTATCCAGCACTCTGTGAGCCGCAGCCCTTCCACCGATGATCTCCTGTGGCTCCCCCTCCTCTTCTGAACAACTGCAATGTCAGCATTCTTCCCCATGGCTGCACTAATGTGTGCTGAAAATGACCCACACAGTAAATCCATCATATTTATGTCACATAACTACAGTCCCAATCAAACCTGACAAGGCTTATTCCAACATTTTAAAGACATTTTTTACAAATTTTATGCTGTTTCAAAGATTAGATTAGACTCTAACATATGAATATTTTTTACTTTTTCCATAATAGTGTCATTATCTGAGATGCTGGGCCATCAGAGGAAATGATAGTAATGTTGAGAATTAGATGTAAATGTGATGTTAACGACAAATAAAAAAAATAAAAAATCTAGAGCAAAGTTTAAATAGCAATAAAAAAAAGTATATTATATAATAAAGATAAAATACCATGGGAGAATATCCCCCCCCCCCCCACAGAGCTTTCCCAATGGGGAAAAGGAATCCCCTGACTCCCAAACTGCACCATCTGCCCTCGCTGAAGTTCTTTTCCTCAAAGTTGCAGCAGGAAACACGTTTCAGCCTAATCATGTTCCAGCAGGATAATGTAAAGTAGTGAGGAGAGTCAGACTGGAGCCAGATGTGTCTGCCCATCAGATTAAACCTCTGTGAGGATTAAACTGGTCTGACTCTAAAGCTCTGACTGCAACACACACACACACACACACACACACACACACACACACACACACACACACACACACACACACACACACACACACACACACACACACACACTGACCTGCTGTGACAGTATCAACCATTTATGACGGTGTCAGTGACGCAACTTCTGTGAAACAGCGCGAGGCGTCCAAATCCTCCCAAATACAGCCAAGGCACGAGCACGCAGGTTTGGACAGATTGAAGGAGGTAGGTGGTGTACAACTATGTTATTTAGCTTTTCAAACACACACAGACTAAAAAATGTCAAAATGTAAAATAACCCAAACTCACACGTGCGCGCACAGGTCAAAGTAATTGGCAATCAGAATTAGACTAAGGTTGTAAAAGTGCACCATCTTGTGGTCACTCCTGGTTATTACATGAAAAGCAGTTCTAGCGATCTTGTTGACTTGTTGAGTGCAGCACACACACACGGCAATCGCTCCCCAAAGACAATTACAGCTAATACACTGTTAAAAATTTTAAAGTAATATTTTGTATGTTTTTTCATTTTCAATGCATTTTTTTCTATCCTCGGTTTGGACACATACTATTGCTGAGATTCATATAATTTGTCTGTTGATCCAACTCATTTTCCATCATACAGTTTAAACCTGTTCAGGGCTGTGAGGTGCTGGAGCCAAGACCTGATAACTTAGAGCAAGTGCAGGACATGGACAGTCTGTCACAGGGCAAACACTGGGAGACAGAAAACAACACAAACTCACACTCACATTTAGCATCACCAAAATAAACTCACATGTATGTTTTTAGACCATGGCAGGAAACGGAAGTATCCAGAGAAAAACCAACACAGACAGTTGCATATTTGAGTCCAGACCTTCTGAGGCACGAGTGCTAACCACTGCGGCCTCAAACCATCTTAAACAAAATCCACTCAGCACCAGTGTTTTTAGGAAATTTCCCCCCATAGTTACACGTGTTGTGTTTATACACACACATACATAGTGTATCCTCTTGTGTGCAACTATCCTGTCTTTAATCATCTGTACAATGTGGAGCTGTTGCTGTGATGACCGACTTTCCACATGTGGGATTAATAGTCTGATCTAATCTAATGCCTGCTGCTTCAGCTGAGACAATTCCTGCACGTGCGTTCCCTAATCAGCCTTAGCTTGGCTCTGCTGCTAATGCCACTTCATAAGGAATCTTTCACTGCTGCATCACTAATCCCAGGTCTCATATGGCATTTGTAATCTGAATAAAACACTGCAATCCCAAGAATAAATTGGAAAGAAATTACTGTTGTTGCATAACAAGTTCACATTGAACTGATAAGGTCATTCTGTAATGTCAGGCTGCACTGGAACGGGTCATGTTAGATGCCACTTTGCACTTATGTGCATAAACATTTATCTTAAAGAGGGTGCCATAAGTTTATAAATATCATTTAATCTCGTCATCATCATTATCTCATTGACAATAAAGGCCACTCTGTTTGCACTGGTTGACAGCACAGCAGGGTGTTGGGAGGCAAAGGAATGATTAAGTTCCCCTGACTGAAAGCTTCGAATGAATAAAGATCAAGACACTTAATATATGTGGTCCTGTTAAATTGAATTTTCTCATTTAAACAGACATTTAACAAAGCCGATTCATTTCTAAACTGATGAGTGGTGAAAAGAAATGGTTCAGATGATGTACAAGGTGAAAATAAAAAAATAAAAAGCACAGAAACAGCACTTGGAAACAAATTGAATCATTTATTCTTTTACCGGATTGGTGAATTTAAAAAAACAAAAGAGAACATGGGATCATGCGAGAATCCACAGAGTATTTACAAGTGTGTTATCTACAAAAAGAACATATGGGATGTTTGAAACCTGCTTCCAGCCCAAACAGGAAGAAATAGAGACAGGGACTCAAAGCCTGAGTGAGCGCATGCTGAAACTTTGCATGTCTGAACTCATTTACAGAAGAATTCAGTCGGAGGATGGATACTGCAGCCGCGGACACATTAGACGTGAGGGGATGAGAAACCTCAGCTTAAAGCGACCGCTGACCACATCTCTTCTGCCCCCGACTCACTCAGGACGAGTCCCGGTCGCCTGCTCTTCTCCATTCTCCCTCTTCTGGAATGACAGTAATAAACCTAGGAAGTCTCCTCATCAATCTTCGGTGCCAAGTAATATTTGACGTGCCCCATGTCAGCGATCTTGTACTCAACCACTGTGAATAGAAAGAGGTGAAAGTGTGAGCGGTAAGCATGACACGACGTGGTCACTTAAGAAGATAACCAGTCCAGCTCCTACCGAGGGGGATGTCAGCAGACATGTTGAGGGTGACCGTCTTTGACAGCGGCGTGGCTTTAGTGAAGAAGTTCAGGTAGTTGAGGGCAAAGATCAGCTGGACGGGCTCATTCATCTCAATGGTGACCTGAAGACCAACAGGGATGAGGATGACACTTGTGCCCAAGTAAAATGTACTCAACACAGAACTGCAGTCAACATAACTGTGATAAAAGTAAAATTAATGTCAGAAGTTCCTCGTGTACAATTAAGAAGGATGAGTCCACACACCGACAGATTCACTGTTCGGTTCAACACGCTGCCGCGATTCGACTCGTACTCACAGCTTCCTCCTCTTTGTCCACGTTGCTGGTCTGGGACAGCTTGATGTTGCCTGTGCCCAGCTCTCCTGATGCGGAGAACTTGACTCCATCCTTTGCGCAGGAGATCATGACAGCGTCACCGATCTGGGACAGGTCTCGACAGATGCGGGCAAACTCCCCAGAGGGCATCTTCACCACACAACTGTACTCCTGCTCCTGTAGACAAACGCAAAGAAAGACGACAAAGTCAGGAACACTGTGCTGAGACAGGGGAACATCTTGAAAGGACATTCAAACTAATTACTTACTGGAATACCGAGTTGCTCCACATCCAGATCCATCAGCTTCATCTCATAATCCGACACTTTCTCCTGATCTACAAAGACAAACGTAGGGGTTCATGAATCAAACTGTTCATTGGGACACAATTCATAGTTGAATCGACTCGGTGACAAAAACTTACTGAGGGTCTCAAATACAAGAGCAAGTGTGTCTGCATTGTCTTCTGCTCTGAGAGTGATGATGTCCTCGTTTCCAGCACACTTTAGGATTTTTGACATGCTGGATGAAAGGAAACAAAAAGACTCTTACAACCCATAAACAGATCTGACGAGAATGAAAAACCTGAATGTAAATCTTGATCCCATCAATAGACAAATCATTGTTACACCAGAGGAGAGTGTGAACCCAGATAATCAAAGTCTGCTAAGCAGTAGTGGGTTTAAAGTAAATTAGACTAAGCTTTGTTAATGTAAAAAATTTTAAAACAAAAAAACTATTTTCATTATTTCCAATGAGTTATAACACCGTCAGCTTAAAAGGTCATTTAAATCACAAAGATAAATGTAATGTCACGCAGCTCATGTAAACACTTGTTTACTGTGCTGCTTTACCAGCTTTAGTATTTTAGTTTGTTAATGAATCGCTGTGGTCTTTCATGACAAAGGCAGAGAGGAGCATCCGGAAGTGGATGTTCCCGGGTTTAACATTTCCCGCCAACTCTCCACCAGTGAATTTGGCGCTCAAATGACGTAAACACGTAACGACGTAGCGGGCGGCGCTTCTGATGCGGCGCCAAAAGTTTAGTAAAAAGCCATATATCCCGGGTCCGCGAACCATTAAAGCTCAAATTTGAACATTTAATGAGCGAGACGTTCGTGTTCGGTACAGAATGAAGCATGTCAGTTAGCTGGTGAGGAGAGTCACCAGGACAGGGACATGCCCGGGCATTTCTCCCAAGATGGCTTCCCTCTCTTGCCAGCATCACTCAAGAGTTATAAAATCGCAGCTCTTCACTTTGTTTTCGTGGCAACTTTCCGATACAAAAGCTGCGAGCTGAAGAAAGTACTCTGTTCTGTCTGTACGGGTTAGTGACGCGCTACTGCACCTGCTCAGGTTGACCCCCATGGCCAGGTTCCTGTCGCAGCGGTACGAGTCGAAGCCGTCGTGCCGCAGGGTGAGCTGCACCAGGGAGACGTGGGAAGAGTCCATGCTCTGCAGCGAGATGCCGGACGAGCTGACGTCCCAGCAGGCCTCCGTGATCAGGTCCTTCAGCGCCTCCAGCACCTTCTTCAGGATGGAGCCCTGCACCAGGCGAGCCTCAAACATGGTGGCTGTAGATTTGTTTTGCTAAGCGTCTGTGCGATGAAGAAGACTTTGAGCTCCGAGCTGCGCTGGAACTTCAGGCTTTGTGTGACGGGATGTCGGAGCGCACGACGCAAAACGCCAACTTCACCGCAGCAGAGAAGTCTGTGCCGAATGCGCGCGCTGGCGTCTGTTTATAATAATTCTGCGTCATTGCGTCACTTCCGCCGTCGTGATGTTGACGTCCAAAGCCATAAAAATATGGGCACTGGAATCCGCCATGTTGGTGAGGTAACCTCAAGACTAACGACTCATAATCAAACACGAAGAATGACATATAAATGAAATTCTTCATTAAACAGAAACTGTAACGAGTACCGTCTTTCTGATGAGTTTTTGTCAAGATAACGTGTTTTAATTGTACTTTTTACTGACAAAGTGCATCGTTGCCTGAACCGGTGGCTTTAACTTGAATTTCTAAGTTTCCCAGATGTATCCAAATTGTTCCAGGTAGCTGATGCTATGATATTTGGTTTCCATTTTTTGCTAATTAAAGACGACATCTAACGCCATGGACAACAATGACCTTTCAATGTCTGGGAGAATACACTACTTGTACAGTATAAGATGTTCTCCTCACGAGTCTAACAAGCCAGCTCCAGTTAGATTTATCTCCCCAAATTATATGCAAAACTGTAAAATCACACCTTCACTTGAAATTTAAACCAAATCTGCTCCATGAAAGGGTAGATGCTCTGAATTACTTATCAAATCTAAACTGAGGATCAAATCAAGTTGTATTCAAGTCAATGGTGTCCATGATGGACATAAACAACCGTTATCTCTGTTGATAAAGACAATAATTAACAAGTTAACTATCCAGCAGGCACCTCAGAGTCAATGATACAGTTCGTAGCCAAACTGTTGTGGCCATTTTAGTGATGAACCTGAGTCCTGCCATGGTATGAGCATGATGATGGATAGAATGTTTTTCATTAAAGTAGTAAAACTTAGTCAACATACATCTTTATTTTGACCTTTTTTACCCAATACCCTTCTAGCACACCTATTTTTATCAATCTAGTTAATTTCCTTATTTATGTATGACTTACTCAAAAGGTTTCAAAGCAGTTGAAATAATTACACCTGATAATGTACGTCTCTTGTAAAAAAAATTAATTCCACGTGAGCGACATGATGAAAACCAATTTGTTTTTATTGATCAACTTGAAACTTAGTTTGGCTGACAGATGGAATCAAATCGCACAACACAAAATCTCTGGTCTTTTCCATGCACACACAGACACCCATATAAAAGAATGGTATTTTCAAATGGACATTTAATCCCCTGAGACAGACTGATTTAGGAAAAAGAGACTCAACTGACTTGATTAAGATGTGAAAAAAAGTTAAGAGTTCATAGAAAAGTTAAAGATGAGCAGTCCTACAGAGGAGCAGTCAGAGGTATTGGGGAATGTTGGACAGAACAGATTGTATTATGTGTTGTGGCAGGCATCTCATTAATATTTGGACGGTTACAACTTTGTGTCAGCTTGAAGTGCAGAGATTGTAGACTCTCAATAAGATCCATTTAGAAACCATCAAACAGGGTGTAGTTGGTTGCCATGGCGAGGATGGGGGCTCCCGTCGGGACACCGGGAAAAGGACCGCTGGAGCCAGCGATGTCGACGTGGGAGTACGGCAGAGGTGCACCAGAATCCACACCATGCTGTGATGAAAATCAAAAGGTACTAGTGAACCACTGCACTTCATTATCATTATTAGCACTCGGCACGGTGACTTGTGGAGACGAGTGAGCACCTTGTCAAGCCCGGAGGCCATGATGAGGAAGGCTGCAGGGGTCTGATGTCCTCGAGGCGTGGCGGAGGAAGGCAGGTTGTTGCACTGCAAAATATCCTCATACTCGGACTTGCCCTTGTGGAACTCGTAGTCCTCACGTCTGATAGTGGACACTTCAAACACATCGCCTAACACCTCTCCGGCTGCACAAGAGAAAGAAACAACATGTTAGAATAGAATAACCCTTCATATAGCAGGAGAAAGGGGTGGGGTGGGGGGTGGGGGGTGGGGGTCACATCAACCAGCAAGTGTGAATATTTTTGTTGACTTGGTGCATGTTGTGAATATTTAATTTTTTAGGTACTTGACACAGCTACAATAGCACCATCTGGTGGACACTCTTGATACTTAACTCCTATGTAACACGTATACGGACTCTGCTTACCCTGGACATCTCCTTCTCATATTATAAAACACAAAGGTAACGTCAGTTACTACTCCCTGATACGACACGATAAAGCCTCAATCATGGTGCTCACATGATTTAATCCAAACAAAACTTTGTTTTTGCAGGCTGCTACAGAACTAAGTGCTCTTTTTTTCCCAAGTGGATGAAAGTGAATTTACCCATCGGGTAAATACACTGAAAGATGTCATATATAATGAATTTGCTCAATGTAGAATGAATATAAACTAAAGTTTTCAGCACAATGAGACAACATCCCAGAGATGCTGCTTGTATATCGACCAAAATTCCAGCCATTGCAGTCGCGCAGTACGCATTTGCAAGATAAGAGTCCCAAAGAAACAGCAGGTGAACAAAGAACATATAGTAAAAAGGATGAAAGTAAAAAAAAAAAAAAAAAAACAGGACAGAAAGGTGCTAAATTCATGAAACAACCACCCAATGTACAACAAAGGCATGACAGGGACTTTACAGAGGTTCCTTTAGTCTTCTAATCCAAATATATTAATGGAAGAGATAAGAAGACATGAATTACAAGATTAAATCTTAACAATGTTTCAATAAATAGACAATAAAGACAAAATAAAAACACTGATTATCAGTAAATCAACAATTAATTAACAGAGTAAAATCTCCTTAAATACTGATGCAGATAAATGGTTGTTTTGTTTTCCTACTGTAACAGCTTTGAGTCTGATTTTATTCAACACAGTCATCTGATAATGTTTTGATAAAAACCCTGACGGGTTTATATTAAACTCAGCTGTGTATAAGTAGAAGTATGAATTTAGACTCTTTAGAAGTAAAGAGATTTGCATTCAAATCTATTTGTATGGTTTTCTTACCTTTCTGCCACTGAGCAGCGTTCCCGTTGCGATGAGCCGGTCCGTTGTCCATGATGATCTGTGAGGACAAAGTCCAGACTGAGTTCATTGTCTGCAGTGGTCTCTGCTGTGCTGAGCTGCGTCCGTCAGTCTCTTATACTCACAGAGTAGTTTGGTCCCATGGCCCTGATGGCATGACCAGTCAGAGTGGCAATAGTGAACAACTGAGGGGAAGTCTCCCGGACCGCCTGCAGAGACAAGCACTACCGTCACACGGAGAGGACAGACACCAGGAACATGTGGTGAAGAGGAGAGTCTGACGATGTGCCGACCTTCTCTTTCATCTCACAGAGCAGGTCCACCATGACCATACGTCCCTCAGCATCAGTGTTTCCCACCCTCACCCTGCGACCAGCGCGGGACACCACAAGTTCATCCGCCACGTAACAATCTGAGAAAACACACAAACCCAGCCGGCTGAGAGCAGGAGCCAAAACAATGCTCACACTCTGAGGAGGATTGGAAACATGGACGGTGGCGTTCAACACACTGACCTGCGCCCACGCTGTTCCTCACCATGGCCATCGAGCCAATGACCTTCAGATGTTTCGGTTTCAGTTGGGCTAAGATCTAAAGCGGGAGTGTGAGATGAAGAGTTGAAACTTAAATACTCTGACAATTTATCACTTCGAGGAGCTTCAGAAGACACTTATTAGTATTTTCATTTTTTGCGCTTCAGAGAAGACGTCTTTGCTTCCATACATCTTTTCACTGGACACGACTCAGCAGTCAAAGGAGCTGAGTCATCCTGCGCAGATTTCTGAACATGGATTACTGAAGTGCAGAAAGAGGATGTGGAGGTTTTTCACCTGGAAGAATCCAGCCACTGCAGCAGCTCCACACTTGTCCCGGTGCATCCCGGCCATGAAGCCCCCGGCCTTAATGTCTGCTCCACCTGTGTCGTAGGTGATGCCCTGCAGACACCACACAACAAGCAAACTGCTGATCAAGTAGCACGTCTACACACAAAGGAGGCACTAATTCACCTATAAGAAAATCTTCATGTTCATTAGTGATTATATCTTGAAAAGGTAAACACCGACTGTGTAATTTAGCCGTGGTCAATAAATACACCTTCATGTAGAGAAGTAGCTTGGAGGACAGACACACTCACACACACACAGGACTCTCTAATATTGTCTAAATTCGTCACTATTTACCTAAAAAAAGAACATTTTGTTCATTACTAGATCTCCTATGCCTTTGACAGTGTTACCTACTGAGCTATCCATCCATGCATTTATTTTCTAAACCTGCTTTATCCACTGAATTGTCTCTTGGGTTGGTGCTTATCACACTTGACCGAGGGCAAAAGGAAGGAACACACACGTCCAGCTTGTAATCGAGTTACAGTGAACAATTAACCGAACAAGACACTGAGTCTTCAATAAATGTCACTGAAAGGCGACACTGCAAATGACCACGTCAACATGTATATACGAACCACAGGAAATAGTTGAAAGGCTTTTGCCGGGATACATTTACGCGGTGCCCCACTCAGCTGGGCAGTCACTACATGAACATGTTTGAATACGTGACTAATTTCCCTAAGAAAGAGAGGACTTAGTTCATTCACTGCCTGGGAATCAAAACCTGGTCTCCTCTACGAGAACACACCTTTCCCACCAACATGAGGGTCTTTTGGACGGGCCCCTCTCCACAGTACTGCAGCTTGATGACTCGAGCCTGATGGCGAGGAACACCTACAAGAGGAAAGCGTCACTGAGCAAGAACTCCGATGTCATTCAAACATCTAAATCTGTCAAGAGGCCCAAGTTAATAGCTGATACCCAGAAAAGACAGGTTATCTTACTGTTGGCACAGCGGTTGACTGCGGCCAGACATGGATACTCCTTCTCCAAGGTCTTCAGGTCACTCACCACTTCCACCTGTGAGTGAATGAAAACACATTTGTTCTGGCTTAAGAGTCCACTGCGCAGAAACGACAACTATTGTGGACAGGGACAGACTTTTTTTTTAATACAGAAACCGTGATGTGCACTATGTTACCGTCACACGGCTGTCCCTGAAGAGCTCCTGAACATAATCAGCCACACGAGGCGCTGCCATCCGCTCAGGGTCCGAGCCGCCAATGTCCCGATATGCCAGCCTGTGGACCATAAACAAGCTCAGCCAGTGACGGGGTGAACAACGTAAACCCAGAAATCTTAGCGGAGAACACGGTGAAAGTGTTTGACCCACCGCCCACTCTCCAGAGCATTAGCCAGCTCCACCAGCTTTGCTCCCTGAGCCTCCTGCGCTGCCCACAGGCCCAGCACACATGCCTTGAAGTCACTGGGTTTTACGTTCCCTTCTCTCACTTCAATGGGCTTTTGGGGGAAAACAAGATAAAGAGGAAGTGAGTTTTTACATTTGTAAAAAAAGAACAACAGGTTGGCTGCTGTGAGTTTCAATTTCAACTTTAAGTAGAAAAGACAATACAACAGTATGTCCATGAGAGACACAATAGAGACAGATTTGAGATGTATGATGATAGAATATGTAAACAATTCAATGGAGCAGAGTTTTAAATATCCAGACTTTTTGTATACAATGTGGATAAATGTGCAATAAAATTGTCCCCACAAAAAAGAGCCCCTGCCACTCATATTAAACTGTTCTAAATTGCTTTTCACAATTGCTGAAGCACAGGAACTTTCATCCAGGAGGCATGAAGTGTGCAAGTCTCTATGTGCAAAGTGTAATCTGCCACTGTCCCGCACAACTAGCATGCGTGCATCAGGAGCAGGACAGAAAATAAATACGCGTCATAATTCAGTGTGATATACAACCAGCAGGACCCAAGTTAGAATATGATTCTGTGGCCACATGGATGAACGCATCTATTTTTCCATATGGACTAAATGGCAGTCAGCAGCAGTCTGGGAGGCTCACTGTGGACAGACGGATTGAAGGAGATTTGATCTAAACACTGGTGCAGTAAATCAGAGCTGAGGGGTCAGCCTTCAGGATTACATTGAGAACACAGTCTTCCCTAAGACAATAAAGTTCTAAACTATTAGCAAATATAATCTGAACTGTGCTCCATCAGCCAGAATATACCTACATGTAAGGATGATAATGATTCTCAAACAAAAACGACATTTCCATTGTTTTAATCTCAGATGTATAAGCCGATATTAATGCATATTGAGCTTAGAGGATGTCTCTTCTGAGCAAACAGCTGCACCAGCTTCATCAGTTTCAACCCTTGGCTCCGGAAAATGTCAATCAAATCTCAATATTATGTATTCATACAGTGACTATCACTTGGATATTTAACATGCTGGAAGAAGAGAACAAAATGCGCAGCATTGCATGCTGGGAGTGTGGAAAGGCTGCGCAAAGTAACTTCTCTCAAAGGAGAAAAAAGTTAAATTAAAGTGAGGCCTGATGGAAAAAGTGACTGAAGATATCATGAATATTCCTTTGATTTTCAATACAAAAGAGCCGTTTCTCACCATGTAGAGAGCATGTAGGGCCCCAAGTGCAGCAACCAAGGTGCTGCTTTTGTAGTCTTTGTGTGGTGGGCACACCAGCAGGGGGCGCTTCATGCCCGCTTTCAAAGCCCTGAAATAAGAAATGAGTGAGGCAGGAAAATGATAAAAGGAAGCAAATCCAAAATGTTCATCTCCCATCAACTGACCGTTTGATGCCTTTCTCCGCTGCATCGCTGAAACGACGGACGTCGTCGTAGTCGCGGTTTACGGGGCCGGTGGCAGCAAACACCAGCCGGTTACCAGGGAGACCAGGGACCTTGAGGACCACCACTTCCTCCCCGAGGCCACTGTCCACCTATAGTCAACGCAGAAGCACAAGAGTAAAACAGATGAGTTATATCAAATGTTGTTGGTTTGGCGGCAGTAAAGCTGGTATTGGTCACTGCTTGTTTCAGAAGGACGATGGCCTCAGGTCTTTCACTGCTGCCACTCACAACCCTCATGTCAAAGCATGAAACACTGATCCCTCACATCCAAGTGTGATCTGTGTGTGTACAGAGACAAATCAAGCTGAGGAGGGACAATAGAGACGTACAGAGCTGTAGTCCTGCAGCGGGGCTTTGAGACACTCCAGCTCAGGGGGCAAGGTGTCATGGCCCTGGGTCACCAGGACGATGCCATCAAAGCTGGAGAAACAACCAAACAACCTCATCAGGTGACACTGCAGTCGGTTTTGAAACTAACATGCCAGCAAACCGATAAAGAAGAAGTGTTTCTGCTGATACTCACTTTTGGTTCCTGAGGTCGGTGGTGCACTCGATGGGCTGGACACTGCACAAAGACACAAACTGCCATGTCAGCATTTACAGACACAGTTAAGTCAGGATATCACCTACTGAGTGACGCAACTAAGAGTCCTCAGTTAGAGATAAAAGACTGGGTCAAAGTGTGAAAAACACTCAGACCATTGAGATCTCTTACATGGAGAAAACCTTCAGACTTCATTCTTCTCTGTGTATTTTGGCAGATGATGAGGTGGAACCAGAAAATCCATCTCTTCATCTTTCTGTTTTATGAGTTTGCAGTGAGAGTAAATCTGTCATTACTTTATAAAGTCTTATCTGGAAAGACCAGTTCCAGGGTTTTTGGGTATCATGTGACAAACAGAGGTGTAGTGAAAGTGAAATCAAAGCAAAAAAAATTAAAGGAAAAAAAAAAAGAAAAAAAAAAAAGCTGTGTGGCCCCCTTTAATGTAAAATGATGCCAGATATGGATGAAACACCGTGAAGCAACAAACTGGGTCACATTTCTTTCAGATATGCATGAAAGTAAGACATTCGGCGTATGGTTAAAACAAATAAACCAAAACGTCAAATATCCAGGAGGAATAAATGCATTTTGTGAGAGTTGTGTGAGCAGCAGTGGATTAAACAAAGCAGACAAAGCCGCACGGATTTCCCGTCATTTCATGCATAAATAAGCGGGCGTGCGAACACGAAGCAGAAATAAAAGCAGAGGATTAAAATAAAAACAGATTTAAAGAAAGGTGGCTGTGGATCTCACCTGGTGCACATTTTGTCCTCCTGCTCTGCTTTCTTCTTCAGGGTGAACGAGGCAGCTGAGCCGCCCTACAAGGTAACGTGACCGGTGGGTCACGTGACCCGTCCACTTACTACTTGTGTTGCCTTCAAAGACACAATCAGCTCGGAAACGCGGCACTCCAGCATTAAACTGCTCTGCTACCTCAAAATGAAGACAGTTTTAACTTCAATAAGTAGGTTTATGGGTCTGTCAATGAGGGACATCTATGTGACACGAGTCTGTTTGATAGTTTGAACAGGAAAAATAAAGATTTGTAATAATATGGTTATGCGCTTGAATGTTGCACGGGTATATGGGAATTGTAGTTCATTGAGCTGCTTCGACAAACATAAAAACGGCAGCATTAATATAAATGTATCATCGACATTACATTTAATATTCTCAGAAGTAAAGGTGTCGGCTACTCAATTAAATCCAGTTATTTGTTTTCGACTTGTCGGACCCTGCGGACTACAAATTCGCGACCGGAAGTAGTTCAAGTGTAGTCTTGCGTGCAGAGCTGGAAGCTGAAGAGGTGAGGTCTGCCTGGAGAGAGTTAACTTGTGAGGGTGCAAAGGGCGGCAAGAATCTGCAGGTTTTGGAGATGCCCTCGTGTTGTTACTGTCAGTTGCACGCCAGAGCTCCAGCAGGTAGGCGCGGTTTACCAGCAGCTGAACTGATCTCCATGTTTACTGATTTACAACCCTGTTACGTTATCAAGCCTCGAGTTAACCTGGTGATCCCTCAGGTAGACTGGTCAGGTGTCACCTGTAAAGTTTGCAAGCCTCTTCTCAAGAAACCTGTTTGAGCTGTGCTCACAATTCAGTGTTTTTATTGAGTATTAGTGGAAAAAAGAGTGAACTTAATTCATGTCTCCACAGCAGTGTCCCTCGTGCAGAGCTGTCAACGTCAAGTTGTACTTTAATTAATGGAACAACCATTTAAACAGCCATACAACTTGTAAATCTTACCTCAAAAAAAGAAATACGTTTTGCTTTTGACAGAACTGGGTTTCAACTAAAACTAATCATTTATTAATCTACTTTTGGGAATTCCTTTTCACCCCTGCATTGACCAATCTTATTTCTCAGATGTGGAGGTGCAGTGTTCCAGGGAGCTGATGAGGGTCAAGGGTCATGCCCAAAACCCACAATGGTAGCAAGGCAGCTGTGGGATTGAAACCTGCAAATTCCAGATCCCAAGTTCTCTAACCTCAACAGATTTATGTCCCCATAAGTTTGTACATTTCAGAGGAGCTTCTCTCTGGATATTTTCAAATCTGGTTTGTACAAACCCGGATGTAAAAAAAACGCTGCCTGAAATGTTTTGACAAACAATATGATTGATCAACTATCACAACTGTTAATAAGTGGTGAATGTTTGGGGAAAGAAAGTATTCGTAAACAAAGTAACTGATGACCAGGTCAGTCAGGAACAGAGAGATCACATGAAGACTAAACTTGTCAACTTGGCAGTACAGAGACATTCGGCTGGGAAATCTTTAACAGATGTGAAGAAACAAATGAGCAAATTTGAGATTGTCATTGAAAAAATGGGCTCATTCCACAGAATAGAACATGAGAGAAAATACGTCAATGGATCATGCGATCACTCAGTACTGACCCCATATATGCACAAACCTCCAGAGTAAACATTGCATGGAAGCAAACATGTACAGAGCTGGAAGTCTGTGCTGGGATTGAGACACTGGACACATCAGCTCACTCCTACACACTCATTTCATTACCTGTATGGTTACAGTACGCGATGACATGTTTCTGTGGCGTTGGTGTCGTGCTTCTGGGATCCTTATTGTGTCGTTGCTTAATTTTTGCCACTATTTACACGTCTGGCTTTTACTTTGATTGCTACTTTAGAAACAGTACATTGGAAGCCATAATAAAGTGGAGGAACTCTTACTCACATATTCTAGCACACGTAAAACATTTCCGGTACATGAAATGTAAAACTGTTTCCATCTTTTATGATTTATTCAAATTTTTATCCCGATCATTAGTTTAGGGTTCTCTCACTTCTGTGAGAGTGTCATGTTCGGGTTGTACCCAGCATTCATCTGGGATCAGCTGTAGCCGTCTGTGACCCAAACGTGGACAAAGTGGTACAGACGAGAAATTCCTTTGCATGTTGGTGAGAGTATGCGTGTCCTCCAGTGTTTGGCCTCACTTTACTGGTTTGACAAATCAGTCTTTACTTGAAGGCACTAGTTGAATAATACATTCAGCAAGTAGACATTCAAGATTAAATTTGTAACGTCTGATTTATAGTTCCTCTCACCTGTTTATATTTCTTTCTCTGACTTGTACAGATGCGACTTCCTCTCCGCTCCTTCAGCATCTTCAGGAGTTTAATCTGTCGGAGGCAAACTGCAGACGCACACAGGCGAGGTCTAAGTGGTGCAGCCATGCGTCTGGTGCAGTTTCGTTGCCACGGTGACGGCGAGGGCATCAGGGTAGGAGTGGAGCTGGGCGAGGGGCTCAACTTTGTTGATCTGAAGGCGTTTGACCCCTCGGCTCCCTCGACAATGAAGGAGCTGCTGGAGCTGGGAGATAAGGGGCTGGAGTATGCACGGAGGTATGGAGACTTTCTGACAGCCGCTTGGACCGTGATGAAATATTGTGTTGGCTCTTCTCCTTAAAAGGACTCTTTAATCTGTCAACATCCTCCTCAGCTACCCTGCGTCTCTAGCCACCGTCTTCCTCATCTTCACCATTAAATTTATAAACCATCTCTAGTTTCACAACAAGCTGAATCCATTTAAAAAAAAAAAAATTGCTTTCCACCTACACCACCATTTGTTTCACCTGCACTGCTTTCCCACTCCTCAGAGCCTTGGCGTCGGGTCAGTGTGTGGTGGACCGAGCAGACGTCCACCTGCTGCCTCCTGTGTTGGCCCCGGAGAAGGTGGTGTGTGTTGGTATGAACTACCGGGACCACTGCCTGGAGCAGAACGCTCCCATTCCCAAAGAACCCATCATCTTTAGTAAGTTCTCCAGCGCCATCACGGGACCGTACGATGAAATCCGTCTGCCGTCAGAGAGCCAGGTGAGAGCCAACGCTGCGTTTTAAAGAAGTTTCATTTATTGGTGAACCCAAACCAGTCGTGACATTTATCAATTTATATAGAGCTTTTCCACTTCTAGAGCAGTATAAAAAGCACTTAATGTTAATAGTCACATTCAAACCAATGGAGGCGGCTGCCAGTCAAAGTGCTCAGTCCATCCACTGGGAGAAATACGGGGTTCGGTGTCTTCTTGCTCAAGGACACTTGGACAGATGGGGCTTCAAACCTGCCACCTTCCGATTGAAAGATGATCTTTCTTGAAGTCTGGAATCAAAAGAGGAATACTGCTTTTCAGACCCTCGTCTCCACTCAAACAGGACACGACATGCAAAAAAAAAAAAAAAAAATACAAATAGTTTGAACTTACACTGTATTTAAGGCCCATCCATCCATCCATCCATCATTTCATCTAACTCAGGATTCCTGGAGGGCTGGAGTCGATCTCAGCTCCAGCCTGGACAGGTCACCAGGCAGACATTGCAGCTATAGATAATTTCACTCATCTGGACTAGAAAGTGGATTCTCATTGTGAGGTGCTAACCACTACCTCGCCATGCAGCCTGTATTTGAAGTCAGCATGACACAACAAGTAATGCATCTTATTTCAAAGAAATGTCCTTGAGACTTTTCAGTGTAGGACAATAATGACCACCAGCAGCCCACAAAATTCCAGCCTTTATGTGAATGCATGTGGGCTGTTTGCCATTGTATATACAATGCTCAGTGAAAATGACAGCGGTTTGGAGTTGAAGCTCACGTCTGCCGCTTCCTGATGCTCTTTCATCTTTTGTGCGACTGGAGGAGGTGGACTGGGAGGTGGAGCTGGCCTTTGTGATTGGACGCAGAGGAAAACACATTAAGGTCAGTGCACGGCGTCACCTGCCATGACACTGCGATACAGCGTCTATTGTCTGGCCCCCATTTTTCCATTCCATTTGTCACGCAGGAGGAGGACGCTCTTTCTTACGTGGCTGGGTTCACTGTGGCCAATGATGTCAGCGCGCGTGACTGGCAGATGAAGCGTAATGGGAAGCAGTGGCTACTGGGAAAAACGTTTGACAGCTTCTGTCCTCTGGGCCCTGCGTTGGTAACCCGCGAAGCTGTGAAAGGTGAGACCGAGCGCCAGCAGCCACGGCAAGACATAAAGAAAGAGCCGTTTTGTACGTCACCAGCTACACTGAGTTTTACAGTTGAGTGGAAAGTCTCTGTAGCTGATGGGAGTCAACGACCTGTGTGTAATAAAAAAAACAGCCTGGTTGTACTTGTGACAGAGAAAATTAAAAATGACTGAGGGTTACATCAATGGGCTTTATGAGAAAGTTTCCTGGCTACAAACTGGATTTATACACTGAAGACGTTAAGAACGACTGTGAAATATTATGTTGTGACTGACTCAAGACATGAACTCTACGTAACTCATGCTTGTTTAGTTGTATGCTAGATTTGGAAACTTTCACAGCTTTATTTATCAGTCTGGCCAGTAACGGCGGCAAGCTTCTCCAAACAAACCTTTATGGCATTGCTCTCTGAATGATGGACTGTAAAACAATTTTGATTTGTCATTCGGTAGACGCCTCTTAATCTCAAAACTACAGATGTCGATCAGCCTCCAAAGTTAAAGCAATAGTTTGTCAAGTAGCTGTCACACATTTGCAGTGTATTTAATACAAATATTCAACAGTACAGCATGCATAAGATGATGGATATATTATTTAAAAACTTTTTTTTAACATAATGGTCCTTTTACCATTTTTTTAAGAATTAAAATGTGTTCATACGTGCATCTTTGATACAGTATTGGTCCATTTAACAACCTTTGAAATACTTAGAATATTTCAGATATTTACATGCATGTGCAGATTATATGCTCTGTAACGTTTTACATCAGAAAACATGTATTGTGCTTTACTCTTTTTGGATGTCGGCTATGTGAAAACATTTTAAACAAGAATAGATTTCTACCTGCTTAATTGTTTTTATAAAGTGGCTTTCAAAAGCTAAAAGGTTGGAGACTCTGGCTTTGAGGTTTCTTCTTTACTCTATTGCTGTTCGAATGTCTGCAGCTTTGTCCATACACATATATATTTCATAGCAGGGTTATTTAGGTTTGAAGTCACATGTGAGCCGTCACGTTTCGTGTGTTTTCCAGATCCTCACAACCTGGACGTACGATGTGTGGTTAACGGAGACACCGTCCAGAGCAGCAACACCAATCAGATGATCTTTAAGACGGCTGCGCTGGTCGCATGGGTGTCAAAGTGAGTCCAATCAGTCTTTACTAACCGTGCAGACGACGTGTGTGTCAAAGAACTTTTGTGGCGTGAGTCCACATTTGCATAAAAACACCCAGAACTTTGTTCCTCCTCAGTAACTTGAGCTGACAGCGCAGAGCTTCCATTTAAGAAATTATGCAAATCAAGTCATGTAAGAAGAATTCACAAGTAGTAACACTCTGTGAGCAAATTACCTCGGCCCCTCAGACTCGCCGCTGAAAAGACATGCTTCAGTGAAGATGACTTCCTCCAGAAGGTGCAGCCTTCAGCCCGCTGACCAAGAAGAGCTTCTCTACTCCACGGATATTTTTCCTGATGATTTAGGCCTCCTTCAGTCACCACATAGCTGATAACATCTGTTATTTAATGGTGGAAACCCAGGGCACATTTGTACTCCAGCTGTCTTGTAGAGAGAGAGAGAGAGAGAGAGAGAGAGACACATTTTAACCCTGAGGCAGAAATACACCAAGTCCCAGATAAAAGACGAGGAATCGTGACAATATGTAAGATGGCCTTTTTCTCCATTGCAGCTCAAGATTTCCTGAAACAGTCCTCCGACAGTTTAGTTATACCACAGTCCGACTGTCACTATGACCTACAACTACTCGCACACAACGGAAAAGCAGAAAATACAGCACGATCAGCACTACGGCTGAACTCAAAAGGATACTTTGAGATTTGAGACATTTCCATCGTAATGGTTTTCCTCAGTTGGCATCCAAACAAAGATTTTCCCTTGAGCTGTTGAAGATCATCATCTAGATTATTAGTTAACTAGTTATCTCCTGAAGGGGTCTGTGGGGTATAAAATTAACATTATCTTGTCATCTGTTACCTTCGAATCGGTGGAGTGACATCGTGCAGTAAAACCTAAGCGTCTTCAATAAGTTTATGAAGTCTGCGTCACACAGCACAACAAAATAGTGTAACATATTTCTGAGACAGCTGACATGTTATAGACTGTGAGAGGAAGAAGAACATGCAAATTCAACAAGGTATTTTTGTTTTTGGTATATCAAAAAAGAAAATCCTGTTCTTTCTGCACCTCACCTTTGTTTTCGGGTCGTCTCCTGTCAGGTTTGTGACGCTAACTCCAGGAGACGTCTTCCTGACAGGCACTCCTCCAGGAGTGGGGGTATTCAGAACGCCGCCCGTCTTTCTCAAGGTGATTTCATGCGTCACTCTGACAAAAATTAAAATATGTAGAGCTGCGAGTGCACATGTTATGTCTGTAGTTTTACTTTTACTTCAGCCAGAGGAGAGAATGATATATTTTATTCTTCAGAGTTAAAGGCAATGGTGTCGCTGGTAGCAGTGCTTTGTGGTGATATGAATGTAGATTTTAATGAAGTGTTAAAACTGTGCTTTCCTTTCAGAGAGGAGATGTTGTGGAGTGCCAAATAGACCAATTAGGCTCTATAATCAACAGAGTGGTCTAAATCCAGAGAACGCTCCATGAAGGAACATCAGCCATTAAATAATCTACACTGATTGGTTTGATGTTCATGAAAATCACTTTTTCTGGTGGCAGAATGTGCAAAAGCAGCAGGAAATATCTGAAGATGGATGTATAGTTCTTCAATGATTGTGAAGAAGGAGAAACGTGATTGTGTTTACTACAAGAGACTGTAATTATGTGACTCAGCCTCGGTTCGAGAGTCACCGTCGTCACCAGCTATAAAAAAAACATCCATCAGCAACCGCCCACCCTGCGACACCGCCGCAACCGTGAACCTCCTGACTTCTTTAAACAAGAAACATATTTCTAATTATATTAAACATTCAGCTTGATAAATTGTACAGTATACTTTCCCCTCAGACAATTCAGAGAGCAAATTTCTCATAACAAGAAAGCAGATTTCCAGGGATTAAATGTTAATACGTTAAAATATGCAGCCTTCACACCGTTTCTTATATTGCCTGGGAGAAACCTCTCAATAATTACTTTGATCCAGACGCTGATTCATGGACCTGCTTCATTTTTCTTTTTGCCAAAATCACAGGGGTCTGTTTTATTCCCCTTCGTGATAGAGTAAATGTACCCGTTTGCATTTTGCAGCCTTGTGATGAGGGGAACCAGATAATTAGGTTTGACCTCTGAGTCACTTCCAATTTGTGAAATGCTCACATTCAAAAAGAGGCGGATGAATGCCGCACATTATGGAGCCCGAAGCAGTTCACATTTATCCCCCAACAGATGCTGTCTCAGGGGAGTAATTTGTTATTATTTTTTGTTGCCTTGCTAAAGGGAACTCAACCTCCACAATAAAACAACTAAAACGGCAACAACTCATAAATCACGTTTCTTCTGAAGATGCAATGATTGTCCTTAATGTATAGAGAGCAGAAATAAATTTAAGTGATGATGTGTGACAACAATTCTTTCAGTTTCTGTTGATACCAATTGAAACCAAAGCTGACATCACCTGATGTTTTTAGCATAGAACAGCTTCACACATTACTCTGTGGGATCTTGGTACATTGTGTTCTCAATGCAAATAAAATGCAATATTAAAAAATTATTTCCTGTGAATTGTACTGTACATTTTATTTGTATGTAAAAGTTACTGCTTAGCACTATTGTATTTGTCCCACCTGAATACATATTCTCACTTTATGATTATTGGTAGGGCTGTTTTAGTCTATTTTGGTTTTATCCAACTTGGGCTCACAGGGGACGAGTGGATTCCAGCTGAAGGCATGTTATACCCTGGACAGGCGTTCAGTTTATCACAGGCCAAACATGGAGACAGTCACAGCTAAAGGCAATTTATAGTCACCAATTAACCTCGTATGCACGTTTTTGGACATTTTTGGGAGGAAACCACCACACCCCCCGGGAGAACGGGCAAACACAGGAAAGCTCCCAGAGCAGAGGATATTCTCACTTGAATAACCACACCACTACCCTATGGACCTGGTGCTTCCACCACTTTCTACATTAAAGGTTAGTTTTCTCCAGAATCCGTATGTGGTATGGATTTGTGCTGAAGGTTGAGGCTGGTGTGGCGTTCTCTCTGGCTTCAGCAGTGACTTCAGTTCAACACTGGATGGCAGTAGTGTCGTGGCTGTTGGGAGCTGAGGAGCTGCAGCTACTTCCAGTGCTGGACCTCAGGAGTGAGAAACTACTGCACTGATGCTGGACTCCTCAAATATTCCGCTGTAAACGCAGAAATAATAAGAGATGCCAAAGAGAGCTCCAGGTCTCGATCAAAGTGAGGCACATCGATTTGTTTCTGCTCCTTGCTGTCAAAAGGTCTACGTCAAACAGTCTGACACTCCCCGGGTCTGACTCAGCACGGGATGATCTAAATTCAGGAGGAGAACTGTGCAGCGTGATGAGCTGTGTGAAGGAAGCTGTAAAGGATTTAAGTTTGTGTCCATGAAATTCACTCTGTGCATGAGGTGAATTTATGAAATAGTTGTTTATTTTCAGTATGAACTCTGAACAAACATCAAATTAAAGCATTTTCTGGCAAACAGCCTCCATCCCAACGCGAACACAAGTGGCAGCGTCATCCTACGACGACTCCTCACAGCTGATTGCAGGGACTTCATAATCCGCGCCTCCCGCGGCTTTATGCTAATGCTATTACTAAAGATAAACCTAAAATCAATGCCTCATCATTGAAAAGTCAAAATGCAATTAACCTAAAGACACGAGCGCCGTGGCCCGGCGTGCGTCTTCCTGAACAGTGAACATAAGCTAACAGAGGATGAGGTCAGACGCCACAAAAACACACAGCCATGGTGAAGCCTTGAGTCACGCTGCCCGGTTAAACACATTAATTGTAGAGGTACTGGGAGATGAAGCGGTGCAGCCTCTGCCTGTTTTCTGACAACTGGAACAAAGAACTAACACTCAAGAAGACGCCTTCCCTCTGACGCTCCTCCGAAAGGACCTGAATTGAAAATAATGAACACAAACAAAGCGACGTTAGGATGCTCGCAAGCACAATGCTTTATTATTCGCTATCCTTTATTTATGTGGGTGCAGCTTTTTGTTATCTTTAGTCGTGCGCTTTCAGCACAAGGCCAAATAAAGAACAGTGAAGCAATAAAAGAGATAAAAACTAAATCTTTCAAAACAAGAACTCCGAAATGAAGACGGAAAAACAAAGTAGCTGATAAACCACGTCGGCGATTACCACGAAGCAAGGTCTGAAATAATGAGGCCAATTTAGGAGACAAATTAAGGGCCATAATAACCTCTATTTGGTTTCACAGCCAGATAAAACAAGTTTACTCTTGGGTTTGACCTGCAGGTTATTATACCTTCTTGATATCAGGAAATGGAGCCTGGAGTCAGATCCTAAAAACAAGCACTATGATGGATGTTTCTGGCAGATAACCTTGATAATAAACTTAATAATTGCCTCATGAGATGTTTGCAGATATATGGGTCAATCATGCTCTATTTTTGAAGGCAGTGATTCCCAACCCAGAGACGAAGAGGCTGAGACTGTCGACTGAACTGGAAGGCTGAGGGAGATGCCAATGGAGGGAATTTGAACAGAAAAATTGATTTCTATACGTGTAGATGAAAATTCTGCATAACTGCAGTTAAATTTGAAGTCTACTTGGAATAGTTGTGTTTCTCCTCAGGTCTGAGGGTTTCTGCTGCTCCACGTTTGTTTGCAGAATCAGTGCAGATGGAGATAACAGATGCTCATATTCCAATGTGCAAGTCAGACCATTTGCTGCTTTTCTTTCTCGGAGAGCTTGAAAACTGCCTCGGCTTGACAACCCGCCACAATAAACACCAGGCTTTTATCTGCTCTCATCAAAGTTTCTGTTTAATCCTCAGTTCATTCTGCCACAGTGGAGTGTTTTCATATCAGGTCATCTCCCAACCCACAGGAACAAGAGCAATCTGCCACAGAGGAACCCTGAAAAATGACTTTCCTTTCTTGAGTCTCCTGAGAACACAATCATAACCGTTTGGTTCCACATAGAAACAAAACCTTCTTTTACTAGTGTGATACTTTTCATTTGTAATATCTGGTAAGTCGGTATAAATAGGTTGCAAACTTTTAGACTTATTTATTTTCACTACACCGTATCTTATTTATCTTTTTGATTTTTCTCTATTCCACTCTATTCCACCCCTAGATGTTCCTCACTGCTGTGCCCCCACCTGAAATTCACAGGTGCTTTATAGTGAGAAGCCTGCCGCATACTTCAAAACCCGCTCTCATACACAATCAAATTTAGGGGTTTAGGACAATTTATATACATTTAACCAATGTTTGCAACTCCATCTTAAACAAATCTGCTTACTATGAAGCAAAATGAGAGACCGCTTCAGAGCTGAGAGACCTTGACCTGCCTCTGCTTCTTGTGTGCTTGCTCCAGTGAGTGCTCTTGATAAACTATATATATATATATATATATGTCTCCAACATGATTGGATACGAGCATCTCCATTCAGGGGGAGATTCCTTTTTCCCCTGTTCATCTTGAGCTTGAGACTCAACGATATAGATTTAACACACAGGCGGTGATTTGACAGACGATTCAGATAAATGTATGCTGAACTTTTTCCTGTCGGGCTGTACTAAAACCTTTGGTCTTGATCTCAGTTCAGACAGATTTAGAGAGACACGGAGACTCACTCACCCCGAGGTCTATTAGTGTTCGAACAGCGGTGTGTGCCGCCTCCTCTGAGCAGCTCTCTGTGAGGTACAGCACAAAGGGACACATGAATCAAAAGAACAGTCAGATATCCAATCCAGAAAAAAACAGAGCAAAGCCTGTGCAAAAGGGACTGTAATCTTTATGCTGTGTGTTTTTGTGGAGTGGCGTTTGGGTGCTTTCTGATTGTCTCGTGCGTTTTCCCAACAAGAGGGAAGCATGTGATGGGAGTGAGGAAGCTGCTCTACATTTCCTCTCTGCTCGCGGAAGGCTTTGGAACAATACACATCTGATCAGGGGGAAAGACAAGGTGACAAGCTTTTAAAGTTACGGCAACAGAGGAATGGAAGAGCCGTGTGTGTTTTCGGCGGAGGATGTCAGGCTGAGCTCACCGTAGTGCTGCTTCTTCTTATTTGCTGTGTCACACAGATGGGAGTGTATCTGGGCCACAAACTTGGCTTCTGCATCAGGAAAGACATGAAAATGGAGGCAATTACAGCAGCAGAGCAAAGTGAGGACACTCTGCTAAGATAGTGTGTGGAGTCTGTGATCTGGTGACGCGCTATTAAAGTGTGTTTTTCTTTTTTTGTGGCTGGTGGGCGGTTCAGCAGGTCAGCGCAAATCGCTTTAGGGTCAAAGATAAATATTAGAGACACGAGGACTACAATCACCTCTCATTTGAATTCAATAGCTCCTCTCGTGCCTGGAGATTAAAAAAAGAACATCAAGTCCAAAACTTTTATTTATTTCTACAGCTTTTAAAAATGCATATATGTAATCTCATGGAAAGTTACCACGGGACAAAGCCGTGCAAGTCACAGCCAGTGCCATAAGTATTTGAACATTGTCACAATTTTCAGCATTTTTCCTCTGATCACCATCACAATCGATGTGAAATGAAACTAGATGTGCTTTAAGAGGCGCCACACAGCATTAGCGTGCAATGTTTAGGGCTCATTTCAAGTAGCACTTATATTTGGAATGACATCAACTATTAATAGCTCAGAAATGCCAACAGACCAGGAAAACTTAGGCTACGTTCACACTGCAGGTCTTGATGCTCAATTCAGATTTTTTGCTGGTATCGAATTTTTTTGTGTTATTATTCACATTACATTTTGAAAGTGACCTCCATCATAATACTATATGAACGTGATCAGACCCGACGGTTTCGGGCCCCAGAGCGCAAGCGCAGAAGACGCTATTGACAGAAGTAAAAATTGATGGTAACCAGCCATAAAAATTTGCCTAAATCTCAGCCTGTGTAGAAATCATGTTAAAACCGTAAAACTATTATATGTGTGATAAAGAACACGCCATAAGCACACAAACGCACAAAATCAACAAAAGTTAGAAGGTAAGAGAATTTGGCTCCCCAATTGGTTGATACTCGTCATATCTGGCAACACTGGTCAGCCCGTGTAGATCCATTTTCAAGTGGTCGGTAAATACGAGCCGACAAAATCTAGACAAAATAACGAGGGAAAAAAGGAGATTGAGGGAAAAAAAAAGAGCACGGCTTTTAACATTTTGGCGGAGCAAAAAAATCAGAATTGGGTCGCAATTCCATGCAGACTGAATGAGCCCTTACTGAAATGATTGTAAATCGCACAACACCTGACCATGAAACTATTGATCCTGTTACTTTTGCTTCCTTAAAAAATAAAAGATGTGTTGTAATTCCTACACTGGATACCTAATCTTGTACGTATAACTTATAAAAAGGGGCGGTTGGCCTGGAGCAGGGGCGTTCAAACCCGGTCCTTGAGGACCGGTGTCCTGCTTGGTTTAGGTCTCTCTCAGTTGCAACACCTGATTACACCTGATTGCAGTGAGGGGTTTGTTATTGGGCTTTTTCACAAGCTTGATGATATCATCATCATTAGATTCAGTTAAGTTGAAGCAGGGAGAGCGCTAAAACATGCAGGACGGTGGCTCTTGCGGACCGTAGCGGGACACTTCTGGCCTAGAGGTTTAGCACTGTGGGTCCCTGAGCAAGGCCTTTAACCCAGAGCAGCTCCCAGAATGTATAGATCAGGTTAACGACGAACGGATGGGTTAAATGCAGAGAAATAAGAAGTATTCTTACAAAAGAGCTAAAAATATCCACTTAAAGTACACCTGGGTTATCTCATGTCAAATCTTTTGAGGTGCTTAGAGCTGAAAGCCTCTGAATATTAGGAATATTACTGGATGATGAATGCATAGGTCGATGATTTTTTTGATCCTGAGGGAAATCCAAGTCTTCAGTGCTACACACTGAGTAAATGTGACAAATATGCTGTGAAGAAGAAAAGACGAACCAGCCAGAGGTGTGTCCATGTGGTCCAGCGCCAGGGTGGTCCACCGGAGCGCCCTCAGGTGCCCAGCCAGCATACTACACAGGAAGAAGAGCATCTCCGGACACCGACTTGGCTGGCTTATCTGGAAAAGCAGACAGAGACTCAAGCAGGGAGGTTTCAGAGAAGGCGAGAGCTGGACGGGGGCGGGGGGCTGCAGGACTGAAAGAGCATTTTCCACAACAACGAACACAGAGCTGAAGCTTTTTGTCAGGAGAATAAAATACCTCTGTGCCGGCGGCTGTACAATGCTCAAAGTCTGAGAAGTTTGTAGGCTGACAACACTGAGGCTTCAACACTTATGAGAGCATACTTTCAAGAAAGAGGCCTTAGTTCAAAATGTTCAAACCGGTGCCAGGTAAAGCCTGAGAACACAATGCCGTTGCCAGATTTTATCCGCGTATCAAGTCTTTGCAGGTGGCGGGTGAGTGTCTACTGTGGGAATATGACTGCAGATGAAGTGTATCTAAAAACTGCTGCAGCTGGTGGTATGTGACACAACTGAGAAGAACTACTACAGAAAGTGTATTCTGAGTGCACTTCATTTAGTGTGAAGGTGAGAAGTAAAAAAACTACCAATGACAGGAGGAGAGCCAGAGCCTTGAATGTCGCTCTGAAGCACAAATTAGTCAGTTAGGGGTTTTAAAGTGTGGCAGTAGAACAGGGCTGTCAAACTCATTTTAGTTTAGGGGTCGCATATAGCCCAGTGCAATATCTCAATGGGGCCGGAGCAGCAAAACGAAAACTACATAAGCTATAAATTACAACTCAGAATAGTTCTCTTGGTTTAACGTATGAAGAAATAAGGAATGGCTATTTTGCTTGAATTGGGAAGTTAATGTCTTCTTGGTACTTATTATACTAGGCAAGATCTTCCTACGAGCCAGGATGAATCCTCTGATTTATTGGCTTTGGCCCACAGACTATATGTTTGACAGCTCTGGTATTGATTCATGTTGTCAACAAAAACTGCAGCTCCAGAAAACAATAACCCCAAAACAAACAAAAAAACCAAAACACAACCCAACAGTAACCAGATAGAAGTGAGAAGTCTGAGTAGCCACGTTTGAGTCCACTGGAGTTCAACTCTTTCATCGTCGTCTCAGCTGGGTTTGGATTGGTGAACGTGGATTAGTCTCCAGCACTTGACCATGCTGTTTCTTGGGCAAACTGCTCTAATGGAGCCCGGAGGTGTGTTCCGGCTCATTGTGCTACTGAAAAACTAACGACAGTGGCACTACAGAGCAAACCGGATGGAGTGGTGTGTCTCTGCATGATGTTGTGGTTGATCCATGCTGGTTAAATGATACCTTGAATTTGGAGTGAACCTCTGACAGTGTCGCCATCAAAGCATCACGTTTTCACCTTTGGCTTCACAATGGAAAACACATGCTTCCCTTCAACTCCTTGGCGGATCATAAAGACACAGCAGCTGCGACCAAATGTCTCATATTTGGACCAGGTTCCCTGTGCCTGAGCACCTCTCTTTTTATTCCCTTTCCCCTGTAGTGATTTCTTTGCAGCTACAATAAAGGTCTGACTCACTGGGTCTTGTTGACATGCATTGGCTGACTGATCTCTGGGAAGCAGTGATACCGGCTCTAATCTGAGGTGCTTTTAGGTGGCAATTTCAGCAGCTGTAATGAACTTACCCTCTTGCAGGAGGGGTAATTCTTTTGTCTTTCTTTTCCCGGAGCAGTTGGCTTCCTTGGAAATCAGCTTCCTAAGAGTTTGATGGCAACGCTCGGAAAAAAAACTTTTCAGAACTGACTGACCTGTTTCATCTCATTCTTAACATGTATGTGTACAATAGTAGAATAAGACAATTAAATACATACAAACAAACCAACAAGTCCAGCAAGCAAATGTGCTGCTGCACTTGACTGTTATTCATTCATTTGTGCACCAAGCATCAATGTACCAGAGTCTGAGTCTGAGCCATGAGACAAGATGGTAAACTGTAAGGTCATTTTACCCCAGACAATCATTGCAATGAGAGGCTTGTATTCATGCTGTTGTGTTTTGGATCTATGGAACTATAAATGGATTGTTAATCTGCGTTATGAGCACAGCCGGCAGATTATTGAAAAAAACATTTGAAACCTGCATTCTGAACTTTAATGATCAAAAATTATTAAGAGCTTAAATTGGTGGATTTTGTGCTTTCAGACAAATAAATCATAACTGAAAGTACAGCTAACTCTTTGGGACGGCGTGTATGACTTAATATGCTGAAACGAAACTCAAAGTGCATCAGTGAGCCTTAGATCAATAATGCTTTTGAGACTGACAAAGAATGATCAAACTGAGTTAACTACGCCTATTATAACATATGCACGGGGAGTAACTTACAGTATTTGGCAGTCACATACTGTTCAGGGACGTCAAACTCACTTGAATTGAGGCACCTCATACAGTCGTATTTCATCTTAACTGGGCTTGATCAAAATGAGAATAAAACGTGTCGAACCTCAAAGTTTTCCTTCAGTTTTTGTGTGTAAAAAAAAACGAGACCTTCTTGAAACTGTTCATATTTTATGCGCAAAATGCGTTTTGAAAAACTTTCTTGGGAAAGTTTCCACAGTCTGAAATTCTACCTATGTTGCTACACTAAGTTTCTCTTCAGATTATTGTGGAATCTTATCAGCCTTGGATTATTCACCCACCCTGGTGTCATCAGTCCAGCCCCATTCAGCAGTAACAGCAGATAATCGACGAATCTCTGCCTATTCTCAGATCTCCATCTGTTTGAGTGGATATTTAAATAATCCACTTCATCTCATCGTTAAGTGAATAAAAAGATTAAAAACGGGCTGATGAGCTTTCATACTGTGCAGCACAGACCAAAACCTTGAGAACACATTGAGCTCTTTGTTTCAGGCTTGACCAAAAATACAATTATTTTTAAACAATTGTTTACCTTCACAAATCAGTATTACAAAGTTTGGACCTGCAATATAATATCAGACATTCTAAAACATTTAAAATGCCTTTAGACACAAAACTATCTGGTTCTCAAGGCAAAATATTTAGAGTTTGCCAAGTCTTCCCTGTTACCCGAATACCAGGACAGGCATAAGCTTGTGAAATAAGTCAGAATTACAATTCAAACTGTCATGAAAACAAACCACATCAACTTCTTTTTTGTTTCTCATATTTCTTCTTATTTTGAGGCCTTGTGAAGGCCAATTAAGCTCTTTCACACTAGAAAGAGAAGGACATTCCATTATGGAGCGTGTTGAATTAGTGACGTTATGAAAAGGACGGACTTTTACAATACAAAAGACGCCGTTCTGTAAAACAATGTTGCGTGCCCTGAAGTGAAAACTGAAAACCGCAAACACACAAAGGAGGGTGAACGCATACATTTGGCTACTTGATTTAGACTGGATAACTAAATAGTTCCCAATTAAAGAAGGACTTTCATTTGATTCAGAAACTGGAAATCATCTTTGCCATAAAGACTCTGTCAATAGTTTCATCTGATAATAAAACAGGCCATGAAATTGGGGTTCATAATACTACATTATAAATAGTTTAAGAGCATGTGTGGGACCGTTACAGTCTCGTAATTTGAAAATACAGCACAGCAGAATTTATATTATACAGTGCAGATGGTACTGTAAAAATGTTCTGTCCTATCTAGTCATCGCATCGCCACTTTAATATGTTAATTCTCTCTGGGGTTGAATGCTTTGGCCAGTACAGAATACAAAACAGTCTGCAGCAGGTAATGAAGGTTTTGCATTTCTTATCTCAACAAATTCATCCTCATATAATAAAGCTCCTCAGCGTATTCAGTGTCCGTGCTCCTTGCAGTGACTTCTTTACAAAATATGTGGGTTTTTTTTTTTTTGCTTAGCTTGACTTTTTTACAATGAGCTCATTCAATCTGTCAGTGAACAGCTACCATTTAGTGGTTGAGGTTAATTTAATTTTGTGTTTTAACAATTGTTTTGTGAAAGTGTGACACTTAAAAAGCATTAATGCACAGCACAACTTTCCAGACGAGGCCGCGATGGTCAAAACAACAATTATTAATTGAGCTGCATGAGCAGTGAAAACAACAACAACAACAAGCAGTGCAGCAGCTCCTGCATAAACACGGCCAGAGAGGAAAATATACAGATTGAATGTGCAAGAAGAAGGTGCACTTGAAGGCACAATATTTAGACAATCCAAACAAAAAATAGCTGAATCACAATGTTAGAAGAAAAAAATAAAGAGGCATGTAAAGATACCGAAACATGTCAATGATTAAAAATCACTCACATTGTTAAGCTGTTATTTTTCCTTGGTTCAATTATTTTACATTTACTGAGCTATGGGGACTATCTTTTTTTATTTTGCTCATTGGCATGTACTATTTACAATTAACAAATACTCTAGAAAATGAAAAAAATACAAAAAAAAAAAAAAGCATTTGGAGAAAAACACGATTGAGAACAGAATGAAGCTTTTAACACTCAACTGTTTTTTTAGTGAATCTCTTGAGCCGACACAACAATCTCTTTCTTTAGAATTAGTCATTATAGTTACTTATTTTAGATTACTGCCAGGCTGCTTGGTGAAGTGATCACAGCAAACTGAAGCCAGTCAGTAAGGGAGGAGGTCTGGGAGCAGGCTGCATTGTTTGGTACGGAGGTGTTTGGTGTCCTCGTTCAGCACCCGAAGCTGAGGGCAGCAGAGGCACACTGCGTGGACCGAGTTAACAGAAGCGGTCTGAATCGGTAAAGCTGTGTAAACAGTAGGTGCAGCTCTACCTCAGTGGACAGAGCTGAACTCAAAATGAGGGTTTTATTCTGGTGTGGGTGGTCAGGGTTTTACTGGAATCCTTCAGCATAGGAACAGATTTTGAAGGATTTTCTTTTTGTTTAAAAGCTGGTCAGAGTTACTGTCGCCCTTAAATTTTATAAGATATGCATTCACAAATACGTAAAACCCCCCAAAATATGCCAGAGATTTTAATGTCCACATTATAAAAAGTATCCCCACTTAATTTAGTTGCACCCACTTAATCAATCAGTTGTGCAGTGATTTGTGTGGGTTTATGGAACCGGCTGCCCAACAAACGCTTCCAATGGGGAATTTCAATGTTTTCCTCAAGTCTGCATGTGTTTTCCAACAGAACCTGCCCATAATCCAAAAACATGATGTTTTTATGTTTCGATGAATGGTTGTATGGACTTTTTACAGTGTGTATCACCTGAGATGAAATGTAGAGCTCTCCATGTACCACCACTCTGACAAGCATGTACATGGAGTAGAGGTAAATAACCCGATCAGCAGTTCACAAAGAAGACATGTTTACTCCTGATATGACCTTGATATTGTTCATAAATATTTTGTGCCAACCACAGCCAAAGCAGTAACGTTATAACAAGCACTTTCTCTCATCCTAAAAAGATGAAGCACTTCTTTTTTTCTCATGAATAAAGTAGGCAAGGATATTAATAATAATAATAATAATAATACCTGTTTTTCATTCAGTCACACGTACGCTCACAGGCAAACTAAAGTGTTCAGCTTTTTCCAAAGCTTTTTTGAAAGTTCAAAATGTGAATAACATATTTCCTAACAACAACAACAACAATAATACTACTACTACTACAACTAATAATAATATTAATAATAATTTATAGTAATAACATTTTATAATAATATTTTGATAATAATATTAGACATTTTTAGGTCAACTTTATACTAAACGTTACCTATTACCTTCCTCCATGTACCATGTGGAAAATCAATGGGTAGATTAAGAGGCAACTCAGCGTGAGTAATTGTGATTGTGTGTCTTTTTGTTCTGGCCCTATGATGTACTGGCACCATAGACAGGGACAGGATATGGGGTTGGATGGGATGGGTCCAGCCAACAGACTTTGGATAAGGCAACTATAGAAGAGTGGAGGATAATTAGATGATTTGGCAGCATAAAAAGTTACCGGTGTGTTTTTTCACACTGATGTAGAAAACAGGGCAGTTTGAGAGCATCAGAAAAACAACTGCAGAGACTGCATAGAAATCATGATATAACCAAATGAGACCTGGAGCTAAAAAGAAACTCAATGAGAAGGTGAGTTTGGTGTTAATGCTGCACAAAATAACATCACAGAAGAATATAAGACAGTATTCAGGCACCATGAATACCGTGGTGGATGTTCTATAATGCTGCGAGGCTGCTTTAATCCCTCTAGCACTGGAGGCAATGAACATATCAAAGGGATGATGAAATCTGAAGGTTACTTCTTTGGAGAGAAATGTGTTGGCGAATGTTAGAAAACTGAGTTTGAGGGGAATCTCTTGGATCTTTTGAGCAGGACAACGAGGGCAAAGTTCACATCCAATAGCAACAAAGGGAATGCTTAGAAAGTAAAGGGTGGTCGACTTGAAAGTGGCCTGCAAAGAGTGCACAACTAAATGCAACCCAAAACTTTTTGAGAGCAAAAGTCGGTCTCTGCAGAAAGGATTTCTGTAAACGTCAGCGAGCTGATGTGCACCACAGAGAAAGTGCAGCAAGGCACCAGCAGCAGACAGAAGCAAGAAGCAGTAGGTATAAGAGACGTTTGAAGAGTGTATTTATTGTCAAAGGTCCTTCAACCAAGAATTTGTCAAATGTGGCGATAAAGGGCAAGTTTTACATTTGGACTTTTCATGTTAATCACAAAAAAAGTTAAACATTTTTTGTATATTATTATGAGTAGACACAACTGCATTTAAAATTCTGCATTTAATCATTTATAGGGCCACCCGCATTGAACAAGGCAACTTTGAAAGTGCCATTTATTGATAAAAAATTTGGTGCAGGGAAAAACACAACAAAAATGTCATGATTTATTACTAAAATGGCCAGCAATGGCCTACAGAAAAGTGGCCATGGGATTGGAGACTCGCAAGTTGGAATCCCACTCCCAAATGGTTACTGCTGTGGCTCTTTGAGAAAGGCCCTTAACTCCATTTTGTAAATAAAAATGAGATGCACTAATGGAGTAAGAAGTGATTTTCGAAGGCAGACGCAAAAAAAGCATCAGTGTTTATGTGAATTCATGAAAATTATGCCATGTTCTGTCATTTACACAAACTCTACAAATCCTACACAAGTTGCTCAGATTTCAATTTGTGACAACTTATTTTTCATGTCTTTTGTGATCGTTATTAGTTCGTTGGTAGACATGAATAAGTTACCATTACATAGTTACCTGCTTGATAAAGGTTTCAAAATTATAGACTTAACATAATCTTTTTTTTTTTTTTCTCTTTTTTCTTTTCCCTTGTCCTGTTCGGCAGCTTGGGCCAACAATATGATGTGATTGAGAGCCTTCGGAGTCAGAACAGTTTTTGGTCTTGCAACAGGGAGAGACCTGGAGTCTCCTCCTGTTGCCTTCTCCGTCAGAAGTTGGCATGGCTGCCGTACACGACCGGGGGGGAACGCACAAAGAGAGAGAGAAGAGAAGAGAGAGAAGAAAGTCGAGGGGGGAGGGGTGATGGGGGAGGGGGGAGGGGGGAGGGGGGAAGGGGATAACATACAATGTCCTTGTTGTGCTACATATATTATTTGCAATAATCACACTCATCCAAATACTTTCCAACTGTTATTAGATTGAACCAGCCTGAGCAGCTCTATCTAGACAGTAAGATGATTTTCTAGATTAACCAGCCTGAGCAGCTCTATCTAAACAGTAAGATGATTTCCTAGATTAAACCAGCCTGAGCAGCTCTATCTAGACAGTAACGTGAAGCAGGAACATGAAATAACAAAGAGGCAACAACAAAAGAGGAACATGATTTTTAAAGTTTGAGCAAATGATGACAGACAACAAGCAACTTCAGAAGCACCTTTCGTGAGGAGTGAAAGTGTGTGTGTGTGTGTGTGTGTGCGTGTATGTGTGTGTGAGTGCGTGTGGCTTGTCCACTGGGTGTGGCCGGAACTGTTGTGGGGGGACCCGTGGTGACACCCCGGGGTCCGAGGCCACCGCGCCCGGACACCGCCACCCCGGCAGACAGAAGCCCCCCAGGCCCGGGGAGACCCCAGCGAACCACCCCAGAGAGCCCCGCCCCCGCCCAAAAAGCACCCGACGGAGAATGCAGAGAGGAATCCCCCCCCAGGCAAGAGGGGCCCACAAGAGAAGGACAAAGGGCACAGGGCCCCAGGCCCCGACCCAAGCCGCCAAACCGAGAAAAGGCCGGAGCAGGGCCCCCGGGCCGAGCGGGCCGAGAGCCCCCCCAACCCCGGCGGCGAGTCCCACCGCACCCCCGGGAACAGGCCCACCCACCGCCCCCCCCAACCCGGCAAGGCAGAGACGGCCCCAGCCGCCGCGCCCCGGACCAGCCCCGCCCCCAGACCCAGGAAAGCGAAGTCCGGCGCAGGCCCCGGTCGGAGAACAGTCAACTCTACACCCCCAGGAGCCTCATATTCCACCCGCCCCATAACCCCTCCCCCCGGGTCTTGATTGGGAAACCCAACCCATGACCCACCCCGCACACACACACACACACACACACACGGAACGGGGGGGGGGAGTGATGACTCTCGCACCCTCAGGCCGCCGGCCGGGCCCCCTCCCGGCCACCGCGGTATCCCAACCTCCACCAATCCAACAGCAAGTGGAGAAGGAGCACCGCACCCCAGCCCCCCCACAAGCGCCACGCCCGAGGGAGCGCGCCCCCCGCACTCCAGCCGCACTCACCCCGGGCCGGGGCGGGACCCCAGCGGGAGGTGCTGGGGGGAGCCACGTCTCCCGCCCTTCCCCTGCCCTATATGTGTGTTGGATGTATGTAAGGGTGGGCAGACGCAAAAAAGCATCAGTGTTTATGTGAATTCATGAAAATTATGCCATGTTCTGTCATTTACACAAACTCTACAAATCCTACACAAGTTGCTCAGATTTCAATTTGTGACAACTTATTTTTCATGTCTTTTGTGATCGTTATTAGTTCGTTGGTAGACATGAATAAGTTACCATTACATAGTTACCTGCTTGATAAAAGTTTCAAAATTATAGACTTAACATAATCTTAAAATAATCAGCGATGACAGTATTTCATGAAAGATTATTTTTTATTTTTTTGGTAAATGAAACAGGAACTCAACAATTAATTATACGTGCCTTTTTAAAGCCCTAAACCAGCACAATGGACAAGAGAGAAACAGGCTGCCTAGTGAACCTAATGCTTCTACTCCAAAGGTTGTTAATCAAGTGTTTCAGGCTTCAAAGGCTTTGTTGCACAAGTGGGAGGTTAGATATTGACTCAAAACAAATGGCACAACCTACAATTATGCGATCACATTATCCAACACCCCTCCAATAAATAGAAGCTGAGGCACAGCAGGTAGAACTGGACGTATAGCCAGTTAGCGGTTCATTTTCAGACTCCCGGGTCCACATGTCAAAGTGTCCTTGAACAAAACCCCCAATTACCCACCAAGGTTGAGCCCTCACTTAACATGAAAGATTGTAGTGTGTGTGTGTGTGTGTGTGTGTGTGTGTGTGTGTGTGTGTGTGTGTGTGTGTGTGTGTGTGTGTGTGTGTGTGTGTGTGTGTGTGTGTGTGTGCGTCACTTCTTTTGAGGGGACAATAGTTATGGTTCAGGTAAGCTCCCATGAAATGAGAAAGTGATTGTAATCGTGTCTGAAATGACGGGAGCAAAGCAGTGTGTGCGTTTCCATTGTACGTGTTTGTGTGTGACCACGTGAGCCAATGAGTGGGAGGCAAATTGTAAAGCGCTTCGGATAAAAGCCTCGTATAACAGCAGTCCATTTACGAGTCCATATCCCGAAATGTTCTAATGTGAACCAAAAAAACGGAATAAAAAATCTCAATGGCTCCAACATCCGACATCATTATTATTGGAGAGGTTGAGGTGTGAGCTGTGTGTGCACTACTTCTGTTTTTCATGTGTATGTCAAGTTTCCCCGAAACACTGTCACCATTGATGGCAGTGATACCCATTTCTGTGTGGAGCACTGCTCATGTGATGCTTGAAATAAATCCATGGAAACCTGACGTACACTGACCTTGAGCTCACAACCTCAACAAATACACAAGATTTAATCAGCACACCAACACTGTTTTTTTTTTTTTCCCCTGCATGCATCTAAATGCCAACAGAGGTGAGTGAACTGTGAGCTGCAGGGAATATAATTCTGAAAGTGGGCAGCAAAATACCAGTGAGGATTGTGGGTTCAGAGTTCTTGTATGAGACTTGGATATGCACCAAATGTATTTCTGGGCTGCCTACTGTAAGACGTAGGTCAATGGCAGAAATGACTGGATGCTACAAACTGTAAAAAGACTTCTGATTCACATTCAGAGACGAGGTCAAACCCAACAATAGATTTATGAAAAAAAGGGGTTGAATATATTCAACATTTTGGCTTTGGATGCAGGAAATGCATTCATTACACTCATTTAACACAATGCTGGGTGTCGATATGACTGCTTGTTGGCTGGACTGCAACAGCCGGCAAGCTTTATAAATGCAAATGCCTGTCATTGACTGAACGAGTGACTGGGAAATTACATCCCTGCTAAATAGTGCAATTTTCTGTATCTTTCAAAATTTAAAACCCCCAACTTCAAATTAAAAACGCTCTAAATGTTCATTCTGTGGCAATGTGACAATGGAAAAATATGTTCTTAAAGTTGTTAACTTCTGTCTATTGGCCTGTTGTTCAGTTATTTGATGATTTGTGCCAAACAGTAATCAAAAAATATTTAAATATGAAATCCTTTCCTTTTCCAGTAAAATGGTGTTCAATTTCAGATTACTCATCCTGCTCTGATTCTGCAGATGCAGTTTCACAGGTGTTTCCTGCACCATCAGCAGACCTCGATGTGGAAAAGGTTCAAACTGATGGAGTGATTGACGCCAATCAAATGTCAATCAAAATGGAAATACACACAGAAATCACAAAGGTATCGCACATGGTTTCATCGTCCATATTTCGCGTTTAACCTATTATGACCCAGAGGCCATAGTTAAAATATAGAGGATCAACATTTGTCCGACAAGGTCTTTAGGTTCCTTATTTTACATTTAACACTTGCAAGTCTGAAATTAATCCCCCCAAAGAATTGGATTGCTGAGAAGCATAAAGTGTCACAATTCAAATGGTTGAGGCTATTTCAGAAAACTGACTCCCACATATACGTACACCTGCTTCTTACAGAGCAAAACAGATGCCTCTTAGACTTTCTGTTATTCACCAAAAAATCACTACAAGCTTTGCTGTCTTCTACAGTGAAAAGGACAAAACCCTTGGAGACAAAAAGTTTGTCGTTCTCAGTGAAAAACTCATTGGACGTTTGCAGCAGAACATCTGCATTTTGACATGTCGGGAATGAAAAAAAGGTGTTTAATTGATGGTGATCTCTGCAGCTGAGCGTCTCTCTCCACATCAGCGTGCTGTGAGTGTCGCTCTTCCTCAGCGTGGAAGGACTCCCGAGACTTTCACCTCAAAGTCACTTTGCAGTGTTTATCGTTGAAGCAACGGCACCCCAGCTGATGTTTGGTCCCTTTGAAAGGAAGTTGGCAGGGTTGTGTTGCTTTTGAAAAATCACATGCCACGGTCACGACAGTCGGACATCTTTTAAAGCCGACACGGACTCCTAATTGGCATTCGAGATACATCGACTCATCTGTGTAGGTGCTTTTGTAATGGAGATTTAGTTACTTCAAAGTTATCGTCATGTGGTGTTTCTGGTATTGTTTTTGTACGTGCCCGGTCTCGTGTGGGCTTCACCACCACTGAACATTTGTGGTATCGCACAAACTGAGGGCTGCTGCAGAGCACTGCCGTACCTTGTATGTGTACAGGTTTTGCTCCTCGGAGTCAGTGTCGCTGTTGTAAGGGTCGTCGGAGGTGGTCCAGGTCAGAGCTCCCTCCCTCTTCCAGAAATCACAAATGGGCAGATCTTTGGGAATCTTAATGAGAAGGAGGGTAGAGCGGATAGAGGCATTTTATAGAACAAATACAAACGAATCTCAAACATCTCATGACAAATTTAAATATCATTTAGATGATAAAAATACATATAAGCTTTGTGACCCATCATTATCAATACTATTAAACCAGTGATTTTACTCAACAGCGCTAAGTTTGGAAAAGCAAAAAAACAAAGAAAACACTATTATTTATGCCATATATAAAGTAGTGTTGTTAATAACTAATCATTACAAAGTTAGTTTAATTTTCCTCTCCATATAAAGAAATGAAAGAGACAGGATTGCATTAACCACTGTCCTTGACACCTCTAGAACAGCTGCCAGATCTAGGTCGTATGCCTCCACCAAAATTAAACTAACATTAACACATGTCCACACCTTAAAAACAAGGTAGAAAATAAATAGTAAATATTTAGGGGGGAAAAAAAAAGAGTAGGATTTATACAGTTCTGAGTTCTCAAGTTGGATTGTTCAACAATTACATTTTTCAGACTGGGAGGTACTAAAACAACTATTTAGGGAAAATGAATCTGATTCAATCTTGATTTACTCTCAATGAGATGAAGAAGTGGATTAATTTTATGGAGAATCCTGAGCTTTCCACCTTCCTCTGCAGTGATCATTCTACACTGTGTGGTTTCATCCACTTCTTATAAGGACCTGTTTAGAAAGGAGATGTAACACTTATCTTTTTCATAAACAGCAATGACAGGATTTATCTCATGTTATTGTTGTGGAGTTAAAGTGACTATATATCTACTACTCTGACAACATCTGGCACCACTGTCACAAGTAGTTGCACACTCAATACTGCGAGTTGATGTGTGGATATTTGCTATAATAATAACTAAATGGCAATAATCTTTGATCTCACAACACACTAATTCACTAATTATTTCTTTGCAGAGACTCCCAGGGATGTCGAATAACATTTCTATACCTGGGTATTCCTAAATTACAAAGTTCAATCAGTTCATGTGCAAGAGAGTCCAAAGACATCCATTTAAGGTATTCAGAAGACATTATGTTAATCATAATAGATGGAAAACCCAAAACACAATCAGTTCTAAGTCAGGGTAGAGCAAGTTGCCCTGAGTTGCATTAGACTGTCAAGGTGTATCCAATAAGGAAAGTAAGTGCATCAAAAGTAAACTAGTTAAAATCAATGGAAAAAAAAATGTGTTGAAAAGCGTTTAGGGTAATATTAAAAATGTATGTGTAGATGAAAAGCAGACCAGATCAACTTGAGTTTTGAATAATGAAACAAACTTTAGGCAATGATATTTTCCAAAAAGCAGGACTTTGTGCACAAGTGTAGGAAAAGGTTCTTACTTCCTCCATGATCAGTATGCCACAGTGTACCAGACTGTCTATGGCATCTTGAGCAAAACTCTCGGACGATTGACAAGGCTGCAGAGAGAAGAGAGATAGGATGGCTGAGCTCAGTAGTGAAGCAAGGTTAAAGGCCCCAACAGCTTTCAGCCTGTCACATATCTGAGAGCATAAGATGTGGAGTGGAGATGTAGCACAGATCATAGGAGGAAAGTGAGTGGTGGCCAGCAGTGGCGTGAGAGCAGGAGAGAAAGTTTTTTTTTTTTTTTAAAGAGAAGAATGGGGTGAGAAACATAGCAGCGAAGCCGAAAAGAGAAGAAAGAACAGCTGCTGAAATGAAAGGTGGACAAACATAAAGGGGAAAAACATTTCTTAGCCCTTGAAGTCAGTCTGATGGAGCACATAGATCCACTATCACACTCATAACAACACATACGATCCACACACACGCAGTCCACACATATAATCCCAAGCCTCTCTCTGGCTGCGGTAGAGGCAGCAGAGCAAGATGAATGGCTGTTAAGCTCCATTAAACATCCATTGAATGAGACACACACTGTGCGAGTGCGTGTGTGTGTGTCTGATTTTAATTCAAACTCACTGGCATGAAGCCCGGAGGCAGGAGATGGCAGAGCTGCAAGGCTCTCTCCGTCAGCTTGGACTGGCAGAGCGCCACATCAAACTCCATGTCACCTTTGACCTCCTCTCCCTCCGCGCCGTCACTCCTCACATGGCTGCCGATGCCTCTGAAAGCCACCTCGCACAGCAGTGCTGACACCGCACATGCTGAGAACAAAAGCACCCATAAAAAACATATTGTTGTTTGCTCTACTTCTTAAGAGTACATGTAAGAGGCCAAAATACATGTTTGCCTTTTTCTGAAGTAACGCAGGTTTCTGTCTTGATTTCAAAGCAAATCTTCTGTCAAATAACTTATTTTTTATGGTAAAGATCTTTGGTTCTGTTAAATCAACAGGTTTTATTATTTTTTTTTTGGTTATCATTTTGTCTTGTTGTTCACGATATACCGAATTTTCCGGACTATTGAGCAGACCTGCATATAAGCCGCACTGGCAAAATTTAAAAAGAAAAAAATAAAATAAAATAAAAGATATACATATATTGGCCGCACTTAGCTATATTATCAATTCCTGCAAATCTGTCTTTAATGAATGCTGGAAATTCCTGCACACAGCACTGTGTGTGTGTGTGTGTGTGTGTGTGTGTGTGTGTGTGTGTGTGTGTGTGTGTGTGCGTGCGTGCGTGCGTGCGTGCGTGCGTGCGTGCGTGCGTGCGTGCGTGCGTGCGTGCGTGCGTGCGTGCGTGCCTGTCGTCCGCCTGCTGCGGAGAAGCCCGCACAGTCAGAGACAAAGAGAGAGAGAGAAATACACAATCACCAAGAGTTTTATCTCTGTTGATAAAGTATTTTATCGGTTATTTGCTGATTGTGATTCTGAGGAGGAAGATTTCTCAGCCACGGAGTCCAGCTGGGCGGCTTTACGTGATGCACCTGAATGCATCACTCACAGCCGTCAGCTGCTGAAATTGACAGCTGTTGTACAAAAACTCATGACTAAATGTTAAAGGGGAGAAGATGTTTAAAAAAAAAGAAGAGCTTACATTTTAACATGGCTGTTTGTGAAGCAGTGGCTGCCTCCTCTGAACACGAGATGTGTGAATGTGAAGTTGAGCCCATTTTTCAACTGATCTCACGTCATCCTGCCTCTGCAGCATTTTATTGCAGATATGCATCACATTTAGGACCACATATGAAAGTGGCACATAGGCCAAAATCACACTGCTTCATATATCTTTTTTTGTTTTTTACAATAGTCATATTTTTTCATATCAGATACACGGCACTTTAATATGTGGTCTGAAATCAGATGTATGTATCTTGTGTTTTTCCCATGCAACCTCAATAACATTTCATCTGACTTTTCCATCATTGAAATGATACAGGCATCACAATTCTGCACTGGAGGAGGCAAAAAGCATCAAGATCACATTTACAGAATGGGTGAAATTCTGCATCTACACATATCTCCTGTACAGCGATAGCAGCCGCCACTCCATACGTAGCCATTGTGAAGATGTGTGCTCTAAATCGTCTTCTTCCCATCGCCAATTGGTCACAATCTTGTTGGCTCCAGTGGCACAACATGCTCAAAATTGATAAACAGGCTGACACGTACAACCGCCACATTTAGTGCAAAAATTCTCTTTCAATGAAGACATGAATTTTATTTTTGAAAGAAACATGATAAAAAACACATGGGATTGAACCACAAATATCGACTGTTTAAAATATGTAGATTAAACAATAACCATGTCAAACTTCTCAGATGGTTCCTTGTTACATAGAGGTCTAAATAAAGTCTACATCCTGGAGTGTCCTCAGCCTATTCCTCAAACAGATCTCCTAAGTCACTAGTGTTGTTTTAGCTTTAAATACTGTCGATCTTCCAGCATGTTCTTTTGGTTTTGGATTTGTTGCTGTTGTGTGGCAGAATTTGACAAAAGACGTAGCTGTATACACGCCGAATAAAGGAAGACCCAGATATTTCCTGGAAAAGATTACATCATGTTTTCTACTATAATCTGGGTCAGTTCAGGGTTGTAAACTATTTACAATGGAGTCTGATGTTAATCAAATTTTTATCAGAATGTGAACAGCCATGTGAAAAAAATCCTGAAGCCGTGTAGTGTGAACAAAGTTTTAGCTGTTGGGATGTGAGCCACGATTTCCACTTATTATACAGGTTTTATGTCTTGATATACACTTTTAATCCATATCATTTATGTGCTGGTGGGAAAGTGGCGTTACCACTCCAAGTCTCTACAAAGAGCAGCAGCCTTCACAAACAACAAATACCTGACCCAGAGGACACATTTAAACAAGTTATTATGGCTGCTCAGGAGTGGTGCCTTCAGGTACTGTTGAATTAGATTTAGTTCAATAAGACAACAAAATATCATTACCACGATATACAGTGGCTGCTGTAACTTATTTCCACCACTCGAGGTTAGCAACCATTTATGAATACATTACACAAAGGCTTTCAGCACTACAAAGCCCACTGCCCACAGGTTTAGCTCCCTATACAATCAAAACAAGTCATGCAAGGGAAAAATGAATCATGCATACAAGTAGTTTCCTGTACTTCAAAACAGATTATTTTTACTTCCACCAACAATGTTGAAATGGGGCTACATTATCAATGGGGTCACCCTCCGCCTGTCCGCATGGAGACTAAATTTAGTTGAGCAACCAGCGGAGAATACAAAACATGTGACCAAGGTTTCCTGCCGGTACAGTAACAGTGTTCACACTGATCAGCCAGAACATTAAAACGCTGTCAGGTGAAGACAGTAAAAAATAATATCATTAGACCTCCAAGTGAAAAAGTATGTATATAGTCACTTTTTAGTGCAGGGTTCCACGATTCCGGGCCTCAGGGGCCGGTGTCCTGCATGTTTTAGGTTTCTCCCAGTTGGAGCACACCTCAATGCAATAAGGGCCTCGTTACTTGGCTTTTTTACAAGCTTGACGATGACATCAACATCAGATTGAAGTGTGCTGAAGCTGGGAGAGCGCTAAATCGTGCACGACACCGGCCCTTGAGGCCCGGAATTGGGGAGCCCTGCTTTAGTGGATGAATAAAACAATGACACCAATTTGCTGAATTGCCAAGATGTGAAGACTCTATGAGACCATCTTTCAAACAGCAGGTTTTGTTCGTGGCTCTGGTGGTGATAAACAGGTGAATTGGTGACAGGGTTCTCTGACCAAAGTTGTGTGGATCAAAGGTGTTTATTATGTTGTGTTATCCAGTTCCACAGAGGATCTACTGCATTGCAAAAAGCCAAAAACACCAGAGCAGGCTGTGATAAAAACAGATTATCACAGCTTGTTGTGGCTGATTGATGTCTGTCACACATGTTTATTATGTTGTGTTTCCAATCTGACTGTCAGAGAAGAGTTTGGCACTATTCAATTTTGGAAACTCATAATGATGAATTATGTTTAACTGCTATATTCACCTTATCTCTTCAGCACAAGAGATGTTACTTGGTGATGTACATTTGGTAGAAAGTGAACATTTTGCTTAGGAAAAGTGGACTGAGTGAGTGTGACAAGGACAAAATTGGGATGGCCCGATGGCTGAGTCAGAGCATCTCCAAAACGGCAGCTCTTGTGGGGGTGTTTCTGGTCTGGTGGTCACTATCTATCAAAATTGATCCAAGGAAGAAAAAGTGTCACGTTTTTCTATGGAGGTCTCATCTCCAAACTTACAGAACTTAAAGAATCTGTTGTCAATAACACAGTGTTCTGCATTCAAATAAAAACTGTGGTATATACTCAATACAATAAAAACTTATTTCTAGAGCATCAATGTTGCGTTATGAATCTCGCTAACAATTGTAAATCAGCAAACTTAGTGGACTGAGTGAAAAAGGAATGTAATTTTTCTAACAACGTGGACATCTCAATATTATTTTAGTGAGTTAAAAAATAAAGTTGTGTACTTGAGAACATGTGTTGAAGGAATAACATTTCTGATGCTATTACCAGTTAAAAGTAGAAGAGGGAGTCAATAAAAAACTTAATAATTAATCACAACTCTGAATGCACAATTTGGGAACTTATAATTACCACATGAAAGCACCAATTCATTTCAAAGAAACTTAGTCCCCCCCCACAGACTCTTGACTGGACAGAGAGCCATCATTCGTAAATTGGTATAAAATCCCATTTGGGGCCCTCTTGTGTCTGTCCAATGGATTGTGTTAAAGAGCCGCTCAATAGATTGTGTGCAACCGTCACAACTCTAGTCACAATACTGGCTTGTGATGCTTTTCACTTCTGTAACAGTAGTGTACTAGAAGTTTACCAGGTGGCAGGTCATCTTGTTGCAAACAGAGTAAGTACTCAAAAAAAATTGGAAGACCTGTAGGAAATAATAGCACCAACTTTCAAAATTTTCAGTTTAAAGTGCAGAAGTAAAGAAAACTCATGGCCTTCCACAGCACTGCTACTTTTTGACACTGCAGCATGTGACCGTCTTGGAAAATGTTTTGCTCACATCCGAGCTGGAGTGTAATTTGGACAGTAAAAACACTTGGGTAAAGAATAACGATAAAACTGACAGCATGTCTGTGACAGAGGGCAACAAATTTTTTGGGCTATAAAATGTGACAAGTTGACTTGCCCAACTCTTAACAACTTAATCAATTTTTAGGTTGTTAATCATAAGATGTTTTTTCGCTTAGGCGTGACAGATCAAGGACACTATTCATGTGTGAGATTGTGTAATCAAAGTATCCAGTATGATTTTTGTAATGCAGTACTTTTTTGATTTGTTTTATTCATTGAAATTTGTGGGCTTGAAAAGAAGCATAAATTTGTCAAAATTGATTAATTTTATGAGTTCAGCGGGATGCTGTGATAAAGATACCAGACAGTTTTTGGTAAATACAAAGCTTCCAGTTGAAGGATTACCTCCCCATTCTAATCTTCTGCTACCTGATTTCCCACATGCCTGCCTTGTTCCTGGTGCAACGGGAGATTTTTCAGGTATTTGATTTCAGTGCATGAAGATCACACAAATAGATCCATCAGAAAATCACAGGACCCACATCCACTCACCAGCTTTATATGTGAAGTGCCACACATCATCTGTCCTTATGACACTTGTTTGTGAGAGTGGAGAAAAATCTGTCTTGCATGTGCAGTACCCGGACATTGACCAAATCATTATGAATACTAAGTTTTCGTCATTTAAAATGTCATATTTCAAACAAATTCTTCTGAGCAAGATGCCAACAGTTGGAGCAACTGCCAAGGCCTCCCACGAAAAAGAAGGTGCCTGGAGAACACAGGCTCTGATATTTAAGCTTAAGTGTCAGTGGTTATGCAAGTAACACTCAATGCATTCAAAGGCATTTACCTCCAACTGCTTCCAGGATGAACGTGTGCGTGACAGAGCGGGCCTGAAGCGAGAGATGAAGCGTGGCGGAAAGGGAAGGACGTGGAACAATGACAAGGTCTTTGCTAGAAGGAGAGAGACCAAAATAAGAGAAAAAACATTGATATCCCATAAAGATTGGATATATTGGTAAACAGGACAGCTTAACTGTCTTGTTTGTTCTGAGAATCTACCTAGATGGTGTTGCCGCTACGACGAGATGAGGCATGAGCAGAGAGAGGGAATGGTGGACGACCTCCACTAAACTCCCAGCAAAGCCAACGTCTTTCTTTCTTAAGAGGAGCTCCTCTGTGAGCCACACCACATCATGGCACAGCACAGACAGACTCACACCCTGTGGTGGAGAAGGACAGGGAGTAGGAGGGGGATGAAGACAATGATGAGGAGGAGAAGGAGAGGGTGGGGAAGAGGACCAGGTTGAGAAGGTGGTGGTGTTGTTTTTTTTTAAATAAAACAAGGAAATGGTGGAAGTCGAGGAAGAAGAGGTGGAGAAGAAAAAAGAGAACCTTAAAGACAAGGAAAAGGGGACCGAGGCAACAGGTTGAGGGAAAGAAGGAAAAGGAGGAGGTGGAGCAGAAGGAGAAAGTGGGAACAGGAGAACACGAGGGAAGACTAAGGTTCGGAGGAATATGGAAAGTTGAAGAGGAGCTGGTGGAAGATAAGTAGATGGAAGAAAAGATACTGAAGGAAGAGGTCTAGAAGAGGAGAAAGAAGAGAAAGAAGAAGAGGTCAAATTGGAAGAGGTTAAAGAGGTATAGGAACAGGCAGAGGAGGAAGACTTGGAAGCAGAGGTGGAGGAAGAAAAAGAAGAGGTGGAGAGGTTCAACTCCCACATCAGCATTAACCATCTGGTGGGTAGGAGTCACACTCTGCTACACCAACACCAAAATCATTTGTGTTTGGGAGTTTCTTGAAATTCATTGGATCCTTAGAGGAGCTGAGGCGGATTTTAACACTGAGGGAAGCTTCGAATGGAAAGACATGAGGGTGCCTGTACCTTACGGTGCCTGAACAACAGGAGACTTGACACAATACCGGTGGACATCACAGCCATGCAGGTGGTGGTAGCTGGACACAGAGAGAAACAAACACACCACTATAATGAGAAAATGAGGTGCAATTTTGCAAACCATTAAAACAACAGCTTAGAGAGAACAATTTGTCAGATGGATTTGATCCTGGCCTTACAGAAGATGAGGTGGAGGCTGATGGCAATGCAGAGGTTTCTCTCGTTCTCTTTTGTCTCTTCAACATCAGATGGAAAATGAAAAGATGGCTGAAGCCATGAAAATCTCCTTTGTCCAAACACACAGCTGATTCTTGACCAAAGAGTAAGAAGAGAGGACATCAGATGTTAGGATGGATTCAAACCTCTTAATTATGACAGTGACTCAATTTTCTTATACTAGCTTTAATTTTAAATCCTCAAAATAACCAGTACCCTAATTCAACTCAATTACAGTCACGTTTTTTTCTCAGAAGAAAAAAGAAGCTCAACTGAATGAACTTGCATTCGGACTCACTTTGTTTTAACTGTGAAAAAGAAAGTATGTAGTCAAGAATGAAAGTCAAAATGAGATGACATTTCTCAGCAAACTGTAAAGGGCTCACTTTCAGCGCCCCATTGTTCTACTGGTATTATATTTGCCAATAATCCCATCTTGTGATGGAAAATTCTGGATTTGATACATTTGAATCTGCAAATAAAACTTTAAACTGTGGCATGATTTCTCCCCCCCCAAAAAATTATTTTGTGTAAACTGGAAAGACTTTGAAGATGTCATTATCCACATTGTACAATTTCATCAAAAGATTCAGAGAATCAGCAGAAATCGGTGGGCTGGGGACAAGACCGAAGGTTAAAACTGGATGCTGGCGATCTTCGCCTCTCAGGCTGCACTGCATCAAAAGCAGACCTGATTCTTAACTAGATATCACTGCGTGGTCTTTGTGAACACAATTTACTTGGAAGTCCCCACATGCAAGTAAAGTAAGAATGACAAAGAGAAGAAGACGTAAATGAACATTATCCGGAAAAGCTTATTCTTCCTTTCTCTGGGTCGAAGCTCATTTAAAGTGATCCGATGCAAATTAGAAAACTGTTCTGTGGTTCCGCAACTTAGGGGCCATGACTGCAAAGGTGTGGCCTCTCTGAGCTCATGCTTAGTTTTTGGCACTCTCTGGAGTAGCTGAGTGAAAGTGGGGGAGTAAGATGTGCAAATAATTGCATTGTTTTTATTTACTTTTAACATGGCATCTCAACTTTTTTCGGAAGCGAGGTTGTAATTTTAAAGTAGACAAATGGTGTCAAAGAGTGCAAGGAAACCAGGCAATGTTAGACTTTTACCATTAGGATGTGTCGCAGTAAATTACTTAGGTTGCCAAGGGAATTGCTAAACAAACCCGGTGAATCAGTGAAAGAAACATTGTTTACTCTGCAAAAGACAGTATATGGCTTCATCTTCTTCCGGAAGACAGAATTCTGAAATAATTCAGTTTGCTGGATAGAAAAATTACTTGCAATTAAATAAATCAGGGGTTCAGTGGATGACTCAAAATAGTATTTCTCGCCACACATCCCAAGTGCATAAAATAGCAGGTGTATTAGAAATCAAGGTTGGTGTATTCAATTTTTTGAGCTGCTTATCTCAGACTATGCCGGCGTGATATGAATATTATTCATGCGTTTTAGCTCTGCGATTGTCTGTGACCGATATGCATTTGTGTGTGCGAGCGAGCGTGGTGAATCCAGCTTTGTCCACACGCAAGATTTACACAAAGTGACACAATTCATTTCCATCAAGGATGAATGAGCTGCGTCGGGCGTGCACACCTTTGAAAACAAGTGATTGCATGTGAGGACTACTTTAATTTTTCACTGCAGTGGTTTGCATGTTCTGGTATAGTTTGTATATGGGAACAAAAATGAGCTTCCAATGCTGGAACAAACGGAATAAGAGAGCATGTTAATGTAGACATGTAGAGAGAACTAAAACTGCTCACATGCTGATAACAATCAAATCTAACTACCACTCTCTACCTCTTTTCATCTATCACTTGCCATCACTCTCATTCAGGCTTTTATTTTTTTCTGCTTCCCTCTCTCTCCCTGGAGAATTAAACATATGACGGGAGAAGCCACTTTAGTCGTCAGAAGCCGTGCGGAGATTGAGCGAGGATGTTATTTTCTTTCTCTTATCTTTTTCTCTGGCAGACTGTGTAATGTTGATCGTAATTGGACCGAGTCTAAGAGGATGAAGACTCTCATCAGAGCTTGCATCATATCTGTGCCAGATTTAAGGTTTAGAGCAAAGTTCTTTAAAGTCGAGGGGAAAGTAACTTTTGAATTTCACAGACACAAGATAAAACACGATCTGCACAAGCAGCCATTGTGTTTCGGTCACATACAGGAAGGACTCGATCGCCCATGCACACAGGTATGTATACAGGTGTTTTGTTTACCTGTCGTTGAGGATAACAGGCAGCAACAGGTCCTGCAGAGGGAGCCATTCATCTACTTTGAACCTCCCTGACTGGCACATCTCCTACACACAAATACACAGAGGAGTAAAAGTATAATTCACACAGCCATGCACTCTTAAAGAGCTGAAGCACAGAGTCTCTAAATCATTTAACACTGATGTTCTACTTTACTGGGTTTGGAAAACAAATAAGGCAAAGTTGATTTTAATATTCTCATCATCGCCTTCAGCTCATCCCTCTGTCACTAATACCGTGTTATAGGATTTATATTATTCAGCAAAATCACTTTAAATAAGCATAAAAGTAATTTGCCATATATCTCCTTAGAGTAAGACTACAGTGTCCAAGCTGAGGAGTTGATAGAATAATGATAATCTTTGAGGCCTATAGTTTGTAATGTATTGATCTATATTGACTATATGAATAATATGGTTTTCAAATTCTTAACAGCATATGAATCTTTTAAGTAATGAATGAATTTTATAGATCACATTAATAAGCTGAGAGTAAAGATGCAGTTAAAACACAACAAATTCAACATTCCTCGTTATTCCTTCCAAACATTTAGATTGTAATGCTTATGACCCAAGATGAGGGTAGTAGACACATATACACGGCTTCATTTTAGGGTCATACACCAAAACGTGTTGGAGATGCTCCTGTAAATGACAAGCACATGTTTTATGAAAGGTGGGGCACCTTGAGGGAGAAGGGCTGAGCAAAGTGGACCCTCACACTCTCGCTGGGTTTGTTCCACACGGAGGACCTCAGCCACCGCAGCGCACCTTTAAAGCCAACCTGTGATGAGATGTAAAACACACGCAAACTCACATGAAAGTGTGAAGTAAAGAGTGCTACGCACAGCAAGTTAGCCATTTAATCATAATGAGGTCTCAGACATTCAAACAGCACTATCACTAATGAGCACCATCTATTATGAGCACGAATAACCAGTCGCTTCAGAGGGTGCAAGATCTGTGTGTACATTACTGTATGTGTGCTATGTTTGAATGACAGAACTAAATTAGGGGGCAAAGACCTTATTATTGCAATTAAACAAAACCTACACCCACTCTCCAGTATCATCTTAAAGTGCAGATAAGGGAGGGAGAATAATGGAGACTAATAGCCATCACTGCTGCCTGGAATAAATGATATGCAAACCAGAGCTAATCGGCCAACGCTGGCCAGTGAAATCTTGGAAAAGTTGTGAAAGGCATTCAAATGTAGATGCTTTTCTGCTAAACCGATAAATATAGGGTGGCTGAGCACCTTTTTGGGGGGGAGCGTGAAGCTTTTTTTGTCTATTTGCAGGATGTATAAAAAATTTGATATCAAAGAATGAGAAGCTTTTCTAAAATCTCAAGACAAATTCAAGACGAGTCCATTGCTTTCATTTTGAAGGAACCCACTTCTGTATATGTTGGGGGGAGCACATTTTTGGCTCCAGTACAATTTTGGGGAAAATCAGAGCTTGGAGAGGGGGTCCACAGCTTCTCTTGGGGACAATCTTTGGGGTAAAAAAGAATAAAAGTTGGGACTCAATCTGGAAGACACTAATATTTTAATCTAACTACCAGTTGAGCCTCACTCTATCGACTGCTCAACTGTATTAAAAAAAAAAAGAGACAAGGAAGTGAGCAGAGAGGTGAGAGGAGAACGAGATATGAACCTATGAGGCAGTGCACAGGGATCTCTTCAATGGGATGTTGCAATTTTTATATAAATTAAGAGCTACACAAAATTATGAGACACCTGTGTCATACAGTCGTTCACCTCCAGACTCCACTGAGCAGGCATTACTGAGGCGAAGGGCCACTTCAGCTGTTGGCTCCAGCTTTGATAGAGCTAAAACTCTGAGAGCTGAGGCAAAAGGGAATGCACTCACATCCAGGCAAAGAAAAAAAAATGAAAAAGATATGATCATGCTCAGAAAAGGTATTCTACTGTCCTTCGGACTTCTTGCTGCTGTTTGACCCCCCCAAAAGCTCTCTGGCACCACCTCGGAGGTAATCTAGCATTGTGTGTGTGTGTGTGTGTGTGTGTGTGTGTGTGTGTGTGTGTGTGTGGACATGAAAGTGTTAGAGTTCACGTGCGCCCACCTGAATGTTGGTGTTGGGCACACAGTCGTACGAGATGCCCACAGGAACCAGGCAGACATCAGGGACAGAGCCCTCTTTGATGAGGTGCCTGATGCGAGCCAGCCACAGGCCGCCTTGGCCAGACTCGGCTGACACACCAATACTTATCGCCTGGCCCTCATGTAGCAGCTCACGTACCAGCTGAGGGGGAAGAAAGATGGCAAAGTCAAGGGCTAAAAAGTCTTGGCATTAGGGGAGCGATTAACATATAATGCTGGCAACACATCTTTAAAATATACATGAGCAATATAGCAAAACAGACCTCGGAGAGAATACAAAGAGGAAGCAAACAAGAGCGCGGAGGGCAGCTGTGGGAGGATGAGTCAAAATGTAGGAAAGCAGGCAGGATAAAGAGCAGCAACAAAGAGAGGCACTCCATGACATTCAGAGACACTTCCCTTTGCCTGAAGAACTGTTGTTGCCCTTCCAGACAGAGAAAATTCAATTACCATTGAAAAGTAGCTAAGCAGGCCTACACTCAATAAACAATAAAGGTCTATTAACATTGAAATACAACCAATAAACAAGCCTGCTTTCTCACACAAAACCAATATGCTTCCTCAAATAAACGAGCGATAATAAAAAATAAAAAAATCCCTACTCACTGTGTAACACATAAACCACCAGGCTATGTTGCACTCTGGCAGCGGTATTGTATATCACATTATCAGACTCAGCAGTTTCTCTGAGCAGTTGAGCTCAGTATTGATCAAAATAAAGCCAGTAACTTCCACAAATGAAATATGTCTTTTAACAGCTGAACCACAAACAAGTCTCTTATCAGATACAGTGAGATATTAATGAGGAGCAGGTAATACTGATTGAAAACAGAAAAGAGCGGTAAAGAGCGCAATAATAGAAATGAAACAAAATTTAACAAGAGCAAAGGAGGAGAAATAGGAGAGAGCAGATGATGCATGACAATCGACTAAAATAAGGAGAAAACAAACAGAAACTAGTTCCCAATAAAAACCAAACAACCTGCTCAGACCTGCCAAGAGCAAACAATCAAACTAACCATCGCTCATCTCACTTCTCCGCCCTCTCTTCATTGCTTTGTCACTCTCGCCAACTCCAAAGCTGCAATCTCTGTCGCCAAACTCATGCCACTTGGTAATTTTGAGAATGAATAGAAAGTGGGATGAGGCTGGGAAATGAGGGGGAGTGGAGGGGAAAGGACAGGTTGTATTCTGGCCGAGGAGCTGCCCGCATTGACACTCGACCAGGAAGCGTGATGAAAAGAGTGGGGATGAATTGAACCGGATGCATGTACACCAAACAGACAAATTACTAGGATAGCCATCTTTAATTTATCCTGCAATTATATATAATTACCTGATGCAAGATGACATTTTTTTTTTATTCCAACAACAGGCTTTCTGACTGAGTGCCTGCTGTCTTTTTCTCTAGTAACCACTTTTTTCGGTTGTGCTTGCACAGATAATGAGGGGCTTGGACCAGTGTTTTCTGGCTGCTGGCTGAGAATATGGTACATACAACCTGAAATAGCTTTAGACTGTAGGACATGCAATGAACGGCCCAAGAGGATTCATAAACTGCAGCAATGTTAACCAATATGAATCAAAAAATTGTAGTTCAAAAATAAAGTCTGGCTTCAGTAAGCTTCACCCAGCACAGCTTTAATTCATCCTACGATCAGGGGTGTTTGTATGTTATGTGGGTTTTTGTTTTCCAGCAAGAATCTATAAACGTTAAATGTGAAATCCTTCCAGTCACAATGTTTTGTGTCAGACTCATGTGGGCAAAAGTCTGTCTCTTCCCAGAAAACAGGGTTTCTGCAGCCTCCAGCAAGTTTTCACAGACTCTCCCACATGGTGTGGTTTTGATGCTAATGCTACTTTGAGTTATCAATGTGGGCTACAAGCACAGCTGCCATGCGCAGTTCTCATGTTGCCTACTGTTATTATCTGCATTGTTATTTTTACTCTTTGCAAGGTCATCTTCATGTGGGCCTGCAGGAGAAATGCGAAACCTGGTAAACCCTCTGTGCAGCATGTCTTATATGTTATCCAGTTACTTGTGGATGGGCCTCAACCCATTCATGTGACTAAGGTGTCTGGGAGCAGCAGTGTAGGGTCGGGAAATACAAGCCCAATAGATGATTGTGATTGTGATTTAAAAAGTCAATGCTATAATGCTAGAGTATTTTCATTGTACAATTTAATATACTAAAATTAACATCCCAGAATCATTTGAGATGTTCCCTTAAATTGGTGTTAATCAACCTATTTCAATAAAGATAGATATATACATACATTTTAATATCAAAAAAAGTGCATTGAACAAAAGTCTGTTCTTCTGGCGCAGCTTTAAAAAAATACAATACAAAGACGTAAAACTAAAAACTGAATGGCCAATATGGTAAAAGTACTTTTCAAGAATTAATATTTAAACAGTGATGTACCTTCAGACTATGCAGAACATTTTTAATATAAAATGCATCTAATCTATTACATTATCAAACAACTTTGTAACCAAATATTCACGACAAACCAGTTTTTGTCAAAAACCAATACCATTAATAACTGTAGTTATTGAACCGAGAGACAACCAGAATGTGATTTTAGAAGCTTTCATTTAAAATTCTTATCAAATGCATTAAAGCTTAATTTTTAAAATTATGCAGGGATGTTTCATTTTAAATTAAATTCAAAATGAATGGCATTACCCTTTGCCGTCCTCCAAAGAGCCCCTGGGGCTTGTATCACCCTCATTTGAGAAACACTGGTGAATGACCAAATCAGTGGTGGCAGACAGAGCCTGAACTTCAATATCTTAGCCAACTGTACATGAGAAAAACCAAGAAAAGATGACGGACTCACTGAGGTCAAGACGGGTGAGTACAGATTGTCCTTCTCAGCATCCTGCTCGTTCAGCGCAGAAGGTGGCAAGAGGACGACACCGACCCTCTGCATGATGAATCTGTGTGGCAAACACATGCCTGGTCAAAATCTTAAGACCAGTTACAAAAATGCAAGAATTTGCATTTTGCACAGTCGGACCTTAAAAAGATTTTAGAGCCTCAAATTACAAAAAGAATAAATGGGAGCAAAAACATTTTAAGCAGGCAATATATTGAAAACAACAGTTTAACTGAAAAAGGCTGTTGGTCAGCTGATCAAAAGTTTTAGACCACAGCCTTTAAAAACCAAAATGCACAGTTTCACACTGCGAAGACCTCCTGATGCCAGAGGCAAAAAAGCTCACTGTGTTTGAACGTGGAAGGATTGTTGGGCTGAAAAGGCAAGGCCTCTCACAATGTGCTCAGGATGCTGAGGTTGGACACAGTGAGTCATTTTGAAATTTCAAAAAGATCCTGAGGGTTTAACAAAAAAGTCAAATGGTAGACGCAGAAAAATCGAGAGGATCCGATTGGCTGTCCATCAAGACACCTGACGATCCTCGACCCAAATTGAGGCCATTACTGGTGATGACTGCAGCCCAATAACCATCCGACGGCATCTGCCAGGGAAGGCTTTAAAAACAACAACAAAAAAACGCCTTCAAAGGCCATATCTCCTTTAGCACCACAAAATTGCCTTTTTGGACTTTGCAAGGGAGCACCAAACATAGAACTTTCAAAGATGGAAGAAATTGTTATTCTCTGACAAGAAATAATGTAACCTTGACGATCCTGATGGCATCTCTGTGTAACGACTGGGTTTTTCAACTGGACAATTCTGCGGTTCACTATGTCCGCCTGACGAAAGGCTTCTTCCAGGAGAATAACATCACTCTAGTGGACCATCCCACATGTTCCCCTGATCTAAATCCTATTGACAACAATTAGGGATGGATGGCAACTGAGGGTTTACAAAAATGGACATCATTTCCAGACAGTGGAAGCCTTTCATGAGGACATCTTCACCACTTGGATGAACGTTTACACTAACCTTCTGGAAACACTTGCAGCAAGCATGCCTAAACAAATTTTTCGAGTGATGAACAAGAATGGTGGATTTACTCATTTTCTGACAGTTTAATTTCTGTTTTGAAGGGGTTTTCTGTGTTGCTGTCTGAGCTGATGTCAAACTTTTGATCAGCTGATGAACAGCCTATTTCACTTAAATTGTTGTTTTCAGTATAGAGCTCAAATCGTTTTGTCTCTTGCTCCCATCTCTTCTATTTGCATATTGAAGATCTACTTACAACCTTTTTAAGATCCAACAGTGCAAAACGCCAATTCTGGGAATTTTGCAACTGGTCTTACGATTTAGATCAGGAGTGTACATGATACTTAAGGCATCAGTGTTGGATTTAAGAATGGCTGTATGTATTACCTCTGAGTGAGAATTAAAACATTATAGCCTTGTTAACAATAGTGAGGATTTAGTAAGCTTGTGTTGGGAAATAAAAAGGCATCTGCTTTATTCATAAGCAGAAAATACTATATGTTTATAATTACTTCAGCCCAACCAACTTGGCCAGCAGCTTGAATGTGTATCTGTGTGCTTGTGTTCGTTTGTATTTGTGTTTGTATACCTCAGGAAGGAGCTGCTAATCTGCAGAGGACAAAAAGTGTATGGCACTCTCAGATTGTGACAGAAGAGCACGAGAGGGATGAGTGCTGAGTCCATAGTACTCTGACGCACATGCACATAAACTAGAGGAGACCCCTGAATGGAAAAAACAGAAGAGAACAGAAGACGCTTTAGACAAACAGAATTCTTCACATTTTCTTGCATTATGGCAAACGAACGTGAACTGTGCAGAGGTCACGTAAAGACGGGAAAAAGAAGGTTTTTGTTTTGTTTTTTTACATTTAAGTCCTATTGTGACGACAAAGCCTGCAAGGCTTAGATTCGTATCACCCAAATGGAAAGTCAACCAAACACATGCTTATTTTTCAAAACAGCAAATATCTGACAATTCTCATTACTTTTACACCATGTTAAGCCAGATGCAACTTGAGATTAGACGTACATGTGGGTTATTTCTGCAAGGTTAAAAGCCACAGCATTATTCACTTGGTGGTTCTCCTTACTGAGCAGCATTTGATTTTTTTCTCTCTGTTTTATTACATGGAAGTGAAGAGCTCCTATTGCAGCTCAATTATATATTGGGTGAGCCTAAGGCAGAAACATAAAACATGATTGCACTTTTGCGCATATGATAGTGTCACTACAGCAAAAAAGGTTTCATAATAAAAGAGACTAAATATTACAATGTGAGTCACCCGAACATTGCAAGGTGCTCTATAGTCATGATGCAGATATATTTAATGCTTTTATTTAACATTTCTACCCCTTATGGTCTGAAAAGAATGAAATCATATTTTTGTTTATTATCTTGCCAATAATCAGAACACTTAGATTATATTATTTTGACCAAAGTGTCATACCGCGTGCATTTTGAAGCAATAAAACATTCCAGTCCTTCTTGAGACATTTATAGGTGAAATAAATGTAAGATTACACGATGAAAACAGAGAAGATGGAACATTTGACAGTAAAATGATTAAATCAGAAACTGAGCAGATTTTTCCAAGTCATTCAATGACCAATAATTACCCCAGATAGAGGACTCTGTTCTTCTAATGTGAAAGACATTGCAAGATGTTCAGAAAATAATGAAAATATATCTGGTGGTTTGTCCTTCAATTAAAACCTAAACATATTTTAGTGAGATCTAACTTGAGGACACCACACAGTGAATTCACTTTTAATAATTTTTTAACATTTGAACCAGTCTGATTTAGACCTCCCCCCCCTTTTGATTTATTCAGACAACCAAGTAAAAAGAGATTAATTAAGGACATCTGGCAAAGGAAGAAAATTACAGAATTAAAAGCAAAATTTTTAGTTTTTTGGAGATGTGTACAACCACGGCTGTGTGCGATCTCATTAGATGGCTGAGCACAGTCTAGTTTCACATCCTGAGAGTGAATGTGTGAGGAACCCCCCCCCCCCAAGAAGAGCTGACAACCTTTGGTTGAGCTGTTTCGCAGCCCTCATGCAAGTTAAAAAAGAAAAAGAAAAAGGAAAAAAAAAGGTGTTTTATCTACGAGCTTCTGCAAGCGTTCATAGACGCTTTCTCAAATAGAATCGTTCCTGTGCTGATAAATGTCTATTTGTCAGCAACGGAGAGTCTCCTGACCCAATTCTGCACTTGGTGGTGCTCCTGCTGCCCAGACGAGAACAGGACGGACCTACAGCAGGTGGTGAGGTGGAGCAAAACGTTATAAACCACCACCTCAGAGACACAGAGCAACCACAGAAAATGTCAGCTGCATTTTAAAAGAACCCACATTGGACATTATCAGTTGTCCCTCTTATACGCCGGTATAAACACAGTCTACTTAAGACATAAGGTGCAAAAACAATGTCATCACTTCATTTTGATTTACACTAATTTCTTTACTCTTTATCTTATTTTCTGACCTGCCTGATAGAGCTGTTGAATGTTTTCTTGTTTCCTAAACAATGACAGATTCTGACTTGTACCTCTTGTGCAGCGCCGTGTAAAGCCGACAGATGGTCGCGGTTAATTTGAATGTCGCCAAACAGGACAGCAAGCATCTTCAGCATCGCCCAGCCCACGAGCCTAGGCGGAAGACAATAGTGGGTGAGGAGGTATGTGGAAATAAGATAGGAGAGGAGAAAAATGATGATGAGAGATAAGGTGAAAAGGAGGACAATGTACACAGGGGAGTATTGGACCAAATGCGATGGGGTTAAAGGTAAGCAGCTGTCAATACTGTGATTAAATAAAAATGTAGGTTTAACAAAGAAAGTGAGGAGAGAGTTAAACTTGACATCACGTAAATTAGATAAATGAGAGTGAGACACTGTGGCGAAGAAAGGAGTTGAAGAGAAAGTGATGACACAGAGAAAGAAGCTAAACGAAAAGCGATAAAGAAAGGGGTGTGTGAGGGCGACAGCTATAGATGGGAACAAAGACCGGAGCGGTATATGAGTGAGAAAGAGACGGAAGGGGAGAGGAGGAGATTTTGAGGGGAGATTCCTCAAACTGCAAGAAAGCTAAAAGACTTAAAGGGTAAAAGAAGACGTTTCCACTCCAATTCACCAAACATTTACAGAATATCTATCTGGCTGCAGAGGCTGGCTCTCAAGAGCTGACAGAATCATAATATCCAACTTCATTTCGAATCCGACCCCCGTCTTTTCACAGCAAGCAATCCAAGCGTGCTGTATGTGCCCCCCTGCCCACTGACATGTTCACACCTCAGCAGCTGCCAGTCATTTTGAAGAGCATAATGCCTCTCAGTCATGCATCTTTCAGGAGATGCATCAATCTTATAAACATTCTCACAAACATCCTACTCGTCCAAAAGCATATGAGCCATATGAGCTATTTCTGTGTTTCCCTTCAAGTTGGTACCAGGTGGCACAAAGCAGCGTCCCCCTTTTAATAGCAGTTTCTGACTGGCGTACAATTAAGTCAACAAAAGACAAAGTTAAGTTTGGAGCGCCAAAGTTCTTGATCTCCATGTTAGTATTTTGTGCAGACTATTTTGGGTGACTGGTAATTGGGAGGACTGGAAAAGGCTTAGTGAGGCATGAAACTTCCCCAGTGAACAAAAAAACAAAAATTCTTAAATATCTAGACTGGGAAATATGTTTCTTGGGGCTTATGAGCCCAGAAACAATTTACATCTGCTCATGTTCAAATCCTAGGTCAATATTCAATGATTTTGGCTCTTATTCTTCTGCGTTGTTTTTTTCCATGCCCTACTCATAATATCTACAATCCCCTTGGTGACGGGCTTCTCCTCAATAATAAATACTACCAAAGCCAACAATGCAATTCAGCCAGCATCCAGTCTGTCAAATACATAAAAACAGATCCTGAATACCCACTTCATTGAAAAAAAGGGCTTAGTGAATTGTTTTCTGATAGCAATCCAGTGTTTCCAGTAAGCGGGTTACGTATAAGTTCAAATGACTCAGCAGGGTTTATGTTCATGGTAATTAAAAAAACAACAACATTCAATCAGTGGCTCATTAATGCGTTTGTTTTTGTTTTTTTATATAGTTTTTGGCCAGCCAGGAAGATGCCTGGTAAAGCTGAATGGATAGAATAGATCTTATGGCTTCAGCTATGCAAATAATACTAGGTGGTGAATTCAGTTCAATGTTAGCTTTGTGCTTTCAGTCTGAAAGAAATGCCCCCCCCCCAAAAAAAAATTTGCTGATAAAGAAAGTTAGAAAGATGTAACTTCTCGCCACAAGATAAATCTTTAGGGTCATTATGTAATCAAAAGCCTATGGAAACAAAATAATTGCTTCAGCAGCTCTAATTATCTGTGATAGTTTCAGTTTGTTTCTTGTTATTTCAAAATTAATAGGTCACACATTGCAGCTTCAAATCAATAAGTCAAAATATTTTCTCAGATGAACAGTCCTCTGAACTTCATCCTTTGCCCGCCGGCCCACACACCATACAGACACAATCAGCAACCACGCAAACCTTAAGAGGCCAGAGGAAATGCAGGTGTTGATGAGGGGGCGGAGCGAGGAGAGCTGACCCAACTGCTCGTGGTTATCTGCCCCCACGGGGTCTTTGAGCTGTGCTGTGAGCGCCTCCTTCACCCTGAAACACATGGTCACAGGACAACAGGGTTAAACACAGCACAAAGCCTCACTTGTGCTGTTCTTCCACAAACAACCCGCCTTCCAGTAAGACGACAACAACAGCAGCATCCTTGAGTGAGGAAGTTACATAAAGGTTAAACTCAATTACACAGGATGGAGTGAAAACAACAGATATACACTCCAGACTCTGTGACAGCGATAGGGAAAGTGTAAAGATGGTTCCAACTTTGTGCATTTCTCTTAATTCTCTCTGCACAGGCCCCAGGATAGCCTACATTTTCTGTATCTTGGTTTGTGCCACTTATCTCCACTCATCTTTACTCCGTCCCTCCCTGCAGAACTGCCGGAGCCCGTTTCATTTTCTGTATCTCTGCCTATCATTTATTTACTCTCCTCCTGAGTCTCTACTCTTGTCCTTGTTCCTCTTCATCCCTTCAGGTACCTGTTGCTCTGACAGACTCTCTCCCGTCTGTTGTGGACAGGACTCCCGTAAACCTTGCACCCATTTACGAACAGGACGCAGCACACCCTGCGCACCAGCCAGCCTCGATATCTGCAACAGAAGACATACAGTTCAGAGTAATATCCACCGGGGAGGGTGCTGCGACTAAATCATTGTTTTTGGAGTTCGCCATCATTACCTGGTTTGGTTCTCATTGAAACTCAGCAAGTTGTGGAAGTCAAAGATGGTGTTTTGGCCAAGGTTCTTGCTCTGAGCAATAAACAGAGAAAAACAAACCGATGACCCAAGTGACCAGGTTGGTGCTGTAAAACTCTACTCCGAGTGTTCACGTTCCAAATTCACACGGAAGAGTCCCTATATGGACTCTGCAAACCTTATTAACAGTGTTTTGTTTATATTGATTCAATCATGGAAAAAGAGAAAAGGGCTCAGTCTCAAGAATGTGGGACAGGTGCTTCACAGTTAACACAGCTCCAGAGCCAATCCAGAGGGAGCTAGGCTTGAAAGGAAGGGCGTAACGTCCAGTAATGTAATAATGGACAACAACGTAATGCCTTCTCATAATGTGAAAACGTTGGCCATTTTAAATGTAATAAAACCAATACTGCAATAGCTTGTCAGTAAAATAATAGTTAAAAACAAAAAGGAAAAAATCAGATACACGCATAGTATGCACCTTCAATGAATATGATCACTATGCCTTTCACTTTTTTTTTTTGATAAGCAAACCACACAAAAACTGCTAACCAAAAAATCTCTCCACCATTGATTTTTAAGAAATACAGTCCTATAATATTAACAGCAGTTAATCCATGTTCAAGTTATTTTTTTAATGCTACTTCAACAATCCAATAAAGAGAGAAGTTATGACATTTCTGGCACACTGTCATGACAATATTGCTTCAAATATTATATTACACTATTGGCAACTTATTCCATCATTTGATTTTATTAGATTTAAACTGTATTAAGAAAACACAATTCAATTCAAGCTTCGGTTTTTGTCTCAAGGTTTTGACATTTTGAACGCTTACAGAAAAACATTGTCTGAATTCTTTGAACAAAAGGCTGCATTCTAATATCAATAATGTGAGCATGATTTAAATCAACCAAATTATGATATTTGTTTTACTAATCTTCTGTTCATCCTTGAACATAATCCAGGAATACGACAAATGTTTGTCTTAAGGCCACACTTCCACTTTCAAAGTGAATGTGCTGGGATGGTAACAGGATAAAAGTAGTTCAGCTGAAAGTTCTTGGGGTCTTGGGGGCCATAAGTCCCCCTGAAGCTGAAGGATTCTAAGCCATTTCTCCCATTCTAAAGTCTTTTTAGCAGGATTTTGCACAAGAACAACATCATAAGACCTTGAACAAATCTTACATATTTGATGAAAAGATGAAGACTACTTACACAGTCTTTCTGACATTTGCTGAACAGTCCGATCATGAATGCTTACAATAAGTCACCATCTCTCTTCATGAAACAATGTTTCACTTTCACAATTCAACAGTTCATCTTCAATGATGTACACATTTTCGTAAGAGTTCTGGTTCGTTCACAGCAGTTTCTCAACACAGTAGTACGAGTCTAAATGATGAGAACAGTCAGTTACTATCTAAATAACAAGTATTTGTTTGGGTCAAAAGTTACAATTAATATTCAAATAATGCAAAGAAAATTGTGAAATCATGAAAAACATGAATATCTTTAATACATTCACTATCAAAGTATACATTAAGAATATATTTCTTTATTTAACTATTTTAGATTTAAGCTACCGAACTATAGTGGAGACTTAATAAAGATAAGTAGATACAATTCCAATTTACCAGTAACAATTGTGCTGTAAAGCTCTTTGAATCATTGTTCTAAATTTAGTTTTATTTTTAATATATTTTTACACTAAAACATCACTCGGATCGAACAAGCCACGCACAATGTCTTTCTGAGAGTGAAATCAAACGGCATTCTCATTGGTCGAAATCACTCATTCTCAGCACTGATCGCTGATCTGCTTACTAATTCTTAGTATAAGACACAATTCATTTCCTGTTGTTAGCGAGACAGAAGTGAAAAATTTAGTTTCGAAACAATTCGATGGGAATCTCACCTGATCCTCGATAATGGAAAAAAAAGATTAATTGGGTACCTCATCCCCCTATGACACCAATACGGATTTAGACGTTTCACAAAAATGACCAATTTGATATTTCAAATCAGTGACAATCTGCAGGTCAGTAGAAATTTGCCGTGTCTGAATGTGACAGGGGTGATTCCAGTTTGTGAAGAAGACAATGTGAGATGAGCTTTTCCACTTCAGTTCAAAATCATTAAAACTCACACGGGACATGATTTGATTCATTGTGTTACAGATTCCTGCAGCTCTGAGACAGATTGAATGGAAACACCTACCGCGCAATGCAAAGCCTGTGTCTTCAAAGCGAAGGATACTTGAGGGATATCAAAACAGTCCACCTTTCATATTTCATCAGTTTCATCTCGCCAGTTCTGTCTGTCTACCTGCCTTCACTCACCAGACTGTCCGGGGTGCACTGGTGGCAGCACTGGCCCACCACCGCTCTGAATGGGCCCAGACAGGGAATCATCAGCTTTTTCTTGATCGGCAATTTCCATGACAACTGATGGGGAGGAGAACAAAATGTCACACGCACACAGAGTTTACCAGTTCATTCAGGACAGGCAGATGAAACTAATGCGGTGTATTACAACAGTCCCAGAATGAATTCTACCCTCCTGAAGGTCAAATTGTTCAATTTTCATTCGACCCGTCACTTATTAGAGCAGTGTTGATGCAACTGTGTGCTCATTTTGGAGACTGTATTACATTACACCGAGCATGTTTTTCCATTTTCTTTCTGTCACAAATTATAAAAGGGAAGTGGGGACAGGCTGGTTCTGTCAAGACAATAAACAAATGAATCTGAAAGGGGTAATTCTTTTATTAAGTTTTGTGTTGATTTCTCAAAGGCATCTGTGCCTGTGCTGGTTTAACTTTGATTCCATGTCATCATGCACTTATTTGCAGTGCTGTAAAAATAATACAGATTTTATTTGAGGGCCCGTATCAGGCAGTGAGTGAAGATAAACAAACTGCTTATGCAATAAACGGGAGTGACAGCTCTCTGTATATTAATGAACTTGATTTGAAGTTGACCAGCGGCGAGTTGACTGCCGGTCATTTTCTTCACATTTGTACTATTGCATGAAAAAACTTCCTTTTGTGTCATATGACAGTAATTTTGTTGGGAAAGCATGTCGGCTCCGTTTCAAAGCAAACAGAATGAAAAGAAAATGGTTATAAGCACCATATTATGATAATAAACAGCAACACATTGATTATCATGCCGTGTGTGCGGTGTTAGGATTCAGACTGATTGCCCCCTTCAGACACAATGAGCTAATGAATCTCCTAAAATCAATAACACTTTCTCCCGGCTGAATGATGATGATGGATTCCAGAAAACAGAGCAGCTGACTGAGAAGCCAGGAAAGAGTCGATCTCAGGACAAAACATTACAGTAATCACAAAGCTTGCTTCGAACTATCGGTGATTTCTTAATCTTTTGGGGTGGGGGGTGGGGTGGGGGTGGGGGGGTAAAGACAAAAGGTTAAAGGAGGAAAAAAGTGAATAATACAAATGTGTTTGTACAGTCTTAGTACTGGCCTACATAGAAAAAAGTTGATTAGTGTAACAACACTCATTTCTTTGTTATTCAAAGAGGAGATGTTTCACTCTTTTGGTGGCATTTAGTTTGTAAATCCAAGCTTGTTTTTGTTTAAAGGTGAGATTACAAGCAGCAAACTTGATTATGCCCCGCTCACTCTGCACAGATCAGGTGAGGAGATCCATCATATCTGCACCTCGCCATGATCAGAAACTTGACAAACTCAAAAAGGTTAAAAAAAAAAAAAAAAGGCCACCTTAAGGGGTACTTTTTCACAAAATGTTTTGAGTAATTCAGCAGTGCTGTAGTTCAGTAAATACTTTTTTTTTTTTTTTAGGACTCCCATTAGTCTCAGTTCAATATTCCTCACTATCAAAAACAACTCACACAGCCTCCCCATAAAGAAATACAAAGCGGCTTTGGTTTTTATCAAAGTTACTTAATTTTAGAGTTTGCGTGGTGCATGAATCCCGTAGTGGTGTGTGAATCCTTCCTGGTGATGCATTCAGATGGTGAAGTAAAGTCTGATGACAAACTCATTCAGCTGCGACAAAGGACTGCATTCATTAGCTATGGTGTTTGGAAACTCGACGGGGAATACAAATAATTAAAGGAGTGATGCTTTCACAACAAAATGTGTGCATGCACTGTCACTTACAGCCACACGAGTCAGTCCCAGATCCCTCATAAAGGAAGCACATGACAAGATTATTTTTAATGACCAGTTTCACCCAGATCAACAAATGTTTCCACATTGATATTTGGTCTTAATTATTTGAAATTTTAAAGATGAATAGAGTTCATGTAAAATTGACAGTCAACATTATAACTTGTGTACCTTTGACACTTCTACTTCTGTATGTTGGATCCAGAGTTCTCCTGAACAAGGGCCCTTCATGTTTTTTTGTAGCTTCACTGTTCCAAGTGGATAATATCTGTCTCCACATTTGGTCCAAATTTATAATAATTTGGCTGTTTTGTGTCACTTCCTTACTCAACACAGATGTAGAGTGTGTTGTGTGCACAAATGCTGGAGCCACAATAATCGCATTAATAGAAGACGTGCCAGGTTAAAACAAACTGAATTTGTCTTTTAAGTAAGTAGGATGCAGTTATCGTAATTTTGTCCACCTTGCGGGTTATGTGTTTTCCCCAGGCCCTCCAGTCTCCTCCCACAGTTCAAAAAAAGTGTCCTTTATGTTAATTGGTATCTAAAATTGCCTGTAGGTGTGAATGTGAGTGTGCGTGACTGTCTCTTTGTGTTGGCCTGAGATAAACTCGTGACCTGTCCAGTGTACACTGCCTTCACCCTGAACACCATTTTCCTTTAATCATGCATTTAGGCACATTTTCCTCAGTGTCAGTATTCCTTTAAAAAAAATCAGCTGCCTTTCTGAGGGACCAATATGACTCACTGATGCATCATCTCCGATGATTTGGTAAACATCAAACAGAATTAAGCACAAGGGGGCTGTGCGTGTTCTCTCATGATTGTGAAGAACAAAGCGTCTGAGATTAGTGCACATGGGCTAAGTGGGAGATGGCAGTGAGAGAGAGTGATGCAGGAAGCGCTCTTACAGCAGGTCTCTTCTCTTGAACTGGTGGAAGGACCGCTTCTGTGTTTACCCCCTCACTCTTCTCCAGCACCATGGTGAGCTCGTCACCGGTTTGCACCAAAATCCTACCAAAAAAGGAGAGATTGATAGAGGAAAGAAAGATGAGCATACTACAGGATGCTGTTTTATAAACAGAACAATCTGCCTGTTAGCACATGCATGTGTAAAAATGAGCTGAGGTGTTCAGGGATTTAGGATAAATGACATATGTTAAAAAAACAACAACAAAAAAACTAAACAAAAGGTTTTTGTTTCCTAACAAATAAAACACTTTGACACATCTTCCCAAAGTCTCAGCGTATCACAAAATTCATTTTGTCCTATGGTGCTTTGTGACGATGTTGGCAGCACTCTTTCACTCAGTGCCCACAGCTACAATTTCACCCAAGTAACCAGCACTTTTTCCCCTTTCGACCATCACCAGTGTTTTCGTTTCCTCAGCTTCTCTTTCCCGTCTTTCAAGTAAATGGTACGCTGCCTCCTGAAGCTGGTTTTATTGTGGTTTTCTTTGTGTGGTTTCTTTTATTGGACTTGTGGCAAAACTTTGGTGTGAAAGTTTTGAACTTATTTCTGAATGTAGGTGGGAAAAGAACAAGGACAGAGCTGCTATTAGGTGGTTAGAGATGGAGAGGAACTCGAGGCTGCCCTTCGCAGCAGTGTACAGGTGGGGCAAACACTCACCGGTGGGTTAGAAATCATTAAAGGCAGGGTACAGAAGCCTCTGTTAAAAAACAACTGTTATGTAACTGATGGGGCTCCCTTGGCTGCAGTAATAAGGGCTGACAACATTGGTCAAAATGTAATGAAATCCATCTTAAACAGGTTATCTAATTCATAGCACTGGCTGCTCAAATGAGTAATCTGAAATCATGGTGGAATTAATGCAAATCCAGAAGTAGTTCAGACTCTCTGAAAGCTAAGTCAGCACAAAAACCACCATCCAGAGACCAATTCATTTTAGTTTGCATAAGGATTTGTTTCTTCCACAAACGGGATAAAGCCATGTCCTGCTGTCATCACCGCTCAGCTGATAAGTAAATCTTCCCGTGGTTACATTTGTCAGTTGCGCGAGTCTCATTAGGCTTCTTCGACAGACTTTTCCCTTTGCATCTCTGTCTCTCACTCTGTTGATCCCACTCTGCCCCATTAACTTTGCTAATTAAAACTTAAGCCTTCCCCATGGGGAGGTGCTCCATTTCAACTGGCTCGAGTTCGCACGTTCATTAATGAATCCTTAGGGATCGACGACATTGATAAGAAGTACCTGGTGCTCTGTGATGCGCCACAGTTGCGGTGGGCGATGGAAGAGACAAACGGGGAGAGACTGGTGTTAAACTATAAGTTACAAAGCTTAAGAGTCAGCAAAGGCTCTAATGGGGTTGCGTAAGCCACTCCAGTGGGAGTACATAGAAACAGCTAGAGACAGCAGTATGCCAAGACCATGTTGATGTGACACGACAAACAAGAGTTTCGAGTTTCTTCTATAGTTGTACCTGTCATTACAAAACATTTGAAGTCGCACTGTAAAGGGTAAAAGCACGACTGAACAGCCATTCAGATGTGGGCCATAGGTCTCTCCCATCAGAGCTCATATTTATGCTTGCTTCTACTTATTAAAAGTTAATTGATCAATTACAGTCTTTCATTAATATGCTGTAGTTTGCTAATGTAATAGCCCAACCCTAAGTGGGCCCATGATGAGAAATGATTAAAAATCAGAAGCCATTACTAGATGCCAGGTCAGATTAGAGTGAATATAATTTTAGAGCAGCAGTCTAAGTGGAGCTGGTTGGTGCATTCAAATCTTTTTCCAAAACCATTCAGCAATTAGTAGGGGCTTTAAATACGCTTAGTGCCTCTTTGAACGGGAACCACACAAAGACAACCAAGAATCTCAATTAGATCTGATATTTTCTTTCAGAAACCCAGTTTGTCCATAAACATGCAGGAGTAGTGGTACGGGATATTGCTTTGTTTCCTATGGAAAGTGAACACTGTGTACAAGATGAAAGTTAAAACTTAGAAAAAAACTTATACCGTAATTTCTGGACTATAAACCGCTACTTTTATTTTTACATGCTTATACAATGACGTGGCTAATTTATGGATTTTTACGGGTTAATGGGCTTCATGCCGCCAGATTCTACTTCCGCGTGTAGATACATGCTGTTTAGAGCGCCTCTGCTTCTCCAAAACTTTCGCTTAAAGCAATATTTCTGCTCTTCGTGACCTCGTCTTGTGCTGCTGTCGTTGCTGAAGCAACTGAATGATGCGTTCAGGTGCATCACGTAAAGGCGCCCTGCTGAACTCCGTGGCTGAGAAATCCCCCTCCCTCCTTGGGCTTCTCTGGGGCTAGAAGCATCAATTACATCCGTTCTCAGTTCACAAGAAACCAATTGAATATTTTGAAGACTGATGGAGAACATTCACTGCAACTCAGCATACTGCCTGTGACTGATCAACAGTCAACAAGCACATCTGCTGTCAAAGCAGGTTTAGTATGCAGTCTTGGATAAAACAGCATTTTTAGTCAGCTTGTATCAACAAGTGGCTCTTTGTTCTTGCTATTTTGAACACAAAAGTCAGCAAGTCACACTTTAAACATTACAGCTAACTACTTAGCCAAATGACCTGTCAATGAAATGCCAAGGCAACGCCAGGAAAGAGCACTAATCCCTGTTTGCACATTTTCACATCTCTAATAATTACAAAGAAAAAAACAAAGGGTAAACACTGCAGAATGGTCATATTTAACAGCAACAAATAAGTCTTCTGTATGCTGGTGCTGCAAAAATAATTCATAACTATTTAAACAAAATGATAATTATGAGTATTTAAATGCTAGAATAGAATGAAGATACAAATTTAATGATGCTGATCAATCTTGAGCAAACTCGCAGTGGAGAATCTGGTGCATCAGTCAGGAAGGGTCTAATAAAGCCACGCTGTTAAGATGTCTGCATCTGTGGCAAAAATCACTACCACATGACACACCACAAATAACATACAGAGGGATGTCGCAATAAAATTAATATTATCCATATGGTCCAAATGACAGTGTAAAGCAAGAGTTATCAAAAAGTCAATAAAAGCTTCAAATCAGGATAAGACACATATGTCAGATTTAATTTATATCAGGATAGTGTTTGTCATTTGTAACTAGTCTGCTGAAGCGTGATTCACAGTCCCCGAGATTACAATTATCTCAAGAGTCTGAAATGAACGATATTTGAATAACTCAACATGATAAGGACAAAGGAAATATTTGTTCTTAATGCAGGAAGAAGCTGAATAGGTTGGGGAGATGAATTCCACATGTGTGGTAGGTCAATGTAAGGGCAATTTGGTGAGCACAGAGCGTGCAAAACAGAAGCGTGATGCCTCATTTATAAAAGACGCTAACGGGGCAGGAAGGATTCAAGTCGTCGACCAGTGGATCAAGGGCAACTGACTATAACTGACTGAGCCTGGTTGTATTATAGAAAACCTTCTCTTTTGGCAGGACAGGTTTCACTTCTTTGAAAATGACATACAGTACATTTGCATTTTGCATGAGCAATGTTTAAGAAATACATGAGCATGGGAGAAACAGCCACCCGTGCTACTGAAGGCAGCAGATGAGCTGAGTCACCAGCTAATAAGCTCAGAATGATTAAGAGTGGAAACGACAGGAAACATGGGTAGTTACATGCATGTTGCTTTTAATCAATGCAAGACCTTCATATTGGAATGAATGGAGACCAGCAGGCACAGTTAGGATTAAAATGACTGGGACATGAAATAAAGATATTTAGTGTGAGAAGGTGAAATCTTCAGAACTGGACAAGAATCCATGGAAGTCTACAGAAGGAAGATTTGTTTTCTTCACAAGTCATTTCTGGCACTTATGTTTAAGCTCTATTTGCTATATGTAATGAACTGACAGTAAACATTAGATGTTTAATAAGTACGGTATAGTCCTTTGAGCTTAACAAATTAGGTACGGGGGTTAGTTGTAAGTTAGAAGCTCATGGCTTTAGGAATGGAACAATGGAAGAAGCTGCACTGACAACCAGTTTCCCTTGGAGCAAACTGAAGGAACTTGAGACAATGACGATCATTCCTAACAACTGAGGGGTGGCGGTTTTTTTCGAGGCTGAATAATGGCATATTATCACTGATACAATGTAACCCTGTTGTGTTGATAAAGATTGTCACATTAGTTCAAAAAAGGTGCTGCGGGAGTGCGTTTTTCTTTTTTCTTTTAATGAGCTTTGGAAAGTTTGAAACATAATGAAAGAGAAAAACAGTCGGATCATGTGAGAGGTATCATTTCCTGGTGCGAACGTCCCACATCTTAGAAAACTGCCTAGAGAAAAACAGCTTCTCCCGATGGACTCAAACCTCCTGACCTTAAATTATGAAGCAGAGTGTTTCAATAAAGTGTGACAGGAAGATGCTTCTGATTGTCTTGAGGCTGTGCATTCTTTTTAAACCTCAGAAATAGATGTGGGTGAAAACAAGCTGAAGAAGGGAGGTGTGAACACATCTACAATGAAACCGAACCTTTATGATAGAGGGGAAAATCCCAACAGTTCACCACACGGTAATAACTTCAGATTTTACGGAATATACTCATTTTGTAGAGTGAAAAACTTAATGTAAAAACTTGACATAAGACACAATCCTCCATCTATCGAGATTTTACATGAGATGTTTCAGATTCGGAATTGGTAAAATAGTTTTTTGCTTGATTTGTAGAACTCAAGACTCAATAAAAAACGCTCACAAAAAGTGTAACTCTGTAAGGTGATTGTGGTTTATCAAACGTGACATAAGTTTGACTTAAAACTAAACAAAAAAAACTTAAGAGATTGTACTCCTTAATGCACACTATTGTTATTGAATTATTAATAAAGAGGCCAACATAACAATATGAGAGGCATGCAATGAGAAATACCTGCAGTTAAAAATAAGCACTGAAGTCTAGATTGGTGAGAGAGGCTATTTATTACTAATGATTCGATGACGAGTGGGGATAACAGAAACCAACTTGGTCATACCACTGCACACCATTGAAAATTCATTTAAAACCAAGCAAGAGAGACATGCGAGAAGTAACCTGAATAGCTTGCTGACTCCCCAGATCAGCCGTTTCAGCTCCTGCACAACAGACCAGAAGCATACATCCGATCACAAACCTTCACAATGACCGTGACATGCAAGTGCTCCAGGTTCAGAAGGGTCAAGAGGCCGACGGCCTTGAAAGATGATTGATACTGTGATGCCCCTGGATACATGATAACTCGTATTCAATATATTGTGAAATGTCTTTTAGTTCAAAGTTTGTTTTTTTTAAGGAAAAAGATTGAAGCATGTGAAAGAGGGTAACAAAAAACAACAACAAAAGACAATAGAGTTGCAAATAATAAATATGCAAGCGATAATATGAGGTCATTATCATCAAACTACAAAAACGACAGCATCCATTATTTCTTTATAAGTTAAAAAAAAATTGCCATGTAACATAAGACTTCTGAGTTTTCTCCAATGTCAAATGATACATAAGGTCTTTTGACCCATTTTTAAAACGTTGGTGGGAGTTTTTCCTTCCATTTAAGCAGTAAAATTTGTCTGGCTAAAAGAGATTCAAAAGCTATCGTAGATCTTTTGCTTGGTGATTGATATGCATGTCTTGTGAAGCTTCTCGCGAGTCTGCGATAAGAGCACAAGGTTTTAATGATAATCCAGCAGTACCTGAAAATGTGTTTAAATACTGATTGCCAGACAGTGTTTATTCTTGGACGAGACCAAAACATGTGTGAAAGGGTGGCTGGCATTTGCCTACACCACTCACATTAAGGGTCGATGCTATGCATAAACATAGCTAACTTGCTTTAGACTAGTGAAGGTGATGAACGACCTTGCATTGGATAATTCTGTTTTGTTAATAGATTGAGGTGGAATGTATTCTGTCTACAGCTTTCTGCCTAATTTTGTCCCCAAGTCTCCTTCTAATTGACTCCTTAGCATGGTAAAGGATTCAAAATTATGTGAGTTTAACAAGAAATATATTGTCCCAATATTAGTTTGAGAGCAGGGATTAAGTTTCAGAATAGAATCCAAGAGAGAGCGGGGTGGTTGTGATGGGAAATGAATGGAAGATGCAAATATCTAAAGCAATGAGAGCGAGGAAAATTGAGTTTTTGCGAATGACATGCAATTGTTGTTGCTATATGAATAATTTGTTATAGTAATTCCTTTTAAAACCCAGATGTCAAAAGCTTCATCTATAATTGATTATCTGAACATGTGATTTGAAGAGGACGAGGAGGAATTTACAGAGCTTCCATACAAAAGATGTCAGTAGAGGTGTTGCTACTAAGCACCCAAGGTCACGAAAAGCAAAAAGAACATCATAAAGGAAAAGCAGCAGAAGAAAGTTAACTGCAAGTCTGCTCTGTACAAGTGGGATTGGAGTGGAATTTGGGGGAGAGGAGGAGAGACAATTATGTTCTGGTGTGGATTTTGACCTGCACTTAGAACCTTATCTGAAGAGGGAAAAAATAAATTAAAAAAGCCTTCGATGGATTATGCGGGACAAGGTTAGATGTGACAATCGAAAAAGTTTTCTATGACTTTTGGATATGACCTCCAGATAAGCGTTGTTGTCGCTGCAAAAAATGGAGGACGACTCCTTTTTTGCAGGATGACATTGAATGTTGTACCATCCAAGGAAGAAACACAAGAAATTGATGTGAAGCAGTAATAAATCAGTGTTTTGGGTTTGTGGCATAAATCTAAAGAAAAGCACACACACCTGAAAAAGAGGGCACATACTATAAGAGACATGGGACATGGGGGTGAAAACTGGGGGGAGAAATATGAGGGTATTCATCAATAACAGTAAATCCCCAAACGTTTTTAAAACTACCTGGTTGATATCGACTACTGCAGAGACTGGTCAAGCTGGTAAACCTAATCTTTTAATGAATGCAATGACAAATTATTTAATTTCCTCACTTTGTCACAAAGACAAAATCTATAAATCAGAAGACTGTGGTATTTTATGTGGCTCCAGATATCCAGGGTAGACCAGTGTGCAGAGGGGACACGGCGAGTGAGTAGAAATGTGTGAACAAAACAAAGGCTGGTTAAATGATTGAGTGTCAGTCCCCTTACTGGTCGGCGCCTGAAATATTAGTCAGTGTTCAGGCTTCTTAATTGTTATGCAGCTACCTGCTATTAGTTAAAGTGCAGTGCCTTCAGGTGTCAGGTGAGATATGTTCTCACAAGATAATTACCGTGTGTCAGAACTTTCTTGCAGAAAATGAAAACAAGGTTGCGTGTAGGCTCTGTCAGAAAAAGAGGTCTAATGGAACAATACACAACCACGAACGATTGGATACTAACCTGTAGATTATGGCTGTTGCTGCCAGTAATGATGGCTCGTCACACTCATGCTAATGTTTACTAGGAGTGACTTCTTTAATAAGTATAACTGAGCTGAATGTAAAGGCTTCAGGAATACAAAAATAAGTTAACCCACATTGTGAGAGTGAGCAGAAAAAACATTACAGTGAAATATGCAATAACGTAAATAATATGAAAGGAATATGGGACCTATTAAATAACATAATTGATAAATGATGCCTGACATGACCATCCTCAGTACTTAGTTGACAAAACTGGTAGAAAAGACAATATGTATGATATAGTTAATAACTGTAATGAAGATGTTGTGAATGTTGTGGACCAAACCTGGCTAAAGAAATCTCTTATCCATCTCCATCTCCAAGAATTTCATCCTCAGAAACAAACCAAAGCTCAATGTTCCTCACAGCAGTGGAAGAAAAAGAACTCACTGATATTGTACATAAATGTAAAGACAAAAAGATTCTAGTAACACTGACGTAAGAATTGTGAAAAAGGTCATTGAGGTAATTTCAAAAGCCCTCATGTTCATCTGCAACTTGTCTTTCCAGACTGATACGTTCCGAAACAAAATGAAAACAGCTAAAGTTGGGCCGCTGAATAAAAATGGGAATAGACACCACTTCACAAATTACAGGCCTGTTTCTTTACTAGTATTCAGTAACAGACTAGACAGATTTGTAGAAAATTAAAAATTACTGTCTGACAATCAATATGGTTTCAGATCAAACAGCACAACAGCATTGGCCTTAATGGAATCAATCGAAGAAATCCCAAATGATATAGATCACAATCTGTACACAAGTGGAATATTCATAGACCTAAAAAAAAGATTTTGATTTAATCAACCACAAGAAACTTGACTAAACTTGATGAAAGTTTTGGTTTAGTTCTTTGGGCTGAAGCAGGGGTGTAAACGTAGTGAGCAAACTGTGTGCTCCCAATTATCTATATTTTCAGGTCAACTCGCACCTTTGTAACAGGCTTCAAGGAGAATATCTGGGTGTCTGCAGGTTAATAATAAGCAAATGTTGAATATAATAATATCCCCAACTTCAGGTGAGTCTGTGAGTATTAATGAGTACAATAGAGAAAATAAATAATGCTTAGTAATAGCTTCTTTTTAGGCAAATTTCAAGAGTTGGGTTGTAGAGCCATCACCATTCACACCCAGTGTTTAGGAAGACTACTGAAGCACAATTTCTTTATCATTGTCAATAGTTTACTCTCAAAACACAACAAATGGATTAATTTAACTTTAAAAGGCACAACATTTTCTCCCAGGGTGAATATATCTCTGAATTTGTTTCACACAGGGCTGCAGAATTGAAGAGGTAGCTGGCAATTGGGCAGAGGGCCAATAAAATATCGCTGAAGTGATGAACAATTGGACAGGAAGGCAATTGCGACTTTGGATGGCTACTCAAAGCTCTATTAGTATGCAGCTCCAGATAGAAACGAAAAGGGCTTCAACGTTAGCAGTACCTTTATTATTTGTCCTGTATATCACTGTGGATCAAACCCATTAGTGATTGATTTTTGACAAGCGAGTGAGTACACTGGGTTTAAAAGTCAATCTGTAACACCGATAGCCGTGCTGAATGAGCTCAACCACTGAAAGGAAAACTGTAATCTGAGTATCACTTCACGAAGGAAGAGTTAAATAAATAAATGAAATCCTGGTGGTACATAATGCCTTGTGACAGTGCTAACAGCTTGTCTTTGACATGCAAATCGGCCATCTTAAACAAGCCAACGGGAATAAAAGATTCTGTTGAGCCGGCGGCATATCACAGGCACCTCGACGTGATGAGTTCTTATTTACAGTCTGCAAGTAAATCAGGCTATTCAAGAAGAATCCTGATGTGATAAACATACACAACTGCACACCTGAATGTGTCAGCTGTCTCACTGTTCGTCTGCACACCCATAGAAAATCAATCTGTGAATCAGTCGCTGTGCGTCATGGAGCCAGAGAGCTTCATTGATTTCCCAGAACAAAAGGAATTCTATAACTTTAGTCCCTGCTCCATTCCCCTGTTTAGCAATGTTTCCATTTTATTGTCAGTGGCACAGCACTTATAGAAAATCCTTATATAAATGTCCTGATGGGCAAGAACAAAATCAAAAGGGCTTAAAGTTATGCAACTGTAACTAAACACAAAACGATCTGATTAGAAACAACCTCTTTCAGTTTTATTGGAAAGCTATTTATGTGATCTTTAATTAGAAATGTTACACATGATACGGTTTATAACAGACTTACAGTGCAACATAACACAGGAAACCATTTACCTCATAATCTTTTTTTTCCTCAATAAAACAGACAGATCTTGCACTGCGTCAGTAATTATGTAATATCAAAAGCCACACTTTGGTAGGACACCATGGAAAACCTGAAAAGCAAATCCAAAATACTACACAGCATGACCTTGATGACAGAGTCTTCACAAACGACCTGAATGCAATAAAGCTATTCAGAAAAATCATTTTCAATATTAGTGTGTGAACAATAATAGTCACATTTGTAGTTTAAAATTTCTTTCAAGTGTCATCAGTGAAACATTGGTGTTAATCCTGCTGGTGCATAAGATTTTTTCCATTTTTTAAAAATGGCTACCTATCTTGTTTTCTGCAACGTGATTAATTACTTCAGTGAATCATTTCAGGATCATGTGGCCGTGTACAGTCTGAGAAGGACAAACATAACAACACCTCATTTGATGGTAGTGTTTTGCCTTTGAGAACACCAGCATGTACCATTTCACATGTCAGTCCAGGTCAGGCTGAGGCAGAGCTGTTTCAGAGGAGTGAAAGCTACTGGACAAGGCAGCTGGGGCAACTCATCTGGTCACAGGTGCAGTTAGTGGAAACACAGCCTCTTGCATTGTTATCAAACAACATCACAAGAGAGACTAAAGCCCCGTTCATACGCCAATGTTTGAAATGAAAATGGATTGTGTTTATGTCTTTGATTCAGAAAAAGTTTCATATGTACCCAATAACATTTTGAACAGGATGTCTGTTTACATGAAAACAACAGAGACCTTGAAAAAGATGTAGTTTTCATGTTAGGCCAGGAGTTGGTGCTGCTGTTTGTTATTGTAATGAAACCGCACATACATGTGCGCAGAGAAAAATATTCTAGGAATATTAACAATGGCATATTGACAGACGAGGAAGTTGGATCACTAGTACGGGTTACTCAACTGTAAAACTACCAAGTCTCAGGAGAAAATGGACTGGGAGTCATCCCACTTCGGAGGCAAACATTGTTGTTTATGTACATCTACTCGCATATATGCAGAAGAATCAATTACTACAGCTGAGGTGTGCATGCGCAGCAGCAGCCCATTCACACAGGCACGGAGCATTTTCAAAAAGTTCCACCTTGGGAACCGTTTTCAAAAAGTTGATAAGGGACTCCGAGCATTGTTGTTACATATGGTCACCTATAACGCAACTGAACAGCACAGCCTTGAGTGTGAATTTGCTACATGGGTTACACAAATGCTGTTTATTGGTTGATAACAGTAACAGTAAAAGTAGTTTTTAACACTTACAGCTGCATCTGGAAGACGTTTATCATTGTGTGACTGCATGGAAATGCAACACGCTATTATTGGGGGAAGTGAAGAGGCACAAACTGAAACGTTGTTGAGACCTGCCTGTCCCCCCTCGTGATTTCTACCTATGGTCAGTACTCAAAGTTTGCCTCTCTTTCCTGCTGTTGTATGATAGTGCAGTAGAGGGAGAAGCTAAAACCCGTGTCTCGAAAATAGCCTCCAGTACAATGCTGTTGGTAAACAGCTACATTTTCTTCACATGTTGTGCTAAGCCGCTGGCTTATAAAGGGCTGGTGGTGTTCTGTGGGGGGAAAACTGCAGAAAAATGAAATGGATGCCTCTATTTGTTTATTAAAATGCATTCACACTCTTCCTGGTACATTTCCAGTGGAGTTTAATCAGTCAAATAGCAGCCCGGGGCTCAATTAGCCAGAATAACTAAAATCACACTCGGAGTATGAAGGGAACCTTTTTTGCATTTTCCAATTATTCCACAATAACTGCAGCACATGCCAGTATGTCACTTGGGCATTTATAGATATGGGTGTATCATGAAAAGGACCAAAGTTGATATAGAGTGTTATTTTGACCGCACAAATGTACCATAACAGCTTAAATCATCAAAGAAGAGGCAGCTAAAATGGCGAACCTATAAAGCAACAACTTGGCTGTCCGAAGTGATTAAAATCACCAGAGCCAAGAGAAATTCAACAGGTCAAAGCTATTATTTACAAAAAATTTAATAAACTGTCCATTTTTCCATTTAGTAGCTTCTGTTTCAGTTTCTCCGTATTGCAAACCATCCTTGCTTTCACACTTCCTAAACCAATTGTGACTCCGGAGGTGGAACAAAACACTCTTTGAGTGCTACATACATTTCGTCTATCGTGACAGATCAATGCCCGCGCTGTGAAGAAAGCTTATTAGTTCTGCTCTCACCTATGCATATAATTTGGGTCTGATTTAAGAGCATTAAACAATATATAGGATTGAATATTTTTCTTACCTTTGGATGACCCCCACCCTCTCATCCATTCACAAAAGACAAGCCACAGACAGACTGATGAAAAGATGTGCATGCCAGATGTAGGGCCCCGGGGGAAGGAGGAGAAAATTGCAGTTACTTTTGATGTTCTTCCATAAAAACATTAAAGCGTACACACAATTTTACAAAATATGATTGAGATAAAACAGGAAGGGGGTGGTGGGTGGTGGGCAATAGACAGCCTTGGAAAAGTCGAGATCAGATTGTTTTCGACTAACAAGATCTGATGATAATTACACTGATCAACGTGCTTCTGACTAATAGAAACTGATGATAATTACACAGATCACTGAGCTGTTTCTGTCTGATACTGTCAAATATAAAGGTGCCTATCTTGCACTGGATTCACAAAAACAGAGGTCTAATTACATGTCATAAACTCATCATCTTTTCACATTCACACCTCCATATCGCTTCCTCTTCCTGCTTTGAAACCCATTTCCATCCCTTCCTGACAGGCATGATGCTTTATTTACTACTGTGGGACACAAGGCACCTGAGCCGACCTGCCAGACTGCAGCAGACCGAGGTAAATGCAGGAGGCAAAATACCTGCAGCTCTGCTTCTCCGAGACTCCCATTACACACAAATATGAGAAATGCAGGCCACACAAGCATGACAATCACACACATACATAAAGACAAATCTAAAAAGCTGCAATGGAATGATTCCTTAAAGCACAACCTACAAACATAATTATGCAATGATGCAAATTATGTCTTATGCAACTGGTCTATCTGGTAATTGTCTCTTGAAGCAAAAATATTGGGGGAGGGTTTGACAGCTCGAATGCAATAGCTGACACTAAGCTGCAGAAAACCGTGTTGCACTAAAATCAAACATTAAACTTCTCTAAAGACAACAATGATAATGAAGAATATATATTGGTTAGACCAACAACACTCCAACGATGACACCCATTTATCATTAAAGAAATTTCACATTGGCTACATTATATATTGGCTCGTCAGATGTCATCCTCTGTGGCAACTAAGCTGGGAGAAAGAGGAGATGCTTATTTAATTCAAACAGTGACAGCATGTTTTGTGCTATACACTGCAGTAAGTGAAAATCCTCTACACCTGCTCACAACTGATTTAGAGGAAATTCACTTTAGATGCATTTACATGGACCAACAGTAATCCGACTGAAGGTGATCCAATTAAATCAGCACTTTTCTGATTGAAAATGAGATCAATGCCAGTTTATGGAGTCCATATGAACCCCCAGGTGGTGTCCCACTACTGGATGTTAATGCACGTCTGTTATGTAAAGTCAACTCTGACAAATCACGCACAAAGAGGGCTGCTGACAAAAAGTCATTGGTCAATAGTAAAAAAAAAACACATTACAATTAATGGATAATTAGCCAATCAGGTGAAAATCAGTTGTGAACTTGTAAATGAACAATGTGGTTAATATAATCAATCATGAGTTCCCAAAACACTGTGTACAGAACAAACACAATTCATTTTGCAACTACAGGAACTAGAGTCAATAAATGGCACCAGTGTGCACTATTTTTCAGTGTTACTTATGGACTTCTTGCCCAATATTTCATTTTTCCTCTAGATGTTTTCAAGGACCCCAGTGTAAGTTAAAAAACCTGCCAACATGTCAAAATTACCCTGAATGAATTAAAGTGATATTGCTGGATGTAGAACATTTTAGGCATTTTGACGTGAGGTACCAACTTAAATGATTAAGTGACAGGCTGAGTCTATGCAGGTAGATTACCGCTGATCAATTATTCAGCTTTGTCAGAAAATAGCATTCCCCATATGCCTCCAGGTATCCATGAACTTTAGACTTTTATTTAGTGGATAGAAGTTTAAAGGTTAAAAATGTTCACCATGAAGGTATAAAAGTAAAGATGTCCAAAAACTCTGAATTGTCCAAAATATTGCGGGTTTGTTTTTCTCAAGTTTCATGTGGTGGATAAGATCTGAAAATATTTCCTAAAGCAAAAAAAAAGCACACAGCAGGTCTTTGAAATGATTTTGTAACCTGCGGGCAACTCGGTGGAATTAAGGTGGACACTTTGTCCTTTCATGATACCTTTGATACAATAACAGATTCACTGGTCAGACAGCCAACAGCATGATTTACTTAAGTCAGAGATGGGAAAGTCTGATCGCTGTGGGGTTTAAAAAAAAAAAAGAAAAAAAGGATTGCATCCTCACAGCAAAAAGGCCAAGTTGTGACTGAGCACATCAACTTCAAAGTATGTCTAAGACTTGCTTGTTTATTTATTTATTAAACATTTAAATTGATCAAAACAGCAAATGCAATTATTTTCAAGTTTTAAATCATTTCTTTCCTGGATCACCTGTGAAACCATTAGTTTTGGGGGGGGGGGTTAATATAAATTTTGGGAAATCAGCTCATGCGCCTTACAGAATGAGGGCAGGGTCCACATTTACCAAGCGGCTGTCAGGTGACCGTGTCTGCACTAGAGTTCAAGCAAGGTGCATCAGATTAAACTATGACATACAGTTAAATGAGTGGACACTTGAGCGTTGAGGTTCAGTAGAAAAGCAGGGACACATCTGATGTGTGGCCTTAGGGATGAATAATGATAGAGAGTGGTGGGCGATTATCTCCGCTAGAATTCATGGTCGTAGGAGTTATGGTGATGGTGTTAAAAAAATAAAAACAGAAGGCAATGTTAAACTGAGGTTGAAACTGACAAATACAAACCTGCAGAGGGCTCAAACACATCAGGGATACAAGCCATTTGTCCTGGTGGAAGAAAAAGGATCCCTTCTTGAAAGAGCAGCGGTGAAAGGACAAGGCAACAGAGTTTAGCAGGGAAAGGCCATTATAGTAGAGCAGCCATAAGATTTAAGAACTTTTTTATTCATTGTTTGTACATTGCTGGACACAACCTGCAATTGCTTTATCATGATGACAAAAACAGTCACAACTGTATACAGTGGGCAATCAAAACATATTTAAGTGCAGCTATAAATGTAGCGAAGGGAGTTAATTCAAGGTCAGTTTGGGTAAGTGGGTTTTTATAAGCGCTCACTGCCTATAAACATTGAGACTGCAACCGACCCATGTATGAGAGCAGCAGTGGGATATTGGTGGAACTGAGGGCATGAGTTGCCACATTGAAATGGTTGCCTGGTTTTAGTAGTTCTACAAGGCTAAGACTCTGATAATTAATTTTTAAATAGTTTTATGGGTTCCAGAGTAAATGGCTGCCAGAACACAACTAATACGAGTGTAATGATTCTTACACTGATACAAATACTGATATCATTTATTACATGCGACACTGTGCAACATCAATCTTATAAATGATTCATAGTGCCAGAGACAGATTGATTACTCCGTCCTTTCTGGCTACATTTCTATTGGTTGGTTGGTTAGTAGCAGGTGTTCATGCTGTGAGATGCAGTGTGACGAGGCCATCCTACAAAATCCTGACACTGTCAGAATAATCTCAGCCTACTTTTAAACTTGTACTGCTGTGCGGCATAAGACCTTTTTGAACTATGACAAGAAGACTTAAAGCATACGCTCAGAAACACTCAGCATGTTTTTGTTACGATTCTAGTTGGGATACTCACGGCTGAGTTTGAGACAAGTTTTGGTTGTTTAAGAATTGTTATTAGACACTTTTGCAAGGGATTGATGATTGTGATTTCTTCCCAAATATTATAAAGGGAAAAAAAAAAAAAAACCAAAAATTCAGCTTCACCTCAACACTTTTCTACAGCTGTGCCCATTTGATCTGGTGCTTCCCAGAAGAAGCATCAGGTTTTGCAAAACACCTGTAGTGAAAAGTGCCATCACTCAACTCATCATTTAGCAGAATTGCAATTTGGAGCTGATTTTACTGTATGAATGTTGCGCTGTTTAATTGCAAAACTTTTTTTTTTCTTCAGTCAGCAGGTTCAAGATTGCCTTTGCTGAATGAATAATACATTCACGACTAAGCCTCAAACTCCATAAAGCTCACTCTTCCAGATGGAGAAAACAAACATCTTTTGTTTGAGCTGGATAACACATCATAACAACCCAACTGAATGTGTGTCAAAATAAACTGTGAACCCTCTGGAATTTCTCAGTTTAATAATCATTAGGTCATAAAATCTGATCTGATATACAGTCACAAGTATATACAAACACAAAATCCTAATCCAACGCCACACAAATGGTAACACTTAATGTCTGAGTCAAAGAAATCAACATGCATGGTGCTGGTGGGGAGAAGCGAGTAAACTCTGAGGATAATAAATCGAACAAAAACTAATTGTAGGAAGGAGTTGGCAATGCCGGAGTGTCATATTCACAAAAAGCATCAGCTGATGTCAACTACGGATGCAAAACTCTGAAGGCTTTCGCACGAAATGTGCTAAATCAACATGTCTATTACAATACTTACTGTTTTAACGGATATGTTTAATAATGATCTCAGATATTATAATTGTGTGTAACACTCAAGTTAAACACTGCACGTTTTCTCACATGTGTGTCTTCAAAGTGGTTCAGGGGACACTGTAGCCAATTACTGCAGGAAACTACAAACTTCCAAACTCGAAATCTTGCCACTGTATATCAAACATGATAGAAACTGTTTTGGCTATCAAAGAGCTGCTGGGCATTGAGTGACTAAGCTATAACTAAATATAAACTAGTTACAAGGTTTCTCTGAAGTGGCGGCTCATTCAGTAATGGGAGACAATGTAATGTGATTAAAGCAGTGCTTGGATCCGCTGGCATGCACTAACTTTCAAAACAAATTTTTAAGTCAAACTAGGCTTTAAGTTCTACACCTCTCAATCTGAGGACGGTAGTCTTATATTTGACTTGAATCTGTTTTTGGTTAGTAATCAAGCAGTGAAGACCACCAAATGTATGCACAAATATACAAATATAACACAAATATCTATGTCACAAATATGATTTACTTTGGGGAAATCAATTGAATGGCACACAACAGCTTGTAACTCTATCCTAACATTAAGCCACTGAGGGGTGGTGTGATGTGGATGTGTATGCAGTCCTGCCACAAGCTTTATAAGCCTTCTGAGAAGAAGAAAAAAAGGAAAATAAAAAAAAAGGGGAATTTATTCAGGTCTCATGATCACAACAGCAGATAAATCTAATACAATCAAGGCTGAAGGCTCTCTGGTTATATGTCAGAGTGAGAGAGGGAGACATGTGAGGGTCATTAGGTGGGTTTCAGTAAGGAGCCTGTGGGTACAGAGAGGTGAATATTCTATGTGAATCTGCAATTCTTTCCTGTCTCCTCCCTGCTCCTTTCCCCTGCTTGGGGTGTGTGGTTTGAGTAATACAGTGGTGTCACTGTTTACCTATACCAAAACCAGCTGTGAGGCGAATCGTCAAAATAATGCATCAGTTATTGGAGTCTTATGAAAACAAGCCAGCACACACCCAACAAAATAATTTTTACTGCTAAGGGCAAAACAGAGAGAAGAAAAAAAAAAAGTCAGATTTTTGTTAACACTGAATAAAAAAGCTCATTTCAAACAGGAGCTTGATGTAGAAGTTCAGAGAATTTCAAAGAACTGTGTGCTTCTGTGAAAGCTTTGTTATGTTTGTTATTTGATGTAAAGAAAAATAACAATTTAGACTCAAAGACTAAATCACAAAATATGAAAGCTGGATGCAAGAAGGATCCAGCAGTTGATGCTGAGAATAAGTTAATTAAGCCAACCTGACTTGAGGGCTTGACGAAGCATTTCCTCCTTCAAAATAGTGTCACAAATAAATGAGTGATTCAGTAACAGGCACTGAAATATAGTAGTGCCACACCACACAGCAGGCCATATCTTCAATGAGTGAGGCAAGTTCTCAAACTGTCATCTTGTAACTGCACCGATGCCAAGACAAGAGGCACCATGAAGAGTCCGATTAACCCCCGCAGTCAATTGACTGAACACATTGTACTGAATAATTAACAGGTGCACGATGGCAAATGGAGTAGTACACATGAGATATGCATCACGAACCACAGAGAAGACTTAAAAATTCAACGCCCCAGTTCAATTCATGCGCAACGTAAAAAGGAAAGCTGCCTCAAATCTTCACACGCCATCTTCTCACGAAGTGTGCAACCTGCACAGAAACCCTGCTATTTTAATATGAGCGACTGACAAGAGCAATCAACAAAAAGCTACTTACAGCAGATTTATTTGTGAATGCAACTTAAGGCGTGCAACTATTCACTTTGATTACAGAAACATGGTACTTATGTAATCAACTTATCATAGAGAAACCTTTCAAATCCTTTGTTGCATCTCGAGGCTTTGATATAGCCATTTATAAGCAGCTGAAGAGAGAAAGCGTCATAATTCAAGGATTTAAGTTAGATCTGTGAACAGCTGCTGAGGCGAGTGGAGTTAGACGTATAACTGTTTTATAATCTCCCAACATTAACACCACTTAATCTGACCTGATTAATTTCACAACCCGACGCTGCAGTGTGAAGACAGGAAGAGCAGGGAGTGAAATCATGACTGCTCGCCAATTGTAGACCCACAATCACAGCCATTATGAGTTATGTTTGACACCTGATTTTACAGTTTTTGATTCAGTTGAGCCTGACAGGATGTGTGCCTAACAAACTCGTTATTTGGACTAAATTAGTCAAATAAACAGTGACTTTTGGTATTTATTGTGTCACGGCCACCGGATGAGTTTTCCAAAGTTGAGCTGCAAATAAGAACTTAATAAGGAGAAACAACGCAGAAAGTCCCATCTTTAACTGAATCCTTCAGAAACTTCTGAGAAAGTCATCTTCTCACAGCAAGGCAAGTCACAGTTGAGAATAAAGCAGAAAACCAGGGAAAATAGGAGTGAACACCGCAACATATTTAGAAAGGATTCATATCAACCTTCCAATGGCAGCAGGACTGGAGTCTTGTGGAGATAATCACTTTGGGCCAGTTTGAGGCTTCTCGCACATTCCTGTAACTGAGATGTGTGATCTGACCGTGATGGAAATCAGCAGAGTTTGCCATGGTTTCAAACAGCTGCACTCGAAGCAAGAGTGCAAAGTCCAGTGAGATTAGACACTTCATGCTTAAAAATTGGCACATTATTAATAGTCTCACCAGGAACATGTTTACAGTGTCGCACTCTTATTGTGAAAAGAGATTGAAAAAAAGAGAGAACAACCAAGAGAAGTTGCTTTGAAAAAGCCCTTCTTTAATTCAATCTTTGCTCAGCTGCCCAGTTGTGTGTGCGTGTGTGTGTGTGTGTGTGTGTGTGTGTGTGTGTGTGTGTGTGTGTGTGTGTGTGTGTGTGTGTGTGTGTGTGTGTGTGTGTGTGTGTGTGTGCGCGCGCACAAGTACGTGCCTGCGTGAAATCAAAGATTACCTCAAGGCAGGGGTTGCACAGAGACAGCTTACTCTTTAGCAACAACAATTTTCCAGATAGTGATGAAGTCTGTCATTACTTTGACAGATTACAACACTTATCCAAGCATATATTTCTTATACTTTGCATCTTATCAAATGGGTGCACAGGTGCACAAAAAGAGCTTCCATTTCCTTAAAAGGTACAATTATTGAGATGAAATGATAAGCAGAGATACAAAGATGGACAGAAGCCATCAGGAACTATGAATTCTGAAAACATTTACCAGCTCAAGCTGATGCCATCGAGTTCAAGTCCAGGGATGCAAAACAACAGTAAAACGGCATTGAACGAACACTAAAGAGTGCAGCAACATATAGTCTCAGTGGAGTAAAGGTCTGTAGGAAGAGGAAACCTGCTTCACAGAGTTTAGTCAGCTTTTGATTCATGAAATGTTGGCTGACTTCAAAAGTCTGGTTGAGGCGGTGCTGCTATGTCCGGTCTGTCGAATTCCCAGTGTTTCGTCATTTAGTGAGGACTGAAAAATGGCAAGAGAGGTCATCTGTGACTCACTTGCCACATCATCTTTAGTAGTTTATGCTATAAATAAAGAGAAAAATTAAAAATCTGCGGCCAAGGTTGAAAGACCAATGTCCACATTGAAAGGCCTCCTACTGGTAGGGCTGTACTAGTTTGCGATCCGATTAAACATTGGCAATCAAGGGAACAAACAGCGATTTCTTTTTCGAAGGAGGGGCTGCATTCTCTATTAGAGGATCATGCAACTGAGGCTCAATGAGCACTTTCCTGAAACATTTAACTCTTACACAAAGCTCAAAAGTGAAAGTCTAAATCATCAAGAGCTCTGGAATGAAATGTTTTGCACATGACTTTGCAGTGAAATAATGACGGCGATAGCAGCACATGAACAGCTGCAACAGCGATCAAGGTGCTGAATGGACCATTAGGTTGTACCGGATAGGCCAACTCTACCTACTACCATGCAATATTCATAAACAAATAAGGAATATTACAAATGATGGATTACACAAGAAGATGGCAAAATATTCATAACATTGTCAATAAAAGAAGGAACATAAACAGTCTAACAAGGTCTTGCTATTGTATCTTTTTTTAATTTAGTTTTATTTTCATAACTGGCAATTCCACTGGAGCAGCCTCATAACATCTGTAGTTAGTAGAAATTAAAAAAAAAAAAAAAATTATATATATTTATATATATATATATATATATATATATATATATATATATAAATATATATAATTTTTTTTTTTAATTTTTTATATAACAAAGCAACAAAAACACCACGATTTTAATCTTATACAGGCATGCCCAACTGTATATAAGGCCCTACTCCTTGAAAACACTGAGGCCAAGAAGTGAGCAACAATGGCAGCAAGGGATCGTTGGTGGAGCCGAGACTACGTTATTGTTAGTGAAATAGAAAAAAGTTTATGTAAAGTAAGTGCTTGCACTTTCCACTAAATAATGCATAGATTTGTATTTCTTAGTGTTACAGCAACAGGGGCATACCATAAAGGATGGTGAGGGGTCTGTTTGTCCGCCTGAAGTGGAATAGAGGAGTCATCAATTAACCCCAAATGCATGTTTTCAGACTGTGGTTCTCGGGGAAAAACACCCACACATGCACACACAGGAAGAACAAGCAGTCTTTGAACCAAACCTGCATAAATTGAGGGACATTCTCACTGTAAGTCGAGAGTATTAACTGTGCAAAACTACAAAATGTGACCATTCAAGTGTGAATATTGCAGAAACATTATTGCTGCAAACTTAAGTTGGGACAGAGGTTATAGTTTTGTCCATGTGAATGTATTGTATGTATGTATGTATGTATGTATGTATGTATGTATGTATGTATGTATGTATGTATGTATGTATGTATGTATGTATTTTCCCAAGATTTCGCAAACTTTTTATTAACTCCAATTGCATAAACAGTTTGGGGATTATTTGAAGGTATGCGAAGGTATGCGCTCTCGCGAGTGCCCATTCTTGTGAGGTATACTTATTCAGTCTTCTAATTTGAAGTCAATTGATTTCAGTAATTTTGAACCGTCAACTGCAAGATTCCCAACATTCTAATTCAAAACAATAATTCTCTTCCAGACCAGATAGACCAAAATTCTGTGACAAGATGACATCAGAACCAAGAAACAATGTGGCTAAAGCGACCTCAGACCCGAGCTAACCATTCAAAGCACTTACTTAAAGCAGGCAAACTATTTAAACTCCACACAGTAAAACCGTTTTGGAGAAGAAGTATTCAAAAGTATATTGTGTCTATTTTTATGACTTCTGCCTTGAAAAGCATTGCAAGTGAGCCTGGTGCTCCACACAGTACGTGTTGTGTTCAGCATGTGGGCACACTGCACATGTGCAGTCTGAGTGATTGTAAAAGCCATAAAGTGAATTATTTGGGTGTCAGATGTTCATGAACATCACCATAAAAGAACCATTATTCCTAAAAAAAGTAAAGAGGGTGAAAGTAATTTGCCTTCAGGGTGAGCGAATGAATGAATAAAAGTCACATACAGATTAAATGGTAGCTCATCTGATTAATGTGACTTTATCAAATAAATAAATAAAAGATAAGTGGGCAATTCACTTAAAGGACTTCACAGCTTTCTGAGCACTCCCATCTCACTTTTTATCAGTAAACAATTTAATTTGAACAAAAACTAGAATACAGCAAATGAAGGCTGTTCTGTCAAACTACATCAACTATGAAACCTCCCCAAAAAATATTGTTTGATGTTTGTTGTCCTATTCATCCAACAACTAGAGAATGATAAACTTGAGCAGTCTTTAGCTGTTTCAGTAACGTTCAATGTACAACTGAATAACAGAAATATAGTTAGGGGTACTCGCACTCTGTATCCCAGATACTGTCTTTATCGAGAGCGAGAGACATACCTTGTGTGGGTCACTGTTGTAATGAACAGCGTTATCTTCTCGGACCAGGCAGGATTACAGTGGGACACAAAGTCAAATTGGCCTGAATGTAGTAAGCAAAGCAGTATTAGGAGCAACAGCCATTGTTCCATGCAGGTTGGGAACCAAATGTTTGAGTTCAATGTGGTTCTCTAACCATAAATTCGCGACAGAAATTAGCACATCAAAGTTGACAAATGAAACATGTCAAATCAAGACTGTTGTACAAGCAATGTAAATAGTGCTTTGCTTGGCCTTGTGTGTACATGAAAAGGGAAGGAAGCAGTGTGTTGGTGTGTGTTTGGTGTAGATCACTGATCTGGGCTAAAAAGGGTGTTTGAGATGTCCAGAGCGGCTGTGACTGTCTTGTTGGAATGGGAGCAGAGACGTCTGTCTTCAGTTTTCACTGGAGTCCCAGAAAGGGTAAAGGTCATCGCACAGGAGGTTCACCTCCTGACAGTCCTCTGGCTAGTTTATGCTAATAGTAAAGACCGAACTGGTGAGCCGTTGCTGAGGGAGGTCTTCGTGGTCCCAAAGTGGGCCGTATGGTCAGTGATTGTGAGATACACAAAGATCTGGAGATTTACTTTTGTGACAATTATTATTTAATCGTAAACATGCCAGAGAAGGTAGATTAATATTTGGGTTTCGGGTTTTGCTCTTTGTACCAGATAAAAGAATTTAGGCAGTTTTACCCCTTGTACTTAAACGAAAGGTTAAATTCGTGGTTTTGCTCTTTGTGCCTAACGAAAGAATTCGGCAGTTTTACTCTTTGTACTTAACGAAATAAACTAAATTCCAACTATTAATTACAGGGTTTTATTTTCCTTGTACCCCTACGAAGGAATGGGAGCAGAGACGTCTGTCTTCTGCTTTGACTGGAGTCCCAGAAAGGATAAAGGTCATCGCATAGGAGGTTCACCTCCTGACAGTCTTCTGCTAGTTTATGCTCCTGGTAAAGCTTCATTATTTCTTTTAATGTATTTCTTTCATTTCTTTTAAACCTGTAATGTATTTCTTTTACTAATGTATTTCTTATGTCTTTGTACAGCTTTTCTGTATTCTTTTCATTTCTTTCATTTCTTTGTAAAGCACTGAGAATTGCCCTGTTTGAATGGTGCTCTATAAATAAATTTTGCCTTGCCTTGCCTTGCCTTGTTATCTGGTGCAGGACAACGGAGTCTCAATGTTAACTCAATGTTTAGCCTTGCTAGCTAACAGCAGGTTTTCCTTTTCCTCAGGGGAAGACATGTCCTTGGAAAAGAGTCTTGAGGAAGAGTGAAGCATGGATCCTTGTTTTGCTGGTTAGGTTGACCAGCACATGGGCATTGCTGCGGGATTCAGTGAAGTTTATAAGAACATCTTCTGCTGCAGCTGGGATTTTCACAGCGACTAACCTTGTAAAGCACCGAGACTGCTGAAGTGGTGAGATGTGCTTTCAAGGTAAAGTCCAATCAACCCAGACAACAAAACAATATAAACCTTGAGGATGAATTAAATTGGACCTTTGAAATTCACTCAGCACTAAACACTCTGACACATATTATCACATGATTTAATCAACCCCTTGTGATCATTTCTTTCTCTTGATGGATTTATGATACCAGCAGACTGTCTGACAGATGGACTGGCAAGTCATATCTGAAGCACTTTTGAAAGCATCAAACACATTTTCGGCATAAAAAAAATAAAAATAAAAAAAATAATTAAAAAAAAACCTACCTGAAACCTTTTGTTTCAGCATCATATGGCCTGCCTTTAATTCAGTTATTATCTCAACATTTTCTGCTTTATTAACACAATTTGACCGGCTTCCTGTGTGCAGAAGTGGTGCTTGAAGGCCTAAGGTCATCAGGGTGTAAAGATTCTCAGTTTCAGCACAGCTCATCATTCATGCCTTTTCCCATGGTACCCCAGCTAAAAGCTGATTTTTCTCAATCCCATCCAACCTGATGGGCCTTCAGCCCACCAGCTATATTTGTGAACCTGTCGGATATACACACAGCTGACATGGTCCTTTGTAACAACAAAGGAAATCAATACGCTTCTTCCTTGGGACTTATTGTGGAGTCCATCATCTCATGCGCTCTATGTGGGAACATCCTCTGTACTGTACTGTAAGGTGCTCTGGTGGAGGCGGGAGCTTGTGTTCTCATGAAATGCATTTGACCATTGACAAATCAACACAGAGCAAATCCTTGGACATCAGGGTCTCTAAGATTTTTGTAAAAATTGTAAAAATAAAGACCAAAAAAAAAGGAAGTGAGGTGTTTTATTACCTCCAAAGGTTTTTTGTGAAAATTCAATACTTTAACCTTACCCGTGGCAGCTTTTAATTAGCATTCCTCAGGTCAAATGCAAGTTTTCTGCAAGAGGATTTTTCTCCCAGTGCTGCATTTGAAACGACGATATTAGGTAATAGGTGTATTGCAGCTTTTGCTTCTTGAAAAATAAATATGCTTTCGTAATTAAAAGTGATGCGGGTATCAATTTAAACACTCACTAGGAAGCTTAGAAGTCAGCCAAGAGATTGGATAATTTCAAGGCTTTGTAGTATTAATAACCCACAACGCAACATGGCTTTGAAAAGGAGTAAAAGCTGGATTAAGGATACTCCATTGGGTTATAATTACCTATTAAAATGGTCTAAATTCTGTATGTGTTAATAAATTAATTGTCTGTGTCTCCATTGTGCTGGTGTTTTCATCAGCTGCTCTTTTTATGTTTGTTTTTTGTTTTTTTTATACAGTGGAGGCGTGAAGCAGTAGGTGGAAGCGGTCCACCAACATTTGGACCACAGCAGAGGACGAACAACAGTATCACTGTTCACTTGAAAGTTCTTCTTCCAGAAAAAATTACATCCTATAAGATGCAGGAAAGAATGAACAGTCTCTGCCAAGGCCTGAAATAATATCATGTGCAGGTATAATACTGGGCTGGCTACAGTGCAGAAGCAGATCTTACTGTATTTTGGGCTTTTTGTAGCTTCTGGTGGTAGTTGTGTGTGCATGTGCATGTGCGTGTGCATGTGCGTGTGCATGTGCGTGTGCATGTGCGTGTGCGTGTATCGATCGTCTTTTTCAGGCACTGGGAGCCCAGGCTGAAACTTCAGCTTTCCTTGTAATTCATCATCAGTTGCAATGTCGAGGGCAAAAAAGGTAGAAAAGTGAAAATGAGAAGAACCGGGTGAGAAGCAATGGGATTCTGAGACTTCAGTTTTCCTGTACATATCCTCCACATCTGAACAACTTGACACTTACTTTATCACACCATTCTGGTCTTGGCAGCTCACTGCATTTTTATTTATTTTTGGGTTCAACCTCACTGAAACTCTAATGAGGAGGTTGACAAGGGTTTTATAAGGGTAATGAACACCAGCCAGTGATGCAATTAATTAACCGATATTCTTATCATTGCTATACCACCAAGATGAACCCCAGAGAAATGCAGGCAAATCAAAGCTGAGAGGATATTCTGCAGAGTCAACAAATTACTCAACTGGTCACTTAAATCAGGTCGATGAGGAGTTTAATGACACACAGGAAACCATTACACACTCATAGCCGGTAATCTAGCTTATTAAAAGTGGCCCCAGCACAGACAACAACATGAATAATGTTATGTCTCTATCATCTGGCTTTTACTGAGAGATTTAGTAAGAAAAAAAAAAAAAAAACACGTGTTGCAATAAAAAGGAATGCAACAACATTTAGATGTAGTTCTGTGTTGGTTGTTTGGAGAAACTGCGCTCCTGTACTTGGAGGGAAAATAGCAGGAGTAAAGAAAGCAGAATTACATAAGACCCTTTTATGCAAAGTGGGTTTCGGCTGTAATGATGTAACTTGGTCAGTTAAAAACAAAGCTGCTCATCTCGTCTTCTACAGTTAATCAAACATATCTACAGGGCTAATGTTATGTCTGTAGTGAGGCATGATGGGTGCCCCATAAAGCTGTATGGTCCCATAATGTAGCTACAGTGGGACACATGCAGTACAAGAGCAGTACAGAAGCTTATTAGTGAATACACAACTGATCCCAAAATGCGAGCCCACATGGTCGCTCCACAGGTGTATGCATATTTTCTGCAAAAACACGACACCCTGAAGCCTTCACTGTGTTTTCAACTCGCACACTGAGACGTACCTCTGTCCCCCCCTCTCATTCCCTGCCTCCTCTCCACCAGCTGTGCAGATAAACATCCCAGCACTCAAGTGGAGAACAGAAACATCCCAAACAGCGGCCCGGGGTAAGAGCTCTCCTAATTACACTACAAAGCACTGCCATGGTTTTCTCCGTCTTATTGTCAACCTCGTCCCTACCAAACTGCCGCTGCGACTCCTCTCTGTCTCTCCTGCACCGCTGGATTCACTCCAAATTCTAACCAACATGACAAACAGCAAAAGAATAATTTCTCCTCATAAACTTCTGTAATATGAAACAAAGAGTTACAATCATCCAGAGCGACTCTCCTTCCTCGTCTCCATCCATCTTCTCCTTTTCCCATAATCTTGTCCCTGCTTTTTCCATCATCTGCTACCTTCCCTTTGATTACATTTTGCCCTCTTTGTCATCATTTGGTGCCGCATCAGGCCTATCATCTTCTGTCTGATAATAACTGTCGTCTTCTCTCTGTTTTTCCATCATCTCAAGTTTTCCCCTTAACATCACAGCAACTAGACGAGACAGTTGTTACCTTTTCCAGCATTTTCTTCCCAAAAGCAGACATGTGATTGAGGCTTTCAGTGCATATCAGTATTTTCATGGATCAGTTGATACAATATCTGACGGGTTGATTTATGTTTGCATGTCTTTGCCAGACAGGCAACGTACCGCGACCACTGCACATGCCACCGCAATTACATTTGAAAATGTAAGTCTCCTTCCAAACCAGACAAGATATCCTGCAAAATGGAATGCCTTGATTTTAATGTTATTTTGTATTTCAAATGACTGACAAGTCACTCAGACATCTATATTTTGTTGATCTAATGACTTTAGTGAATCCTTTATGCCTTGAGAGCCACATTACATATCTACCTCCTCATTAATATTTACCACTGTTCCTTCCCCACCACCAAAAGTAGCCCCCCACACACTTTTTTTCACTTCTGCTATCCTGCTCTTGCTCACTGAAAGAGAATCATCCTCCCACTCAACTCATTAGTGCAGCACAATATAGGTGAGCTGGCTACTGCAAATAATGACTCTACCGAGGACCTGCGCATGTCATGACACATTCTGCCTGGTTAAGTAACGGGATTTAAGATTGTGCGGAAAGCTGATGTTGTGAGGTACACTTACACTTTACATTCCTGATCGATAGAGATTGTATTCGGTGAGGCTATCTCAAGTAGAAAAAAGCGAAATGTCCAGTGACGCGTCAAAAGAGCAAAGATATGCGAGTGAGGGAGCCAGTAGAATGTGCACTCCATTGTGTTCGTATTCTGAGTCATTTTTAAAGTTTCACCTATGAAGGAGCAAAGCCAACACAAAGCTACAAACGCTCTGCTTTTATTGCTTTTGTTTAAAATCAGGCGTTGCTCAACAATATTGAGCAAAAATATTAGGTGTCTTTTGCTCAACAAAAAAAATTATCTTCTGAATTCAAAATAAATTCATGAACCATCTTTAAGGTTTCAGTTTCTTTGATTTCTCAAGGATTTATACACACGAACACACACGGAGACTGCTAAATCACTATAAAGTACTCTATAAGTACAATCCATTTATCATTCAACACACACACACACACACACACACACACACACACACACACACACACACACACACACACACACACACACACACACACACACACACACACACACACACACACACACACACACACACACACACACACACACACACACACACACACCACTATTTTGCAGGTGATTAATCGAGACTAGAGTTCACAAATTAATCAATAACGAAAGTGTTAGAACCTGAAAGTGATTAATGGTAATGCATTACATTTAGCTGAGGTGTACCCTCCTTAAAGATGCTTTTCAGGTCCGCTGTCCTGTGTTGCATCTCTCTGAGATCATAGATCAGCCTTACAAACCACTTTCATGCATCAGGAGAAAACTGCATAACAGGAAATGTCAGCTTGCTTTCAACTGTCATTAGTGTTTCTTCTATTCCACTGGTGGGGACACGAGTCCGACCAGCGCACAATGAAACAGCAAAGACCTACTCACACTTAAAAAGCACTAATACAGGCAAACACATGCACTCCAACATCTACGAAACAAGGATTGACCATTCACTCTGAAACCTCCAATGGTTCATAGCTTATTGATAGGAGGTTCGAAACCATGGAAACCACTCGATAGGCTTGGGTACCAGCCATCAACACTACCATTTCACATGTGTGTGAAACAAGGCAGAAAACTCAGAAGTCATGATGTCTCCTGTAATTGGGACTTTATGACTATGCAATATTAGCATACTCAGAGTTGCTTATTTCAACCCCTGAAAGGGGTTATACCAGCACTGTGGAGCAAATCTAGTCTGATCAAAAAACATTTTTTCACAAGATTGAATTCATGTTGGTATGAATGGCTTCAACGCAAAACATTTACCAACACGCATTTGACTCTCAAACCATCTTCATTCGTCACACACTACATGAAAAGGCCCCTAGCCTAATTATTTTCTTTAATGGAATTGATGGCAAAGGCATCCGTGTAATGTTTTGCTTTTTAACAGTCTTCATCCAACGCTTTTCTGGCACAGAAATGTGTTGAACCGCCACACAATCTTTACTTTGCTTTGCAAGGCTATTCCCTTCTGGATGCTCCAATCCTTCCCTGTGGCCGCTGGGATCAAAGTCCAAGACGGGGTCGACCCTGTCCGCAGAGCAGTTGGTACTAAGCAGAGTTGCTAAAAGTACAGACATGAGGAGTTTCGGTCATCAACATCGTGCACGGCTGAATGCAGCACATCTCTCCTCAAGGTAAAGTTCAGAAGGAGTCGTCCAACATGTGGTATCAGTGCAGGAGAACCTGCTCCTGGTACAGCTTTGGTCTTCAATGCCAACCTCAGTAAAACATTTGATTTCCTCCTGGAGCCTATGTTTTCTCACTGTGGGACTTTTTCACTTTCAAGATTAAGGAAAAATTATTTGTCTGTCTTCTGTGCAAATGTATTCACTTTTAAATCCAGAGAAGACACACTGTTCTGAGCATACATTTCTTTCTCTATGTGCTTTGTTCTGTAATAAAAAATAAAAAAAAACCCTCATCTCCATTCGTCTGTTTGTTATATTATTTTACTTATTCTTTCATATCGTCTCACTTTTTCTTAACTTTTTTTTTTTTTCATATCTCGTTCCTCCACTCACTCTCTCCGTCTCTTCTCCTGCCGTGCCGATTATTCCTCCTCCAGGAGCCAATCCAGCTGTGATTGATCCACTCATCTCTTCTGCATTAGTGCGCCCGAGGAACAAACCATAGCATTAACAACACCAATAAAACTGATGACGGTAATAAAGAACTACGCCGGCATTATCTGCGCTGCTGATATAAGTAATGGTGAGCAAGTTATCTTCGGATGGATCATCCCCCCCTCCGCAAACACAAACGATGCGAGCACACAGGCTCACAACTAAGAAAGTTAAATGTATTCAGGAGGGCAATTTATGTGACAATGGGGCCGTAACTTTTCTAAATTCATGAAGTTTCCTTATGGAGCCTACCAATCAAATTATCCTGAATTATTGCGGCTTTCCAACATCAGCAGGATTCCCAGCTTCCCTCTGCTCCACAAAAAGTGCTGACAGGCAAGAAAACTGTGGAACAGAACAAATGCTATTGAAGTGTGGTCAGATCCTCATGTCTCAGCAGATTGTCCTCATCTTACCACAATCAATATGGCCCGGACCATGGTCATGGTTAGCCCATCATCAATTAACTAAATCCCTTAAGCAGTGACAGCTAGAACTGTGATCTCAAGAGGAATGAATGTATATTAGATTACTGATTTGTGAATGTTTGCACTGGGTAATAAAAACAAGAAAGGTATCATGTTGGAAAAGGAAGTCAATATGTGGGTGTATTACTCATTATACATGCATTATAGCATAAAATATCCCATTTAGGATACACAATGGGAACTATATGCAAATTACTGCAAATTGTGAAAGGTGATTATACGGGAGATTTAATCACTTGATGACATTTCTGGTCTCAAGGTGGAGTTATGGTCAGCCCTCTCCTCTCCGGTTAGAATTTCAGGGTTTGAGTACATCTTCTATAATTTGTTATTTTCCAAACAAATTTATCTCTGACGCATAGTAATTGCAGCTATTTCACCAGCAGATCAAACAAAAAAAGTCAAAGGAATTGCTTGAAAATCGAGGTAAACCAGGGCTCCCCACTCATGCGTCCATAGCTAAACTTACCTGCCAACCTCTAAACTCATGCACATACTTACCAGAAATTACTACTTAACATGAGGCGGACTGACTTCCTGGTTATTCAATGTTACAGTGGGATCCGTAAAGAACAGAAAGGACTGTAGGAAGCCTCGTGCGTCTTTCTGTAAAGTTCTACAACCATTGGACTTATTACACTTAAAATTTTGTACAAGTGTTTAATGCATGGTTGGAATTACTTTTAATTCAATTTACATTCATGCATTTAGAAGAGTGTGTTTTAATAAAACATAAAAGATGATTGAATCTGCATATTTTCATTGTATAATGATTAAAAAAAACAAAAAAAGACAAAGAATAAGTCATGCCGGCAAATTGTCTCTCTAGAGAGCTGCTCTTATGAACTAAATTTCACAATCTTAACTTTTTTTCCATCTTTTTCCATCAGGTCAAACTGAGACAGAGTCAATGGCCTGGAAAAAAATGTATTCAAAATCATCTTTAATTGCTCCAACAATCAGAATTCTGAACAGACTGAAGAGAGGTCCCACAGTCTGACCTGTTTAACAATGCTCGGGTCAGTTGCTGTTTGAAAAGTAGGTGTGCTCTGAATACATTTTCAATTGTGGTCATTTGTTTGAAAAGCCTGGAAAAAAACTGTTAAGGACAATAGTCGTCCTTATTCCAATAATTTTTGAATCAAGAGAAACGATGGACTGTCAAACAACTGATTGTACCTCTATAACCAATACAATGCAATGATGTGCTGATTCTTTAAACAAAAGATCTCTTTTACATTATATCTTGGTTGATAATAAAATAAGTATCAATTAGAAAGTCTGCTCATTCCTTTTCTATCATGAATTTAGCTGAAAAAAAAAAACCCTGTGAGGTTTAGGTCATCCTTTTCACCCCTCGCCCTTCGAGTGTATTTTCAAATTTTCTGTACAACAACACACATTTTCACCAACAAATTAACAACACTTCCCTATGTGCAACTACAGTTTTGCCTAGTGAAAAAAATAACAGATGCTTGCTTCACAGCTAAAAGGTACAAATCCTTATAATCGGAAAATTCGAAATGACCAGCAGGCAAAGACGTTAAAAGCCCGTACAGTTTCTGTCTGTGTGGGTCTCCCTCTCCAAGACTGATAGTACAACACCTCCTACTGCTGCCCTGCAGGTAGACAGCCGCGGCTTTGCCGGCTCCTGGATTGATTTGACCAATAATTCCAGCAGCTGCTCATTTAGCCGAGACCAGAGACTGTGCTTCCCATCGGTCTTCCACTTTGTCACCTTCAGTCGTTCCCTCTCTAATTTCCTTCTACCATATTTGTTTGTGACTCAAAAGATATATTCCAAAGAATAAAAAACAGATGGATGTTAGTGACACTGATGAGGAGTGAGTGTACTGTCAATGTCCAAGACGACAATCAAAGAAGGGGAACTTCGAGTTGTTGTCATTCCCTGCCTACTTTATGCAAACAGATGCAATCTGAATGCAGACTGTTTCAGCATTCTTAACGAATGGTATCAAAATGCTTAATTCGGGACAGAGCGTTGATTTAATTAAAGCAGAATAATTCAAGCGTCGGTGTTCAATCTGCCACTAACTCAGACAGACTGGGATTATGTCATTTAGCACCCACTGTGATCTCATATTTAGAGAAAAACTAAAATAAAGACGCATTGTCTCATCCAGTCAGCATTCAAAGCAGAACAAAAACATCATCATATCTTTAGTTCTGCTTCACTATGGCTACATTCATGCTCCAGGCAAAAGGTTCAAATGCAACTTTTTTGTTCATCTGTGACACGTGCCACATTCTTTAATGACAGTCTGAACAGCACATGTTTACCCCAAAATCCTCCCAGGCCACTTTTCTGTCGTCCTACATTTTTTACTTCATGGCGTCACTATTCCGCCAGCTATAGGAGGAGAGATATCAGTGAGGTGTTTTATCAGTGAGTTTGTCCTTTCCATGTCACCTATGCTTACTCATGTGGAATTGTTGAAATTGTTGGGTTTATATCTAAAAAAAAATAAAAAATAGAAGTGCTCTGAAATGACTGCGTGATATTTGGTGAAAATTTCCACGTGTTTGATTTGTAACAAAGGGCAAACGTGTGGAATGAAGGGCCACATTTTTAAGGTAGGAAAGCCTCCTGGATCATATCTTCAGGGCTGCTATTCCTAATAAGCCATACGGAAATAGAGCGTGTTATGATACTTTAATTGTGTAAAGACTTCCTTTCTCCATAGAAATTCTCATGCAAAATACTGCAGCTGCATTGCTTCGTGCTCACCTGCAGTCAACTGTCTGTCTTCCAGTCTATGGTTGGAAGAGGCATGGCAGTATCACATTTAAACACAGGATGAAAAACCACATCCACTCACACCTTTTGTACAGAATTAGTAGTCACTGCTCTGCCAAAGGTCAGTGTGAAGGTGTGCGCTCTTATTTTACTCATTAACTCATTATTTGGCCATATTTGCATTGACTCAACGATTGTGAAATTGATACACACACAGCATGCTTGTGCAACATTCATATTAGACACAGTGGGCTGTATTTATTGTGGATGCAAGTGTGCAGAGTATTTGCATCTAAGAGTTAAAAGTGGATGCGATTGGCACACAAAGCGTAAATAAAAAGCATACATTTCTGAAAACAATAGCAGTGATTCCTCCTCCGTCTCCCTGTGCCAGATCTTTGTTGGCGTGTGCAAAGTTGAGTGTGATGATCTTCACATCATATGCTTCGATTTTGTTAACATCTTTTATTTGTGTTGCGTACAGGCTTATGCTGATTCATCTCACATTAATTTTGAAGCAGATGGAGGCCTGCTGTTCGATAAACGTCATTCCATTTGCTTAGTGCATACCAGCACACTCACTTCTGACTCGGGCTGCAGCTATCGCTTGTTTTACTATCGAGTATTCCATCAATTATTCTGGTGATTAATCAAGTAATCGAATATATTTTTCAAATTAATATTAAATTACTTCAGCTTAATTTAACAGTAATTAATTGCAGAGAAAATAGTCAAAGTCGGCTAAGCAAACAACCAATTCAGTTCGTCTTATAATTAAATGCTTTATTGGCGGATTTTGGTGGCACACACTGGCAGCTGTTTCTTTAAAGAAAGAAAAGAGTCCATGTAAGTGTCAATGGCATATTCTGGATTTTAAAAATGACAAAAAAAAACTTAAACAGGTGCAAAAATACAAAAAGTACAACAGATAGTCCACAGTAATTCCACAATACGTTTTAGGTAGGTATGAAGTGAGGCATAATAAAAAAATATTAGGTGTCTTTCTTCACACTGGTGTGTGTCTGTGTGTGTGCGCTCAACTCCTTCAGGGGGTCTGTGATTGCAATGAAGGAAAGTAAGCATAACAACATGCTCAGAACTAAGGCTTGCCCTGAAGTCCTCGGAATACACAGGAAGAACTTGGCAGTTTTTTGGCTCAGGTGCTGTGGCATGGAAGAAGTGCTGTTATGGAAAGCGAGCTCTGTTTTGCAGTACACGCATTGCCCATGTTTTGCTTTCGGTTTAATTGATAATGGACCTACACTTTCGAGAGTTTCTGATGTTTTCTCTGCTGGTTATTCTGTCCTCCCTGCCGCTCACCGTTTTCGTGTCGGTCCGTCGCCGTATTGGATTCCGCGCTCCGCACGCGCTTGACGGCATCAAAAGTGGAAGCAGGCGTGCTGTGCATGTATCGTGGAAATAGTAGCAAATTAAATAAAGCCTTGAACTACTCGAGGAATCGTTTCAGCCCGACCTCCAACCACACTTGCGTGGCGTTACGATGCCCTTAGAAACCATAGCGCTTATTGGGGAAGTATGTACGATATCAGACACTCACTTGTGCCTTAAGATTTTGGTTATTTATGTCCAAGGAGACCAACAAAAGATGATACAGTGACAATGTAATATCACAAGCTGTGTCAAATTGCATGAGCAGAGACAAAAAAAAAAAAAAAAAAAAAAAAACATGTTCTGTGATGTGCTGCTAATTTGGGCTCTCGTGTTTGTGGGCCACAAGAGGCCCAAGGATGATCATTTCCTCATGAGTGAAAATGGTGGCATGGAGACAGGGGATATAAGATCAAACAGCAGCCCCTGGTCCACTGAGAAGGTTCCTACTGCCGTCAGATATATTAATTATGAATTTGTTGCTTTCAGCTTCAGAGCCCCAGCTTTCCCTAGAGGCCATCGTGAAGTGGCCTTGATATGAACACATACACATTCAAGGAGATGTCCAGAGGCTAAAAGTAATATAAACACACACGCTATGAACCCCATCCAGTCAATACCTTAAGAGGTCAGAGTGGTATATTAGGCATATTGGTCTGCATCAGTTCAGATTCTTTAGTTGTTTCAGCAACATTGTTTAAATAGGAATAGCACTCCGCACACTCTTGGTAAGCTGTGACCAGGGGCAGATCGAGTGCTTTAAAGAATTCAAGTAAAACAAAAAAGTAACTTAAGTAAGAGTAATAAACGACATGGCTATAAGTGATTGATAATTGCAGAGTGGCCCTGCTAATGCTGCTAAATTAGGAGGCAAATTCAGATCAAATGAGACGTAACTTCTTGAACTTGAAAATAAACACATCTTAGCAACAGAATGCATTTGTTTTTTTTTGTTTTGCAAAACATTTCCTCAAATACATCATCACCAGATAAACCATTTCCTTATATTCCTGAAACCGTGTAAACAAGACAAAGTATAAAGTTTAACATCATTTCCAGTGATGACGGAAAGTATTATTTACTTCCTGTTATAACCATTTGCTAAAGTCATTTAAGTTCTTTTGTTTTTTCCTCATTAATGGACACACAACAGCCCATATGGACAGAAAAATACACAATTGTAGAATTTTTTTCCCCCAGATTTATTAAAGAAAAACTGAAATATCACATGGCCATAAGTATTCAGACGCTTTGCTGTGACACCTGTATATTTACCTCAGGTGCTGTCCATTTCTTCTGATCATCCTTGAGGTAATTCAACACCTTCATTAAAGTTCAGATGTGTTTAATTGTATTGATTGGACTTGAGTAGGAAAGGGACACGCCAGTCTATATAGGACCTTACAGTTCACAGTGCATGTCAGCAAATGAGAATCATGAGGTCGGAGAAACTACCTGAAGAGTTTAGAGATTTGAGAATTGTGGCCAGACGCCGATCTGGGGCCTCTTTTATAAACATTGCTTATGCACAAAACGGGACCCAAAAGAGGTGTGCCCCATTTCCCCACCAAACTGTGATATATAAAAATAACTGTGGCAGAAGAATATGCACACAGGTACGCCAACGTTAAACCTTGCACACGCTCATTTTGCAGACAGGGGAAACTGGTGACGCAGATGGTGATGTGGTGAATTGAAGCCAGATTCATCTCATACATTTATTGTCATCAAATATCAGACGAGCCGATCCACGTAATCATAAACAGCCGAGCCTGCAGTGGTATAGATGTATTCTATTAGTGAGCCATGGGGCCGACTACTGAAGTTGCAGCACTATGTTCATATGTCATCCTTTCATTTACAAATGATACAGAGCGGTGGATAGCACTGATTGAGTATCAATTGTGACAAGGTACGTAACAATCAGTCTAATTTCTGAGTAAGCATATAAGTAGCACGGCGACAGCCTTGCGTAATGCTGCACTATGACAGATGTCCTCCTCTTCACCCACTGCTTCCACTTCTAGAGTAACTGAGGACGCTACACAAAGTCCGCTGAGCCTTTTCACAAGTCCCTGTTGAAATATTTAATTTATACATTTAATAAACAGATAAAACTGTACTTTTTTGGTTTTCCCTGTGTCTCCTTCCCTCTCCGACACTATACTACGCAGGCTGACCGTCACAAGGACGGAGGCTGTCTTGGTGTCCAGCAGTGTGCTGAGGTGTGTCGTGGCCCCATGACGATGCCATGCCACTCTCCTCTTGGACTCCACCTCCAGACCATTTCTTCTTCACATCTGCAGTCACAGATCTCTCTGTGACACTCACACTGCTTACAGCGATGACGACGTGCTGCCAATCACTTGTATTTTCCTTTATTAGCGATTCCACTACTGTGACCACGAAGTAATACAATTTCCCTGTCCTCCACCTTCTCCTTGACTATTTGACTCTCCGTGAAATTCCTTTTCCTTGTCTGCTCTTCCATGATTGATTGTAAAATGCCATCGACTTATTTATTCAAAAATATTCATTAGGTTATTTTGCATTGACCATTCATGGTAGAATGTGGGTGTGTTGAGGGCGGGATATGAACTGCGCAACCTTCCAGGTGGACTGTGATCTATAAAGAGAGAAGTTCATAAAGGTGTGCACATGCACGGTTTTATAAATCCAATTTTTGGTGCACGCCATTTTAAGCTTTTAGATGCACGTACACTTTTAGAATGTATCCTACACAATGTTTTATAGATGAAGCCCCTGGCCAAGATAACACAAGAAGTTCTCCTTCACTTAAGGTTCCTAAGAGCACAGTGACTTCCATAATATTTAAATGACAGACTAACTCTTCCTAGAGCTGGCTGTCCAGCCAAAACTGAGCAATCAGGGAGAAGAGCCTTGGTAAGAGAGGAAAAGAAAAACACAAAGATTACTGTGGCTGAGCTCCAGAGATGCAGCCGGGGGATTCGAGAAAGTTCTAGAAAGTCAACCATCACTGCAGCCTTCCACCAAACGGTAATTTATGGCAGAGTGGCCCGACAGAAGCCTCTCATGAGTGCAAGGCACATGTAAGCCTGCATAGTTTGCCCCAAAAAAAAAAGAAAACACATGAAGAACTTCCAGACTTTTAGAAATAAGATTCTCTGGTTTGATGAGACTAAGATTGAACTTTTTGGCCTCGATTCTAAGGGGTATGTGTGGGGAAAAAAACCTGGTGCTGCTCATCACCTGCCCAATACAGTCCCAACAGTGAAGCACTGGGACTGTGGTGGTGGTGAGGTGGTGGTAGAGATGCAGGGACAGGACGACTGGTTGCAATTAAAGGAAAAATGAATCCGGCCAAGTAAAGAGATAGCATGGACAAAAACCTTTTCCAGAGTGCTCAGGACCTCAGACTGGGCCAAAAGTTCAGCCTCCAACAAAATAATGACCATAAGTGCATGACTAAAATAATGAAGGAGTGGCTCTGGAACAACTCTGTGACGGTTCTTGAATGGCTCAGTCAGAGTCCTGACTTAAACCCAATTGAACATCTCTAGATAAACCTGAAAATGGCCGTCCACTAACAAGCACAACTGGAGAGGAACTTCAAAGAAGAATGGCAGAGGATCCCCAAATTCAAGAGTGGAAAATTTGTTGCATCATTCCCAAGAAGACTCATGGCTGGTTTAGCTCAAAATAGTGCTTCGACTCACTACTGAGCAAAGGGTCTAAAGATGCATGACCATGTGATATTTCAGTTTTTGTTCTGGAATAGAACAGAAATGTCTACAATTCTGTGTTTTTCTGTCAATATGAGATGCTGTGTGCACAATAATAAGGACAAATTAGAGGGTCTGAATACGTTCTCATACCCACTGTACATACAGCAAGAGTAAATGTTAATGTCCAACAGTTGACTATCGTTTGTACATTTTCTAAACCGTGTTAGTAGGACCATACATTGGTTATGCATTCATGAAAATGAAACAGGCAGTTTATCCCTGAATACTGTGGCAATTTGTTATATAACATAATCTCAAACTGATAAGTGACTTATTGAGCAGCATTGCTTCTAATTGCCCCACAAAATGTCAAACGGCTGCTTTTCAGAGGAACTGACGATAAACATACCATTTACTGATTGAAGTGCAGATATTTTTTATTCGTTGAGGCTGTTTTGCTCTTTACATAATGACATTGAAAACACACAAAGAATTGCTATTTCTCAACCAAGGTTTTTAAGCCTATAATGCAGTGTTTTAAGATTTTTTTTCTGGAAAATTGATGTGCCTAAATAAACTACCAGCCTACAACAAATGTACTCTGTGCTGGAATGTGTGAAGTGAAAGTTGTGCTTGTTATTGATAGTATCAACAGTATAAGACATACATGTGGCCTGATGTCTGCGTAAGTACTTCATTATTTACTCCCTCCAGAAACAAGGACAGGACAGCCAGGATGTAGAGATGGATAATGCTGCTTTCCAGTTGTAATGTTGACCGATACTTCAATGAGACATAAAGCTCTGCTACACCGTTTTCTGTGGGTATCAAGTGAGCTTGTATTTGTTCTTCACTCCAGACAGGTTTGGTGACAGAAATACACAAACAAATAGTCCCCTCGAACAACAATGTGATAACCTGTGAATGCATTTAGTTATTGAGGGCTTTCTGAGAGTTATGTTACATTCTGGATGACATCAGGCTGTAAATGTGGGCCACAGTTTGTCCACAGTGTAAGAGACTCTGTGTTTTGAATGGGAAAGTAGGGCCCATTTCAGAAGTTCATCTACAGTAGTTCTACATCTGAAACTGAGGAGACCAAACTCTTTGCAGGGTGTTTTTTTTTTCAGCTTTACTCTGAATCCTCTGTGCTGAGGACATTTATCACACATATTTGTCAAGGCACTATGTGTACCGATAGGCTGGCGGGGTAGCAGCGGCGCTTCTATATGAGACTGCAGAAGTGTGAATGAGTGTAACAGAGTTCACAGGAGAAAGTGTTTAGGGTTCCACCCTGCAATAAATGTTACAGCAACTGTAAAAACTCATTGTCACAAGTGCAAGTCGTGTTTCAAGTTTTGCTGCTTTCTTCTGTACAAACTGTATTTATGAAAATGTCAAGCAGTCCAAGTGTGGGATTTGACTTGGCAACAGTGTCTAAACAGGCTGGAGTTTATTGAGGGGGCTCTCTTCTTTGCAAATCACGGATAAAAGTGGACCGTACATTCACACTGTTCATTCAAAAGATGTACGAGCGCAAGTAAATCGTAACTGTCAAAAAACTAAGGTTTTTAATATAGTGGTGCATACTGTAATGTAGCAGTGTGACATAAAAGTGTGTTGTACAGCACACCTAATAAGCTACAATAGCGTCCTCGTTTTGCCGTCTCGAGCTCTGTGTTATTCAAAGGTCAGCCCTGTCTGAATGGGTTTGCTATTTGTCAGTGATGCAAATTTGCTTGTCAAAGTTTACCAAGTTCAACTCAACGCAAATACGAGCACGAGGAGCCGGATTCTGCACAAGAGTTGAAAGACATTTGGAGTAAATAGAACGCATACACACAATACTGCGGAAACTCCGACATGGCTGTTTGCTTCATTTTAGCGCAGGTCGACTTGGGTGGGAAACACGCATTCATTACTGACACTTGCAGAGTAAAAAGTAACCACTGATAGGTGAGTGTAAAAGCCAGCAGCACTGCTTGAGTTACTTTGAATCGGCTAATGGTTTAAATATAGTGATTACAAAATCAATCGCTGCAGCTTGTTAATCGTCGTCGATTATGCGGTTAAAACTTACAATCAAGATGAAAAAGACTTTTTGTTGATTCTCCAATTGAGGCAAAGCTTGACTGTGGGGACACTTTGTCGAATTAAGAGTGCATTTCATTCTGAAACTATCCGACAGATTGGCTGTTAGGCTTTGTGAATATACAATCTGAAGTTTATACAACACCGACAACTGGCTGCTTTTCTGCTCAGCTGGTTTGGCAAATTAACTTCACTCCATGCTTTAGATCAATGGCTTACACATGGGTCACTTCTTGTCACCATCACAAGCATTCAGAGTTTGAAAATTAAGTTGGAACTTCTCTCACTAGAATTCAACATCCTTCCAACGAAGCCATCTGTACCGTGGTATAATTTCTGCAATGCGGAAAATCGTGGAACCAAGGTACGAGAACGAAAATGTAAATTCAGTCGTAAATGTAAAGTAGGCCTATAAAAGTACTTTTCTACTCGTGTCTGAACACTTTAAACCTGTGATTTATTTTCACATTGTGACTGTTGGGATAATACAAAACAGAGGCTCATAACGTTTGACTGAAGTTGTAAAAGAAGTGAAACTGATTCATTGACGTTTGTAAGAGTGCACTTTAAGTGTGCAAAATCACATTCAATTAGGAAATAAATATATATTGGGGGAAAAAACAACTAGACTTACAAATTGTCATCTTTTACGATAATGTTTTGAACTCACTAAATATGCAAAAAATTTAAATCATTAATATACAGTATCAGGTCACAGGAAATCTTGATGCAAAACAAAGTTTGTAAGTATCAGAATAAAACTGGCATCTCAACCGTCCACACTCAAGACTGCATTGTCTTTTGAGAAACGTGGACTTGTGCTTCAGTAAAGATGTTGGTGGCTCGATGCCACTGTTGGCTCGTTCTCCCCACATAAACAACACAGTGCCACAAGTGAACTGCAGCTTGTGCACGTGAACCCCATCAAAACATATATTCTTCCAAATACAGAGTTTAGCCAGCTGTGATTTAGCTTTCTTTAAAACACATTTGTTGGTCAAATGAATAAAGTTGCCTTGCCTTTTTTTGGTCACTTGATCTGTGTTTTCTGCTTCAACCATAACTCCACGTTTGACTTGTGAAGTTAGCAGTGACTGACAGGTGATGCCACGCACATTGCTGGATCGAACCATCATTTGACGATTAACCTCAATTTAAATTCAGCGTGTTAAGTCATGTAACACTAATTGAGTTCTGTATTGACACTATTTTACACACAGATATATTCAGTGGTGTGATAAAGTGTTTGCCCCCTTCGTGACTTCTTACTTTTTTGCATGTTTTTCACACAAATGTCACAGATCATCAAGCAAATTTAAACATTAGTCAAAGATAACACAAGTAAACACAAAATGCAGTTTATAAATGACGGGTTCTATTAATGCGGAAGAAAAAAAAATCCAAAGCCACATGCGCCTGTGTGAAAAAGTGTTTGCCCCCCAGCTCCTGTTTGAACGCAACTGTGGTTGATGACACCTGAGTTCAAGTTCTGTAGCCACACCCAGGCCTCACGACTGCACACCTGTTCTCAATCTAGAAATCACTTAAATAGTGATACTTGTGTTATCTTTGACTAATGTTTCAATCTGTTTGATGATCTGAAACATATAGGTGTGGAAAACATACAAAATAGTAAGAAATCAGGAAGGGAGCAAATCTTTTTCACACCACTTTATACCCCCCCCCCCCCCCCCCCCCCCCACACACACACACACACACACACACACACACACACACACACACACACACACACACAAAATCCTCTTGCAGCAGCAAAGCCAGAGCCACAACAGTAAGGACTCTTCCATAGCCAAAACTAACCAAACGAGTGCAAACACGTTGCTTAGTAACCATGTCTCCTCTTTCCACATTCAGCACTTGACTTGGCCTATTAGATGCTTTCGGAAAAAAAATCCTGTCAAACCCAGAGCCTCTGGTGTGCCAAACGTGTCAAAAAAGTGAAGAAACACAGCGCTGGATGTGTCAGCCATTTGAATACAAAAAAAAGTAAGTGGCACGTTGTAATTGCTGGTGTGCTGTGGTTCACTTTTCAAAAGGTAAAATTTGGTGAAGGACTAAAAACAGATCAAAATAAATCGGAAAAACAAATCTGCTCAATGCCCTCACCTTTTAAATTCCAAATGAAAAGTAACTTTTCTTTGTAGAGCACAGCAGCTCCACAAAGACAGTTTTCAACAAGTTATTTGTGTTGTACAAGAACCTTTGACAGACTCACCCAAACACATGGTTTGAAGTCACATTTTCAAGTAGACATAAGGGGCGAGTTATACACTTACAACAGTTATATGATGATCTACATAATAGTGAACAGATGTAAAGTCATTTTGTTGTTCACTTGTCAAGTTCGCCCAGGCAAAAATTGAGCACGACACAAAAATGTATCTTGGTTGAACTGTAAAATCCAACCAGTCCCTCAAATTAAATGTAACTAGATACAAGATTAATAATTAATTTGAGGGACTGGTACATTTGAATACATTCTTTATTGAATGTATTGGTGATAGTATACTCCTCTTGTATACATTTTCTTTTTCTTTTACCAATGTACCAGAACAATTCCTCGTTGATAAGTCGGCATGGGCACGACTATCCCTGAACACTAAAATTACAGAATGTTGTTAAACTAATTTTTTTTCTCTACTTCATTTGGACATTTAACCTTGTGGGGGAAAACTGGATCTATTTCAAGTCCATCTGTCCAACAGGGATAAATTATTCATGTTTTGAATAGTCAGGGAGCTTTCCCTCTGAGAGTGGAGAGCTATTCTTCCCATTTATATTGCGGTAAATAAGGTTCTGTCCACAGCACTGGACTTTGACCAGCATCACACACTATTCAATACTCCAGAGTGTGACTGACAGTGACCCAAAATTAGGAATATAATCATTTTCAAAAATGTTTTTATTTCATCCAAATCGGGCCAATTTATGGGAGATCTGGCGAGTCGTCCAGTGAAAGCAGACATTCATCAGAGAACAAGTTTTCACTCAATTAGATATAGTGTTTCTGCAGCTATTGTTTAGCAAGCTTCAGCGGAGGTACAGCAGTTCACACAGATAACAGCCAATCATCAGTGATGGGACTTTAACTATTCAGGATACAATGACGTCTTGCTCCATCCACCACTGCTATGCTTCACGTTTCTGTCTCACAGAGCACAATAATGTTCACAAGTGTTGTGAAAGCTCCTCCAATATATCATACGCACATGGCTGACTGAGCTCCTTAAAACTTGTACACATGGATTTCATTTTGTATGGAAATTTGAGCATAAAAAGAGTTTGACACCTCGGATGTATAGTCTCCCACTTCTTCCGCATGAGAGTTGTTACTGTGATTTGACGGGTCAGAAGCACTTTCACCACCAGTCTTTCCATCAATCAATTAAACCTCTGAAGGCTGGTTTGTGGGAAAGTTGCTGTTTTCAACAAGTAAATCACTTGTGTTGTATTTTATTGTATGGAAAGCGCTTTATAACTAAAGTGCAACTCATGCTGCTACATTATGATCCACAGGCGGTAAACCCGACTTAACAATCTGATTAATTTCAAAGTATCCCTTGTTAACAGATTAAATATATCCAGTTATTAAGGTTACGATGCAATAGTGCCAGCAAGTGAAAACTCTACAAACACTTGGTAAAACTATGGAGCTGAAGCATAAACAATATAACCTTCAGTGAGGCAGGCTGTGGAGGTCCCTTTTTTTTTTTTTCTGCTGTCAATATTGAGCAGCTCTAGTATAAATATTTTTTTTATTGTTTATCCATTTCAGAGCAAATAGGATTCCTGTGCAAATATTAGGTGATGAGCCACTGTCAAACTGTAATGACAACTAACCCCGCACAGTCATCAGCCCAACCACACTCTAAAGACCAGCTTGCATTTGTGTCTCTCTTCAACTGCAAGCAATAAATCCTTGAGATTTTTAACAAAAAAAAGCAAGTCCACAACTCATGCAATACGCCTTTTCTCTGATTAAACTACAGACCAATCCAAATGATCCCAACAGAGTAGCAGCACTGGTGTCAATTCCTTTAATTAGCTAGTCTTCACTTCAACTTCGACTTTTAATTCCCCTCAAAGTGCTGCACTGACTTTTGCACTGTGATACAGACAACATTTAGCCGCGGGCAACGTCTAAAGATCAAGAATAGCCTGGACTTTAATGTCAAAGACATGTGGAAAATACAAAGGCAGGAAACAACTACTTATTGAAGGTAAAGATGGATAAAAGATAAGCCCAGGTCCTTCGATAGACCATCCTTGGGTCTGATAGCCATTAGAGGTAAGTTCTGTTGACAACAGGCTGTTATTGATCCTGACAACACTTTATATACATCTATTTCATCCTGGCAAGTTCGTTACCAGAAATTCAGAATATTCCCAACATAATCTGACAAAATTAAGTTTGAAGCTTTTTTGTTGTGAGGAGCTGTCTTTTCATCGCCTTTCAACAAAATGTTAACGCAGCTGTCATAGTCCTTTCTTCAATTAAGGGGTAGTGCACTGAGTAGAAAATGTGAACCTTTCCTCCATCTCCGGGAAAGAAAAAAAAAAGAATAATAAACATACAGCAAGCATTTGCCTTTCTGAACAGAATAAAAATCTTCCTGTCAAACAATGCTGAGGTCAATATTTTATAACACGAGCACATCTCAAGTATGTGTATGTCCTCTTGAGTTATATATGGACATCCTGTGGATCCATGTTTTTTGTAGACAGAAAGAATGAAATAACAAAAAAAAGCTGCATATGCCAAATGGGGGGTAAAAACAGACAAGGGCTCATGTGGAATAGCACAGATGTCAGTGCTGCTTTCAACTTGCTCTGTTTAGTAGAGTCAGGAGTAAAGTAACTGAAAAGTAGTTGTTTTAGTAAAGTAATCAAATAGTGGTTACCTCCTGAATCTGGAGCTTAACAGAAAAATGCTCCAACAACAACAAAATGGGCTGCAGCTGGCAAATCTGTATTTTGTCATTATTTGAGAAGAAAGTGCAAGCAAATGGTGATCTGCTTCAATCTGTTCACGATAGTGTCATCTGATGCCGAATGCTTCGGGTGATCATTCACACTCTAAATACGTCGGTGATATTTGAATTTCAATTCTGAAAAGTTGCAAACTGGTTTTTATATGTAGACATGTTGCGTTTTAGGTAATGGCATTTTAACACCAAAAAGTCAGTTTTTTTTATTGCTAACGTTTCTCAATGAGATACACCAAGGCCAAGTCACAATTCCTCAAACTGGCTGACCTGTTCATTGCCATTGTTCCTGAATTCTCAACACAATCTTCAGGCTCCTTGGTCATGGCCGTGTTTCTATTGACAATCATTTTGCAGGCGTTGAGATGTTTTGGTGACAGGTAGATTTGCCAAATAATCTGTGGTTGACATGCATGCCGACCCATATTTGTTTTCAAACATCTGTTATGAGAAACAATCAAATGTTGAATAGTTATAATTGACATTGACAAGGTCTAGTTGCTCTCCTTTTTGATTGATGCACCAATAAAAAGATGTTTGTTATTTTAGTTCCTTGTTTAAGTTTGAGTTTCAGACACTTTGTTTCGGGTCAGCCAAATCTGTGTTACATGCTGGGATGACTCGAATCATCTCTCTGTTCATCAGGGACAGATTCACCAGCTCCCTCTGTTTCTGAAGTTGAGATTTTGTCTGCTTTGGTCTATTTTAAAATAAAATTTGGGCAGACTTTCTTTATGTACTGTGGCTTCCAAACCTGCTTCTTGCTTTGTTTTTTTTGTATGGTGGCCATAAACTGTGTTGTTTGACTCGGTAATCTAAATTTGTAATGAGCAGAGTTTGAGGAGATCAGAATAATCCACTTGTACATTTACGCTCCAAAACTGAGATTGCTGGCAGTGATAAATTGCAATGTCCCTTGTATTGGGTAGTTAATAAAATTGATTTTTGGATAAATCTCAGTCCTCTCTTCCATCAAACGACTCAATCATCTCCCGCACTGCGCTGCCCACCAAAGAGCCAAGTTATTCACTCTGTCAGACTGTTATTTTGCACATTGAAATAGTTATATTCTATTTTACAGCTACATCAGAGTCTGTTACGATGAGGAATTTTGCTTCTCAATTGTGTTTGTTTAACTTAGTTTAATTAACCTCTCCAGACTAATGACTTATGCCCACTGGAAGAATGACAGCTTTTTATTGCCCACTTTAAAATCACAGTTTATCATGAGACTCCCTGCGCTGCCATCAGACACATTTGTCAGACGTCACTTTAATTAAGAAAATAATGTCACCTTGTCTTTAGGCACACTAATGGGGTTTGTACTTCCTTTGAGTGAGACCACTGCTTTATTTGTGTGCTTTATCGTCAAATGTGCACTCAACAAAAACAGAACAGCCTGCTAGATTTTGGAATCCTTCATGAACAAACTCACAGAGCCTCTGAACCGCTTAATGCAACACTGCAGATAAACAAGATGCTCACATATAAACATACCACGGGTTCATTTATCATTGAAAATATTTAGAATTTCAGAAAGCACACATGTGCATTTCATAAACTAATGACATTTAAACTAACTTATATTGAAAGTTTTAATAAAACATTTAATACAATATAGCATCTTTGTATTTGACAAATGTCAACTTCAATGTACATCGTTCACTACAGACATCTACTTCCAGTGAGGAGTAAAACTTTTGAGAGCTGCTCAATCACTCCTACAAGATGTTTATTGGTCTCACGTCATTACACACAACCTGTGTCAGCCAAAGTTAAAATCGTAGCCTTCTCAGGGCGTGGTGTTAGCAGCGGCCCTCTCTGGTTCCTTATTATCCAAGTGCTGTTTGTTCTGCCATTCTTGTTTGCCACCAGAAAACTTTATTTAACATGTCATGTGACGATAGTAATCACATGCCAACTTATGAAGGACGAGCTGGAGCCACCTATCCAATATGTTTATAAAAGAAGACATTTTTCGAGTGGTAATTCACATTGAATGGACTGTAGAAAGTTGTTGAACCAAGCTGACTCAAGAAGTCAGAAAGAGTGGACTGAGGCAGGAGCATCAAGACTTTCCACACAGAAGAGTTCAGGAGATAATACACACAGTGTGTCAAAGGTCTCCAGAACAAGAAGAATAGAAAAACAACCGGGTCACTGGTCAGAGAACCAAAGTCATCAAAAGCATTGGAGTTTATTTTGAACTTTGTGTCACAGAATGGAGAGGAAAAGTGCAGAAGCTCAGAATCCAGGCTGCTGTAGGGTCAGTGTGAAGTGTCCACGGTCAGTGAGGGTATATGCTGCCATGCCATGGACTGCTGTTGCGCCACTGTGTTTCATCAAGCCCAAAGTCAGATTTTCAGAGATTTTTTTAGAACATTTTATGCATGAATCTCCTGGCAAGCTAAACAAAAGATGCTGATTTTCTTTTCCAGCAGAACTTTACACCAGCTCACTGCTGGAACTCTACAGGAATAGTTTTGCTGACTGCTGTATTACTGAGCCTAATTGGCCAACTATGTGGCCTGACCTGAGCCCCGTAGAAAATCTGTGGGGTATTGTCAAGAGGAACCTGGCTGACACACGAGCCTCAATACAAATGAGCTGAAGTTGCCATCAAAGCAACCTGAGTTCTCGTAACACCTCCGCAAGCGTATGAATACAGGAGTATGTGGGGTAAATATAGGTCAGGCGTGGGTGAATAAAGAAAAAAAATCAGATGTTTGGCTTTTTGATAATAAAAGTTCATTTTAGAATACTCCATCCATCCATCTTCTATCCGGCTTATCCTGTTCGGGGTCGCAGGGAGCCAATCCCAGCGTACTATGATCGAAGACTGGATACACCCTGGACTAGTCGACAATCTGTCACAGGGCAAACACATATAGACAGACAAACAACCACACACACTCGCATTCACACCTTGGGGCACTTTAGCGTCACTAATTAACCTCACATGCATGTTTTTGGACTGTGTAAGGAGACCGGAGTACACGGAGGAAACCCGCACACACAGGGAGAACATGCGAACTCCACACATAAATTCCCCGGGTGGTATTTGAACGCACAACCTTCTCACAGCGAGGCGAGAGCAGTAACCACTGTGTGGCCCCTAATGGAATACTCTATTTAAAAATATAGAATTTAACATTTCTATTAGCTATAACCTGTAACTACCAACTATTTTGAGATATTTGTTTAATTGCAGCATGAGAAATAAAGTGGATCAAATATAAGCAACAGATAGTGTGTCTGTGAATAACTGTTTAAAGATGTGAGTATTTGTGAGAGGAGCCAGAGCCTGAAGGGACAGACGCTGCCCCCCACCAAGTCACATCCAGCTGGGGCATGATGCCTTTCAAACAGCGGCCACCGACGCTGCATGCCACCGGACTCATGGGCTCAGCCTCCAAACTTGATAACAATGTCAAAAGTATTATTCTGCAGCTTTCATCAGCTGCCTGAGTGTTAATAGAAGCTGATATTTGTTCTACCGGGCACATCGTCTTTTGTTGGTACAAGTACAAGGTTGGACATTTAATCCCACAGCCTGATGCCAGACATGAAAGACTGTTTTACTTCACCTTTGTGACTTAGATGGCGTATTTAATTGCTTGGCTTACTACAAACAAATGGTGTTAAAAGTTTGGCCTACTATGCCAAAGTACTCAGGACACAGTCAAGAACAATTAGTTTATTACTTTTTAATTTGTAAGGATTTCTGTACATTTAGACCAAAGTTTCAACTCAAAATTTTGCCATACCTTTTTTTTAGATGGTTACTCCTTAATAAGTTTGCTGTCTATGCTGAAGACTTCTGCATTTCAAATTATCAGTTAATCAGGGACCAGGAAGCAATATTGTACACATATACTGTATTAACATCCTAACATTGTATGGCGAGACCACAGGGTGGTGTCCTGGTTAGCACTTTTGCCTCACAAAATCCCTGCAGTTCACGTCCAGACTTTCCTGTGGAAATTAGCAAAATAGTAAACATAGAAAGAAACCTTTCACCCCACAAAGCTGAAAATGGACTGCTTTAAAAGTAAATAAGACTTTTTTAGTATCTAGCTCAAAGTTTAACAAAGAAGAACAATTGAGATTTGTGGTGATTGTTGTTTAAGTTTCACATAAATTTGACATTTACATGTTTCTTATTTCACAAATTGTACAAAAAACCAAAGGTATCGGTCATTCTGCTCGTCAAAAAGTCTAAAATGGTTCATGTTGACTGGATCCTTATTTACATTGGTGGTGCATGGATGCCTGGTTTCAGGCGTCTGATCCCAGTAGTTCCTGAATATTTTTAAACAAACATCGGCATTTCAAAATGTGTGACGACCCTGGAGCAGACCCATAAAATGCAAGACGGATTACACATCCCACCAGTGTGGGAATGTCGCAGAATCCTCAAAGAAGGACTGCAAAACATGGCTGGAGACATCTGGGGCTCCCTGCTTGGCCTCCTGCCGGGGCAAGCTAGATTTGGTTAAGAAGCAATAAAGGGAAGCATAGCTAAGAATAAAAATGTCTGTAGATGTTAGTGCTGTCAAACATTTTTTTATGTTTAATCACAGCTGTGGATTCATTTCGATTCTTTGCAATTAGAGACTTTATGACACCAAAACATTTTTGAAATAGAGCAATAAAAGAAATAAGCGTATTTTCATGATAAAACATTTTTGCCATAATGACGCCATCTGCAAGTAAACAACTACAAAATACGAGTGAAATTAAGTCGTGATTCTCAATTACCGCCGAGCAAGCTTTCTGAACTGCGTCCATCTTGGCTGTGACGTCATAGGAGTAAGAGGTGAAGGCAGCCAGGCCTTTTTTTTCAAGAAGAAGACGAGTATGAAAGAGTGTTTGCGGGTGAGTTGGAGGCCAGACTGTACAGATCTGAGCCATATCTTGATGATCAGAACAACGGCACAGATTCAGACGAATCTGAAGACTTCCACGATCCAAAAACCCTGCACCATGACTTCATGCGCAAGACCCCCGACCCCCACCGAGCGCTGCGCTGTGTGGCTGCTGCCAATGGGTCCGTTTGGTGAAGAAATTTCCAATCTGAGGCTTAATGAGGGACGAATAAGAAATTAACTGTCGTCAATCTATCCCGTATATGGAATGTCAGCTAGAACGCAGCTACAGCATAGACATATGCTAGTAGATTGTTAATTATATGTGTAGAGACTCCAGTCTGCATGGTATAGTGAACAATCTAATAGACTATGTCTACGGCGTAGACGTACACATTATAGTAGCGGTCTACTATGATATGTCTATGTAGGCATATGCTATTAGATCCTTCTGCTTTGAATCTGTCCTCGTTTTGGTTCAACCCCAGTGACTTTTATAAAAGTTCAGAGGTGTGTCGGACCTCCACTCCCACACCTCATTTGCAAAAAGTTGGCAGGATTCTACATAATGCAAATGATTTCCGGGCAGCTGCAGAGTGACACGCTGCAACGCAGATTGAAACGCGCCGCTACTAGCAGGCACCACGGTGCATTGTCGGATTCTGTGCACACGTACCCCCATTGGGTTAGTCGCATTAAAACATTTTTTATCAGATTAACCATGATGGATTCATCCACTTTAACACATTAATTTTGACAGACCTAGTGGATATACTTCACAACAACCAAATCCATTCCAATAGCTACTTCCATCAAAGTAATATAGCAGTATTTTTGTATAAAAAGTAAATTCAGTGACATCTGAATACCGCCAAATGGATTATAAATCAATTAACATGTGGTTTAAATAGTGGTTCACCAACATTAACTTTTCACACATTCACAAGTTGTCGTAAACAAACGATCTGTATTTGATTCCTTATAATTCATTTGGCTGAATTCCATGTGAACTCAATTTATTCATTAGCTTCTGTGAGTTTACCATCCTGCCTGAGTGCTGAGCTAAGACAATCCTATTTTCAGAGCATTAACACCTTCGTGTCAGACAAAGCCTCCATAGATCCGAGGACCAGCAGAGTGGACCCCAGGAGTGACTGTACTCAATGTACTTCGAGCTGCTCGAGATCGGTACGATGCAGGGCTTATATAAAGTGATGACATAAAAAGATACCTTAAGAAAAAGAGATAGTATGCACCCCTGGGCTATATTGACTCACTTTTTATAGATCAGGCACAAGGCCTGAAGGTTTCATTCTTGTTCTCTTTTTTCTTGCTTTCCCACTTACATTCTCTCTCTCTGCTAAAGTCTTTAAGTGTGAGAGAGAGAGAGAGAGCGAGAGAGAGAGAGCGAGAGAGAGAGAGAGAGATTACTTTGATAATAGCAGTGTTTCACTCTGTGGACATCTGCTCGCTGCTACTGACAGGCTCCGCACTACACTATCTATGAGAGAGAGAGCGGAAGTTGTTTTAATTGTAGGCCTCCGACTTGTTTGAGGATTAATAACCATTCAGCTATTTAGTTGGTACAATCAATCTACGGCCTGAAGACAGATATAATATGACCGGCAAAGCCATAAATGAATTTTATGGAGAGCTTTGGTTTACAGCATAGCATTACATTGTGCTACTTCCTGTTTGGCAACTATCAGCTTGAATACATAGAAATAAAAGTGAACTAAGCCATTCCAAGAGTTTACATTCTAAAGTATACTTGTTTATTGACTGCTCTACTAGTTTATTTCATGTGATTGCACTCTAGAGTTCAGCATCCATCTTTGTGATGGCGCCATTAAACTACAGATATAGCCTAGATTTTAAGAACATTTTAACATAACACAATTTCTGTGCTAAATGTAAACTGTATAAAAGTTTGACATTTACACTGTTTTTAAATGTCATTCAAAGAAGAAATTCCACAAAAAAAAAATTCAAAAATACCACCACTGTAGTCATGATGCAAGCCGCCGTTTTCCCTCCAGCCTTCTTGAAAAATTCAACTCGAAGTATACCTGCTGCCTCTATCAAGATCAGCCATGGAGAGGCAGAGTTCTGAAATAGCCTGCATTATTCATGCAAAATAAATTAAATGGAATCAAATTTAAAAGCACATACAACCTAATGAATGATTTTCATTGCTCTTTTCTGTTCGACTACTAGTGGGAACAATACACTTTTATAGCTTCTACAGTATTCTAAATATTGTAATATGAATGCACAGTAAAGAGTTTGTAGAGATTTAAAATCCTGTCTTGCTTGCATTTATAACATTGCATTTAATATGGTCATGAGATTAACAATGTAAACTAAACTACTTGCTATTTCTTCCATAAGCTTGCCCCATTTGGAGGCAATCCTGTGAACTAAAGAGTCAATTTGGGATCACAGTTATTTAATATGATTAGTCACTGACAAAGTCAATTATAAATCATCGTCACCATCGCAAATATATAGACTTATTTTTTTTAGCTTCTCCTAAATGCGGATGGTGTCTTGAGACCAAATATAGTGCTTCACTCAATTTCACTATGCTCCTCTCATTTTGTGGCGTTATAAATCAAGCACCCCCCCCCCCCCCCCTTTTTTTTTTTACAGTGGTATGCTTTTGCCCCGGTCTTACAGCCCAAACTCACAGTCCTTTACTTCATTTTAATTGAATTGTGTTTAGGAAAATCCACAGTCAGGAAAAGATGAGGATTAAAAATAAAGAGTCTGTGAAGGACCTCTTATGACACTGTGGTGGCATGGTCAGCAATCTTTTATGCAGTGGTGCAGAATAGGACATAAGCAGGCTGAACGGACTGGTCAGGAAGGTCAGCTCTGTCCTGGGGAGACCTCCAGAGACAATTGAGGAGGTGGGTGAGGAGAGTCTTGGCAAAGAAGAGATCCATCATGGACAACATCCACGACACAGCGGGAGCTCAACCAGCCCCTTTAGACTGCTGCATCCATCCAAGGAGTACGACCACAAGTCATTGATTTCTGCTGCAATAAAACTGTGCATGTGACCTCTGAACTTGTCCTGAAGAAGAAAAAAATCAACTCAGCACTTTGAATTCAGCTCATGAAAAAGTGGAGCAAAAACCAAAGACCTCAGACTTTTTCTAGGCACACAAAGGCCTATATCTCTAAAACATTGCTCACAAATGCATCTAAACCTGAATTAATGAGCACAGAGCATGTTTTGAGATGGTCTGGACTGGCGTATAGGACAGTGTGTTCCAGTTCCTGCCACTGAAGAGGAGAGGACCAACATTCTACAGGAGGGGTTATCTTGGCAAGGAGAAGAGCTCACTAACACAGATCTAAGCAAATTTATTAACAATATTTTTGAGAAATAGACCTTTTGTGTGAATAGAAAAAGTCTTAAATCGTTGAGTTTAGCTCCTGAAATATGGGGGGAAAAGAATAAGTGTTGCGTTGATATTTCTGTTTAGCGTGCGAGTTTGACAAACCACTGCTTCATATAGAAAAAAAGAGCTGATCTTAAATTCCATATTACAGTCTCGGCTGTTGATTCTTCTATTATGAACATATTTGGGCAAGATTATATTGAAGAAAAAAAAAAAAAACACAAAAACAACAAAAAGGATTTTTAGAATGCCACAAACGGAGGATTTGATTCCAACCAGGAGAACCTTAATACATATTAATATTTCATGCCCTCTGTCACGAGAAACAAAGCCCTTAATTATAATATTACACCAAGCATACCTGCGCATCGTCTCTTTCTCCATTGAACATCATGTCTGTCACCGATACCAACAGGTTACGCTGCATTATTTTATCTGCAGTAGTAGTTTTGGTAAACCCCCGGCATTCACACTTCATCGTGCTTGACTTCAACGTTTCTAACCAACCACACCGAATACACCCACATTTCTGATTCTTGTCGTATCCGGTTTTCATCCTGCCCTGATCCCTAAACTGCCACCTTCACGTACAGTGTGTTGTATATATATTTCATGCTTTAACATCAATATTTAGTAGATGCTGAACCTCGCCACATCCCGGGCAGAGGGTCTACAATAGAGATGCTCTATATCTCTGCATCATGCTCCACAGCACCAAAGAGAATAGGAAGCAAAACAGCGAGGATGATAAATTCTGCATGAATCCATCGGCTCGCACTCACAACTCGTTACTCTCCTCTAAGGTCCGACACAGGGTGAGTTTGAGATTATTGCCAGATTTTTATGCTTTCAGTTTCTATGAAGCTGTGCTAAATCTAAACAGGTTTTCATCAATCAAACCTTGCTATACTCCTGAGAATATATATCCCAATGCGCTGCCTTCAAAGAAGTAATTTTAAAGGTCGTGTAACTTGACAAATCCTGACGACTTTGAGGTCTACAAACATATTCCCCCTCTGAGACACACTGCCGTCCTTAGTAGTATATTTTGCGTGTTGTTCAGTAGTGTAATTAAGCTGCAATGCAACAACCACGAAATTTAGGAATCATCGCGTTCTATTTGAAGTCCCATTTAAAACGCCTAAATGAATCCAGTTGGTTTACACCCTGTTGCACGGCACTAATAAGCTCTTCAGTACAAAAAAACATGAAAGAAAAGCGAGCGTCATGTTACAAGCATCAAAGAATCCTGCAAGTTCGAAGAAAGCCAGTGGTGTAGTCACCCAGTCAGCAGAGCTCATTTGTATACCAGCTGCAGCGCCCTGATTGGTGGATGCTGCATATTAATGCCCATTCTGGTAGTTATCATTCTGCACTGTCTGAGAGCTGGCAGTTCTGTGTGCCTTGGCTCTCTTGAGGTTCTAGCACGGGTGGACTATTTGCTACTGAAAGTGGCATGGTGACATTTATCAGCCAGGAACACTCGCAGGGAATCAGCCCCAATGTACCAGTCTGCTGAAAAGCATTCAGGCTTGCAAAGCAATGTAGATTCCAACATGAACATTAAGACCTGCAACTTTTATTTCTAGTATTTCAAGTGTCTGACAGATTTCTCACATCAATGAAAATTACACAAAAATAAGCCAAGTGCAACCATATAGTGTCAGTGGGTTTAAAAAAAAAAGAAGAGTTTTTTTAATTGTTCATATGTGAAATTCTGACTTTTAAATGTGCTGACTCGGGACTTATAGCTGTCTTTCTCACTCACGAACACATATGGTGTGAACTGACAAGCCAGATAAGCTTATCAACGCTGCTGGAGAGGGTCTCCAAACACATCAAATGTGCTGTGTTACACGTCTCCACCACACAGTAACAAACCACTTCTTCTTTCGTAAAAACATACGAGAGATAGACTGTTTTCCAATTCCATAAGTTAAGCATAGAGTATGCACACACCACAAAACAATCTGTCGACCATTTTCTAAGAATGACTGTATCCCAGTTCTTAATAAAGGGAGAGTTGTGACTTTCTCATTCACTCACAAGTCACTCATGTGACTTTCTCAAAGCAATGCTGCAGTTCTCTCATACTTCTGAAGAAAACAATTTTTTTTAAAATAAAACAGTCACCTTCCTGCCCCTGCGAGAGCTTAGTGGAAATGTTGGACTTAAAGCGCAGTGGAAACCATCTCTTTGTAGTTTTCATAATCTTGTACTTTGTGGTGGCAGTTCTGTTAGTTCGATAAATGTGTAGTGCCACTCTTCAGAGCACCAACTGCATTGGAACAATTTTATACATGCATTTCGGTGTGAGGCAGGGAAAATACATTTTCTGTACGTTTTTGTCTTTTCTTTATGGATAGATACAATTATTTCTATCACAAGGTTTTAATATTATTCTACTCCTCTTTTTTATAAAGCTATCATCATGTTAGTGTTTCACCATTTATTACTAAATCAAATCAAATATGCCCACAGAATCCTATGTAACATGAACTCCAGATTTCATCCACCTCACTTGCAGACAGTGAAATGAAAGAAAAGTCTGAAAAGATAGACACTCATCTAAAAAAAAAACATTGCGTTTTGATGTCTATTAAGTTTATTATGGAGCTGCTTCTCTAATTGGCATTCTTGGATTTTACTTCCGTTTCATGTTTCGGTTTAATCTGAAGCCAGGCATCACCTTCATATCACAGATGTACCTTTACTTTGGCCACCTCATGACTGGTGATTGCACCAGAGCAAAAGTTAAACTGCTGTTAACTTTTCAGTCACACAATCGTGTAGTTTTGTTGAAGCCCTCTGGAGATCTTTTTTATTCATTTCACAGAGTTAATGCAATGCTAAACACGGCCTTACATGTCATGGATGTTACATTTTTGTCTCGGCCCTCTGATGTGCCCAGCTTGCACAAATCATCTTGTAAATATAAACACTTCAGAATTGCAGTCACATCAGCTCTTGCATAGCCGAGAATCCAAATTAAGTAGGTTAAGAATCAGCCTTAGTTAGAAAGGAAAAAAACTATGTGGATACAAGAAATTGGTCAGAATAAAGATGACCCCTAGTCTAAGACTAAAAGTCATATTTGGGAAAAGGTTTGCAGAAGAATTCTTGATATTATAAGGGCTTTATTGGTTTTTTTTCATTATTGGTATTTTCAAATCTTGGAAAAAAGAACATGGCACGTGCAAAAGCACACAAATGCAGATAAATGCTTATTGGTGTCTCTTTGCCCATGTGCCAGCTGTTTGCTGGTTAAACACATGTTTATATACAGGCTATTTCAAAGGCAACCCGCGGGTCACTTCCAGCTCATTGGTTGAATAATCTGGCCGCTGATGGGTTTATTCCAAAAAACCAAACCATGCAGCGTTTGGATACTTGTAGCGAACAAGAACAACTCAAAAACATCACAACACGATGACACTGTGGCCACTTTAAAAAAAAAGATGAAAAGTCAACAATAAAAAAATGGGAGTGGACCAAAAAATATGTGTTTTTTGAAACCAAAGTGTGTTCTCTTTGAAAAGTGTAGTCTCATTACAAAAGAGAACAACCTGCAGAGGCACCTAAAACTTAATGTGTTTTTGGACAAACTTGATCGCCAGCAAGAAACAATTTAACTAAAAAAATAAAAATTATAAAGAAAACTAGGAGGAGAGCCATGTTGTTTTCATCAGGTATAATTAGGTTCTTTAAGTGTCCAGTTTTTTGGGTTTGTGTGTATAAACATCCTAGCCACGTTTTGGAGAAAGTGTTAAGTATTAAACATGATTTTAAGAAAATGAAATCTGCTAAGTAGCTCGGACCCCCAAAGGAACAGCCGCCAGGTTGCATGCATGCATGCATCTTATTCCAACTTCTCAAAGCTACCTTTTAAATGCACTCGCACAGCCTCAGTCAAACAAGGGTGCCAATTTGTGCCACAAGTTTTCAACCCCAAAAAATTCTCCTCTCTGCTGCCCAATTTGCAGAGCAGAATTGAAGCTCTCACCCTTTTTGATTGTCTGCTATCACGGGCAGTTTAACTGTTCATGAAGGCAATAAAGGAAAACCACTCATAGAGAAATTCACTAATCTATTGCACTCATGCTGTAGTAGCAGGGGAAGTCAAAGTGGAGGATGTTATTCATATTTCCTGTCCCTCTTTTAAGTCCAGGAATTAGGAATGCATTGTTCCACATTTCTTTACTCCCGATCCAGACCCCTGAATTTGGACATCTGTCGATACCGATACTATTCGAATACCAGAGCTCTGTTTGCTTTAATATCATTATTCTCATTATTGTTGATATGAGGCTGTATTAAACTCTCCTCTACAGGCAAGTACGAAATGTACAAATGTATGCATGTATTCTCTCAAAAGGCAACTTGAGGTTAGTATAAGGTCAGAAAAGGAAGCAGTACAAACTAGTTTTGTTCAATTTGGACAATGTGGGGGTCTGCGTGACGTCATCATCTCATAATAAACTTGTTATATCTTTATAGCCTCAGAATCACTTCATTAATCCCTGGAGAAATTCGTCAGCAACGCAGCACAAACTGCAATTTTTCCAGCACTAACGCCGCACAAATGATTATGACTTATTTCCAGGGAGTTTTGCGTGGGATAGGACGCAGCTTCACGGAGGTGTGAATCGCTACAGCGGAGGAGCGAGTTGTTCATTGTTTTGATGCCGCCGTGCGGCAGCAGAGCGACCGCCTTACAGTACAACGGCTTTGCAAACATCCACGTTGATGTGTTGCTTTGCGGTGTTTTGAGCATAAAATACATCCAAACAGTGGACATGTCATGAAAAGTTGGATAGCCACAATGCTGCTATTGTGGAACTGTGGAATGGATTTCCTGGTTACACAATGTGTCAAGTAAAAACACATCGTTTTTGAGCTTTCGGTCAGAAAGGTTTTGCGTTTACACGGCAACGATGTCCGTTTACATGGCAATGACAGAAACGCTGAAAACGATGCTTTCAATTTGTGCCATTAGTGGGCGCTGTTGGTAGGTTTTTGTAATGAAACGGTATGCACAGAGAACAATACACTATAAACACTAGCAATGCGATTATGCGGACATTCGTATGGACAGACAATTAAGCTGGATTGCTATTACAGGTGGCTCAACTATAAAACTACCATGTCCAAGGAGAATATGGACTGGGAGTTCGCTATTGTTGTTCATCTACTCACGCATGTGCAGAAGAATTATTTACTATGGCTTCAGTGCTCTTGAGCAGTAGCAGCGTTTCCACCGTCTACACAGAGATGGAGCCCGAGAGTTTCCAGAAAGTTGCGTGTCCGCTAATATACACAACGGAGTCTGAGCATTTTCAAAAAGTTCCACCGTTGGAACACATTTCACAAAACGTTGCACTTTGTGCTCTGAGCACCATTGTTGTGTAAACGGACACACAAAATTAAACAAAAGTTTAGCATTTTCATTGTTGTTTAAATGGGGCCTAAGACATTTGGCTGGTAAACTTTTATTAAGAAGTGTGTGATATAATAAAAATAAATACTGGTACATACCATTGGGGACCGCTAGATGAAGCTTAATGACAACAGGATGCTGCTACAGTACCACAACAGCACAAGCAAATTGTCGCAGGAGTTTGGAGAGACTGAGAAACTTGTGATCGACTGGAGAAAAGCACACAAACTGCAGCCTTCATTAAAAAAACAAAGAATGGTAATCGCAAGCTAAAAGCATCACAACCAGAGCAGGAGGAATACATTCACAGATGGATTCTCAAACACCAGCTGCTGGCCGAGGCTTATCGATAGTGTAGTTATGTCTATGTACTGAACAAATGCAAATTATATATGCTTTCTTCCTCTTCTTGTTGACAGATGTGACTTGTAGTCTGGGAATATCACGGACACAGTACAGATTTCCAAATCAAGTGTGCTGAGACTCTTTAGCACACAGATTGCACACGTTAAGGACATGGATACTAGAAATCATGTTTATGGAGAAATGAATTTATTGACGCAAAATTAACATTATAAAGGGGCTTTGGAATCCCATGTCATTATTTGATACAAGAAGCATCTCATTGTTTTCAATAAATGAATCCTCAAATAATGTTTATTTATTACTTTTTATTAACTGATGTCCAAAATTAAATACCACAAGGAACATGTGGCTCGCAGTTACATTTGTTTGTCAGAATACGATCCTTCTGCGTCAGTGTGCCGGGAGCTGAAAGGAACTTCCTCGAGTGTACTGAGAAAAGTTCTGCATTGGGAGTGTAAAAATAAAGGATGATTGACTGTGTACAACGTATAATGAATTTTCTGCAATCAATCAAAATTAAAGCATGACAGTCCCTGCCCAAGTAACTGAATTTTAAGTCTTTGCATGTAAACAGCTGATCCAAAACAAAATCTGAACCAGGTGAAGACTCCAAACCAGGACACTGCAGTCCACCAGAACACAATCAATGATGCACTCCAACTACCCACAGAAAAGCCTGTTTTGACAATACCAGGGCATTGTACGACGGAGGAAAACCTCTTCACAGCAACACTCATTAAAAATCTCTTTTATGTGTTTTTTGGGGGATCATTCTATTCATTGGTCACGACTCACAAAAAGTTATTAGTGGGAAACATAAAACAGAGAGTGGGTGGACTCTGTCACTTAACCCATGGGGTGGGCATCCTTGTATCATCCTGTCCCGTTCGATCCCTCCTCTTTCTCTCTGGTAAATGGAATTTTGCATGCATTTGTGCCCTCTAAAACTTGACCCCTGTTCATTGTTTTATCTTAGTCCATTTAATGTATTAAAGGGCAAACGCATACAATTTACTCTTGATGAAAAACATGAGCTGCCAGAGCAATGGAAGCCAGCGTAGAGTGGGTTTTACAAACAACCCCATTTAACTCACTTTGAATAAGCATCTGTTTCTATGAACTTTCATTCCATTTATTCGGAGACCTTTGATCTGCCCAGTACTGATAAAAAAAGATCAAATTAAAGCAAGTGAACAAACGGTTGTTTACCTTTCCTATAAACAAAGCAGTTTGTTACACAGTTATGTACTATGAAGTACTCTGTCCTGCAAAAATCAACGCATCTGCAGGCTGCGGATGAATTTTGTTTTCATTGACTACAGAAAACACTTTTCAAATCTGAACATCATGTTCTTGTTCAGTTGAGTGGTGGGAGTAACAATAATATCATATCCGTAATGGTCGTCCTCCTGAGGCACCAAAAACAATTAAGATGACAGGTTAATGTCTTCATACTGTTTTATGCCAGCTGCTTCAAACCTTTACTGTAACAAATGAAGGGGCAAGGAAAAGTGAATTGAACGGAGCATTGCTGACCATTTCAAAAGCCCAACATGGTTTGTGGGGGGAGAAAAGTACATCTAAACGATAAACACATTGTTCAAATACTTTAACTTGCCTTGTTTACAACTGATATAAGTTCAGCCTCTCTGTTTTCCTCCACAGCTGAAAACACATGATAAATAAGTCAAAGCGTGTGGAATGCTTTGGGTTGTTTACTGAACTAAACTCACCATAAAATTCGGTGTATTAAGTGGAAGCTGCCAGAGACTGTTTTAGCCGTGTCAGCTTATGGCTTTTTATTAAGCTGTCATTTGGTTGTTTGGCTGTAACATCTGAGTAAATGCTACCGAGCACGCTCTATTTTAAGACCTCCTGTTGTAAGCCCAGAGTCTTATTGACTGGGCGCCTCTGTCGCCTAAAGCCGTTTGACAGTTGTCAACACTGGTGTGCTGTCAGATGTTAATATGCCACAAAATCAATATGTCAATCATTAATTTCACAGTTCTTTTTAGGGACGCCATTCCAAGCGAGGGGCACGTGCTGCCCTGTATTAGTAGAAAAAACAAACAAACAAATAAAACAGAAAGAAATCCTCTTTTGTTTTTTACAAATGACTTGTCTTTGTCCTTGTATCAAAGCAGATGTATAAAAAATAATTCTAATCTTGTTCGGGGCATAAAAGAACAGGCATAAAATATATATCTTTTAAATCCTTGTCACAGCTTTCCCTTACGTTAGTCCAGAGAGGGCGGCATAATGGCACGCAGCTCCTTCTGTAGCACCTGTGCTGACAAGTGCGCCTTCACACCTGTGAAAGGTGATCGGATTTGCGAGGAGGACGTGACGCCTGGAAGGCTCACAGTACTCGTCATCCCCAGGATTAGGTGCTTTGCAGTTTTTTGTTTTTGATCCAGTGGCAATTAGTAGTAAGGGAGTCTTGAGAGGTAAACGCTCCAGGCAACCCTGCCGATGACTGTAATTCAACTGGAAATGATGACCATGTCTAATCAAGAATTTCTCCTGGCTGTATTTACCCTGTGTTTCTTTCTTCCTGGTTGCTGGCGTTATGAGCACATTGACCTCATTTGACTCGACCACAAAACCCTGTAAGTGAGTTAATGCTGCAAGCAGGTCGCAATAGCAATGTGTGGCACTAGACCTCTTAGAAATCCTATCTGCTGTTGGGACAGACGACTTCTAGCTGGAGTTCAGCAGGATATCTTTTGAGGTAAAGAGAGTTGAGTTTAGTACTCTGCCAAGTCAATTAAAACAGATTTGAGAGCCTTTAACGCTGTCCTTCTGTCAGCTGCACATGTGTCTTCATCTGATGACTGTTGACAGCAGCACAGAATTTTATCATACATTTGGATGCACGGCGCCACTCCATCAACTCCATCTGCAAACAAATGACCTTCTAATACACCTCACATAATATCACAATTATTTCTGTTAGGACTTTTTAATGGTGTTGTTGGTGTATGTTGCTATTTTATCATTTCATTTCATTAGTTTTTACTTCCTCGTCAACTTTCCCAGCAGAACGTGGTGCAAATAATAATAAAAAAGAAAGTCTGTTTATACTCTGTTTAATCCCAAATCGATTCAGGACCAGCCTGGAGAACAGGCTTCATATTGTGCTGCTCTGTGGTATTGTTAACTCAACATTAAATACTTCACTTCTGCACAGTATGATTGAAATTAAACTACTACTACTGAAAGCATGTATTTGCAAATGAAAATGTCTTTTTGACTGAGGATGTTAATTATAGGAGACATTGTGGCATTTCACAATGATGACCTTTTCATTTGGTATGTGTAGAGGTTGTATGTGCTGTGGGAGATTTTTTGTTTTATTCCCCAAATGAAAAATCATTTCCGTTTGTTCCACTTCATTAGAACATACTTCCCACACAAGAAAAATAAAGCTCCATCTAATTGCTTATCATGAGTATTTTAATATTTCAAAAGGAAAAGATTAAGTCTTACCCTATTACATCCACACCAATTGCTTAACAATGCACTGTATATATAGACATAACAATATGGTGGCATTTCATTACTTAGAGCTACACAATTATACATCTCAATACACCTTCATTAAGGGATTATTTGTATGTTTAGGTGAACACAATTTGGCATGTAAAACTAATTTATTGCTTAAAACTCCAAGAACTTTTTGGGGGGAATTTTTGATCCCCATTTTTGTTTGCTTGCTTTTTAAAAATGTATCATATGGATGTATAAATACAAAGGCTTGTTTATCATGTTTTTAACATGTTTTGTAGCTTCTTCTTTTTTTTCTTAGAAATGATTATGTTCAGGGTCCAATATTCAGTTCACACTAGAAACCAGACTGTATGGAACATAGAAACATTTTCTGACATACACTTTAAGTCCCCCAGTTATCAGTACTGGAAAATATAACCAACAGCTATTTAATCCCTTGTGTCATTACGATTGCTATTTTAGAAACTAGAATTCATGTTTCCATCTTACGATTTGGATGGGGTCACTCTATAATTAGCGTCATCTTATACTCAGATATTGTAGACGTCTCTGTTAAGAGTATGTTTGTGGAATGATGTCCTGATAAACTATGAAAAGAGTGAGGCGTACATGCCACATACAATTATAAATAAGTCCATAGATAAAGAAAACAAGAAGAAACTTGGTGTCTCTCCCCCTGTCACCATCCAGCCATAAGACACAAGATTATCATAAATAAAACCTCATTCTATTGAGCCTAAACTGTTACAATTCATTCACAAAAACAAAAGGTTTCATTCGACCATCACAATCACTGACCAATCCAGGCCGATAATGAGGATCTAATGAGCCTGCATCATTCCGTAAAACACAAATATGTTGCTAATAACTCATAATGTACCAACCTGGTGAGTGGATTTTGTTGACGGTTTTAATGGTTTCATTTTCTGCCTGTCGCACATCATCACAGTCATTCAGGAAAAGGCTCAATCTGTCTCTCCCCCTTCCAGTCCAGAAACTCTAATATGCCAAGGGATTTGGCCAGCAGAAAAATATGAAGTTTTCTGCTGAGTAATAGAAATTCAGATTATAATGACTACTGTGTAATGACTCAGACTGAACTTTCAGTGACCTACCATCAACAGTAAAAATGTGGAGGGGACTTCCAAAAGATCCAGATGTTGATATCAGATTATAAGACATTACATTATTAACTTCTGCAAGGACATGTCTAAAAGTTAAAAAAAAACTTTATGATGTTGACACAAAATACATAATTGGTTTGAGAAATGGTTTCAGATTGAACTATAGCCTGTTTTGCTGCTCAGTGAGCCTGCTGCCGAGTGAAAGATTTGGCAGATCCCAAGGCAGACAGCTGAGAAAGTGCTTTTTACCACATTGTGACTGCAACAGCAACAGTGAGTCTAACAATGACACCAGTTGAGGTGGAGGTGAACCGCAACATATGAACAAACAGCAGTGTAGTGAACAGCTGGAAATAGACACTGGATTTAGGGTAAAAGAACAATTGTTTTAGACAAAGTAAAGAAACTTGGGGGTGGGGTGGTACACAACAGAAATGATACTTGATGAGAGTTTCCATCCGGATTCGATGGAAGGAAGCTGTGCGATGCTGTCAGCTTGTTAACCCTTAAAGCCAACAGAGAACATATTCTCGGAAAATGCCTTGAGACTAGTACATTTCCTCCAATAAATAACAAGGGAGAGGGGTTATTAGTCTCCAGCTAGGCCAAGTCGACTTGAAGCATTTTAAATGCATAGCAGTGCAATTACAATGCCCATAACTCTTCTACAGAGTCAAGACTACATCAGGATAAACTATATCGTCATAACACAAGAACATGAAGTGAACATTTAACCACATTCAATTTCTTTTCAAAACTATGACCCATATCTGTGAGAATGCTTTCATAGCATGAAGCATTAAGTTTCACAGATTTCTGATCAAACCACAGAATAAAGAGAAACGCTCTCAGAATAGGAGAGTTTCTAATTAAAGCAGAACTACGTGGGTTGTGGTGCCTCTATGTTAAAGCTGAGCGATGAAATTAAGTGAAAATAAAGTCAGACCACAATGTGAGACGTTGCAATTTGCTGATCACAAAGGGTGTGATCTGAGCATTGGGTGGGTTCGGGTTAGGGTTAGGGTTAGGCTATGATACCACTGGACTCCGAACTCCTCGGATATCCCGTCTCTACTTGGAAAAACTGAAGCTGAATCTTAAGTGCTAACACCAAACTCCCCATGTTGAAATTGCATTTGTTGTTTTTGAAGTGATTTGAAAAAGGACTAGGCCGCAGAGATGGTTAGCACTATCACCTCACAGCAAGCATACCCCTGGTATAATTCTGGACATGTCCATGCTTTGGTGTGGAGTCTGCATGTTCTCCCCGTGTGTTAGCTTATTCAAAACAAAGTTTGTCTTTTCACACCCGAATGCTGATGTGCTAATGAAAACCGGCGTTATTGACCAAGCAGGCATGCGGCTAACAGAAAGGGGGAGAGAAAACTGGGAACAGGCTAAGGAAGAGAAAGAGCACCTCATGTGCCAGAGAGTCCAGATGGGAAACAAGGTAATTAGCAAAAAGAGAGAGAAGAGGCACCAGCTCCGACTGAGACTTTCATTCTTATAGGTAGGTGTGTGTGTGTGTGTGTGTGTGTGTGTGTGTGTGTGTGTGTGTGTGTGTGTGTGTGTGTGTGTGTGTGTGTGTGTGTGCGTGTGCGTGTGCGTGTGCGTGTGCGTGTGCGTGTGCGTGTGCGTGTGCGTGCCACCCTGCCCAGGAGTCACAAAACACAGCAACAGACAGGATCCAACAGAGAACAAGAGAAAGTCACACACATCAAACAAACTGTCAGGCTTTAGACAAGAGTCGGAGGGGACCATTTCACCGAGCAATTAATTAGGACAGGAGGGAAATGGTAATAGCCTGGTGTCAATACATCCATTTAAACCATCAGCATCTATTGTTTCAAGGTGGATTGTTGAGTTAATTTATGAATGCTCCGCCAAAGTATGGCTTCATATGTATCTTAGTACTGACGTGTCCTGGGATGGTCTTCAGCATTTGCTGCCCATGCGGTAAAAATAACTTAATGTCCTATTATAAGCATTTGCCTTTGTACTTTTGTGGAAAGAACACATCAGTGCATGTATAACACCAGGCAGCCCAACAGCCTTTCAATGAATACAATGTCTGTGATGCTTATGTGATTTTTTGTCAAACACAATGTCCACTGAGTGTTGGTATGGCTTTAATTCAAAACTATTGTAATATTCAATACAATACAAAAGCATTTATCATATTAGTATTAGATATGTGAATGAGTGAGGCGCTTGCACTTTTTAAAATAACTGTATAAAAACCCTTTTTAATACATCATTCTGATTTTTATTGTGTTGCACTTTAACAAGCCCATATAAAGCAGCTCAATGGAAGAATCACACCATCCACAGGTTTGTAGATAATGGGCTAAACTGGATATAAAAATAGTTTACAATGTGTGTGTATTTGTTTAACATAACAAGCTCGTCATAAAATGTAATGCAGCCTCTCAAAAGTTCTAAACACAAGCCGAACATTAAAAGCTCCTCAGTGGTGATATTTGCAGACAGCATTGTACTGCATGACCGTAGTATCCACTCGGCGCTATACTGGCTCACGCAGCAAATGTTCATTTTATTACAGAAGCCCACGCTGGTTAATTCAAACAGCTTTGTGGACCTTTCTGGGGTTTGGAAACAACGCTGCCCATTTTAATTACTTAATCAGACAGGTGATTTGCTTAATTATGTATTCTGAGTTTGGGGAGTTGTTTAATTGTTGTGAGAGTGCAGGTTAACAGTGGTGCTTTTCAGCTTTCAGCAGAGAGGAATACGGACAAAAGACAGTCTTAAATTGAAAGTGGCACAAAGAGATAAATGAAGACATTCTTTGTCAAACACTAAAAGTATCCAAATGCCCTCACCACTTCCACACTGTACTACAGCCCACCTCTTATGCTTCAATCACCCTGACTCACTTTCTTTTCCATTAATGTAGAAAGCTACAGCACACTGACTGATGCCCACACCTACACTCATCTCAGTGATGATGACACTACTCTCAATGTCACTGCAAAGAGCTTGAAGGTAAAAAGACTGTGGATTTCAGCGAGTGTGGCAAAGCACCATTTATTTAAAGTAGAAAGCAACAGGAAAAGACGAAGGGGTAAAAACTGACAATATGATCTCCTTTCCACCAGAAAGGCCAAATGAGAGCATCTGTGACCTCTGAAAGGGTTGAACTGTTACCTAATGATTAATGCACATCTTCCCATGAATCTGTCCAGCTTCTCCTTCTTGGAACATTTCTCCTGCTTTTTTAAAAAGGTGAAAATGTTCAATCTTTCAAACATTTACGACCTTATTCCAAGAGGGCCATTGTGACGATGGCACGCAACAATTTACACTGTTGGGATCCAACAAATGCAATGTAAGCTACATTTTTTTATTGCTTCAATTTAAGCCATAATTGAAGGCAAGAATATGTGAAAACCCAACTTTTTGAAAAAATTTGAAGGAACTTGTTCAAATATATAGTGCCTTATTGGAGCTGCCTCTCCTGAACCCACATGACAGAGGTTTGAAATACATTCTTGGCTTACTTTCTGCACCCAGAGCATCGGATAGCTTAATAGGAGAAATTGCCACTTTAATTCAAGTTTCGTTTATAGACCAAACAATACTCAAACTATAAACAGTAGAAATGAATGGTTACTCATCAGAAAGCTAAAGGCATTAATTAATAATCGCTAAACAAAGTTTGGCTGAACAGGAATTAACCGAATGATCATGTGCTTCTGTCACTTTGCCCATTTTGCTGATTTATTTCTAGTTGGTATCCTGGAGAGAGTTTTAACTACTCTGTTCAAAAGATTAACACCAAGCGGTGGTTTTCTTCCATTGTCTTTGGTCATTTTGTGCTTCTGCTTTTGATTTCAGGTCTGTTACTGCCAGATATATTCAATTTATTTGATTCAACATAACTTAATAATTTGTCAATGCAAGATTTTTATTTTTCCTTTTGAATAACCACATCTAATATGCCTTTCGTATAGAACATCCTGTCGGGCTTGGTCTCCTTTGTGCAGCTTCCATAAAAGATAAAGCCTCTGCCTAGTTTCCACAGAGCTCCAGGAACATGTTTGAATTGCGTTGGTGAAAACACGAGCGATGTCTAGAATAGCCACGAACCTCCATTGCGGTTTTCTAAATTCACTTTTGCCGTTCTTGTACAAAGTAGAGCTGCAGCCTTATCTTTTGTTAAGCTGCTTCCTCTGTCATGCTATATGGATGAATACCCATGTTAGACGAAATACTATAAATTGTACATGACACCTACTGCATTATTTCAATTATTGCTACTAGAAGGAGCCATTGAATAGCCATAAAAGAGCAACAAGATTTTGATGTACAACCCATATTGCAAAAATGTTTAAACATTTACTAAATGTAAATAAAAGAATGTTGCAATGATTTCTGAAACGTGTGGAATACTATACACGTTTTGGAAATCATTGCAACATTTTTTATTTATTAATTTTTTTTATTTATAACTGATATTTTATGAAAATATCAGCAAGACTAATTAAAAAAGTTGGAAGAGGACCAGGTTTACTCTTGTGTTGCATTTGCGCATCTGGAAATGGTCTGGAAATGTCTGAAAATCGAGAAAACAAGCTGTTGGCGATGTGGGACACAAATGCCGCAATCTTGTTGGATGCAGGATTTTAGCTGATTAAAAATCCCGGAACGTCGTTCTCACGCTTTTTCCAGGATGCGCCAAATGTTATCAATTAGTGAAAGATCTGGGATACAGTTCAGTTCAGCCCACTTTGGACACTTGCTATGGTGGCTGTATGATGTGCGTTAGGAACATCTTGTTGAAATGAGAAGGACCTACATAAAAAAGGTTCAATCTTGTTGCTCTAATCCAATAGTGGGGGGAAACTTTCATTATTTGTGTCTTAAAGCGCTTAACGATAAAGAAGCCTCCAGTCACTAGGTGGCAGCAATCTTTAAACTAATCAACAGGCTCCCTGTTCAACTTAATAGAAGAAGTACACAGGCACAGGCAGGTGATGGTAACTAACATAAAAATACCAGGGAATACAACAAAGCTTACGGTACATAGTCCTTGGGTTTACATTCAATGTGGTCAGAAATGAGGAAAGATCAGTGTGTGTGTTTTATGCTCAAAAGCTCTGGCGGTGAACAGAACGAAACCAAACAGATTAACACTGCACCTGGAGACCTGACACCCCAGTTATTGCAATAAGACACTGGAATTTTTTCATCGAAAACTCCATGAGTATCGGCAGCCGGCCAGCCATTTGGTGAGCGCGGCATCAGCAAATAAAAAAGCACTGTACGCCTCATTCAAAGTTGCCCACCATATCGCAAACGTGCAAAACGTCTCAAACAATAGCAGAGGAGCTAGTACTCCCAGCAGCATGGGACGTGGTCACAATCACACTCGGTGGGAAAAGTGCTGAGATGCTGAATACTGACCATCTTTCAAGACACAGATTGGGGCAGTCTATTTGACATTTCAAACGACCTCCTAGAACAACACCATAAAACATCTAATGGCCACTGACAGCAATAGATGCTGTTTATTTCGTATGTCCATTTTGACATGTCAGGGTCACTATGTGATGACCTGCTCTTTTGTAAATATGTAAGAACACGGGCAATAGCTGATGAGCTCTTTGAGCTCCTGAATGGATATGTGAATGAGCACAGATTGAAGTGGAAGAAGTCAGTGTATGCAGTGATGGGGTGCACACAAGGGACGGGCTGCGACCCCTCATCAGGAGGGCCTCACCAATGTCAAATGGACTGACCATGCCATACACATTGTTGTACATATTTTAATGCTTTAATATTTACATTTACCTCTGCTGTTTTATATTTTCTATCATTGTGTAGGGCTGGGCAAAAAATGTATTTAATCGATTAATCGAATTTGTAGCGTAAAAAAATCAAGGGTTTTTTTTGTCATTTTTCGCATTCTGTTCTACCATTCCTTGTGGGTTTCCGTAGTTGCTGGTGTACTTTTGTTTAAACCCGGGTTAAAGTTTGAATTTGTTGATTGACAGAGCCTCATTTACATATTTTGGGATTATTAATACGCAACATAACAGCAATAAAGTTGCACTTTTGACAATATATCTGATGTCTGTAGTAACTTTTAAGTGCATTGAGACAGAAAGAAAATTGAAAATTGAATCTCGAATTTTTCTTTAAATTTTCTTATTTATTTATTTTTTTTTTTTAAATGACCCAGCCCTACCATTTTGTGTATTTTTTTTACTGCTGTCACTGAGGTTGCTGTCACAACATTTCACTGCAGAAAACACTGTGTTTCAACATTGCTACAGTGTGACAATAAAGGACTATTCTATTCTATTCTATTAAATGAAGGCCACTAAAAGCACAATCAATCACCAAGCAATCTTCTGTGCGGTGAGGTGAGGAGCATCAAGCTGTGCTATTTCACAGTGAAGCACAGTGGCTGTTGGGAGGCAAAGTTTTGTCACAAGCATATGAGCTGGTCTCCCTCAGTGATGTATCTGGCAAGCTAATTGAACTAAATCTACAGCTTCAAGTCAGAGACAAACACCTCCCTGACCTTCACTCGGAAGTTGGAGACGTGTGGCAAGGGACTTACTACTCCATTTGAGAACATCAGTGAGTATGCTGGACTTAATGATTGTGACGTGACTACAGTGATTCCATGTTGGAAGCAGCACATCTCATCAGTAAACAGATTCTTCAAAGAACTTTCCTGGTGACAACTCAATGTATGACTGGGTGAGGGATCCATTCAGTGCAACTGCTTCTGTTGAATTGAGCTCCGCAGGAGAGGACCAGCTGATGGACGTATTCTGACTGCACCTCAAGGCTGAGGTTTACATCACAGAAACCGAGTGTGTTCTGGCTGGGTGTGGAAAAGGAGTATGCACTCATCAAACACAAAGCTGTGAACATACTACCCATTTCAACGTCCTGCCTTTGAGATGAGCTTTTCCACTGTTGCTGCACTAAAAACAAAGTACAGATACCAGTTTAACAATGAGTGAGTGAAGAGTAGCAATGTCAACTTTAAAATCCAAATTTGAGAGGATGTGTAGAGTGAAAATGGCTCACCGCAGCCACCAAATGCACCGAGCAGACTCAATTCATTCCAAAATATTTGCACAGTCATTTTTGTTGTTGTTCTAGGAGATTTACTGTGCATCTGGTAGTGTTGACAAATTGTATTGAAGTTGAATGTGTCCCTATAAAACAGAAAAACGCAGTGAAATACATTCAAAAGAATTGTGAATGTTAATTGTACCTCAGTTAACAAATAAATAAATAAAAAAGCTCAAATGGATTTCACATGGTTTCGAATGTTTCAAGACTTTTTATATTGTCTTCTGGATAGACCATATGTTCAGGACCAGTAAATGCAAACATAATGCACTTTTCATCCCTTCTGACAATCTAAAATAAAACCAATATTATTGCAAATTTTGCACAAAAAAACATTGTTAAAAAGTCAAATACCTTTTGGAAAAAGAATAAGTTGATAAAGCTGACAAGTGATCAATGTTTACAGTTCAGAAAAAGTTTTGAATGTTACTCAGCATTTCCTCTGGAATCGTTTTCAGCAGCGGGGGCAGGCTCTATGGGGGGTTAGCAGTTGAAACCTGTCCGTGTACACTGATTCGTCTGCTCTTTTTGGGATAGTTATCTGTTGTTTACCTTAATACTTCCGAGCAGGCCAGGTGACAGTTTTGCTGGGAGCAAAGGACGAGTCATCCATGCCCCCGCACCTCCTCTCCTCTCCTCGGGCCAAATAAAATCTTCTTTTGTTTTGGGATTTTGACACTAGCAGGAAATAAATTAATATGTACCATTGTATTTAAGGCTGCTGCAGGTGTGATGTTTAGACATAACTCCAAATGGCATGAGCTGATTTTTTATTTTTTTTTCCAATCTATAGAATTCAGTGCACTATTCCTCTACTTCACAGAAGAAGAGTATTATGGTGCTAAATAAGGCTGTTAAACACTATCCAGTCCCTACCAATTTCCCCCCGTCTGGTATGGTAGGTGAAAAATGGTAAATAATGTGTGAAGTAACCACCAAGCTGAAATGGGTCCACACTTGGACTTGAACATGGATCTTACAGTAGCGTTGCTTTTAGCCATTTTGTACTGGACCAACTCTTCTTCAGACAATTCCTTTCCATTCAAGTCTACCTTACGTGATAAACACCACCATGTGGAGTCCTTAAGTGCTGACACTGGGACAATGGCAGCTGGCAAGGGAATCTGGCAGGGTTTAAAGCGCCTTTTTATATGAATGAAAGTATTGTTATTAGGCACCAGTGTGTCGATACTCGTATCGCATGAGGAAAGATGATGATACATTGCTGTATCAATATTTTGTCCCACCCCTACTCCTGAGGCCAAGCAATGATATTGAGAAGAGATTATTTTGAGGGGCAGTGTTGGCCTAGTGTTTAAAGAAGTGGACATTGACTTATTGCTTCAAGCTGTGCCACTTGAGGGCACAAAGATCTTGAGCACCCAGTTTTGTCCTTCAACGCCTTTCTTTTACAAACAGATTTCTCCTGATGCATCATCCTTTGGTGCCATTATCTATTAGTAGACAGTGGCATCTTCACAGTCTTAGCAATTTTCAGTTTATTGGTCATTGGTGAATTTCTCCCCTTAATTGCATCAAAGACACAGTGCCTCTTTGAAATATTGCTTGTATACTCCGACATATTACTGACCAGGTGCCAGTTGTTTCCAGTTTCCAGCATTGTTTTTATTTTTGTCCAATTCCTTTTCTCGTCATTTGCTGCCCTTGTTTTAACTTTTGAGAATTGTTGAATCCAATTCAAAGTTTCAACATCTGATTCCTTGTCTATGATTAAACGGATATAAATTGTTCTTTTATTGGTTTTGCAAATCCTTGCAATCTATTTTAATTTCCATATAACATGGAATTGGGGTTGAAAGTGGCTTTGTATAACGGTGGGTGAAGTCAAGAAGGCAAAGTTGAGGAAAGACTGTAGACTCGGGTGCCACCGACTCTATCTGGAAACCCATCAGATATTGGAGCCGCTAACAAAATAATCATTTCTGCAATCACTTAATTGAAACCTTTAACCAACATCTACCATCGACAATGTTCGAACAGGAAAAAGGGGAATTGTCATTTGTATAATGTGTATTATTTATTATTTGTATCTGTAATAAAGTTGCACATTATGTTTTACCAGATTGGTAGTACTTCAGTTAGTGTGACTTTAAAAGAAAGACCTTCTGTGTCTGACTTGTTAAATCTGACTGAAGACAAGTTGTTATAATTTGGATTTGAAGATCCTTTCTGCTCATTTGTATGGTTCCTCTTGAGGAATTATCATAAGTAGGACACTGAGCAAACATAGTGCTGCTCTTTTAAAATAGGTTAGTGTTTTATTGATTAAAAAATTTACTTTTTATTAAAACCTATAACACTGTTTTCTAGAACAAAGAGGTGTCCCAGTGTGAGGATCATGTGGGTTGGTGAGCTCATGATGCGTCAATGTAGTGACATTTTGATTTTTTTCTCTGCGGGAGAATAAATGAGTCCAAGATAAATGACCATGGCAGGATAAAGGTGACGGAAGACAAGAGGAAAACAAAAGAGGAGGATGAAGAGCAAAGCAGGAACATACAAAGTCCTGCTGTGACAGGGAGAGATAAATAAAGGGAGAAAAGTCTTCATCGACCCAGCAGGGGTAAAAAGAAAATCTGGGGGGGACCACAAAGATTTCCCGTCCTTTCAAATGAAACAGAAGCAGCCCAGTCCAGTACTGTGGGATCTTGGGACCCCACAAGCAAGACCTTTCAACTCTGCAGAGCAACAGACCAGCGGGGACCACAGAAAGAAAAGAAAGCAGCATAATGTCACAGTATCGCATCATTGGGTACAGTGAGCTCATCAAATATCTACTCAAAGCCACTTTGCCGTAAATTGCAAGTGAAGTGAAAATGAGAATGGATGAAGAGCAGATTGAGACAGCATTTTCCATCGCTTGGGACAGATTATGTGCGTTGTGGGAGAATATACACTTACTCAGACCGTTCTGAGAAATCCTGATGGGTAGATGCATTAATCGTGGCCGAAAAAGGAGAGAAGAGTGAGACAAGATTTCCGAAGTGAGAGTAAAAGAAGAAGATAAATGACTCAGAGAAGATAGAACAACATTAAACAGGCTGAAGGAGAGACAGAAAAGCACACAGGGAAGATGGGAGGAGTGGAGGATGAAGATAAATGCGATAGGGTGGTGGGAGGAAACACAGGCAAGGGAGAAAGAGCTGTTTCTAGTTCAAACAAACTGATGCATTACAAGATCTGAGGTGACCACAACGTTTACTCAAAACAGAAAAGTGGAATGAAGAAATATAGCGATAGGGAGGTATGAGCAACGGCGTTAAAGGGGGAAGAAATAGACCGAAAACGATGGACAGTTAAAGCTGACATTTGTGATAGCTGTGGAGGATTGACAAAGAGTGAGAAAGTCATTGAGGAAAGAATGAAAAAAGGAGGAAAAGAGAAGGATTTGAGAGCAGGAGAAAAGCATGTTATTTTGAAGACGGGGAAAGAAATAAGACAAGCAGGAAGGCAGAACGGTCGGTAATGTGAATTCATGGAGGCAGCTGATGGACAGCTGAATGTCAGCTTGGCTGTCATTTTTGTAAACAGCAATGCTGCGTGTTCTCATTTCATCACATCGCTACGGCTGGGAGACAAAACAAGCCAGCAATAGGGAGGGAGCTGACAGACGAGCGCCGGAGTGCACCTGACTGAATTAAAGACGGCACAGGAGCGACTGAGTCACACACATTTGAGGTCAGACTGATTACAAACATCACACATTCAAAATGGCAGAATCTCGGAGGCCAACAGGCAGAGTGGGAACACATTTTTGTCACCAGGAGACGCACAATGTCAATTTTCTGTACTCTTTGACTTCCAAACAGTCAAGACTGACTTGTACAAATAAACAGTTCCATGCACAAGTAGATTGACAGCCACAACAATGGCAGCGTCCATAGTGGCATGACTCTCAGTCCATATTCTCCTGGGGCTTGGCTGTTTTGTAGCAAGAGACACCTGGAATTAGGGATATGTACCTTTCACATTTAAACGGTCCAGTACCAATACCCGGTACCTGGGAATCGATACTGGTACTCAGCGGTACCAATTCCAGTACTTTTGTGTGTGTTTATGTGGTAATAAATGTTCATTTATATGTTAATAAACAATTTAACATATTTATAAATATAGAAACTTTAACAAATATATCAAAACAACATCCAACTGTTTGTATTGTAATATCGCAGTTGTTTCACAGATTTCTGCAGCGTTTTGTCTTAATAATGCACAAATTAAAACCCAGCTCCATGTCCTATGCCTTTCCACCTCGGGACACATTGTGTGATGGGGGTCCATGCAGGGCAAGTACGTTTAAAACAAATGAGCAATCTCTTCACCTTTGAGAAACAACTAGTTCTGAACCAGGAGCTTCCTCAGATTAGCAGTATTCCCAATGCGGGCCTTGTACTTCGCCTCACAAATATTGCAGCGAGCTTAATCTGCCTCGCATTTTGAAAAGCAGAGCCTCTCGAGTGCTTTCTATCAGCCATGCTTGCTCTGCTGACTGATCTTACATGAATCGGTACTTGGTGGTACTAACAGAATTCAGTTGATGCGTATAAAAGTACCCATCCCTGGAAGAGCAAAACAACTTGGTTGTCTGTACAAATGTCCGTGTACTTGCCATTGTTGATGTTAATAGCGTAATGTTCTCTGCACGCATGTGTGTGGTTTCATTACAAAACCAACAAACAGTGCCAGCGACTGTTACATGTCAATAACATTGTTTTCAACATTTCTGCAATTTCTTTGTAAACGCACATTGTTTTCAAAACTTTGGCGTGTAAATGCAAAACTTTTCTGAAACAAAAACGCAGAAATGTCATAAATGGCGACATTTACGTAGTGGTATATTCACCCACCATGCATATTGACTTGTAATATGTGTACGGATTTTTTTTTTTCCTGACACAGCCTAAATGCTACCTTCTGTAGACTGTCTAAATAAATGGTGCTCAAACTTCTTACAGTATGTACCACCTCAGAAAATGTTGAGATCTCAAAGTACCACCACTATGACCAACCTGAACATCCAGTAGGTGAGGCTTCCAAGATTAGCCATGGAAAGTTCACAAAGAAAGCATTGATCTTTTTTTTTCTTTTTTTTTTTAAACCAGCCGTAGCCACTCTGTACAAAGCAGCAGCATAACAGGCACTTATACTCACCCTAACAAGCTGCAGTGCTTCTGTTTCCCAATAATACAACCAGCCAGAAGATTGACAGTGGCAGCCAATTTTCATGCATATCAACACACTGTAGGTTGATGGTGCTATGTGTTCAGTATCTTCAAAAAAAAAGAAAAAGAAAATACATTATGCACACTCTAATGATGCAGTGGGTGGATATAGAGACAAAAATAAGGAAAACTGAAATGCACATTAAAGAGAAAATCCATATTCAAAATAAGCATTTCAGGTTTAAGTTTTGTTTAAGGTGACAATATTTTGATTTATTTTTATTTTTTTAAAGACTACGTTTGTCCCAGCTTTGAAGTATTTTAATACGTTTACTCAAAGGTGAGTTATAATTTTCATTTATTAAAAACGTGTCTCTCATTCAGGCATGTTTCTTTGAGCTTACTCAGCATTCATGTATATGCCTAAAATAATCCCTCTTACATGATGCATGGTACAAAAATAACTTGTAAACCTCGGGAATGAACAATGATAATGCGTATTCTGTATAGAAAGTCCAGAAAAATAACAGCTCATTTTTACAATAAATAAAAACCACAGACTATTGCTTCAGATCACTCTGCTTTAGAAAATGCTTCAACAAAACATCTCAGATGGTGTTTCACTATAACAAACAAAAAACTGCCTCTCATACTAAATAATAGTTGAAAAAAAAATGCATTTTAGTAAATTGGTAAGTTTATGTTCAGTTCCTCTGAAAAGCAGCACTTTGACATTTTGTGGGCAGATTGCAGGCAATGCTGCTCTGACGTCTCTGTCGGATATTATATTATCTGTAACAATTTGTGTGCTTAGTGGAGCCGTGGACAAGCCAGCCTCATGGGGATTATGTGTCACACAACAAATGACTCTACTTTTTTGCCAGTCAATTTAAATAAACGTCCTTGAAAAAAGAATGAAAACAGGACATATTTTATTACTACATCACCAAAATATGGGCATCCTGACACGGTGTTCAGAAAACTTTACTAATTGTAATGCAGTATTCAAGATGTATATGTTCTCTTTCTCAATGTAAAGAAGTAAATAAGTTGCACGGTAGGTTTATACTGTAGGTTTATACGACGCGGTCAGTGATGTTTAGTAAGGAAAAAGTCTGGCGAGTATGTATGGGGGGGAAAACTGATTAAAAGGTTGATAAATAATAATTTGAAAAATTCTTGTGTCTTTAGATTGACATGTCTTATTTTGCTAAGATGCATTTACTTATAATTTCAAGAAGTTATATTGTTTTTTTGTAAATTTGCATCCTAATTCAATGTGGACAAAATTAGTCAGCAATTACTCACAACAAGAGTAGATTTTTAAAATCCAAATACTTTTACTCTTACTCGAGTAATTTTTGGGGATGCCTACTCCCCATTTCTAAGTACAACAATGCTAAAGTATCAATGCTTTTACTTGAGTAAAAGCACTCTGAGCAATGATCATTTATAGGGATGTCCCGATCCGATCGGTAGATATCGGATCGGGGCCGATATTAGTGATTTGTGAGTGATCGGGGATCGGCAAATCCAGCCGATCACCCCGCCGATCTAAAAAAAACTAACAAAAACCCCCCCCCCCCAAAAAAAACCACGGTCATCAACGTCACCTAATAACCACAACGATCACGGACTACAAGCTCCGGTCGAGCTGCAGAAGCTAGAAGCAGGCGGAGCGGGGCCATAGACCTATAAAACTAGAGTTATATAGTGGTTTATGTGTTTATGTGCAGAAGTCTACTTCTAAATTTCTATGTGGTCTGTCTTCTTCTGCTTTCTTATTGTGTTTGGTGAGTCACAGCACCCCTAAAGGCCTGGCATGCGTACTACATGCCCTGAAGCCTCGTGTTGAGCCGTGTTCATAGTGAGGTGTGGACGGTTTTTGGGGAGAAGGCCAGGGAGGAAAAAGATCGTTTTTTCGTTGTGTGGATGTACCCTCAGTTTACAACAACTAAAGAGAAAGAGAAGAATTTTGATTCAATAAGTGAGTTTTACAATAATTTCTATCTAAACAAAGCTTCTGCCAATAGTGCTTTTAGCTTCAGACATCTGAGTTGCTCCAAAAATAGACTATTGAGTATATTTGCAATGGCAATGTGAGTATCGGATCGGGAAAGTATCGGTATCGGCCGATACTCAATTCTGAAAAATCGGATCGGTATCGGGGGCAAAAAAGTGTGATCGGGACATCCCTAATCATTTATCTCCAAAACAAGATGAGCTTCAAAATAGCTTAACTGTATAACTCGATAACAATACTTCCGTTTATTTAACTATTTTAAATCCCCCTATGGCCTACTGACCCCTTGAGTAATAATCCTTATGAAGAATTTTCTGTCAGCAGGCTGGAGACCGTACAGGAATGATGGTGCTCAGATAAGACTGACATGTGATGAGCATTGTTTATAGAAATAACTCATGATATAGACAAACTCCTGTTGAATGTCATCACAGACACAGAGAAGTACCTATTGTTTGAGCACATGTCATAAAACTTTTATGTCTTACACATGACTAAAGGGTACATATTTATATGCATTCAAGGATTTATAAGCAGATTTTTCCCATGTATAAACACTGGGCTTCTCTATCACATTAGTGTATCTCGGGCCTCCTGACTGCAGGGAATATCAGAGGAATCTATAGTTTGTCACCAGTTGGAAGAACTCTAAGCTGGATAGTCTGGGCTGTCTGGGCTTTTTGTGTAATCTGTTCAAGAACTATCCTCAATGTCTCAAACCCTAAAGCAGTTAGCTGTTATACACGTTCCAGGTCTGTGCATTGTGGTCATGGGATCTGCATCCAAGCACCGTGACAGTACTTCAAACTGGGAGATGGGCTTATCATCCAAGCCTGAGTGTTGACAAGCTCTGCTTTCACTGTGCAAGCACATTTCAAAATAAACTTCCTCTGTCGTAGAAACTCCGAATCCAAAAGGAGAAAACACAATGTTCAAAAACAAAAGTGTCACTGAAGTTTTCACGGTTACCAGAGTGTTTACGCAAACATAAGTATGTTATGTTTTCTCCCCTGTTGGAGACATTGCATTGACTTACATTGATTTCCAGCAAACTCAGCTGAGACCTGAGACCACAATGAGACCCTGAAATAAGAACCACAATTAAGGACTTTCCTGAAAGAGAACCATGTTTTTGTACTCCAGGTGACATGTGTTTCAGTGGTGCAGTTACTGTGGATAGGTTGATATTTACAGAGGTCTCTGGGGTAAAAGCTGATTTACTGCAAATGTACACAAATGTCTACAAACATCTGCCATGTATCTCATTTCTGTAAGGACTGTTTCACAAGCTACACACTGTAAAGAGAGATCAAGGCTATATTTGTCCAGGAATGTATTTACCCTGAGGTCATAAAGCAGCAGCCTGCTGGTTTCACCCTTTTCCTTCTTGCTTCCAACCTCTGCACCAGAGTGGGAGAAAACTGTGGGAGTGACCTTTGGTGAAGCAAAGCACTTCACTCCCTGTCTGAGTGTTTAAACGTTTTATGTTAAGGTCAAGTTTTTAAGACTCATATCAGCTGGACCCATTGGCACAGGACGGGAGAACTATGGGCTCTTGCTCTCTCAGAAAAAAAAATCTGAATCACTTGATTCCTGTGTTGCGATGCCATCGTTAATTCAATATGTACTATATATAATATGCACTACATATTTTACCATATCAACCTCTAGAGCTATGTACATAATAATTAGTTGAAGAAGATGCAAGTTTTTGAATAAAAAAAAAAATCCCATTAAATAAAAGATTAGCGGCTTTTGACTTGTTTTTTTTCCCCCCCAATTCTTGACTAACAACATTGATACCAACATGGAAAATTAGGTACCTGCACAATCAAAACTGTCAAAATAAACCCCAACACCAATCTCCACATTGAAAATGGTGAATCACTGACACATAAAGAAGCCTGACAGACTGACTCCAAGTACACCAGGCCGAGACAGACGAATCCCCACTGAGGTTTGGAGAGAGTAATTCATTTTACACTCCATCTGGCTGAACACAAAAGCTCCCTCTTTAGCTGAATAACCAATTAAGGTGCAACACGGCACCTTTAACTGCAACAGTGGAGCTTTGTTCCCCATTAGCAGTGTGAGAATCAAAAAACACATTCTGCCATTCTTCAAAGCTTTGAGGTGGAATCAAAAAGAGAAGATGAACAATGAAAACTGAAGAGCAAAAGGAGGGAACATAGTCTGAAAAAGGAGACAAGAGGAAAACTGGGGACTGAAATCTTTTTCCTTTAAAGGATAGTCCTCTGAAACAACTGTGACATTTCAAAAGGCCAGACTTCCTGAGAGGCATTGACTCTTCCTCCATTAGAGTAGGGCAGTCCATGATTACACATATCAATAACATCTGAGCACAGACCCTGTGCTTTATATAGGGCCATGTGCTGTATATGTTTATGTGGGGCTCCGTCTGTGTGTGTCTGCTTGTGTGTGCGGGGAAAGATCGAAGGATGCCAGTGATCTGGCCCCGGCGTCTCTTCTGCTCTCTTTAAGGATGTGCTGCTCAGTTAGTGGACATAACCAGATTAATGAGGACAAACAGGATGTGTCTTTGCAGGCATTTAGTGTTTCTGGGAAATCTAGCAATAACTGAACACACAAGAACAAGTGTTTGGGTGCGAGCAAACGAGCAGGCAATCTCACATTAAATACACAAGTAAAGTTGCTGAGAAGGTATTTAATTGTAATTTGTTTTGGCAGCTGATATTTGTGGGTCAGCTTTTGGGTACTATGTTCAGATGAGATTATCATCACTTTTTGACCCCCGCTTCCTCATCCACATCAAACAACTTCAGGCGAGGGTGTTTTCTGAGCAGATAAGTATGAAACAGAACACACAGGTAAAATGCTGTTGTTTTAACGGTTCCACTATTAAAGACCTTATTCTTACATTGTTTGCTACGTAAAAAAAATACAACGAAAACGATATATAAATATTCCATATTTCCAGCTTCTGTGCCTGCTGCATACAAGATGACTAATCAACCACAAATATTAAAAAAGACAAAGACTTCAGTATTTCTTGATGTCACACCTTTGTGTGGCGTTATATGCATTTTGCTACAGTATTTATGTTAACCACAACAATCAGTCCAAATGTAGAAATTATATCAGGGTTTTTTTCATATATAGTTTTCACTGCACATAATGAACACAATACTTTGTCTGTGACTTCATGTTATTAAAAGTGTGCAGCACGTTTTGCTTAGTCGGGAGGTATTCAAGGACAGTTTTGAGCGTTTTTTTGTTTTTTTTTCTCACAAATTTGGGCTGTCACTTTTTGAGTTTCAAACATTTGTTTGGACTTGAAGTTAAAAGTTCATGTTCCAGTCGTATTTACCTGTTTGAAATGGGTCTGTAGGTTCAGAAGATTTGATACGGTGTGTCTTGTGACTCAACAGAAGGCACTCTAACAATTCACTGTCATCCTGACCTATTTTCTGCTCTACTGACCGATTAGTGAACGAAACTAATGTTGACATGCTGCTTTGCTACGAAAATAGAAGACTTCAGCGAGCAGAGCTGTCCTGAGTGGACAACCACAACACCAAAACAGCTGACAAGCAGTGTGGAGGCATTTTGGATTTTACACTGTGCAGGCAAAGTCACAGACAATGAATGATAAGGCTACTTGTCCACTTTGACACAGCCACTTTCTACATTCTTTAAAGGCCACAAACACATATAAGAAATTCATTCAGCTCAGCAATCAGTTTTGTGTTTTACCTTGCTATATTTTTATTTCTGAGATGTTGGAGCTCTCTCATGTTGTTTTATTTGAACTGTTGCTATTCAGCGAGGCTTTTCATTATCCTGTGTGCTCGATGTTCCCAGAATGATAGCACTCTGAGACCAAGTTTCACCATGAAAGTGCCACCCTCTTATTTATGTTTGTTATATCGAGAGCAAACGTCAGGACACTAAAAAGTTAATGTGGCTGTTCAGGAAATAATGCTGTCAAGTATAAATTCAGGACAGAACATCGATAAATTCACTGCAAGTCAGAAGAACAACTATCCTCCAAATATGTGCTGGAAATTCAATAGACCAAATCTCTCATTTGCAAAGTGAATCATTGATGAGACTGTAGAATGTTTCTAAATACAGAATGTGCCTGAATCCTAAAATCACTGAAATAGAGAGAATTAAATGGAGAATACTTTCAAATATAAAACATTTTCAAATTACTCATTTCAAATTTTTATGAACAACAGTCTTTTCACCAATATATTACATTTTTCAAATTACAAAAACTTTGCTTGACTGTTACATTTCATCTCAAGTGATGCTGCAGTGACGAAAAAAGAAAAGAAAAGAATCAGCATGCAGCAAATGTATTATGGATTTTTCTATGGTTTGTATTTCAGCACCGTATCGAATACTTTTCACTTCATATTTGGATGATCTTCACAGAGAACGGAAAAATTCAAAATGGAAAAAACACAATTCAGTATGTGGCCCCTCCAAAATGAGCTACCAGAGGTTTTAAAAGGGGCTTTTGAGGGATGACTGCCAAAGAATGTAAACTGTTTATCAAAGTGCACATGCAAAAGCAATACTAAGCTCAGAACATCTTGGGACAGAAACTGTGTTCACCTCCAACACATCATCTGTCTCTTTTTCTCAGTGTCACATGTTTACCCACCATGTTAACCTGGTGTGGGAAAGACGTGCCAGGTGGCATGACGAAAAGGAACCAAGTCCAGCTCCTCCTCCAACTCCTCCTCCTCCTCCTCCTCCTCCTCCTCCTCCTCCTCCTCATGCTGCTGCAGATGATGCAGCATAAGTGAGTGGGCATGTCCTTACTAATTAACTGGGCTGTGAACAGGTGTGCAAGTCACGGGCACAGACGGGAACCACCTAATGTGTTTACTTCCAACAAGGCATCCAACCATGGTACTGTGCTGCATGGAGAATCCGTGTCAGTATGCCCTCTGTAGTATGATGTTCAACAGTTCTTCGGGGCCCTGGGGAAATCTACAGACCACAGCAGAAGTGGAGAACAGAGGGAATGCATTAATCTGGACAACAAAGATTGGAAGAAACAATGGGAGGCGACAGAAGAAGGTGTAAAAACAGACCGGAGTACAGCTCTTCTCAATCCCTCACACAAAAAAATGCTTCTTTTTTTTCTTTTTTTTTTAAACTGCATTATTCTGATCATATTAATGTAAAGATGAATGAATATTTACCTTGTGTAATGTGATTTGTTCGGCTGAATCAATGATGCTCTTTTATAGTGTGTCTGCTACAGGCAAAATCCAAACAGTGACGTAGACAATTAGCCCAAGCGTTTCTGTTTAACTCTATTAAAGAGGGCAAGGGTGCCAGGCTGTCGAAGCTGAGTCACATGGCTGGGATGGGATACTGGTGGCCTAATGGGAAACATGTTGCTGCCACACAGTCTTTAATTACAGACAAAGTCCTCTGACAGGCCCTTGTGTGACCTGGTTAATTCTCCCGAGAAGGCACACACATGCATACACAATGAGACCGCACTCCGGCATAATACTTGACTGGAGAATGGAATCAATGTAATTAGATGACGATGGTGAACATGTGTCAAGACAATCTGTATTAATGATACAAAAATCTATCAAGCCCTGTGTACCTCAGTCCCTCAATCTTATGGTCATTCACTCCCCTCTTTCAAGTCTAATTTATGATTCAAAGAGAACCATTACCGCAGAGCCACAAGCAGCCTGGCACCGTCACAGAGGCTGCAAATATGCAGAGTTGTGCACAGCCTGACGATCAGAGTACACAGCAAGTGCCACAGACAACTAACAGGTCTGAGAGGGTGGCAGAGTTAGAAAATGTCACCTGATAACACACACGTGCCTAAAATTAATACAGAGGCACGCCGTCTGAAGCAGGATGACCCTGGTGTGTGTAACACTGCTGATACCTAAAGAGCTATAAACATGTTTTCTAAATATCAAAATTAAACATGGGATACAATGTAAACACTGGAAGGTGTCTGTCTCTCAAAAGAGAGTTGTTTTGTTTTTTTAATCTAATTTATGGAAAATTTTATTTTGAAAAATGGAAATATAGAAATTTTCAGATTCCGACAAAACAAAGATTTGGTCAGGGATTCCATTGTATTATATAAAAGATCCCTAACATAGCCTGAGAACTGTGACCCATTTCAACGCTTCAGATTGGCCCAGATCTGGTTGATCTTCACCTAAATTCCTTTGGATCTGGCTTTGTCATGGTCTGACTGCAACACAGCGTTTAGAAGATGAATGAGGGCAAAATGGAGGGTTTCAAAATGATTTGAAAAAGCAGTTCAGTGCTTGAGCTTTACAATAAATTATTTTCTTCCAATGGAATATTTGATGAAAACTCACTTCCAGTTGCCAATCACTGAAAACATGCCAACAATTTCTGATTACATTTTTTATTTGAAAAGTTAAAGAGGTTACTTGTTGAAGATACGGAAAGAGACTTGCACATTAATAACTAAAATATCACCATTAACAACAGTTTAAGCTTGCAAACAGTCATTATTTGAATAGAATACATGAAATACATGAAAAAACATGAGGGGAAAAAACCCTGCTTTGGAGCAGTGGCTGCAGGTGACGATCGCTTTCTTACACAATTTACAATTTCAACCTTTCTTATTAGTATTTGTAGAACACAACATGCCACTAAAAACATCACCTTATTTCAAATGTCATTATCATACACCAGGGCCTCTGACTTAGCTTTGCGGCTCATCCTGAACTCATGCAAAGCAGAAATTGCACCCCACTTGTTATGAAGTCGCCTATTATTGAGGAGGTAATGCCACTGGAGCATTAACACTCCAGGACCGGCAGCACAACAGTAATCTCACTTCTTTATGTTCAGTCAACATATTTGTTGACTATAAACATATTTGTTAGCTGTGAACTAAAAATCATCACGACACTCATCCGTGCCCAGGGCATAAAAAGCAATTTAGAAGTAACGGAATTTGAGCCAACACATCCATGCAGCCACCACAGTTCCAAAACATGTCTGAAGTACTCCCATTGGGATTTGAAGCCACTTGGGAGGCAAAACCAACAGCGTCACAGGCGTAACTTTATAATCCTAAATCCAGTGAAGTCAAGGGTTTCTCAATGTTGAGGACCGACATACAGTAAACAAGAACTTCTGACTTCCATTTGTAATGACAATCACTATTTCTGACTTCTGTGGGAATGGAAAAATTCACAGGTAGGTGGAGATGTGGTAGTATGACATGATGAATCTATAAGTAAATTATTGACTGAATATAACAGCATAATTCAGAGGTTTTAATATGCTGAATAGAACTTTTGTCACTTGGTTATTGACTTAAAACAATCCTACATGGCAAGCAAAACCACATGAGTGCATCTATGTCATAAATTAGTTGGCATCATATTGGTTTTTTCAGCTCTCACATGGAATACACACCTACACCTGTGGGTATTTATACAAACACGTTCAACAAAATGCACAGGCTTTTTTGTTTGATCCTTTAATACTGATTAACTTTTTGGCTGCAGATGATGCATATTGTTCAAATATGACCCTAAATCACGATCACTCAACTGGTAAATGATTGCTGTCAGAAGATTAAAAAATAAGATTAAATATACAGTGGATAAAGTAACCACATTAGTCCAAGTTAAATTAGAGGAAACGTGATGAAAAAGCGTGTTATTTTTCTATTGCATTGTTCAATAGGAATGTAAATGAGGCTGGAGTGAAATCATTTCCCTGCTCTCATATCAGCAGGATAAGGAGAACACCTGTTCCATTAGAAAACTCACAAAGAGGGAAACCTAAGGGATTCTCAGAGACATTTCAGGACGTTGTCCTTTCTAGACTCCCTCCTCATGCTGCTTCCCTAACCCACATGTTTGTTTTTACAAGCAGCGGCATAAAATACATTTTTGCGTCTCAAATAAATCAGTGTAGAAGAGCTGCAGTCAGAAATGAGGGTAAGTATAACATTGGTATTCTGCAGAGACCAAGTGAGATGTTATCTCTATGATCACACGGCTAAAGCCCTCATAGAGTTAGAAATGCAGTCATTTGTGGAAACAAAGATTCGTTTTCCCTTACTGGCTGTCACACCCCAACATTGAATGTTTCCAATTATTTAACAACATGCACTATTTAACTTTTACAATTCTGACTTCAGTTACATGAAAAGCCTAGGAGGGAACAGAAAATAAATAGAGATAATAGGAAACCCAAAAATTAAGACAAGAAATTTGTTATGTATTGTTTGTATCAATGGTAATGCAATAATGTCAAAAGGCTGATGATTGCGGAGACTGGATTAGAAAAAAAAAAATTATTATGTAAGAGGGACACTCTTGACATTAGTTATCAAAACAGCCCAAATACTGACACTTAAATGTGATGTTGGAGGATAGGTAGGATTCATCCTGCAGTGACCTTCAACACGTGAACAACATATGTGAGTCAAAGGGATGATTGGCTGTTGGGCGTACTGGTACATTTCATGTCTGGTTAGTCTGGTGTGTGGCCATCATCAACAAAACCAGATCGCTGGAAACAATAGAAACCAGTAAGAATGTGAATCAATTACTCCACATCCACAAAGACAAGTGACAGACTGCCACTGAGGATTTCTACTCACAATCTAATGAAGTCCAAGGTAGTTTTGGCTCACTGGTGCACTCAACATATCTGATGACAGTAATGCCTGTAAGACTGTGTACTGTACACTGCTGTACAGTGACATAGCGGTTTGCTCTCTGACCTCAAAATGAAGAAAATACTGTGTTGGAGTGCGGTCGGGGGCCTTTCTGTCTGGAGTTTGCACGTTCTCCCTGGGCGTGCTAGGACTTTCTCCTAGTGTGCCAGTTTACTCCCACAGTCACATGCACATTTACAAACACCTTTGGTTTTTTTAGTCACCAATTAGCTTCAGGTGCAAGTGTGATTCCCCTGTGATGGACTGCAATCTTGTCCAGGTCGTATCCTGCCTTTCTCCCATAGTCGGTTGCAATCGACAAGCCTGGACAAAGTGCAGCAGACCGATGGATTTTATACAGACTTAGATAGTCAATAGGGTCTTTTAAAAAAAAATCTAAAAGAAAAAAGAATTCTATCAACAACATTCTAGTAGGAAGACCAGCCTGTTTTCATATCTATGTAAATATCAGCATTGCATAGCATGGGAAGAGCGCCCACAGCCTCGTGATCTAATGTCAATGAGACTTTCTGAAGTGCAATGAGATTCGGGAAAATGCTTCCTTTTCTACTAAGACTCCTTTTATGATGGTGTCTCCATGACAAGTGGCTATGATCTGGCAAGATGTATGTAGGTTTTATCTCTCTCTCCATAATGCATTCATCACTTTGCAACCTCATATAAAATGGTAAATCTTCCACTAGACTTTGAATATGTCTATGGACCTAAGCATTTAGCATATAAACAGCACAAACTTTTTGAAGGATTTTAAGCTTTGGGGAAATTGCCTACAACATACACAAATTCACCCGCACAAATCGGTAGCATGCGAGAGGGACACAAGCATGGTTCAGGTCATGCGCCATAAGATGGTCATGGAAACCACTCATGCTCAAGATTTCCTTGAAAAATGAGGGCTCGCTTTCTACCACACAGCCCCTTTTATGGGTGTCTGCAGAGCTAAACAAACATGGCCTCAAGAAGCAATGCTTAAAAAAATATATAGGCCCATTTCTCAAATTGTCTTTATTCTAAATCACACCAGGACATGAGGTGTATTATATAATAAATCTCCAAAAGGGTCCCATGCATGGAAAACAAAACCCTCTTCCACTTGGCACCGAGCGGGAAAAATATTGCTACTCGTTATAACAAAGCTGAGGCAAAATGATTGCTGACAATATGAGAAATGAGGAAATATTGTGGAAAGGGATTGATGTGGCAGTGAAACTGATGGATGACTGCTTCACTTGCATGAATATAGCAGAAACAATCAGCCAAGCTTGGTTTAAGATTCAACAATCTGTGGCTTCATACATTTCTACAAGACAAATAATGATAAAGTGAAAAAAGAACTTGTTCCAGATTTCTTTGTGGCCAGTATTGACCTAACTTTAACTCCTCCACATGACTTTATAATGTCAATATTCTCTAAAGCGTTCCCCTCTAAGCTAAGCCAGCCTCCACCTAAACATAATTTCTTCTCCTCTCATTCACACTCACTATTCCTCCCCTGCTTGTCTCTTACTTCTCCCTCACCACAGCATAAGGATACTTAGCAGCATCTTAACTCCCAATGACAAACAACAGACTAGTCATCCCCCTATCAATCCCTTCATCCCTGCTCGGAGTCCTAGAGGCTTTGCAATTTCTCAGTCCTATTGAGGTCTGATTTACTCCATTCCTTACTGTCTGTCCGGGCTTATTCTCTCCTCGTGGCTTTCTTTTCTCACTAAATCTGTGCTGTGTCAGCCTCTCCCCTCTTTAATCTGACAAACACTTCTGGTTTACCTCTTCTACCACCGTGACAAACAACTATCCCACTTTTGCATTTGTTTCTCCACAGACCAAAGACAGACGGACTCCATAGTATAGTTAAATTAAAATACTCCAGCAACTGAGATTGGCTCATGAATATTTATTAGCACCGTAAATATCAATCTGACAAAAATCTAATATATAAAAGGAAATTAAACAACAGTGAGGCTATCTTGTGCAGATTATGAATAATAAATTGCCCTCATAGGGCTTCATAATATCTGCTAAATGCAACAAAAAAAACACACGAGACAATAGCATTAAATGCAGCACAAACAACTACCTTGGGTTTCTCATACTGAGCCATGCTTCCTCCATTAGATAGAAAAAAGATTATTGGGATGAAAAACGCCAAAAACAATCACCAATTTACTACTTGAAAGAAAGTGGTTTTAGCCTACAGCCTATGTCTGAAAAGAATCAAATTAACTAAAACTTCTGATATTACATTTCTGAGCCAATTTAATCACTGCAGTACAAGGGGAAGAGAGAGCGAGAAAGAAGAGACAACAGCAAGTAATTGTGGGGGGGGGATCTTAGTGGAGGATTTTCTACAGTGAGCACAGTTTTTCTGCCTCTTCAGCACACTGTGTGTATGAGGGACAACATCACAATCCTGTCGAAACCCTCACTGTGTTCATCACTCTCACTGACGCTACACTGCTCAAGTTATTACTTTTTTGAGAGGGCTGTAGCTAAAATGGTGCGTAAAGACGACAGGATGAGAACATCAGCAGTTCATTTCCGTAATGTGATGTCTGGACTATGAGGAACTAATGAAGTCTATATTTTACCGTTTCCATGGAATCACATAAACGTTGTTGAATTCAATAATGGCATGCAGAGTATGAAGGAAAGACTACTTGCAAGTTGGAGTCTTTCTTTCAAATCTGAGGAGGCTCAAAAGTCATTTGCATCACGTCAAGTAAGCTATACAAGCTTTAATAATAATAATAATAATAAATAAATAAATAATATATTATAATATAATATATTAAGAAATATAAGCCATTCTTCTACCTATCTTGAAAATTCAAGATAGGTAGCAGGTGAAAACTGTTCTGAACACAAGTGTTAGGTTGTTAAACACAAAAAACTAATTTATTTTGATTTCAATCTGCTCCATGATTCAGTGCAACATCACTTACTTTATTTGATTTGGGTGTTTCACTGCCCATGAATCAGCACAGGCCCATGTCGGTTATAAAAGTGAAATTGTACTTGCTATAAATGTGTGACAGGAGAGTCGTTTTGTGACCGATTCCTGCACTCCTTAGACAGCAGAATTAGACTGGAAGGAATAACTCCTGGTGACAGATCTACATGGGGGTGGACGATGCTACACAGAACAAAATATAATGCAATCCAGCACAGCAACAGTGCAATAAACATTACCATGCTCCTATAGCTTGCAAATCTCTTCCTTTGAAACAACCCATGTTTTTTTTTTCCCCATGATATGTAACATATTGTTCTTCAAATTACTCAATTGGGTAACACAGTGTTAAGGAAGCAGTGCAACGCATTTCTTTTTTATTATTTTCTTTTTTTTCTCGAACTACTAAACACCCTCAAGCACTCTTACAGAAGTATCTGAATTTTGTTATGTCTGTCTACTTATTAAGGTGGTTTTCCTTTTATTCATCTCCTGCCTGGCTTTGAATTCCCTTCAACAAGAGTGTCCTTCTATGCTGATGTAAACAACAGGCAAAGCTCTTGCTAGAAAACCTAATTGTGGTGGACAAAGATAAGCAAAAACCATTTACTGGCCTTGTTTGTTCATTTTCTGTTGTTGCTCTGTTCCCTCATCTAAAGAAGACAACGATAAGCATTTTTAACTTGCCAGCACTGGCTATGGAACAAATGGCTTGTTCCATCCATCAATCCACCCGCCCATTCACCCCTCCCGCCCCTTGTCCAGGTCCCAGCCGTGGTCCCAGCAGGTTCCTCTGCACACACTCCTCCCTCCAGCTATTCTTTTGGAGATATCCAGATGTTTACAGGCCAAAAATGATATGTTATCTCTCCAGTATGTTTGTGTTATTTCCAAGTGGACTGGTAGACAATAACTCCACAGGGAAGCAATCATAAAGCACCTTGATCCAGTATCCACAGTGAATTTACTGGCTGATTTCAAGGCAACTACGCTGTGGTGCTACTTCAAAATCGTACTTGATAACTCACCTCATTACTCAGCATCTGAAAAAGACAGGCAATCTGAGAACCCTCCGACAACCTTGCCGACAACACTAACCTTCAGTCATGATTTAAAATCTTTTAGACCTTTATTCACAAATTCCTGATTCACAAGCCGATCTAACCTCGTATAACCTGTGGTTAGGCTGACAGTTACTCGTCCAACTCTAAGGCTGTGATTTGTCATATCCTGTAATGTTTCGCAGGGAATTCGTAAACTAGCTTTGTAAACAAATTTAGATTCACACATTTTTTGTTGTTGATCAATGTTTTCTTAATTATTAACTCTAAAATAACAAGAAAAGTAGTGAAATAGAATCTTAATTACATAAGCGATGGTAATATTTCACTGTTATTGAAAAAGATACAAAATTAGTCGAAAATACAGTTAGGTAAAGGATGGCGTATGGACAGTTTAAATCCGACAAACTGTGTAATAGATGAGCTGTTAGATTCAACCACTTCATTGATAAGGCTTTTTTCAAGTGAAATGGAATCATAGATGTGCTACGAAAGTTCTTGTAAGGGACATCACAAACTATATAATGAGTGCATTTCATACTTTCCAAGAGAGAAAACTGTAATGTCCTTATAATGTGCAAAAATCCATTTCTAATGGTTTTCCAACAGTAATATGCATTCCTATACCTGGGAGTGACGCCCCAGAAGTGAAGAAAATCTGTCATCTCTCTTACTGGCTTGTTTTGATTTTTAAAAAGTGTGTGCTGCAACGAGCGAATCAGAAATCAAACCCTAAATAGTGTCATCTGGGGTTTAGCCAATCCCAATCAAGGTAGGCCCTCCTTTTAACCCTCCCACAATTAGGCAGCTCTGCTCTGGCACATGGCACCATGAGAGGACGTACTTCCTCCTCTTCACGGCATGGGCATTTGTGGGCGGAGACAGTCCAGCTCACATAGACACAGCAGATTCTGAATGCAGCTCTCACGATAGAATATTCAAATTGCTGAAAATCAAGGATAAGCTGGATTTGGGGCAATACATTTTGAATACAACATTTTTAGACCCAGGAGACTGTGTTGAAAGTGTTGAAAAGCTGTATAATGGGAGAGCTTTAATGCCTACCAAGTATTGAGTGTGTGTCTCTAATTCAGCGACAACCTTTGGAGTTTGGAGTTTCTTGTTGAAGACTTCAGGTCAATAATAATGGAAAAACTGTACTTTAATTGTTAGACGACCGTAACTCATTTAGCCTTCTCCAGCTTGGAGCCTGGAAGTTATGCTGCTGTTTCTTGTACTACTAATTCTTTGTAGCTTTCTGCGGTCATAGTGATACTATGGAAAGCAATAATGTGGAACTACACACAGTAACAGCACTTCAGCCATTTTCAATTAAATATTTATTTAGCATTATTTCATTAAAAGTTAACTTTGCGTTTCCTATTTCAAATGTGTTTTAAAGTCATTCAAATCCCCAATGTCTGTAGTTAAAAAAAACAAAAAAAAAAAACTTCTGTGTGCCTATGCACCATACTTTGAGCACCAGGTCCTGGAGGGCCTGACTCCTGCATAGTCACGTCTTCCTACACCAACACACCTGAATGTTAAAAAAACAACAAGGTGGTTTTCAGAAGCTCTGCAGAAAACCTGATAACGAACCACTCATTACAATGCAGAGTGTTTAAGCTGGGACAAATGAAACCATCCGTGTGGCCCCTTCGAGCAACGGAGTATCTGTCTCTGCTGCAGACTATTCTCCACAAAGAGAAGGCCGACACTTGTCAGGCTACTTCTAGGAATGTCTTGGATGAATCGACAGAATTAGATACGGATTAATTGATTGGAATGCAACATCTAAAAGTCAACATGCAGGTGAGTTTCTTGTTCAAGTGCACACCAGCTCTCCCTCTGTGAAAGCACAGCTGAACTGAGCAATGCATTCCAAAACACACAGGAGTATTGATCGGTATGCTGTGTCCAGTAAATACCTCATGGAGAGGGGCTTTATTCACATCATACATCAATCTGCATAAAGGTGAAAAATGAATGCTCGGTAACCACGTGACTTGTAACGCTTGATCCACATTGTGTCCAGCTGCATCTTTCAGACATTGCTTTAACGGAGTTGCATAACTAAACATGTGACAAAATACAAGATTGGCTGCTATTAGTTTTACTACAGATATCAGGAGCTCCAGTGGTTTCTCCATGTCACTGCTGAGCTTCACTTTGCACTGAATTGACTCTGACACTTTTCAGATAAGGCCAAGGATCGCAACAGCAGAGCATGTTAAAGGGCCATCTAGCACATGATTAAGAGAATGAGAATAAATAAAGTCACTTTGCAGGTCAATATAAAGAAAACATTTCAGGGAAAATATTGGGATAAAGCGGTAAGAAATAAAATGGGCTCAAAATTATGATCAGGACATTTCAGGTTAGGTCTGATTACAATTGGCCTTGTTTGATTGCTTGTGTTCAGGTCAGTTTGGCGTGATTGCTACTACTTGAACTAGCATTATCATTTAAAAAGCACATCTGCATCACATTCAAACAAACTGGTGTGAGGTCAATTTAAAAGGTTTATGCATTACAGACGTGAGACTGGTAGGCTGAATGTAGACGTCTGTTAGGCCACGAAACTATCCTGCTCTTTCAGCTCTGTCAGACAGATATCCACTTTCCCACAGCAGTGCACTAGTAGACGGCAACTTTAAGACGGCACTATGGGAATACTGTAAGAAAATGTTTCACTAAACGAGCACAATTTGTATGAATTTTCATCGAGAAAATGAAAGCATGTGGTATGTAGGCTGTGTCAACTAAAAAACTAAAGACAAAAACAACAACAGGTATATCAATCAACAGAAGCTAAAGTCCATCAACCGAAGCTTCCATCTATCAACAAGCACCAAATAAACGCCTGTTCCTGCTAGCGGTGCTAGCTCGCGGACTGAGGCTAATTTGACATTGTTTATGTGCTTTTCTGGCTGGTCGAAGGCTGGCCTCTCGCAAAAATGACCTCATAAGATCTGTTTTCACGTAACTTTGTTAAAGGTAAAGGCTTCAGGAAGATAATGGGAGATGTTGAGCACGAAAACATCAAGTGCTAAACGCTCACTTCCACAGTACTGCCCAGTGCAAAGTGCCTCATAATTCAGCGGCATTCAAAATGAGATGGAGTTGCAACGTATTGCAATAAAAGGCATTGAATGACTCTAAATGCACAGCACACTTTGGGAAGGATGTTATATGCAACTATATATTGCAGAAAGTTTTGACTGCTATACCAGCATAGGCCTGGGACAATAATCAATAAATCGAACAACAAATGAAATGAAGTCATTAATTTTTCCGGACTCGATATATCACCATATTACAACATTTAAAGCAAACACGCATGCAGCATGTTTGTTTTCCTCATCTCTTGCCTCCAAAACAGGCTGGATGACAAGAGGCTTCACTGTGTGCGTCGGCCTCAGCATCTTCATTCTGGGTGTATTTTATTGTTTGTTGTTATTTTTATTGGAGTGCAGTTGTTTTATTCATTGAAATTCTTCAAAAGTGCTTGACATTCCAATTACTGTGGTAAAAAAGAGAAATAAAAGTTTATTGCATTTAAAAGAGGGTATACGCGCACTATTATGTTATATTCTGATTATATGTTTGTTGTTCCTTTAGTCTCTCAATTTGTTTTGATAATAATATCGTTTATCTGCAATAATTTGTAGGATATTATATCATCCAGCAAATTGCTTATCATCACAGACCTTAATTAGCATTTTCTTTACATTTTTTTTTTTTTTTTATTACCTCAGATGAAGACTGACAATTTTTGTACGACTGGTCAAATACCTCACAGCAGGTGAAAATTAACCATAAGAATACACAAAAAACCTTAATGTGAACCGAATTCAATTGTCATGGCATTACAGAGTAATGCAAAGAAGCAAGCATGCTATTAGTGTTCACTCTTTTCCATGAGTTTTTCATAAGCTATGAAGCACCACAGCCAGAACTAACTTTCTTCCTGTTCTTGCCACCTCGAAAGATAACAAGTTCCTCCGTTATTGCAGAGTATTCTTTCAATCCCAAAGAGCTGCAAGCAGACCAAACACAACACAGGATGTGATGTGCTTTAGAAGCAATATATCCTGAGCACAGATCTTAAATCTTGTGTGCAATGAGTAATAATAACCTTAAAAGCTTTTCACATGACACTGAAACTCCCCCCCAGCCACAAAATAACAGTAAGCATCAAAGTGAGGGATAAAAGGGCAAAATATGACACTTTAACTGTGTATTAGACTTTTTTCAAAATGAAAGACTCTCAGCTATCAATCTGAAATACATCCACATTAATCATTTATCACCATGCCAAGAGAATTTGGATATAACGTTCTCTTAGTTTCTATATGTCTGAAGTCTGCATCCCCCAGCGCTGGGAAACTAGCCTTTAACCCCGGTGAGGGACACCTAACTGAGACGAAAAGCAGTCATTAGGGCTGAAAATGACACTCAGCACAATACAACTAAAACCCTCCCACTAGTATCTGAAGAGCAATGTAAACAGAGCCACAGAAAAGTTGAGAGCCCTGTAGAGCAGCTGATTAATGCATAGGAACACAAGAAAAATGTTCACAAAGGCAAACCGTTAACACCAGGGCGGCAAATATTGCTGTGTTCAATGATTGTTTATGAGTAAATGTAAACACAGGACTGACTTTGTCTCGCTTCATCCTAAATGTAAGATTGTTTTGTCAGGATCTCGAAACACTTTATTTTTGGATGAGTGTTTCACTCTGTTGCCCAGCAAGATAATGTGGTAAATCAAGAAAGTTTTATGTGTAATATACCATAGTATTAACACCATCAAGCCATTGTAACTGTGAAAACTGTGTAAATCATTCTACATATGTGCAAGAAGGATTTCTTCATAACAATGAAAGGGGCTTGTGATCTTCCCTCTTGAATTTAAACAGAGCTTTTCTAATAAAGCGTACATTTACTACACTACCATCTGGATCACATGTGGAGAGACATTCATTTCTTACAAACAACCTATATGAGTGGACCAAAATGAGGAAAAAAGACAGTTTAACAGAGCTTGAGCGTACAATTCTCTGGCTTCATACTGAGGTGGTTTTATTACATAAAAACTGCACCCACTGGTGTTGATACAGGAAAAAATGTATCTTTCAAAATCTTTCAAAAATGAAAGTTTTCATGTGAAATCGGGCCTAAGCAGTAATGCACTGCTAACTGACAATTATAAAATATTCACACTGTTACAATTGCTCACCTTTTTATTTGAGGTGAACAAAACTGCTGTGTGGTTCCCTGCTTCCATATTAGCATGAGCGTTCCCTGAAGTTTTTGTTTCAAAAGTTATTTTATTTAAACCTACATCATTGATCCTACTTCAGCATGAACCATGAACGTTTTCCCACTGTCAATAAAGTCAACAGGAGTGTGTATCCACAGTGGCTGTGATGCATGTTGATTGTTTAGTTACACAGTTACTTCTGTGAAAGGACAGTGCATGCAGGTAATAATACTGTAATAATGATGGATTAACTGAAACTAACTAAAAGTCAGAGTGCAACACCAAAGCTCAAGTAAACTGATATGACTTCAGGTGAATGTAATGAGAGATTAGGCCTTTAGACCGACCCCACGCAGTGGTGACAGCTCAGCTACACTGCGACAATACAGCCAGACATCCTGATGAAGAGATGATAAAGTAATGCGTCAGTTACATTACATATTTAGTAAGTAGTTAGTAAATAATTTTTAATTGAAGTAACTAGTAATTGTATTGTATAAGACGTAATGTGCAAAGCACGGCCTATTGATTACATCTTGTCCAAATACCAGAACGCATTCATACTAATAAAAGCATCTTACAATGTTGTATGAATAAGGGAAACTCAACACAAACACTCTATTTCAAAGCCTGATTAAGATATGTATATGTGACAAAGAAGGTAGAAGAGAATAAATCAAAAATGGTTTATTGTTATTAATGTTCTCGAGTGCATTTGTTATCCAAATCGGATGAAATAAGATGGCAAATTATAACGTCAAACCCCAGGACAGAGCTGGCCTTGTGCAGAAACCTTCGGGAACTGTATAAATGAAAAACAGACCTTTGAGAATTATTTTTAATTACATAAAAATAATGACCAATTTGCTTTCCCAAACAATGAATCAGATAAACTATTCTAATAACGCGCCTGCTCTTTGAGATCAAGCCAGACAATTTATCAGCGATATGTGTAAACATCCCGGCAAATGCACTCCAGCTCCCGAGTGGCCCACATAGTGACAGAAGGGGAAGAGGTTGAGATGACTTCCCCGAAACAGAAGAGAGAATTGGGAGAGAAGAAAAGGCGACGAATTGATAAATGGAAAAAGAGCAGTGTTAGAGGAGGCTGGTGAAATTGAAAATGCAAACAGCGAGGTAGAGTGAGAGGCCTTACAAAAACATCACTAGAGTGTTAATTTGGTAGAGGTATGAAGCTGCTCATGCACTATTAAAAAGCGGACTCCTGCAGGGATATTGAAACAAATAAACACTCCACGAGCCTCTTCACATCATGCAGATGTGATGGTACTGCAGGCACTACAATGTGAAGTGGCAAAACAATGCAAAAAAGAAAAAACAGCACCACAAAGGACTCTGGCACACAGAGGTTACTCGTGTGGACGTGGATGTACGTCAGCGAGCTCTTGACGCACGACACATTCTGCTCAGTTTATATAGAGGCAGGCAGCGTGTGAGCAGCTGGAGCCAAGGGAGTCAATCTATGTTATCCATTGGAGAATAAGCGAGTCGAACATAATCCACTGTTCTCCGTGAATAAGTTGTTCTCTTAAAGCGACTTGTAAAACACATACACTGAATCAGCACTTTGTCAGCTTCAATCTTGACAGGCCTTTACACAGGATTGCAATCAGTTGGTCCGTATACACACACACACCAAACACACACACATTTCAATCACAGAAATTCAGAGATGGAAAAGTTTGTTGATGTTAGTCCTTTTTTGCCCATTTTTTTATACTCCTGACTTTTGCTTTATAGCCGGCAGATATGAAAAAAATCCCAATGAATCACACTTGTCATTCAAATGAAAAATTCTGTATTTTTCACATGGGCATGTTTCATGTTTTATTGTTGCAATGATATGGTTTAGTGTTGACATTTGTTGGCTCTAATTATTTTGTGTTACCTGAACGCACCGTTAGAGCGAGTTGGTCTGTGATTGGCTGAGAGTGGAGAAGGCGTGCATGTGTGTCCGTTTGGAGAAGAACGAATGAGCGGCCAGGTTCTGTTTAATGATAAAGTGGCTTTGCAGAAAAGAAACTCGTCCAGCGGGACGCTACAATAGTAACGCACAGTGACTTGGATAAGTAACTTTAATCGGACTACTGGTTTGAAAATAGTAACGTGTTAGATTACTTGTTACTGAAAAAGTGGTCATGTGAGAGTAACGCATTACCGAAATCACTGATTAGGAGCAATAGATGTCACATGATAAATGTGCAACATAATGTGCAGCTCAACACAACATTATCGCAGTTTAGTTCTTGTTTTGCACAAGATCAGTATGTATTTTTATCTATTGTGAACGACTGTTACAGCTCAGTGTTAAATTGCTGTGTATTTGTATTTCACATAAGTTAAATCTATTAAGACCAGATGTCTTTATTGGCACAGCACTTTCCAAAACACAAGGAAGCTGTCGAATTGCAAATGACTTGTGACAACTGCGGACAGAAATTCAAGAAAATATTGATCATTAATCCCAGTGATTGGTTCATTGCACAATACACACAATGTTGTGGACTGTACACCTTTTTCAAATGTATTGTCACAGAAACTTTTTAAGAAGCAAGCATACACAGGCCATAAAAACACTTTTTCTCAAGAATTGATGGAAAGTTATCGCACAACAGAAGTGTAACTGAAGGGTTATTTTACAGCTAAAAAAAAATTAATCTGGTCTCTGACAGACAAACTATTAACTGGCTGAACTGTTGAACTTATGAATTCCTGCCATTTCCACAAAACTGTGGACATTTCTTTTGTGTACCAGCAAGACACCCGCCGGAGAAGAGCAATGTAGAGACATTTTATTAAAGGTAAATAGATGTATACCTACTTTAATCAAGAAAGGTTAGAATATTAATATTAAGTACTATCTTCATGAAGAAAATAAGAGAAGGACTGGCTTTGGAAAGTGTAAGGTAAAAAAACTGGTGGTTAATTTTGAGTAAATGAATAAAGACTGCGTTCGATGCTCAGAATGTGCTCAGTCATCAGTGTTATGTGGGTCACTTTCAGTCACGCTGCTCCTGGTTCTCGCTGCCACAGACTGTCACATTGGCCTTTTCTGTGAGGTCAAGCTTCCCTGTGATCTGACACCACATTACTTTTAACTTTTTGCATCTGTTGAGCATGATGACTCTTCTGTGTGTCATTTTTACATTCATTAATGTCACTCACTAAAATTAAATCCGAACTAATTAATCTTTTTTTCCAAAATGTAAAGAGAAAAAAAATGTTCTTTTTCATTTAGTGTCAATTTGTGTCTGTTTCGATAAAGTGTGGATTCCCCAAGAGCACAATAACAACCACTTTCTGAAGAAGCAATATCAGTTAATGCATCTTGATAAATCAGCTGTAATTTATGGAAAAGCTGACATTAATTCAATCAGGTTTATTTGTCATCGACATGAATCTAGACTTAAAAAAAATACATTATGAGAGGCTTTTTTTCCCCCCTCGCCTTCACATATGACTCGGGGAAATAATTACATAGAAAGTTTTTTGGTTTTTCCCACTTGTACTATTTGAGATGAATAGTTGTTTACAACTTTTTCAGCTGAAAGGGGTGGATCAGAGCACATGGTGGAAGTGGTGGTTTTGGGAGTTAGGATAAAGAGATACTTATAGATACATCTGTACCCATCAGACTGCAGATGCCCACCCACTGTCTTCTGGCGAGCAAAAGTGTGACACGATGTGCAGTTAAGCGAGAGAATACCAGCTTTGTGTGAGAGCATACGCTCGAGGAGAATGAAAATGAGGGCAAAAGTGAGAAGAGAGAAAAAGGATTCAGACAGTCTCCCTCGAGCCTGTTCCTGTGGTTCTGCAGTTACTGACACCTCAGGAAGAGGAAGGGGAGGTGGAGGGAGGGGGCACAGTGTCACTTGACTGGAGAAGACAAAAACAGACAAGAGGTACAATCAGCTCTTTGAGTTAGCGCTCACACAGCGACTAAAATACGTTCTTAAGAACAGAGTCAGGGAGTGGATCTTCAACATCCTACTTTCAGCAACGATTAATGTCTGAGTAAATGTATCCATTTGAAGTTACAAGTTAAGTTTCTGTGAAACGTTTCGATCCTACAGATGAAATGTGGGATCAGAAAAGAAACTGCTGGATTATTTTAAGAAATAAAAATCATTATGCCTCTTGTATTACCGACTCAGTGGTATCATTTCTTTTTGGTGCATGAACCACACAGTGTTTTTTAACAAGCTGAAATCTCAGTGAGGCGACACCTTCAGTAACGTATGTCACATTCACCCTATATGTGACGTTTTTATACCGGCTCCCAAGGTGGAACTTCTCTTTCACGGGTGCGATTCAACCCTGCAGACACTGCCAGAGGCTATGGAGTGCCATTACTGCACATGCCCCCCCCCCCTCATGGTAAATAGTTCCTTTTGCTCATGCTCCAGTAAACGAACATGGTGTCCCCCGTAGCGGTATGACTTGCATTCCGTATTCTAGTTTTCTAGACCCTATTTGTAGTTTAATAGTTGAGACTCATCCATAAAAGCATCTGATACGTCATCAGTCCATATGGATAGTACGCATTGATAGCGTATCGTTCTCTGCACATGTCTGTCTGGTTTCATTACAAAAACAAGCAACAGCACCCTCCTGTGGCCCGGCATACCAACTACATCGTTATCAGTATGACCCCTACTGCAGTGTAAAAGCTGTTTTATGCTTGACGCACGGGCGTAACTTAGACGTGCGGAATTAGTATGAGAGAATGTCTGTGCCATTTATACTACATGCAGCTCCTGCTCCCAATCTGCAGGGGGCAGTACACTGCAAACACACGTCCCCGGCAGTACTGAATGATAACAGAAGAGGTAGACTTCTTCTCGACACCAGCAGGTGATCCTGCGAGTGGAGAGCGGAGCGGAGCATGACACAACAACTTGTTGGACACTGGCCGTCACTCGTGCTGCAATTTCAGCAGGAAATGACTTGAAATGATTTGTTCTGACACCACAGGCACTTGAACTCTGTCAGGACAATGTGTTTAGGAAAGGTCTGCTGGAGAAGGCTGAAGAAAATACAGGACTTTATTGAATTTGCACTTCAACATTGTGTTTTTAATGCAGGTAACATAATTGAACAAGTGATGTATTTTTGTTTATCAAAAATGGAAGAAAGTAAAAATAACTGTATATATTTTGTGTTTGATTTCTAAATAAGACATCAGCTCTAATACATCTGCCTGAACAGCCTCATAAAGCCACTGCTTCTTTTGTTTTGGCCTGGCATCATTTCCAGCATGTTAGCAACAACATATTTAAATCAAATCAGAGGTGCCGGTCCCGTGTGATCGGGTGCTGAAAAGGTTAATTATCCACTGGGAAATAGCCGATCAAATAAAAAAACTAATTTGAAGGAATTCTTTAAAAAACAAAAATTACCTCCCATGAGTATCAAGCCGGGACCTAATAACTTGACAGACAGGGTCACCACCGCCAGACTACAGTGGCTGCATGTGAAATGTACAGTTGTACAAAGTTCCCAACAGTAAATCACTCTGATCTGTTCCTTGCAACTATCACTTTAAATTTAATTTCCTCTCCGTTGAAGTCTGACACTGAAGCAAATTGGCATCTATGAGTCAAGTCTTGTGTTTTCAGTGTGGATGTGCAGCTTAATGCTTTTTAGTGTCTTTAAAACCACGCCTTCAGTCCTCCTCTTCATCAGCTTTGCCTTTTTTTCCCCACACGTCTCCGTCCGTGTGGTCAGAAAAATTTGGCGGCGCACGGAGCGGTGGCGTGCTGCATGAACAGGGCTGCACGGAGGGGCGTGGCAGCTGAAATTACGTAATTCGGTCGCACAGTGCCGCGCGGAGCTCGCGGACGCATCAAGCATAAAACAGCCTTAAACGCAACAGATTTTCCTAACGAATTTGATGTTGTCATATGAAACGTTAGTATGTGAGCTCTTTCCCATTTACACAACTTTATGAGACGCTTGGGGTTCAGTGCTTTACCCAGGAGCCCTTCAGCATGTGGACAGGACCAAATGGAGGGTTGAACCACCAACCTCAGAATTGGAAGATGCTCTATTTTGAATCACAAACCGACTTCTGCTAATGGGAAAAATGTACAGATAAGATTGGTTTTTTTATCCCCACTGGAAATACAATTTGTAAAGGAAGGATTCACTCATTGAGTATTAACATTTTGAATTGAAATAAAACTTTTGTTGTGAAAATCAAAGACTATATCCCACTCCGTTAAACTAATGTCAGATTTCAGGCCATTTTGTTGTCTTTCTGATGTCCCTTTCTTCCTTAACATGTTGTTATTGGGGGGTCTAAACCTCAAATGATCTGAAAATCAGATGAATACTTGCATCGAGTTCTACTTCCTGAAAAACATCAGCTACATTAGCATTTATTCTTTAGCTTTTCCATACATATTGACTACAAAATATATTTAACAACTAATGACAAGAGGCTATTACTGGAAAACCAGTAATATATACACGATAGTAGAATTTTTGCATTTACAGGTGGCCTAAATCAAATGTACACCATTCAAGGTGACCACCTCCCAATAAGGTGTAGTTCTCCATATTTCTGCCACATATGAAACAAACTGACACTGTGTATTGTGACACAATCTGTATCAACGTCTGCAGCAATTTGCACCGCAGTCGCTTGTCTGTTGGATCGGTCCACCCCGGTCAGCCTCTACCCCCACAATAATCAAGAAGACTTGACCACCCATGATCCTGTTGCTGGTTCAACACTTTTCCTGCCTTGGGACAGCTTCCGATAGGCACTGATCACTGCAGACAGGAAACTCCCCACAGGAGCTGCAGGCTTTGGAGATGTGCTGACCCGGTGGTCTCGCTATCACAATTTGGCCCTTGTTAAAGTGGCTGAAGCCCATTTTTCCTGCTTCTAAAACATCAACTTTTAGGACAAACTGTTTGGTGGCTGCCTGGCTCATAAAGAAAAAAAAATAATCACTTCACTTGTCATTGGTGAAAATTCTATAGCTATCAATTATACAGCCCCATCACATTTTCAAGGCGCTTCTATGTACTAGATTCGGAACAGGAGTTTCTGAATCACATTGAATCTAGTGAATGTCTGCTTCTCAGAACAAATTGTTGAAAACTCTTTATATGTAGCAGCACAACAAAGAGTATTGAAGCAACACTCAACCAGTAGAGGTGTATTTATTATTCTGAATTACACAATCTTCGCCTGCCAAAAATGTAAGATTATCTAGAATGTCCGAAAACATATATATATATATATATATATATATATATATATTTGTTTGTAATGTGTGAACAGAATGACTCACATCGGTGTTAAACTGTTAACTGAAACTTGCACAATGTCACACCGTATGTTAGATGCACTGCATGCTGTCCAAAATCTTGCACACGACCTCCAAAGGTGTTGATTGATCTTGTTTTTAGATTTTTTTTTGTGACAGATATCAAACAATGGATATATGTGAAGTCATATGACTGAAATCAAGACATAATACAATACAAACGGTAAGACACACAAGATCTTTGTATGGAACAATGTTTTCAGAGGGGAGGGGAGGCGAGCCGAAAGGTAAAGCTTTGGATTTTCCTGCACAGGATACATTTACAGACAAAGCGTGGAGCTCAGACATCTGGAGGCTGCTTGAAGAAAAATCCCAGTTCCTTCAGGTTGAAAAGAGCCAGCTGAATTTGTATAGCATCTGATTAGTATGCCTGTGAGCACCTCTTGGGAGGATTTTTCAAGCACATCCAACTGGTACGAGACCCTGTGTAAACCTGGAACGCTCTGGAGAGATTATAGATTTCATGTGACCTGGTGCACCTCAGGAGCCCCCGAGAGGAGACGAAACGCACTAAAGAGAGAGACATCTGGACAGACCAGCTTGGATTGCTGCCACCGCCATAAGCCAGGGATAAGCAGCAGAAAATGGATAGATGGTTAGTTTTGAAAACTTTCATGGCCTTGTGTGTGTTGACAGCTTTGCTGCACTGCCTGTGTGTGTGTGTGCGTGTCCACACCAATGCTGTCATTGCAGGTGCCGGTGCCAACCTCGTGAGTTTACACCGAGTTTGCCTCTGATAACCATGAACGGGAGCTCGTCCGGCTCGTCAACATTTCACAGAAGGTTGGGTGATGAACGATGGATGACCGAACAGACACTGACTAGAGAAGTCAAACTTTTCGACCCACTGTACCTGGCACAGGTCATGTTGTTAAGATTACTTAGCATAGCATGCAAATAAACAGTAAGTTGTGTGATGCACACGAACATGCCAGAAGCTTGGCAGCTGAGGCCTTACAGCGATAGCACTCACAAACAAACGCATGTCCATGGAGTAACCGGATGGTTCCCTCAAGAACACTCAAGTAGATACAGATGCAATCACAACCCACCAGCTAGCATGAATCACTGCTTCAATTCCCCTGACACAAGACACTCGCAGGCGCCGCACTTCAAAGAACCACTTGCAAATCAAATAGGCTATATCCCAGTAGGCTAAAAAAAAAAAAAAGAAAGAAAACGGGCCATATTCATATTCTCTGCCCAAGGTTTATAGGACGGTAGTGAGAGGCATTCAGATCGTACCATACTGTTCATCAGGTACGCAGGGTCCATTTTCTTCTTCAGTGTAAAGTATATTAGATCAGTGTCATCAACTACCACTGCATTTCCTTGCAAAAATACATTCTTTGTGCCCGGTAATAATGCATCTATGATCGAATTTCTTAACTATCACTCGTCTCAATTTTCAAACACAAAAACTTACAGTAGGCCATTCTCCAAATTCAAGGGGATACATTTTGCTCAGAGTACAGGAAAAAAAAAACTTCCTGTGATAGTGATGATGGTGTACTGTTGCTATGGTCCCTTGTAACATAGCAACTAAGTGATTTATTCAGTACATATTCTATAGAAACAGCTGTGGACCCCCTGACCAAGGCCTTGAGAACAACGTCAAAGGCAGCAGATCCCCACCCCCCTATTGCATTGATGACAAACAATAAGCCTACACGTGCCAACCGACACACACGGAGGTGCTACACACCTCAATCTCAGCTCTGGGCTCAGGCCACTTTTTGTTGTGTGCTGTTGGCGACAACTAGACTGATGTTATTCCTACCTTATCCTGATGCAGCGCCACAGTTTGACTGATGGAGACAAAGAGGTGCGGCTACAAACTCAGCGCTGCCTTCAAAGAGACAAAAGAGTGGTTAGGAGCATGCAATTGTAAAACAAACACCATCAATATTAGGAAAATTATAGTACAGAAAATAGATATCAAAGCTGACTCATTTAAAGATTTTACAGTGAACTAAAAGTTCACTCTTGGTCAAAGGAAGGAGTTTCTGAAATAAAATGAACAGGTCAATATATAGAGTTTTTGCCTCTAACATTTAAAAGGAACCTTTTTACGGATGTTGAATTATCACTAATACATGAATTCACGTGTGTCCGTGTGTAGGTGGGTAAACAAAGGTCAAGTCACACAACAAGCTCCTTTTGTTGTTGTAGAAAATTACATGTGGCACCCACTGCTGCTTCCCTCTGCAAAATAAATAAAAAAATAAACATCACCTCAATGATGAAATGAGAGGAAAGTAAAATGATGGGGATACAGCCTTCGAGGAACCAAGGCGTGGAATCTTCAGTATGATGAAGTATTCACAACCAGACAAGTCAAATCAGTGGAAATAGGGAAGACATCAATGCAGCGAGCAAAGACAAACGAGAAAGGAATAGATGTGTGGGGAAGGAAAAATAAACTGATGCAGAGCTCACTTGATTGCAGTGAACAAACGCCCGTCCTATCCGTCATAATGTACCCGTACTGTATACACGTTGATTTATTCACAGTGTGTCACTCTTTGAGCAAACCAGCACAGATGGACATTAATGCCTCCTTTAATAAACTCAATCCATTTTACTGCCAACTGTCGCTACACAGCCCCGTGTGGTGCATGGGGGCACTTGAAATGTGGATTAGCTCCTCTTCCAACATGAGACACACACACAGGCTTCCTCTCCTCTCCATCAGAGGGTGAAATGACATGATACCTCTGATCTGGTGGGAGCTTAAAAACATATAATAGGGTTGAGCAGCGCTTTCAATTTCTCCTATTTTTCACCAGTTGCTCGCCTTTCTTTGCCCAACATGGGCCAGCACATCACCAAGTGTTTAGAGAGGCATTCTGGCAAGAAATCAAGTGCAACATAGGTACATCTTTTGAAATGCTGAAAGGAAAGCTTTGTAAATGTAGATATTTAAAATGCCCCCCTGGCAATGCAGTGGCTTAAGTTTTAACCTTGATTGTGGGGGGCCCATTTTGAATTGAGGGGGTTAAATTTTTGAAAGGCTCATGATGAAAGTCATCCCACCACACCCAGACACCCAGCTCATCTCATCAAGCTTTCCAATTTATGGATACTGCCTTAGGATTATGCCAACTGAGTTCACCAGTGACTGACAACACGTGTCCAGGTTACTTGTTCTTCTGGCCATTTACTTCAACTGAATAGTAAATAACACCAAATCAGCTCACCACATTATCGCATATTTTCTTCTTGATTATGTGTATTTTGTTTCAGTTTGAGTGAAATGTCAAATCTATTCAGCTCCACTCCCTCTGAACGTCTGACATCTGTGCTCTCTCCTGTCAGCTCATCAATTAGCAACACTACGCTCTGCAATTTAGTCAATTTTTATGAAAACGAAGTTTATCAGTGTGTCCTGAACTACACTTTCGCAATTTGTGAGTCAGAAGAGACCCTTGTTATAAAATCTTGTTGAATACAACACAAACCTGTTTAAGTTTGAAACTCTAAAAGGCAGTGAATCAACAATCAATATGATATTGAGGGGCATTTTTAACTATTTTATTAATTAAATCAGGGTTAATGTTACATTATCTCTTTTTTTTCTAAGCACCAGCATAGTTTGAAAAGAGAACAGGACCTTTATGTTCATGTGGTATCATCTAAAGACATCTTCATAGAAAAATGCAGGTGTTATTTTGACTGATATTTTCTTCTTCAGAGTACGAATCATATGGTGACTAATGACCTAAGCATCTGATGCAGACAGTGGAGGTGAAGGTAGTTTCTGCAGTCCCTGTCTATCTAAAGCTAAGTCCACACTGAATGTTGCGGTTATGTTTACTACCTGCCAAAGTAACGAAAAGCATTTGCACTATTTCTCATAACTGCACAGGTACTTCACTTGAACACTCTACTGCACCTTGGTAAAAGAAAAAAAAAAGAGCCTGGACAGGAGCCCTGACAGTCTACACGAGTTTGTGAAAACACCTGTCATTTATACACTGTGGTGCAAAGGGAATGATGTACTGTTAGAAACTGATGGCTAAAAAAAAGAGACATGAGTCATAAAGACGTCAAAGGTCAGGTAAAGCTTTTCAGATGTTGCCTGACATCTTAATCCAAAAACTTTTTAACAGATTTACTGTCAAAATGAATGTGTTTGTATGAGTCAACTCCCCACTTACCCATGTCAAAATATGTGCATGTGAGGTTAAGAACCTTTCCTGTTAATATTTTGTTTCTGCAGCTAATAATTGGCCGAGTCTGAAAGTACTCAAGATGCTTGTAAAGTATGTCTATCCTGAACCCTGTCACGTGTCAGTGGTTTTTGAAAAACAGTTCCCTTAAAGCAGTTGCACAGCCCATCAGAGAGAAAGCTTATCTCAAAGATTTATATCCCCAGTATTCCTGCACACAGGAAGTAAATGTATATCTCCAGATTTATGTGACAGAAGGGGTGTAAAATTCTGGTGCCTTTACATTCCCAACATAGAGGAGCCAAACAGACTCCCTCCCATGTGTTACCCAGGTAGTCTTCAATACCCCCAACAAATGTAATGATTAACTACATGCTATATGAGAATAGAATAAGGCTGCACTCATAACAACCATAATCACCAAAACCACCAGCAGCATCATGTTACACGGCGATAACCTGCTTCCACTGTGTGGACATTGCGATGGATACACTCCAACATTTATGCAACATTAAACATATCAACTACAGACTGATAAACCTCAACCAGTATTAAACACAAGTAATGAATGCTGAAGTGGAGATCCATTCAACTCTACTTGACAGGACTACTCAGACTATTTTCTCTAACCCAACCCTTTCCCAATCACATGTTATTTGGGAAAGATTTATGATTTGAAGTTAAATATTTCAAACCAATTAATAATTTAAATGGTGACAGAAACTGATGTCAGTGTTGATTTTTCAATTTCATTAGTCAGTTTGACCAAACTGGACATTTCTGTTTTTAATTTCCACCTCAGTTCTAGCATATTAATGAATAAATCATTTCTGCTGCGTTTCCTGACATGAACACTACGTCACTATTTGAGTGTTAGTGACAGAGATCCCATTTATAATTTAGTTGTGGAAAATTTTTAGAAAAACATTTAATCTAATGAATGGGTTGATGCAGAGCAACAATTCCTGCATTTCATCAACCAAACACAGGTTACAATAGAATCTGTTGAAATTTGATGCAAAGCCTTTAGAAGCCTTTTATACAGACAAACAAAAACAGTATGGGGTATATTATACATTTTACAATTAATTTAGATTGGCATGAAGCACTGTGCCCAGGTTTTTTAATAGAAATTTCTTCATGCCATTTTGATCCAGGTATCAACATTCTGCTTATTTGAACATACAGGTCTCATGGCAACAGAAGTAGTGATGGGAAATGATTTTGATTGAGAACTGAAAGCTCTGTCATCAGTCATGTTAAAAGAACTACAATATGAAGCAGAGATGGAACAGCTGCTTATATAACAAAGTTGAAGTGGGGAATGCTCCCTCTGCTTCTTCATTTCAAATCGCAGGTGAAGGAGAGGATGACACACATCTCTCTGAAAAACCTCAAACGTCATGTCCTGCACTACATCTATCAAAAATCTAGAAAATTGAACATTTTAAACACAAAAATACACGTTAGAATAAGATTACGTGACAATAAAAAAAACAAGTATATCTTGTATAATCAATTTCAAGTGCTCTGGATTTAAAAGCATGCTGCGAGAGTCGACACAATATTCCAAGCAAAAAATGTCAAGCAAGCAAAAACACTTTTGCCCAATTGAGACATATGGAACAGAAAATAACAATCACTGGAATAAAAAGAAAAAGGATATTTCTGCACAACCAGCTCACAAATAAAGGAAAGGCCAAGAACTCTTGTTGGAAATGTACCAATGATTGACTTCATAAACCAGCCAACTGCTCCTGAGAATACAACTCAGTGGTGCATCAGCAGTGACTATTAGTGATAAACCTCAGAGGGGGAATAGTAAGCGGTACCCAACCCATGGAGACATTGAACAAAAGCATTTGAATACATAACATCTCCATAATCCAGCAAAGGTTTGTCTTGTTGGTTTTACGCTGGCGATTGCTTTGGGTACACATGTGCAGTACATACGACACGTGCTGCATTCTTCCTTCATAAGACAATGCTTACCTGCACTATCATATTACAGTTTTACACCAACTCTCAGCCTCCAAGCTGATGATAGCTGGGCTTTCATGCCATTAGATTTCTGTTTAGAAACCGTTATTCCTAATCGCAAACAACAGACCACACGTTTAACACAACCATCTTAAACTTGAAACAACCCTCAAGGGAACTACATAACTGCAGACAGGTTGTTAAAAACTCCAGGGAAATGTGTTCTTATCACGCATCAATGTGAAAACCAACAGGTGCAAACACTCCAAGCCATTTACTTCATCTCAAAAAGGCCCGAAAGGTTGCTTTTTTTTAGATTACACTTCTTGAGCCAAAACTCTGACGCATAATCAGCAATCATGTATGATACTGCAAGGCTCCAAATCTGGGTAAAAGGACAACAAAATGACTTTCTGAGGAAAAGATACCATTCAAGAACAGAATTTCAAAAAGTAAAATCCTTTGCCACAGAGGCTGATATCTAATTCAATATGGATATCTTCTCATTTCTCATACATATTCTGGAACTATAAGCTTTCAGATTCTGCTTTATGTGTGGATTTCTGACTCGAGCATGAAGTGCCCATGTTAACAAGAACATTTAAGCCATATCTGCCATGGATTTACAATTACTGTCATATGCTGCCGAGTCTGAAGTAACGACACGAAAAACAAATAACTGATCCCAGATAAGATTGGAACACGAGAGGCACGCTGACAGTGGTTCACTACAAACCCACAGGCCAGAAGACTTGACCTACAATCCCACAGGAGCCTTCAAATCTCCACTGCGGGCAGCCAAGACTCAATTTTCACCACAGGACCAGCAACTAATTTAGTCAAAAGATCTCCTAGGATACCAGGGAAATAAGATGCCTTAATGCAAAGTGTATGGTTCATGTTCATACGAGTTCAAGAAACTCACGAAATGAGTTAGACGAACCGCATGAGCCAGTGCCATGAGGGCAAAATTGAGCCTTGAGCCTATACCAACAGCTGGTGCACAGAGGCAACAAAAGAAAATGCTTTGCTTATTGTAACACTTCTTCTGCTTGTCTGAATCCGATATATAATGACCAACTTTACAGTGATCAGGTGGCACAAAACATCAATACATACTCAGTTTGCTGGCAGACTGCCAAGATCAACAACACCTCTTCCATCTTCGCATCATCTGAATTAATCAAGTGCAATGATATTTACAAACTGTCTGAGGTGAGTCTTCAATCGATTCTTAACCGACGAGGATAGTGAGGGAATTTTTTTCCCCACTTTTTTTTAGAAATCTTTCCCAAAAGATACTTTATTCATGCGTTAGGTTTTTTTTATACATCACCATTTTGTATGCCAAATTCCCACATTATGTCTTTAGGATGTGCCAAAATGACATCCAGGTCAAAAAGCTGTAGCCTCAAATTAAAAAAACTGGTCTGAAATAATTACTATTTTCAAGAAATATACCAAAAAGCTTAACGAACAAGTGCTGGGTCATACTCCTCACTGAATTTAGTTTCTTTTTCAAGTATTTATCTTTTCAGTGAGACTGGGTCTTCATTTCAAACAGATTCCACACACACACACACACACACACACACACACACACACACACATCAACGTGCAGTGTCAGCAACATGCATAAGGATGTGCATGATCAGTTTCTCCTGCAGAACCTGTAACTGTAAATAGTGCGAAGCAGACAGGACCTGAAGTGAAAGAATAAAAAAAAAAAAATGCTTGAGTTTACGGCCACCCTGACTCTGATCTGTGTTTGCAGGGCCAGCATGCAGTCTTACAGCAGCTAATTTGCAAAAGATATTAAACATTCATCAAAGTCCTGTAGATTTACTACACAGAGCACAACTGACTAGCCAGAGGAGCAATGTACTGTATGAGGCCTTAGTTTTGGTGAGTGAACAGATATGAGCAAGCGGACACAGTCAGCAATAAACCTGTCAATGAAAGTATATGTATATATAAAATAGTCGGGTAAAAGGGTTAGAGTTACAGTAAGATCATTTACGAATGTAGTAATTTATTTAAGTATTTTAACACATTTTTCTCAACAGTACAAAACCAAGGCAGAGAGATTCCTGAAAACTGGATGGGGTCTGGATAAAATCTGTGTCTCTGTTTGCATCTAAAGGGGGTAGGTGGATATATACGTCACAATTCGTGATGTCCTGGTTTTTTTCCCCAGGACTTTTGATTGACTATCATGGCTTCATGCTTCTTCCTACACTGCCCCCTACATGTTTGGCATGCTCATAGCAGCTCTGAACCAGCTGTATATGAGGGTCAGTGAAAATGAAGATTTTTTTAAAGAAGTAGAGGGAAATATCTTTAAAAAAAAAAAAAAAACTGGCTAAATGTAAACGTGGCCTTATTTTCACCAGTCCTGCATGTTTTAGAAGTCTCTCCGCTTCACCACACCTGAATCCTATGACAATGATCATCAAGCTTGTAAAAAAAAGCCCAAAAAGCACTTCATTGTGATCAGGTGTGTTTCAACTGGGAGAGAACTAAAACAAACAAGACAGCGGCCCTCCCAGTAAAGACCAGTAGTGGACACCCCTTCACTAAAAATGTATTCTCTCACTAAAATGTAAGAGTTGTTGTGCTAAAAGTTTTCTAGCTCAGCCCCCTCACCCAAACTGGGCTGTGTATTTCCCCCTTACCTTCAAACAGGTTTCCTGCCAATGAGCTCTTGAGCAATGAGTTCTGAAGTGCTGTGAATGAAGCAGAGGCAATTGTGTGAGGGTAGATATTCAATATAACAGTACTTTTCGCAGCTGTATCACTCGGCAATGACACTAACAACAGCTAACTTTACAGAAATAACGAGTTGGTTTGTTTTTTGTTTTTTTACAGTGGTCGCACGTGATGAAAAAAAAATGTACATGATTTAAATGAGCGAAACTTCTGGAATAGTCGAACAAACAGTCGGCAACAATCACTTTATGGTTGAGTGGATCACTGCCACTACTGTAGCCGTGACATAAATTCAGAATCACGGTGTTGCGCTGAATATGAGCGACACAAGGCCCGCAGCCTTGAACTATCACAGTATCAGCAGATGAATTCAGGACAACGGAGCCTCTCACGCATTCATTCAGTTCACATGCGGTAAACTGTCCGCCTGAGCCAAACCTGTAACATCCAGGAATGTGTTTTCCATAACAAGACACTTACATTTGAGTGCGTATTTCTCTGGAAAATCGCAGTGTTTTTGCAAAAAAAAAAATTTTTAAAGTTCCATGCGCCGAAACAGCTGCGATCTTCTTCTACTTCGCTTGGTTTGATTGGTAGAAGGCAGCCAGCAGAAGGCGCCCTACCGCCACCTATCGGCCGGTATGTGAAGCAGCTGAATGACCCTTCATATAAAAGTCTTACTGTTTAACCCCGACGGTTTTAACACTAAATGTAGATAGATAGATAGATAGATAGATAGATAGATAGATAGATAGATAGATAGATAGATAGATAGATAGAAATACTTTATTAATCCCAGAGGGAAATTCTTTCTCATGTTGCTCCACACAGAATAGAACACACAGAATAAATAAGATGGGTGTTAAAATATCAATAAGACAGAATGAAAATTAAATAAGTATTATCAAATATTGACTAGCATAAAAATTAAATAATAATATGTATACTGAGTATAAAACTAGAGTATAGGCATACCCCAGTCTGTCACAGGCACAGAGAGATAGATTAATGGATTGATCGATTCATGCAGATGAAATTGGTACAATGAATAAAGTAGTCCATCCTCAACATATTAAAAGCAGATCTAGTTCAGGACATACTATTTGAAGGGATGAGTGAACTCCTTGCCTGCCACACAGAGGAAATAAATTAATATAGCATTAGTAGAATGTTGCTGTAAAATTGGGAGCCATCCTAAGGTTAAAATAAAGATTAACTTTATTTCATCCTCTTGATCATATTCACTGTTTGCTAAATAAACATAGATGTGTGAATTTATAAGCTTTATATAATCAGCAAAGATATTAACGCCTGAATCAAGGAATTTCAAAAAGTATCTCTTATTGCCTCACATTCACATTGAACCCTGTAGGAACTTGTTGATAAAATGACTTATTGAGCTTGTTGTGCAGTTGGGCCATCCTCACGGCAGGAATCCACTGATAACAACCTCTTACTGATGTGGCTGCTTCAAAGAGGCAAGGTCATCGAGTTTAAGGCAGTAAGACTGCCCCTAGTCTAAAGGAGAGGCTAAAAAGGTGAACGTGGTGAGTACGATAAGACATGCGCACTCATTCGTCTCAAGTATAGAAATATAGAAGCTGTTGCAGCAAAAACAATTCAATATCATGTCCTGAAAGCTTACCTGCAAAAATAACATACAATAGATTGTAGCTTGGCTGAATGGCGAGCATCAAGATTCTGCACCGGCCTGCTGTGCTGCGTGTTACTGAACTGGTTTTAGCAGATGTGGGAATAAAGAGCTGCAAACACCCGACTGCTCACAAAACATCAAGCCCTCGGTGCATCTGATGTCTCTTTTTGCTCCATATTTTGTGAAGATATTTAGTTTATAGACAGGGCTTTTTCTGTGGTAAGCACGCACACAAGTACTGACCAGGTGTTGATGGATTACAAAATTCATCCGAGGTAAATCAACAAATTATTTCCACCGCTCTAAGTGAAGAAATTCTAATCAGTGAAATCACCAGGACTGATCCCCACATGTCCAGAGAAGTTTCCTATTTTCCTATGTTACATAAACATCAACAATGGCATTGCTCTTTGACTCAGTTGAAGAGTCAAATTAGAGAAGCTGCTCTTAAAGTGCCCATTGGCAGAGGCACTGATGTTTCCTCACCAGGCAAGAGTTACACATTCTCAGTGGGCTCACACATCATGATCGACTCCCAACAAAACATTAACCAACTATTATACTATAACATTTTATACCATAAAGTCATAACTATTAAGATAATGTGTGCAACGGAGCATAATAAATCATATTGTACTCCTAGGTTGTTTGATGTCTCAATTAAATTTGCATTAAATGATTTTATGGCCTCTTGGGGACAACATTACAACTTATGAAATATCATCTGCTTATAAATAGAGAGAGACATTAGAGGCACAGCTCATGTTGGACTATTTAATATGAAAGTAAGAGAGGTGAGGTTGTGATGTTTTTTTCATGTATGTAGGAGAGATGATAACTACTGTGTGTAGGGAACTGGATACTGTGGCTTGAGCGGATTGTCAAGAGAGGAGGGAGATCATGCAGGTGACTGGCGTGAGGAAGGAGGTCACATGAGACAAGGGATTGAAAGAAGATTAAATTCTAAAAGTGTACAAAGAAGAAAAAGATCTCCTGATAAAGTAGTTGGACAGGGAGTAAATGCTAGAATTGACCTGTAAATGTATCTCAGAAAAGTTGATGAATTCAAGGTCCTTATTCACTCCTGGACACCTGCTGAGAAAGCACTAGGTTCAAAGCTGTGGTTAAAAAAAGCAGCCCGTGTTCAGAACAAGGCTTATATGCAAAGTATGTGGGCAGGAAAATGAAAGCAATAAAACACAAAAAGGAGTTAAGGTCACTTGAGCAGAAGTAAACTGCAGTTTACTTCTGAGATACTTTTTTGTCAGTCCAAGTGGCGACTTTAATCTTATATAACAGATTAATCTGTTTTGTAACACATAAATACAGAATAATGGCTGAAAATATTGTTCACAGTTGCACATCAACACATTTTCCATGAACTGTAAGGTGTGCAGCAAGCTCAATTTTACGTTATTTATACATAGGCCTCAGTACGTGTGAAAGTGGTGTTTCTTGTCATTCATTTATGGGAGGAGTGGAGGTAAGATTGCCAGGAGGAGATATGAAAAGCAACACCATACTACTATCCCATCACTCGTAACCACTCAAACCTGTTTTCAAGCTGGGATGTGATAATATACTTCAGGATCTCCACACAGTAATAAAATAAAGCCCATATGCTTATGAATAATTATGTGTCTCCCATTATGTCAATTATGTGTGGGTGTAACATTTCCACACTTTTGTTTCACGCCAATTGTTGTGACTCAGCTACTTCCACATTAAAGACACTGCTTCTGATTCACCATATACTTTGGATTTCTATAATTGGTATCTGTTCGTCTGCTCTTACAGCGTGGTATCAATAAACGGTTCAGTGTAGGAAGAATGTCCACATGATTTGGATTCCACCCACATATGAATTGTTTATGTAAGGCATCCATGTATACATGCCCAGCCGGCCAGGTACAGGACGAGCCTCTCTACGTCGTGTCATCACGATGCCTCCACAAAAACGCCCTTTCCCACAAACACGTCACCACCATCATTAAAGGATTCACATGTGTGCTCCGATGCACCTTGATAGCATGATATCAGACCCAAAGTTGCCTCGAGCCATGTAAAGCCTTAGAGGGTGTTTCAATTGTGTGCTTTGTATTCACCAAAGCTCAGCTGATTCCAGACTCAGTATGCATCACTGCTCTCAGAGGTCTGGTGCTCTGCTGCCGCCGAGAGAAGAGAACTTACATAGCTTCTTTAGTGATGAAAAAGTGACTAACACCGATAATGTGACACGTGTGTGTGTGTGTGCGTGCGTGTGTGTGTGTGTGTGTGTGTGTGTGTGTGTGTGTGTGTGTGTGTGTGTGTGTGAGAGAGAGAGAGAGAGAGAGAGAGAGAGAGAGAGAGAGAGAGAGAGAGAGAGAGAGAGAGAGAGAGAGAGAGAGAGAGAGAAAGCGAGAGAGAGGGAGTGGGAGAGGGAGAGGGAGAGGGAGAGGGAGAGGGGGAGAGAGAGAGAGAGAGAGAGCGAGAGAGAGAGAGAGAGAGAAACAGAGGACCATAGTTACACTGCCTTAAGCACGGCGAGGTGCCAATTTCGTATTAGCCTCATGTCAGGATTCATTCCAACACTCAGTGGCCACGATGTTGGATAAGCCATTTGGGGAATTTAGCTGCTGTCCATCAGTAACACCAATGCCAATCAAATTACCCTCTTCTCTTGCAGCTCTCCTTTTGTGTCTGATCACACAGTTAGCTGCTTTAGTCATATGGCATGCGGTGATAACCACAGGAGGAGCTCTGCCTCCAACAATCGTTCACAGCTGCACCCCGGCTGCTCCATCCCCCGTACTGGAATAAGAGTGTGAAATTGTCTTCAAGAGGATAAAAGCATGATCACACACATGCGCACAAACAGCGCTGGTTATGAATTAAGTGCCAAGTTGCTTATTTGGCCGTTGATCTGCAGCTCTCAAATTCTCAACTACACTGTATGGCTTTTTGGTCTTCATCTGGCATGGAAGGGTAAATTTATGAAATAATTGTTTACACATAAATTACTGCATTCATTACCTGGGGGTGAACTTCTGAAGAAATTCTCTCCTACTCTAAAAACCTGTAAACTTTGTATTGGATGACAATTGAAAGTTTGTTTGGTTGAAACGACCAGTCAGATGGACTGACCAATTGATTAACTATTTGATCTATTTTCATCCACCCATCTTTTATACCACTTTAACTTGTGCAGGGTCACGAGGCACTTGACACAATCCCAGTTAACTATGGGCGAGGGCAGGACACACCCTGGACAGGTCGCCAGTCCATCACAGGAGAGACAGACAACGTCACACATTCACATTCACACCTATAGGCGATTAGGGCCCCGTTTACATGACAACGAATACGAGTGTATCCGCAAAACTTTCTTCACTTTTTGGGGGGGGGTCACCAATTAACCTCACATGCATGTTTTTGGACTCTATTTTATGGTTGTTAATTTCCTGTTGAGACTCCTCAAGCTGAGTCGCATGGCGATTGAGTGGTTCACGCTTGTCTCACAACAAACACATTTCCCAATTGAAATGCCTCGTATGGAGTTTTCATCTTCTCCCTGTACATATGTTGGTTATCTAATTTCCCTAACAAACAAACATAGCTTAACAATCACAGTTGTGGTTGTACTGTGTTTTGTGATTGTGTCTTCATGTTATTCTTCTGTCTTGCTGCCCTACGAATCAATCCTTTAATGGCACAGCAAAGACGTTTTATAGCTTCTATATTTGTCCGTTCTGCTTACACATAACCATAACAAGTTGATTGCAGTCACAAATTCCACAAATTCAATGATGACAAGGCATGACATTTCTGCCTTGCACTCCTCACATAATAACACGACGCTGTTGTGTTTTGACCCTTCACTTTTGAAAGGTATCTTTTACTTTCAGTAAGTGCACCTGCTAATGCTTTTAAATTTAACGATGAAAAACTGCCACTGTATTTGAGAGAATCCAATATGAATAAGAAATCTGGTCTTCGATACAAGCAGCCCTATTTGCATACTTAATAGGGGAGATGCACACAAAGCAAAGAAAAAGAAACCCACAGATTTGACTCCAGCAGTAATACCGGTGCAAAATTAAAACAGATACCCAATGCATTTAGTAAGTCATATTTCAGGTACATTTTTTGCAATTACCCCATAATATGGTTGTACAGTAGAACTCCGTGTGATATCTAGTTAATATTTATGCTGTTTACAGAATTTTTATTTCATAAATTTTGAAAAATTCTGTTTAAGTCTTTGAAGTATCATACAGCCACACTCGGGCAGTAACTACAAAGTGTTATAGTGATTGCCTTATAATATGTAAAATTCATTAAGATAGTTGAGTTGTGCTTTTCCATCAACACTTTATTAATATGCTTCTGTATTCCTGAGCCTAAAAATAGCACAATCAGTTCACTGTGGGTGGCTGGAGATGTCTCCAGCCATGTCCTTCCAACATGAAAGCACTGGAAAGACTTTCTGGTGGCGTATTCCATTGACGAGCTGCTTCTTTAATAATATCACATCGGGGTAGCCGTTTAATACTCTCACAACTCTTAAAGAATGTCTTTAGGTCTGTTTAAAGATCTCAAAAAGCTTAACTTATCAATAATTTGTATGCAATATATTTCATTTCAGAAAAGGTTAGAATACTTGCCGTGGTCAGTTTGTAATATAACATCCATGCGTCATTGCTGACTGAAAAATTCATAAAGTGTAAAAATCATTATTTATTTTAAAATGTTTGACTGGGCTGAGACTGACTTCAAGCAATAAATTAAGATTTTAAGTGAGCTTGGAAAGAAAATGTGCCTTCAAGCGTCTAACTCTTCACATCAAGGTTCATGGTTCAAGGTTACTTTATTAATACCCGTGGGTAGATTTGTTTTGCAGAAAAAATGATCGGATTGGGCATTCCATTACAAAACACACACTGAATCTGACAGGCAGGTACTAGAGCGAGTGGCAAGACAAAAAGAGTGCTCAGTATTCTGCCATTCACCAATATAGCAGATAGGATATGTAAAAGGATAAAATAAATAGGATGAGATAAATTGGGGGAGGCAAGACAATATTACACAATGAAAGCTAAGAAATAGGATAAATAGAATAAAATACATTCTGCACTGTAAAGACCAAACATCCGAGACAAGCAACAGTGACCATAACACATTTGAATGCACAAGGACTATAAATAACATATATAGTCTTACATAATCCATAAGGCTCTTGGTTTACTTGTGGGGGTTTTCTGTTTCTGCAGTGTGTGTTGCAGGAAAACTCTCTTCAATGTCTTATGTAAATGATTTGGACATTTGACATTTAACATTACATTACTGGTATTGGAACACTGCATGTCGTCTTCACCATCCTGGAAAGAGCGTTTACCCTTTTTCTGAATATGCTTTACAGCGTGTTATCTACTTGGCATAGTGACGCTCACAAGAAATATTTATCTTAAACATCTCAGATGACTGGTCTCATCTTTCCGTTTGGCATAGTTATCGAAAGAGAACTTTTTTTCTCTTCAAAGTTGGATTCACACATTTTCACTTCAACGCTGAGGAGCGATGGCTATCAGAAATAAGCATCCATTAAAGAAGTGCAAAATGTACCTTCAGACAGAGATGACATTGATACACTACACCTACACACTCTAAATCCATGGCAAAATAACTGTTGTGGGGATGAAAACACATGCAGGAAACTAGATGAATGTATGCACTGGTCGCGAGCTAAATGAGCAGAAGGACCTTTGATTTATATCACAAAATAGGCGGAGCATGACCCATGCTGTGCTAACAGTTTGTGTTATTGTTGTCTGCTGGCCTCATTTATGGCTTTTGAACTTTTTATTTTCACATGTAGTGAAAGAAAGATACAAGCTCAGAAAGCAAAAGAGAGATTCTTGATACAAAGGTCTTAACAAGGATTGATTGTTGAGTTTGTGATAAGGAATAAATGCCTCTTTCTTTTTGCAATGCTAGATGCTGTCCTCTTGTTAGTCACATGGAGCGCTTCATCCACGCTGATGATGAGAGGCCAACTACTGAAATCAGGCACTGTTAGAGCTTCAAAGCACAGAGGGGAAAACTGTTAGATGACGCCAGGAAACAAAGGTCAGTGGCCTCATTTCGAAAATGGTGTTACAGTTACATTTCTTTGTATGAACCCATTTGAGCAAAAGACCCAATTCTATGATCTGTGGTCGCAAACACAGTATAATCTTTTCTTACAAAAACCTTTCTTTTGGGGGGGGGGGGAGTTTTTATGCATATTATCAGTTCATTAAGAAATGATTGTTTAGAAAAAAGGAATAGAAATGGATATGAAGCAAAATGAAACAGCCTTATAATGAGACCCTGGAGTAAGGATGCTGGTGGAAGAGCAGAGTGGTGGATGGTTGAATGGCAGATAACCTCCTTATCAAGCGGAAGGATGAGATTATGATGGGGAGGATGGTTGCATGTCAAATGTCCAGTGAGAAAGAAAGACTTTTTCCAGTGCTATTTGTAGAGCAGGGACTAGAGACTGACTGACTGGACCAAAGCAAGAACCTTTACGTTGTAGACCAGGTGTGTAAACAGAGAAAATGAAGAGATTACAGTAAAAGTAACCGTGAATGAATGAATGAATTAATGACATATGACACCCGAAATGTATGACATCAAGCATATGAAACCAACAACAACAGTGGATACAATGTAAGCTTAACATGCTCGAACGGGAGGAAGTAGATGAAATCTTACCGCTTCGCCACCGTTTGGTCTGTCTGAGCTCCCTCATCAAGTCTGTTTCACTTCCGCAAATGTGAATAAAGAAAAGTTTTTAAAATTGTGTGGACATGGATGTTTGTTTAACATTTAGTTCCCCCTAAATTTATAGTCCCAATCTCTTTGAAGTAACTGCTGCGGATGTTAGCTGGGAGTAGGTTATTTATGTTGTTTGAAAATGATTTGTGCCGTTTGAACATGAACCAGACCAGCGAACGTCAGTGTCTTTTACTGCAGGAATGCTGGTTCGTGCGTTCTCTGTCGCTGGTGTTGTGAAATCTTCTAATAGCATGCGATTGCCGCATAGACAGTGATTTTAGTCTACATTTGTATGTATTGCACCAAAAATCTCTGCACAATGATTTAAACATGGTAATATTAATGAACAGTAAAGAATGTGGAGTGAATTGGGGTCTAGAAAGTGTTTTGCCTTTTTGATTACTGAAAGGTTCTGTGACAGTTTGCTTTGCGTGTTTGCCCTGAGATTTCCAGTTTTTATTTTTATTTCACTGCCTCCGGTTACTTAAATATCTTATCACCCTTTTCACCAGTATTCCCCTGATCCCACACCATTCTGGTTTGTTGATTAAAATGTCATGATGTATTATAATTTTTTTTTTTTAGGTCAATGAATATTCCAATTGTATCTAGTTTGCGATCTAATACATTGCAGATTTCTCTAATTCATCCCATTATTGCCATTGATGTTACACTGTTTGATGTGAATCCATACTGATTGTCAGAGAGCAATTAATGTTTATCTACGAATGCGTCTGATCTGCCAGGGATTATTTCTTCTAGAATTCTTTTGAATTTTCGGAGTAAAGAAACGAGCCTGCAGTTTGTGAAGTGGTGTTTATCCCCAGTTTTGTACAACGGCACAAATTCAGCTATTTTCATTTGGTTTGCAAATATGCCTGCTTGGAATAACAAGTTACAGATGAAAGAGAGTGGTTTTAAAATTCTCTTAATGATCCTTTTCACAATTTTGTTATCAATGTTATTACAATCAGAAGATGTCTAATATTTACAATGGTTGCGCTTTTCTTTTAGGCAGGCATCTTGGTATTGTAGTATTGCATAATTGAACCTTTTTTTGTCAGACAGTGCTGTAAATGTACTCAAAAATGCTTCTCATGCCTTGTCAATAACACCTTCCTTGTAAACGACATCCCAGTTTTGCTATAAGTCATCTTTCAGGGCATTCATAATTTTTTCTGCTCTTAATCGTCTGTAAGTTTGTCTTTTGCTTTGGTGATTTCCTTTGGAATTGCTGTCATAAACTGTAAAAACTGGCAGATGGTCACTGATGTTGATGAGTAATCAGCTCACAGTATTGTTTTCAATGTCATTAGTGAATATGTTTTCAAATAATGTGGAACAGTGAGGTGTTATCCGGCTGAGTCTGGTCATATCAGAATACACAGGATTTCTTTTTTGAATACTTAATCTTTATATCAACTAACTGACACATTTTGCATTGACTTTTGGAATTTTCTTGTACCGAGTGAGAAAAGATTCATGTGATTCAATATTGAGATATTCTCACAGCTGGTTGAGCAGTGGTCCAAAACACGCTTAAAAGACATCACCTCTATACATCCAGGAGACGTCCTCAGAGGAGCCAGAATGAAAGTTTTATTATACATCTTTCTTAGATGTTGTCTGGATGTCTTTTCTGGGCATCATATGGACGTCAATAAAAATCTGTTTAAAGCCAGAATGAGGACAGGTCATCAGTCTATCATAGGACACACACTCAGGGGTAATTTAGCATTACCAATTACAATCACGTGCATATTTTTTGGAATGTGGGAGGAAGCCAGAGAACCCAGAGGTAACCTACACATGCACAAGGAGAACATGCAAACTCCACAAACACCTCCAGCTGGATTTGAACCCAAGACCCGTAGGACGAGAGCGCTGACCACTGCGTCAAGAAGACAATCGACAATGACAATAGACCGTGCTGATAAAACATTTACTCATGTACATAGTTGTATTCACGAGGTCAAAGGTTATCAAATTGGCGAAGTTTCTCTGTGTAGCTTAAAAAGCTCAACGCCTTGCCACCAAAGCAAAAAATGGTCCTAACTCAGTTTGGTCTAATAACGAATCAGCCTTCCAGTTTCTCTCTACACAAATGCTGGAATGTAAAAACCTGATAGTTTTACAAATAGTTTTAATGTTGCACATTACTCTTACAGGTACAATAGAGAAGTTCTGGGATGTCAAACACGTTGATGTTGGTGGTATGAATTGGGCCGGACCAGTGAAAAGGTCTGCAACTCCTACATGTTTCAGAGTAAAGAAATGACAACGCTTCCATGAATGTTTACTGTTGAATCATTAAATGCATTTCAAACATTCTCAAGAAATAAACGCAAGATTTTACAGCGTTGCCTCGGTGTGTCTTTTCTTGTTAAAAAAAAACAAAACCCTGTTGCTTTGCAGCCTTCAGTATGCATTTTTTATGGCTTAGATGCTCATACTATTTTGTTAGGAATGAAGGAGGGAACTTTCACCGCTGAATCACTGATCTCCCAATGTTGCAATGTTGCCATTTGCCATTCAGTTCCAGATGTTAATGTTGCATTATGAGAGAGAGAGAGAGAGAGAGAGAGAGAGAGAGAGAGAGAGAGAGAGAGAGAGAGAGAGAGAGATTTGAAGAGTTTTATTTTTTCTTCCAAGTTGTGAGGGTAAAAAAGATGGATGGATAAATGGATGGATGGTTCAAAAGAGAGTGGAACCCCATGTGAATAAAATTCGTGGTGTATGAAGGAAGACCTCTACCTCACCCTTTGTCATCATGTGGACTTCCTAATCTCCCAGTTTTTCTCCTGCTTTAGTACAATGCCAACATAATAATTATAGACACTAAAAGGCACCTTAAAGCTTATATTTTCAATAATTCAGGGTTTCCAGCTCCATATGCAGGGGACAGCAAAAAATCCAACAACAGCAGCTCAGCTTTATGGACTGACAACTTTTAAATCCACCAGAACAGTTGTGTTGTGCACCTTATAAAAGTTGCTGATTCAGTGATTTTGTTTTTCAAAGAATTATAAAGTGATTTTAAAACCCCCAGTTTAAGTATAAACACTCAGCATTTTCTTGAACCAAAATAGAACATTTCGCACCTGGATGGAGTCCCGGACACGAGATACCAGATCAGCAAAAACAAAAGGGAAGAAAATCCCATATAGTGCCAAAGATGTCGGGGCCCCAAAACAGCACAGAGTTCAATTAGTCTTTTAATCGGATCATCAGTTTGTAATGGAAACTGTCCATAGTGTGCGATGCACAGCCACTGTAATACTGTGGGCTACAGTTCTGAAAGGACAAAACGCTTTCAAATCCAAACAAGCACAACCTGTACTAGTTTCCACACCGAAAGTGACACACACACACACACACACACACACACACACACACACACACACACACACACACATTACACAGACATAGTGTGGGTGTGAGTGGCTCCATCTGTAAGAATTTTAAGGCAAAGTGGATCGCTGGTGATCAATGAATAAATTACACAGTACAGTGTGTCTTGTATTGGAAAATATGTACGGTCTGAAGAGATCTGATAACTTTTTTGTTGATTCTTTGTGGGATGTTACTGTCAGCTTCTGTTTCTGTTTCTGTTTCTGTTTCTCTCTCTCTCTCTCTCTCTCTCTCTCTCTCTCTCTCTGTATGTGTTTGTTTGTGTGTCCACGTGACAGCATGTGTGGCCACATTCAGTATATGTGTGTGCTGACATTCATAAGTGTCTATCTGTTTGTTCTCTTGAGTGTTAGTCATCTGTTTCTCTATTTTAGGCACCAGTATGTTTCTTGTGTGTGTGTGTGTGTGTGTGTGTGTGTGTGTGTGTGTGTGTGTGTGTGTGTGTGTGTGTGTGTGTGAGTGTGTGTGTGTGTTTATGGGTTGCGTGTTTTTGCGTGCGTGCATGCGTGCGTGCGTGTGTGTGTGCTTATTTAAGGTATTGTTAGTGCATGTCTGTATTTCAAATTGAACTTGTGCGAACTGCGGCTTTTCCACAACAGCCAGGCTAAATAAAGGCCCGGCCGTCTTCGTCCCTGCTTCATAGTTGGCAGCCGTCTCTCGGAAGTCGCACACAACAGCCCAAGTCGTCTCTTTCATTGTGTGTTGAGCTCAGCTGCAGATTTTATGGTCGTTTCACCGCCCGAGTGTGTACTTTTCAATCAGATGATTCACTCATGATCTGGATTCCTGTCAGAGTTCTGATGAGGGTTAAATTTTTGGAACAAACAAAGTTATTACAGCTGAGCACGATGCTGCCTGTGATAATAACGTGACAGCTTTGCCTCTTAACTGTTTTCTTTACCAACACCAGGAGGCACAATAATCTGTGAGGGTTCATATCCATGAAAAAGTAATTGTGTCCACAGGGAAAGCACAAATGAGTCTCATTTCTAATTCAGTGATGAGGCAAATATATTTTTCAAAAAAGTGTCACCCGCTGCAAAACGGCACTGACTTAATTTTGACACATCATTTTGTAGTTAATTAGTATTGAAACTGATTTATTCAGAGTCACATACAGGCACACAAATCTGTTTACGTACATCTAACCACCAAATCTTTATCAAATAAGAGAAACCAAACCATCCCAGCACTATGAATAAATCATGATTTATAGAGTAATTTCTCACTGGAAGGCTACCGGGCTTTATGTCACATAAATCCATCAATACATTTCATCAGCCATCAGGCTAAGTGTTTTCTGCTCAGTTTTTATATTCAGTGTCTTGTTGGACGTACACTATCAATTGATAAATGACCCCAATTCCAAAGAGGTGGGTACGGTATATAAATGTAAATAAAAACACGATCAAATAATTCCCTTTTGATGCAACCATTTTTTATATACAACCGAGCAACTGACAGAATTAGTTTTTACTGGTCAAGAAATATAATGTGTCACTTTAAACACCCAATGGTGAATAAAATACAATTGTATGAGAGTGTACTTGTTAATATAATCTTCTTCGTTCAGTTCAAAGGCATTTACAGCTCATTTCTATGAAAGTCATGATACTTTACTTTTATGTACATTTTGCACCGGGGGTTTCCTGATTATGTCTGGCTGTTTCTTGGTGGGCCCTTCTGTTATGTCAGTTACCGGAGTGAAGAAAGGCAAATCTTCACTCAAAGACAACAAACATGTACACAACAAGTAATGACAGGATAAAAGGTTTCCTGGTAATCACAGAGCTCAAACGACTGAAGACTGCAAGAGTTGGATTGTTGTTATTTATACATGAAGAGAATCCATCCTCAATACCACTTTATCCTTTATCGTACCAAGTTTACACACGCACGCACGCACACACACACACTTCATATACATGTGTTTGGAATGCGGGAGGGAACTGTAAGAAACATGCAAACTCCACACACAAAGTCATCAAACAAAGCTTTGAGAAGAAACTGAAGAAACAGTGCTCGACACTATGCAGAAGTCAACAAATACAGAATCCAGAATGTTCTACGGCAGGTGTGTAAAAACACACGACCCACAGGCCAAATCTGGTTCAATTCCCAGCGTGAAAATCTTTTAAAAATGGTCCTTAAAACTAATAATTCCTATTCCACTGGGGGAAAGGACATAATAGAATAAATAACTGAGAGCCAGATGTGAACAGTTAATGGCAGCAATATATGTGGCAGCACAGCACAGCAATGTATGCTAACCATAACAAGAAAACAACTGAAAAAAAACAACAGTAAACACTGGTATATCAGACCAAATCATTTGGGGAGGTTTTATAATCTGTGTGAATCTTTTTCTTCTATTACAAACAACATGGGCTGTATGTGTGGCCCTGAGCTAAGTCAGTATGACACCTCTGATCTGTGGTAAGGACTGTTTTGCACATATAACACAAAGAAGCTAAGTGGGTCAATTTTTACCATGTGCCTGAATTAATAAATCAGCTTCTCTCCTCAGAGTTACAGTTATGTTTTACTAAAATGATTTCAAACTGGCAGCCGCAGCTTATTTGACAGGTAGTTAGCTGTATTTTCTCCAATAATTTAAATATTTAATATCTAATACTCCTTTACCGTTGGTTCCTAATAATACAACAGTATGATACTTGTGTTTCAGCTTCCTGTCAGTGCAGCAGTAACGAAATAAGTTATTGAATAAATATAAAGGAAGTATATGAATAGTGTTATAAATCTCGATTTAAAACAACTGAAATAGAAAGACCGAAATGCACTTTAGATAAGGATTGAAAAGAGGCAGGATTGCTCCTAACATTCAGAGATTCAGGAGTTGTCTGGGTGTCTGTTGTTCATGAGTCTGGTTGACTAGTGAAAAAAACTGTCTGCTGGTTTGGGCTTTGACAATGATGATTCTACAAGTTGTGGAAACAAATCTCCATTATGTTCGAGGTTGTTCGCACAACCATCTGCTGCACCACAAACATTTATTCAGAAGCAAATACATGTTTCTGGACAATAGGACGTAACTGGAGTATCTAGAGAAAACTCACAATGCACAGAGAGAACATGCAACCTCATCACAGAGGGAACCAGAAGCTCATCCAGGACTCAAACCAGAGGTAAGATGAGATGTCTAGAGAGGAATGAGAATGAAGAAATATTGACCATATTGTTGACATTAGACTCATCATTTTCACATTTTTGGAATAATATGACCACAACAAGGATGTTCCAGCAAGTAAACAGAAAGATTTACCGTTAGCTGACGTCTCAACGCCACTGATGGATAGTCAACAAACTCACCAGTCGCTTCTGAGTCACAAAGGTGACTGTTGACTTTATGGACTGTCACAGACTATGACAACCCTGTCCATCACATTTCACTGCCCTCGGCAACATTTTCAGTGTAACAGTTAACAGTAACACATCCACTTTGCAGTGGGACTGTTGCACCTGCGCTGTCACATTGGGAATGAGAATTTCATAATTTCTCTCTAATTTCCCAAGTTGCGCTGCATTAATCAATAATATAATGTATTCTTTTCTGGGTTGTGTTAATTGCTTGTATAATTTTTGTTGTTGCCAGGGTAACAGCTAAACAATGACAGGCCTGGCCCATCTCCAAATGATTTGCTTTTAAATGAGTCTTTGTGGCAAATATTACAAGAATAAAAGAATATGCTGGTCAAAAATTAAAACTTAAATGGGTCTTATCAGAGATGAAAGGCCAGCGTGTACACATGCACGCACGCACACACACACACACACTATGCCACGGCAGTCCCTAGTACCACTCAGTTAAACAGCCACAGACTTGTGAAACGATTGTAATCATAATTGCCTATGCCCCTTAAAATGACGTTTTTATCACAGACTTCACAAAGCGAAAGTGCATTTTAATGCCTCCACCTTCAGCATGAGAGAGCCACCCTGTGTTCTGTCGCTCATTTTTCATCGTGCCTCTTGGGTGTTTTCAACAGCCAAATTACAGATTGAAGAAATTTATCTGGCATTATAACGTGGCGGAGATTGAAAAGGGAAAGTGCTCAGTGCTGGAACGCCCTCCAAACATATACATATTCATACTCAGGAATGCGACATCCATCAAACATTTGTAAACTGAGGTTAATGTGCATCTGTGTATCAAAATATGTATGCATGTCTCAAAATGTTGCACCTGTCCTTGCACAGGAGCATGCTTGTGCATATTTCTTCTTGATGCTATCTTGTGTGAATGTGACTCCAATGTGCTTGTTGTATGTCATGCTGAATCCCCTCCACTGCCCATAGCAGAACTGCTTTACATTCTACCTGATGCCAAAGAATAAGGAGCTAAGGTGTACTGTGTCTGTATGAATATACAACACTGTAAACATACGTCTCACTGCTCCCTATGGTTGGCTCTGATAACTTGTCTGTTCAGACCCTTGTGTGACTAAAATTTCAGCACAGCTATGAATATGGAGATGAAACTGTGGGGTTGTAAAGGCGGAGCAACACTTGGGTTATGCGTTTTCTTTGAGTGGGAATGTGCCCGTGTGTGTGTGTGTGTGTGTGTGTGTGTGTGTGTGTGTGTGTGTGTGTGTGTGTGTGTGTGTGTGTGTGTGTGTGTGTGTGTGCGTGTGTGTGTGTGTGCGTGTGCGTGTGTGTGTGTTTGTGAAGAAAAACCAGGACAGAGAGGCTCGAGTCTGTGGTGGAAATTCTCCAAACTGCCCATCAGCATAAATCAATTACTATTCACCATGGGCCTGATGACCTCAAATATAACAAGCTGTCACAACAAGTGTGTGCGTGTGTGTGTGTGTGTGTGTGTGTGTGTGTGTGTGTGTGTGTGTGTGTGTGTGTGTGTGTGTGTGTGTGTGTGTGTGTGCGCGCGTGTGCATGCGTGCGTGCGTGTTTGGGAGGGGGTGGGTGGTGGGTGGATGTGGGTGTGACTGGCTGCATCTGTATGTAGACAGAATGTTTCATGACTGGAATACAGTATGTGACAGCTGGTGCAGGCGGACAGATTTGATTTATGCATGTGTGTGTGTGTGTGTGCGTGTGTGTGCATGTGCGTGTTTGTGTGTGTGTGTGTGTGTGTGTGCGCGCGTGTGTGTGCATATGGGATATCTGGCAAATCTGCCAATACCTGTGGGACTTTCTCCATATTTGTTGGCAGTAGGCAACATTAAGCTGTTTCTGCCTCAGCCTACTTCCATGTCCCACTGTGATAGGAGATTTTCTCATGAAATCTTGAACAGCCATCAGCACCCAATGTTATGGACTATTTCATAAACTTAGGTTGCCATTCAAAGCTAGTTCATAATGCCTGATAATGACTTCATATTGTTCAACACGTATGCTTGAAAGAGATCACTCTCTTAAAACATATTGCTGATCCTCCACCTGAAAATGATCTTCTCTTTTCATTTCTTTCCTCGTGATGTTGTATCATTTGAAAATATATGAAATAAACGAACCGGGGGGGAGATGACTCATGCTTTTTCAAGTAGCTTTATTTCCAAACTGGAGGGGGATGATGACAGATGGGAGATGTAAGATTGCAAAGCGAGCGCAGACCAGGCAGTTTGGTCCAAACACAGTTGGGGGAAAAGACAATACAGGCAGTTTCAGGACAAAGGATAGTCATCAAGAGGTGGATTACTGCATCTGTCACCTTTAAGCCTTAATTCTTACTTTTTTAAAACAAACAAAGCAGTATTCTCAGCACACAAAGCCATGGTTGGCAAGTCTGAAAAGCATTGCAATGTGTGTTTATAGGAAATGGCCACTCATTCATGACCTCTGTGATCAAATTGGTTGTAATTGTGTTGCCTTTTGCTGTTTTTGTGGATAGGAAATAACTATGTGGAGCTCGTACTTTCAAACATTTGGTTTATTCATTTGTATAAATCTCCCAGCAGCTCTCAGTGGTATGGATCGTCGCCCGCAAATCAGCCAACTGAAACTGGCTGTAGGTGCCAGTGACATTTTCATGTTTGATTACTTTTTCAGGAAAAAGTAGGACAACAGCGGCACTGGTATCGAAAGATTTTCCTCATGTTGCAGCCTACTAAACCTAAAGCCGTGGATGTGCTTGTAGCTCTGGTTGAAAATGTACTCGTATTACAACTAGATGAAGCAATGATGACAAATGTAATGTTTCAGTTGCTGCATTGTGTACAGGAAACCCAAAGTCCATGTTGTTTCACTTGATCACAAATGCATCCTGATAAACATGAATAACAACTCAGTCTCACAAAGCAAAACCTTGATGAAAGGACTCTATTTTGCTCGTGTTGGAGATATTAAAAATCTGTACAGTGTTCTCATTCTTTACCAATTCATTTCTCTTCATCTTCAGAATTAATGCACGGTAATGCAACAATAAATAAGCAACAGACAGGAAACACAAATATAGTTTGAAATAAATAATCTCTGTCTCCCATCACACCAAATAGAAACTAATACTTAATTAAAGCGACGCAGAGCCAGGTATCACTGAGTCAGACTGATGTCCTTTAAGGCTCTTTGGTCCCTTCAGGGTTTTCACTAAAATGCATGTTCTCAATACCAAATATAAACACAAACTTTCAGTTCAGTACGATGTCCTCAGTGTACATACAACATTTTTTTTCTTTTTCTTAATTTCTACAGAATGAAACTTTCAGACATGACAGACAGCAATGTGATGCCTGCATCAGGAAATCTGGTCTCTGGTCTAATCAATAATACAGTAGATCTGTAGTACATAGCAGCCAGATGAGGCACTGACACACACACACACACACACACACACACACACACACACACACACACACACACACACACACACACACACACACACAGGTCAGCAGAAGTAGACAATTAGTAAATTGATGTGTTGCTGCTGACAGCCCTTGTCCCATTGAGTCAATAAGCCTGTGTGCTGTTCACAGTTCTTTTTTTGTTGTTGTAGAGGAAACAGACAGAGTCTCTGTGTCTTGGTGAGAAAAAAATAAATGCACCATTTATCCTCTCTTGCCTCCCAGCAACAACCCAAATGTGCCATGTAAAGGTCCACTGCAGGCGATGATGATGTGCCAGAGGCGGTGGTGAAGAGTGACTCAGCTAAACACTTCTCAGCATAACCCATGTGGGTGTAATTAGGGGTAACATCACACATCTGTAATTGCATTGTTCATCTGTCCATTACAGTCAGTGTAAATGTCTACCTGGTAAATGTGTCTGCTCATCAAAAAGTGAGGTTGTTGTTTTTTTCAGTCTTCAGCAGATTCACCTCCCAATACATACTGTGAATAATGTCTGAAAAGAAATTAAATGTACTGGAAACAGTTTTAATTATAGCTTAAGAGTCCTAACACTGACGCAGTTCTTTGGAAGAGATGCTCAGGCTTGTCTTTTACTGATCGTCCAGGTAGAGATAAAAGCAAACTAAGAATATGAGGGAGAGAAACAGGTGCTCACATGTCTTACTTCTCAGTAGCCCACAGGATTTCAGTTTTTTACAAAGTCAAAGTTCATCCACATTCATATTCATTTAGTGTATCGGGGGATTTGAAAGCCGGGATCATCGTTACAAACTGCCTGACTGTCCACTGTGACCCATACCAAACCTAAAGCAACAAGTCTGATGTGAGACTTGCCACACAAAAAACTCCAAACGACTGAAAGGGTGCCCTTGTTTGTGCTATCACATTTGAGATCATCAGAACCCTCATCTTGTTGTTGCACTGTTAGATAAAAACCGAGAAACACATGTTTGCCCTGCAGCTGGACAAATTAAGACTGCAGACGTAAGAAATCACCACTAACCTTGTGTGCTCCTTGTGCTCTGTATTGATAAAGAAAGGGCTCTAGGCTCCTCAGAAACTAAGGCCACTTTTCTTTCTTTCCCCATCAGTCCTTTAGTGACTTTGTAATACCACAACATGGTATGTATATATATAAAGAGAGAGAGAGAGAGAGAGAGAGAGAGAGAGAGAGAGAGCGAGAGAGAGAGAGAGAGAGAGAGAGAGAGAGAAATGTATATTTCAGTCACTTTTATGAGTATCTCTTTCTGATTATGTACCACTCTGTTGTCCAGCATTATCCATTATTCAGTGTAATTTGACAGTAAAACTTTGCAGTCTTATCAGCAATATTGAAGCGCTAAACACTTCAGCAGAGTCATTCTCAGTGTTCTTCTCATGTCCTGTTTTCGCCACACTCCCTGTAAAAAATGTGTGCCTTTCAGCTGCGAGTGGGAATTTCACAGTCCAAGTTGCCTGTTCGCACACTGTGGCTGTAAAAGTGACTCTCAGTTCAAATTTTATGCTGAAATTTCCACAGTTCAACATTTTTAAAACAGCCCTTTGAGTGATTGAAAAAAATGGAAAAGATCATTTCTTCATGCCTCAGAAATAGCATTTTTTGTTTCACTGTGGGTCCATTTTTGCTGTAAATTTTAAGTGCTAAAAGAAGGTACCCTTGGTGTTTCTGCAGAGTATCTTTTTGAAAGCTTTTCTGAAGTCTTTGTTAAAGATAGTGTATATAACTGGGTTAAGTGAAGAGTTGCAGTAACCGATCCAGAAGAAAAACTTAAAGAGTGGATCTGGGATGGCGCAGGTCTCTGGGCACACTGCTTGCAGTGAGTAGGAGAAGAAGAAAGGGAACCAGCAGACCACAAAGACACCAATGACCACTGCCAGGACAAAGGTGAAACGCTTCTCTCTGTTGACCATTGCTTTACGCCTCGCTGCACCAGGATTGTTGTCTGTTTTTGACTTCCTCCCTGGCACTAGCCGAGAGCCCTTCGAAGTGGCGATCATATCCCGGTAGCGCTTGACTGAGGCGGGGGAGTGGATCCCCCCTCCAGCAGGTGATCCTGGCATGCTCGTGCTGCCACGACCTCCTCCATGGCTGTGCTCCATATCGCTCTCTGTGCTTGAGCTGTCCCCATTGTTATTGTCAGCTTTTTTCCCCTTCAGACGTTTGCCCTTTTTCCCCACCTCTTTAGTCTTGGGGGCAGGCACAGAGGAAGGTGTCGAGGGGCCATGACGAGTGGTATCATGGGAGCTTGAGACGGGCGACATGACTTTAGATGGGGATGGAGGTTGCAGGAGATTATTGGGGTTGGGATTTTCAGTGGTTTGGGACTTTCCAGGGGACGGAGATGGAGTGATAGCAAGGGTGGGGGGTCTCGCGTTTGAGGTTTTGTTGGATGAAGGGGGTGTGCTTTCTTCATCGTTCTTCCCATTAGCTTGAAGGTGTCGTGGAGGCTGACTTGGTGTTGCACAGCCGACCCCATCTTTCCTGGGCTCTCCTGGCGGGCATCGCGTTCTCTGCTTTGCTATTTGATAAATTCTTACGTAGACCAGAATCATGATGAGGCAGGGGGCGAAGAAGGAACCAATGGTAGAGTACAGGATGTACCAGCGCTCATCATTCAGCTGGCACTGAGGTCCTCTGTCATTCTCCAGGTCGCCCGCCTCACTTTTGTTCAGGGAGAGCAGAGGAGGGAAGGAGATGATGGCAGAGATGAGCCACACTACAACAATTGCTGCTTTGATGCGTTTGGGAGTCCGCTGACGCCCGTAAGTAACTCTGGAGATTGACAGGTAGCGGTCCAGTGAAATGGCACACAGGTGCACAATGGAAGAAGTGCAAAACAGCACATCCAGCGCCAGGTAGATTTCACACCACAGGGACTTGAAGTACCAGAAGCCAAGCAGTTCATTGGCCAGGGAGAAGGGGATGATGAGTGTGGCCACTAAAATGTCAGCAGCAGCCAGTGACACTAGGAACAAATTCTGTGGACCCCGGAGTGATCGGCTGGTCAAGACTGCGATGATGACCATGATGTTACCCACGATGGTGAAGACGACCATCAAGGTTATGGCGGTGGCAAAAGCTGCCGTGGCTTCAGGGGAGTAAGGGGCGAGCTTCAGGACGCTCTGGTTGCAGGGCACGGAGGCTCCGGAGCTGCTCACACTGCTGTTCCAGCCATTCAGCTCCATCGAGCAGCCACCATCCACAACTGAAGCCATGCTGGGAGGATCTCTCCAAGCGTCTTTATAGACAGAAAGAAAAATACATATATGCATACGATTTTGTTTCTGAATAACATTTCTTTGAAAAATCAACTCAACAGTTAACTTTAGAATATACACCAAGGGATCACATGTGCTATAATAAAATAACACAATAATAAAATATCCAAATACAGGGGGAGAAAATATATTTGTCCATAAAAGTATAATTATTTATTATATTTACCCCAATTCTTCTAGTTCTGTCACTCGGACGTGTGCTAGCTCCCTTGCACCCTCCACGGCAGTTCTTCCAAGTCCATTTTAAGCGCACACACAGTTCGCTGGTTTTCAATTCAAATGCCGTGAAGCTTTGTAGAAACTGAATTTCCTTTCCAAACGGTGTTAATTTCTGCCTCGACTACAGTCGTGCGCCAGTCTGACGAGCTCAAACTTCTTACGCACAGCCCATACCGTTCTTTCGGGGGTTGATTATTTGTCTTGAAAAAAGGAAGATGTAAAAGATGTAATTTGTATTTTTAAAAATCAAATTTTGGGTCATTTTCGACCCGAGAGTCCTGGCAAATCTCATCTATTAGACAATATATCCGTGCGTCCTCGTTTGAGGCGCGCGTAAACATACCGGTCTTTTCTGGAAAAAAATATTTAAAAAAAAAAAGAGGAGAGTATTATAACACACTATTTACAATGACACAGTAGTAAAATATACTGCTAATTTCCTGCGTGTTAGAGCTTGCGCTGATTCAAACGTTTCCAGTCAATCGAACATTGGGAAACATAAAGTTAACCTCAAGCTCTCCGCCTCGGCGCACGGGCAAATCCTCTGTTAAAACCGCTCATTTCCTCAGTAGAAAAACGATCCCCACTGAGCAGATTCAATCTGTGCGTCTCCGGAATAGTTTTTTGGTCCTTGGTGCGTCCGAAGTTCACTGGGATGCCATGATTCAGCCACTCCGCGGGCGCACATCAGTTTTCCTCACAGAGGCGCAGCAGCGTCTTCACTTGTGAACAGGACCTTACGACGAAATCTAATAAGTGGGGTGCCTCCCATCTCTCTCTCCTGCGCCTCTTTTAGACCCAGTGATGTCATTGTGGAGCAGGGCGTCATGAGAGCCTTTGCCTTTTTCCTCCCATGTCTGAAGCTCTCCTCCTTCCCATTACATTTATACCCGTGCGGCACAGCCGACGTGGTTTTATTAGAAATGGCTTGTTGGGTGGCACAGCACCGGTCAATTAACTCCGCGGGATGCTGTGGTGTCCAGCTGCGAGTGCAGAGCTCGAGCGATCTGCTTTACGGAAAACATAATTTTCCTTTACAAAGACTCGTGCACTTAACAAAACTAATCAATCATCATCATCATCATCATCATCATCATCATCATCATCATCATCATCATCATCATCATCTTTCTCTGATTTATGGACTTACTTCAAAACTGGATAAAAGCTTTTTAATGATAAAAAAAATAACCATCTTAACGTCCCATCAATGATTTCATAATAACAAGATGAAACTACTGAGTTCACAGCACTTCCACTCAGGCTTTAGCTATCCTGTCTGGAGAAAATCTTTGCACTCGTATTTCCTAATTTGGTTTAGAAAATATTCGTGCAGCGTTTAGTTGTACAGTATAGGAAAAACAAACAACCTGTACAGTTGTGCACATGCTGCTGTTTTTCCGTGTCCATGCAGATGATCTTCTAATGATCATAAAAGCAGGGCCAATTTCAGATATGAGAATGAATTTTACTCTTTTCTGACACCAAAGCTATAAAAACTCACAACTCCACAACTTCCAAAACTTTTGATAAAATTAAAGCTCTCATTTTAAAAGCATGACTCCCTTCAGGGTACTGATTTATTAAGGCGCTAAACTGTAGGTGGTCCACTCTCTCGTTTGCATGGTTAAAGCTAAAGCAATAAATCTTGTATATTATGAGAGATTTCAAAGATAAGACTTTATTCCTTAAAGTAGCAGTTAATTACAATCATCAGACAAAAAGTGGCGATGGACGTGAATCATTTCCTTGTGAAATGGGCTTCAGATTGCTCTCCCCTTCCTCGGTAATTGCACCGTTACCCTCTACCTCTGCTCATTGTGCAGGACCATAAGGTACTTATTGTAACTTGCTGCGCTCATGCATTTACATCATCACTTGACTGCTATTCAAATCCCACCGCTTTATGCGTCCCGCAGCACCTCCTCCCCCTCCTCCTCCTCATCATCCGAGAAGAACAGACATTCGTGGCATCCCTCGTGATTTTGTTGCCTACCTGAGATCAAGAGCTCGACTGTTCAATTATCAGGCGAAACCTACGTCATGCTGGCTGTTTTACAGAGCCGCAAATTAAACTGCAGCCGAGTTGATCCTGTGCTGTTTGGAGGTGGCGATGTGACCCTGTGGTGTCACACACAACACACACACAACACACACACACACACACACACACAGCATACAGTCTTATGAATGGCGTGTGGGTGGGAGATCCTGTTTACTTGTTGTTGTTGTACATCACCCACACGTCGACGCTCCAGTGAGAGAGAAGCCCAGCTCGACACTCATGGAATCACAATTGGGAGACCTGCGCTCTGATTGCGTGACCTGACGATGCAGCCAATAATGGCTGTGCATTTTTTTTTCCGCTCCACGCTGCACATTCTAAATATAAAGGGTGGGAGAATAAAGCTTTTAGCGGGAGAGTGCACTCCAATCAAGTGTCTGTTTCCGTGGGTGAACCGCGCTTAGTAACACGCTGAAAATGCATTCTGGGGGTGAGGGGTGTGTCACCGGTGCCGGGGTTATGGAGGCCGAGAGGCACACCGCGTTCAGCGCGCAGTACACCGCTCCCAGAGCTGTTTGTTGTGTAACAGCATGTGGTTCACACACACACACACACACACACACACACACACACACACACACACACACACACACACACACACACACACACACACACACACACACACACACACACACACACACACACACACACACAGTAGATCGGCCAGTCATGGGGGAAATTCTGCTGTCACGGATCACGCACAGCGGATCAACAATTCTTGCTTGACATCTAGACTGGGGGAAAAAAAATGCACTCGGTCCAGGAAAGGGCAGCCACTCTTTGACTGAACTTCCAGAAAGTTTCGCACACCGAGAAAGTAACTGAGAGGAAGAAAAAATGAGTCAGAGAGAGAAAAAAAATATTTATAAAGTACAGTCCAATAAGTTTAGTGCGCGTAAGGACAATACTTGAGCGCTGGTGGGAGACTGTAAGCATTATGGTGTGGGTCCAAATCAATTATAGTACAGTACCTTCCCATTAGATACTCTGAAATGAGAGCCTTGTTGAGTTACTGGCGTGATTCGGTCTTGTGTTTCTCTTTTTTCTCCACTCTGTGTGCTTCTTCTTTTATGAGAACCACCTAAATGTTTTATTTTTTTTTTTTGGAATAGAAAAAGTGAATGTCTGGGGAATGTGGGGGAAAAGTGGCCCGAAAAGTGTTTAGACTTACACTGAAGTTTAAAGATTGAATTAGATCCAGCAGAATCAATACAATACTGGCCATATGAGCTTTGTGATGCCGAAGACCAAAGCAAACTGAATTACTAGAAAACTAACAAACTTGTGATTTGTGTGTTGTTCAGATTGTATATTTAAAACCACTCTAAACTACAACGAGGCCAAATCATTCGGTATTAAAATGCTAAAAAAGAAATACTGTATAAGGGTGGGAGATTCGCACTTGTATTTGAGACGGAAAGAGTTGTCAGTATTCATAAAAAGTGCGCTGGCGCCACCTGTTGGCATCTGTAAATTTAGGTAGTTTCCGCTGCATTCGCCAGAGAGCGCTATCTCAACACAAATACCAGTCAAGACTTCATTACGCAGGTATGTACTGTATGTATGTATGTATGTATGTATGTATGTATGTATGTATGTATGTATGTATGTATGTATGTATGTATGTATGTATGTATGAAGGTTGTTGTTTCAATTAATTCAGGCTGCACACAGTGTTCTCCATTGTATCAATCAATCAATCAATCAATCAATCAATCAATCAATCAATCAATCAACCAATCAATCAACCAATCAACCAACCAATCAATCAATCAATCAATCAATCAATCAATCAATCAATCAATCAATCAATCAATCAATCAATCAATCAATCAATCAAGCACACACATGCACACACAGAGTAATTGATATTAATACTAATACTAATGTCACAAAAGTAATGGTACTAAATTAATCTTATTGTGATCAATGCCAATATAAAAAAGTTGCACTGAAAAATCACTGTTTTAATTAATAAAACATTCACAATTCAAAACTCTGTAAACCATATTTATTCATTAATTATTTTGGCATAATATGTGCTTTGGAAATGTAACAAAACTTGTGTGCACAGCTCCAGACGACTGCAGAAGTTGCATTCATCCAGTGGATCAGTGAATAACATTTCAAACTATCAACACTGGGAGCAAGCGCTGTACTGATTCTTTTGCTGAAATTCAGCTTCAACTTGTCAACAAAGCCTTCGTTTACCCAGACAGAGATTTTCATCTTTATCTGTAGAAAATGACCAGATGAGAGGTCATGGCTTATGAGCCAATATTGATGGGAATCTTCATTCAGCCTAGTTTCTTTCTACCAACTATGGTGTCCTAAAGTGGAAATGAAGCAAAACAATGAAATATTTCTGGGTTTTACTTGAACTAATCTCTCAATCAAGACATAGAAAGCTCCAGAGGGCACTTCTCTGCCCCTCAGTCTGGAAAACTGCAGCTAATCGAATGAAGACGTTCAGAGGTCAATAAGGTCAATCTGACTGTGTTTTATTTTACAGGGTAGAGGTCGACATTTTCGAAGTTTGGGGTTATAAATGTGATACAGGTGACTTAAAATGATGAAATAACTTTCAGTAGAAAACCAAAAGTGTCGCGGTATTCAAATATTTCAATGGTTATTGGCCAAAACTGTAAATGTGGTGACGACTTGTCTCTCTGTGTTTGCCCTGTGATGAACCGGGGAGTTGGATTATTTAACTGTATAGACATGGATGGATCCCCATAGCGATGGACAGGAACATCTTATAAGGTGAAATGCATTAGAAAGTGTGGCATTCAACCAGAAACAATACTTCTTTTTATGAATGATAACATGCACAGCATCATAATTTGGGGGCTGGAGAAGGTGCAGTGGGGTCCGAACTCTGTGAGGGAAGAGGCTCCTCAGTTCGAAAACCCCTGCAAAAACAAAAGTGTCACAGTCACTCAGTGATACTGTTGGTATTTCTAAAGCTCCTGATTTAAAATAGCCATTAAACAGCTTTCTACTCTTCTCCTTCACTGAATTCCACTGTCAAATGCCCAAAGTAGTTCTTGTAACCTGTGTGAGTGAAAGTGAAACGTATAATAGTATTGTCTGAGGTTAAAAGGACTTCCTGTTCCCCTTTCACAAGAAGATCATCCTCTAAAATACAAAAAATACATGGTATGAAAGACTGGTGTGATTATTGAAGAGGAATTAAGTAGTGGTACAGCATTCACATCAAACAGAGGATTTTATAGTCTTTCCCGCATGTTTATTTTTTTATTTCTGTGAAAAAGAAATACAACAGGAACAAGCCCAAAACTTGAGAGGTATAAAGTGCAGTCACAAAAATGAACATTTGTAATACTTTCATAACAAACGTTAAAATAATAAATACAAAATAAAAATACTATTTACATTGTGAAAACAAACTCCTTCTGACCGAACTAAACAATCAGACATCAGCTTGTGTCATAGTCTATTTGATGGACTGAGAGATGAGATTCATGTGTTATTGCTATGACTAGTTAACACAGTGTTGTCGGAAGACTTGCCACATCATTTATATGTGTGGAGGAGTGACTTTTGTAATAAAGTAGGGCAGCTCTTACAAATGATCAGGCACATAAGTCAAAACCAGACCAGCAGACACAACTGCCTTCGAGTACAAAACAGCAGGGGAAGAAAAACAACCTGGTAGCTGCTCCAACTTGCTGGCTCAGAATCACAGTTCATAATGTGGTTATTAAAGTGGGGCTTTGCTGCCAACTGCTGTTTGTCGAAGCAAGAACTCATTTGTCAGCAGGAATCCAGCCATGTGATGCCAGCAACACAAGTGGCTTTTCTCTGGCTGTGCTGACCGTACGTGTCATAGATGTGCTAGTTTAAACAGCATAAACCAAACATTGATGCATACGTCTTGAGTCCTGAGAATGCTCGAAGCCCAGAGAAATGCCATCAGGCTGAAGAGTAAAGTCCCACAAATGTCCTCACTGCATCTGGATCTTCACCCTTGACAGAGGACGTCCGTCTCAAACTGCAGCAGCTGTCCCATGAAGGCCAGATTGGGGGAGATGACGTGGCGTCGCTGCTTGACAAAGTCGAAGGCCTCCTCCAGCCGAACGCGCTGCGTGTGCATGAGGTAGGCCAGACAGATGGTGGCTGAGCGGGAGATACCTGCCTGACAATGCACCAGCACACGGCCACCGCTCTGCTTCACTGAGTCTGCAGGGAGGATGGAAAGGGGAAGAGAGGTTAGCATGTTTTGCTCCACTTCACATCAGTGATTAACAACCGACATACATGAGGTGAACAAGAAGAAAAGGAAATGTTCTCTAAAGTTAATGTGTTCACGGAAAATAGCTCTTACAAATCCAACAACATATTACAAAGCGGTGTGGTCACAACAAGCCAAAGCAACAACTCGAAATGTTGAATCATTTCTCATATGCAGCTTTTGCAGTATAATCCAGTTGTTGTGCAACTCAGTGATTACTTCACAAATCTAGGAATGAGCTGCTTATAAATTTTCATGTCTCATTAGCAAACACAAAAAGTTGGCTTGAGATGAAGCTAATTTGCTTTGAGTTTAGACAGCAGTCGGAACTAGAAATTTGGACAGCAGGAAAATGGCAGTACTGTACACAGGATGGAGAGACTCACTTATGAAGGCTATGGCTGTAGAAAAGCAAGCCTTGATGTCAGCAGCCAGAGTATCCTCCACAGTGAGTCGAAGATACTGAAGCTCCCCTTCATAGAAGTTTGGACAGGTGGAGGACACGTTGAGCACGGCTGTGATGCCTGCTGCTGCCAGGGCCTCTCTGCGGGATGAGTGAAGGGAACTCCCCAAAAACAGGAAGGGCAAGAGCTCCACTGGGCCGTCCTGCAATTTACACCCAAGAACAGCCACTTTACATTTTGTTTTTATTTATTTATTCATTTTACTGTATCATGACAATTTATCTGAAGTCGTGTTTGATTTGTATTTAAAGTGACCTCTCACCTGATCATAGGCGGGTGTCCTGCGGCCAGTCACTGCTGGCTCTGGGTCCACAGGAGAGAGGTGATTGCTGGCAGAACTGTAACAAAGCTCTGGATAGGCCTCGGAAAATCCCTCAAATCCACCTAAATGGAGGTCACAGAGTATAAGCTGTAAGCTTTCACGACATTCCTGCTCAGAAATATGTGTGAAAGAATTAGAACGATAGGATTTAAACTTGATTTTTATTTATTCATATATTTCTTTCCCTTTAAAAAAATTTTTTAAATCCCTGCTGCACAGTTTATGTCAGTATTAACACATAAACACAATGTTCAAGCCCTTTCTTTAAAGTAGAAATAAACTTTTTTTTTTTTTTTTTACCTTGCAGAAAACAGATGTGTGTCTGAACTTCGTTCTGCAGGGACGTGAGCAGCATCTGGGCCACGCTCTCCGCCTTCAGCTCGTCCACGGAGCCGCTTCTTTCATCCACCACCACCACCGGGGAGAACTCGCCGCCCCGCAGCCGGGACAGGAACGCCTTGTCCGGGATGAGCCACTCCAGAGCCACCACGGAGCTCTTGGACCTGCGGCGCAGCATCGAGTTCCAGTTCACGTTGCGGGACTCGGAGATGTGCGCCAGGGAGAAGTTGAGAAAAGGTCTGCAGTCCAGCACCACACACCCGGCGGAGGTGTACTGATCCCTGGGGGTCCGGAGGATGTGGACCAGCTCGCTGCCTGCGATCTCTAAAGGCTCACTGATGGAGGTCATGACTACAAATGGAGTAAAGTTGATTTCAAAGTAAAAAGAATAAAATAAGTCCACATAAATTATCTATAAAACAACAGTTGTTGCAAACTTAAATACTCTGTTTGATAAAGTAGATTGTAAATACATGTAAAAAAATTAAAACACACAATAATTTATTGCAAACGAATCGACGGAGTTGTTGCTGACTAGTCCAGTGGATTGAGTTTGATAGTTTCTCTTGTTCATTGATAACAGTGGAGAAAGGGGCGGGGTCGGCCGGCCACTCCTTGTTTTTCTACAGAAGACATACGTCACAGTCGGAAAAGACCAAATTAGGCCAACCCGGCACTCCTAATATGGAGCGTCATGTTCCACCTGATTTTCCGACCACGCACATGGTAGTTTGGGGTTATCCCGTGTTTTTATGTTGAATGACGTGATGTTCTGAGGCAAAACCCTGATCCGACGGTCCGCTCCTAAAGCTCCCAAAGCTTAAGACTGACCTGTTCTGATTTATGCCCCAGACAGAAGTTGTCTACTGATATAAAAAAAAAAAAAATACTTTTTTTGTTGATGCACGTTCTTTGGAAAAAAGTGTCATGTTGGTATTAACAGGCTTTGTTTGGTGAAAACCTACAATGTGTCTGTTTCCCCTTTTCAAATATAGCAGAGTGTAATATTGTAGAAAACAATTATCTGACTGACAGCAATCTATAAATCTGAGATTAAACACATACTGTTTATATCATCTCTATACATTCCACAAAGATTCAGGCCAGTTTGATCACATACATGTTTCTTTAACAAGATAAGGATGAAGAAAATAAGACTGCTCAACATTTTATACAATTTAAAAATTGGCTGAGTTGATTTGTAATTTTGTGAATAATCAACACATTTCAGAGTCCCTCAACCCTATAGAAGATTTTAAAACTTCATATAAATTAATAGTTCTGTTTAAAGATAAATTTTTTCAATCGTTAAGTAATTTTCTCAAACCGTATCCTCATTGGAGATTATTTCCAGGCGTGGAGGCGTGGAGTTATGTGTGCACAAACATATCTTAATGTCTATTGATTGCTGACATCAAGAACAAGACTAATAAATTCTGGAATATTTTCAGATTTATGAAATACTTTTATCAATTCAGAATTTCAATTAACAAAAAAAAAGGCACACTTCAGGAAAATCCGCCGATCCATCTTCCATACTGCTTCATCCATTGTTCTTCCAGAGGGCCTGGAGCTCATCCTAGTTTACTATGTAGGGTAAAGACAGGTTACACCTTGGACATGGATCACCAATCTATCACAATGAGAGGAATTATTTATGGTAAATGTTAAAGATCCCCAAATTCGAGTAACTTGTGGGAGAACAATGATTTGGAGACAACTATTTTAAGATGTAATTTGTTGTATTTGCGCGCATTTTCCTGTAACCTGCATTCAGCTCACTCTGGCTGCCCACAAACATCTCACCCTCAAACCTCTGGCTCCTCTTTCCTCAAGTTACCACTTCCCTTTCCGTCCCAGCTGCCTACTGCTTCTCCAGCAGCACAACCACTTTGTCATTCCCACTCCCCGCTGATGCTGCACTTTCAATCCACAATAGTTTGCACACACACAAACATGAAGACAAGCCAGCTTTACTACAAACTTCATCATGGCTGTCAATCGAGTTGCTGAGCATGCATTCACAGTATCCTCAACCTGGTTCAAACACGTGGTATAAACCCATTGTGACCAGTTGAGGTCTATTGTTCTTTGGAGGCTGTGACATGATGTTTCTGTAAAAGGTTGTCTTGAATCATGTTTTCTTTCTTTTCTTTTTTTAGCCTTCACCCCCATGTCAGCCAGCCAAGGCAGGAAGCAGCATCACACTTACATCCTGTCATCATCCATGCAGACCTCAGCCTCCACACACGCCCCCTCACACTGTATCATTGTAGTCTTTGACAAGTTTGCCATAGCTCACAGCCCAAATGATCTACCCTGTGATTCAAAAAGGTCAGAAGTAACCCTGAAAAAAACCCAGTATATGATTTCGCAAGCAGCTTCCTGGTTATGGTTACTCATACAATATTGAAAGTCTCCTATTTGAATATTGACAATTTATTTAGATAATCATCCCTTTTGATTGAATTAATGTGTCTAACATGCTCCTGAAAGTATTACCACTTTTGTTTTTAAGGTTTAAATGGTTTTACCACAGCAAATGAAAGCCAGCAGCGCCAAGCAGATACACAACGCTTGGCAGACTAGTGAACTTGATGATGAAAGGTGATTAAAAAAAACATGACAGAACCTGTGTCAGCAGCCGTGACTATTTTTGAATCACAAGCCCCTATAATGTCATCAGGATGTATAGAGCCAGCATGTCTGGCAATCATGTTGTAAGACCACTGAGTTCACGATGACAGGAACATTACTAATGATGTAAACATTTGTTTTTACCCAGGCTTTCTGAATGGAAATACTAAAGTAACTAAACATTGCGGGAATCTCTGGTGAAAACATCTGCGCTTGGTTTTACTCCCCTCCCTCTCTACAGCAGGATTATCCAGGATTAATTGGATGGCTGGAGCTATTAATCTCTGAAAGACACTGTAATCCCAGAGATTTAACCCATTCCTGATTTTGCCCATGTGACCGTGGCATCACTTCATTCAGAGAATAATGTGCCTCTAAGGCTGACTGATGTGCTCTGCGCTGTTGGTACGAACGTTAAGGAACATTTTTACAAGTGACAATTTAATCTGTTTTTAATACATAATATACATTATAGATGTTTTTTTTATTGTGATGGATAAACAATATGACAAAAACAATCTTTGCTGTTTTACTTTATTGAGGTTGATTGCTGGGGATTTTTTCTTGACCACGAGGAGATCTTTAAACGATTGAAGTGAGAGAAATGTCCCAGTGTCTTGACCGTGCAGAATATCACACCATGCGTTTTTCTTCTTCTGTCCCTTTTTTTCTCCTCACTATGAGAATATATTTCCTTCTGTAAAAAAGACCAAGCATAAAGGAATTTAAATTTCTAAAGTTCAAACATAAACACAGACAATGCCCTCTCAAACTTCAGCAAGCTTGGTAAAGTAAATTACATTTTTGCTTAAAATAACAATACAAAATTCACAATGGCAAAATATTCATTACTTGAAAAATTAAAAAAAAAGTAGCTGCTGTTATTAATTTGTCTACTGTGAATTACATTGTTTTAGTGAGCAAGTATAACACACAAAAAGATGGAAGCAACAGGGATAGGAGGTGTCTGGACTCCCGTTCAATATATAGTTTGTTGGGGCACAAAAAGTGTCTCTAGGAAAAGTACTAGTTTCATTGTACCCTCAACTTTGAAAAGGGACTTCTGAGACAAAGAACTACAATGCTGAATTATCGGCCATAAATTCTCGCTTTCTTCTAAATATCAAGATCACATCAACCCTCATACTTTGAGATGCTTCCTTTGTATGAAGACATTGTGGCGCAGAAAGTCAGTGTATGTCAACGCCTCTGACTCCCCTGTGCTACCACATTCACCTCCACCCTTCCTGTAAACCTCTCATCCTCCCACTTGTTGTCTCACCTCAGGACAACTGCAAGGCCCACGCTCGCTGTCACACTCAGAACGATAACCATGGCGACGAGTGACAACAGCAGCTCCTCTGTGGGCTGTAAACGTGAGTAGTCTCTACGAGGCACGGCAGGCAGAGTGACAAGGGGTTGGTGAGTCTGAGGAGGCAGTGGTGCAACTGGAAAAAAAGAACAATGGGAAAATAATAATTTATATTAATAGCAATTTCTGTTAATGTGAAATAAAATATGGAAACAGATAAACTGGATTTTTGAAAGTTTTTTGAAGGACTCTCAAAAAATCCCCACACTTTTGTTTGCTTAGATCTAGTAACTAAGTATGAAATAATTTTTCCTAAGTATTTCAGTGTATTTGTGAACTGTCAGTTTAAAGCATTTTATTAAGAGCAAATTGAAACCCCCCGCCCTGGATCTCCCCCACAGATGCAGCACGAACCAAAACGCATGCTCACATACACAATGTTAACCAAGACTCAATTCTGAAATACTTTCTGGTTACTTTTGAACATGAAGTAAACATTTTATTTTCTGTACTCCTTTACTTAACGGTGCCACATTTTACAATTCTTTTTGAATAATATTTGCTTTGCTTGCTCTGAAATAAAATACTTTGGTAGTTGTAAGTACATGAACTTATTCCAGTAATGTTTTAAATCCACTTTTAAGATTCTTGCAGGAGTTCTACTGAGGGCATGTTGCCTTGTGTCAGTGTTTTCTAAGAGAGACAGATATCATATCCTTACTTTTTGTATGTTTGTTCCAACCTCACTAAGTGAAACTAGAATGTGGTAACAGAACAGACGTTTTAAAACACAGACTTGAGATGACAAACTACAATTGTGAAGACATGTCTGAATACTGGACTCTACCACTGAGTAAGAAAGCCACTTGGTAGAAGATGGTTCCATTTCGGTCTTGTAGAGAGCACCTATATGTTCCTTGCTCGGTCACATGAAGTTGATTCAAGACCATAGATGACTCATCTGTCACTAATAAAGCTGCAAAGTCACTTTCATCTGGCTGTAATATAAAGTCACAAGGGAAGGTTTCATATCAGAGGGTGCTGACAGACAGTAAATATACATTTTCATGACAGTAGTGCACCTCTAAATATGGGTCATGCAAGGACGATACAATATGGTAGATAGTACGCTGCGATTTTTAGTGTTTGGCATTAGAGAGAGAGACCTGTTGAGTTCCCAGTGCTCCAGGTGACCAGGAGTAGTGGTACTCTGGTTTTCCCAACAGAAGAGGATGCCAGGGGCGAAAACAGTTCAACACTGCCTGGCCTCCCTCCTCAGCCTCTATTGGATATTCTGCAGGAAGGGAGGAGAAAGAGAGGCTGGAGAGAGATAGATCCTCCATCCGTGTGCCTCGGGATTACTTGAATAATCTTTCTTTATTAGCCATGCACATGGCAACAGCAGGGAGTTGCCCTAGGACACATTTACATGTTCCTGACAACATGGATCTGCACAGTAAAGAATGGTGAACTCCCACTGCATACATACTACTAAATCTCCTTCACTTTGATACACCCATACTCACACATGCGCACACGCACACACACGCACACGCACACGCACCCGCACACACACACACACACACACACACACACACACACACACACACACACACACACACACACACACACACACACACACACACACACACACACACACACACAAGGACACCATACCACCGCAGTCCTGCTGGCCTGTTGGAGAGGGACAGATGTAGATCTTGTAGCGGCAAGAGATGCAATCCATCACTCTCCTGTTTAGAAACCCTGACAACCGTACACACACACACACACACACATGAACATACACGTGTCTCGTAAACACTTACCATACGTATTAAACTGTTTGTACATCATGCTTGTACCAGGATTTGCAATGACACAGATGGAGGGATGAGACAATACACACTTACCACACTTGTTGGGGCACAATCCTGAGGGAGAGACAAATAAATGATCTGAAACTAATGCATTTCAAGCACTGAAATTGAAATGACTCCAACAAAGTGCCCTGCCTCATACTGTCTCAACGCTCGCTGTTTTTCATGTCAATTACCATCATGGATGAAGGCATCCAAGTGCTTCTCCAAGATACCTCTTCCTTTCTCCATGATTTGAATGGTGTCGTGTGTTATAGGTCCTTTTAAAAAAACAAAAAGGGGAGGAAATGTTACAGAAACTGCTTCTGAGTGTTTGTAAACATAGTCAGTGATAATACTGAAACTAAATACTGACCTGTTTATTTGCACAAATAAGATAATTTCATATGTTTTAAGGTATTTTTTTGACATTTGGAGTAAATCACAAAAGTCACAAAATATGTTGGGGTTTTTTCTCACCTGTGCGCATGGAGTTTAAGAAACGATCAAATTCACTCTCGTACTCAGTTTTGGCTCGGTACAATGTGGAGGGATCTGCCATTTTGATTGAACAAAAAAAAAAAAAAACATATTAATGAATTTTTAGTGATCAGACAATACAAAAAAGTGCTGTAAAGCACAACAATCCATTACAATTAAAAAGAAAAAGAAAAAAAGAATTATAAGTCACAAGATGTGTGCAAGTTCCTTGAACTCACCAATGACCCCCTTCCGTGCTTGACTGGTCTCTCTGTAGGTTACATAGGCATGGTCAGTGATCTTTTCCAGTTCGATCTGATCACTCAGGGTGGGAGCAGACAGGATGAAGTCCTCATGTAGGACCCTGATGGTGCGGTCACACTGCAAACAGGCCATTGCTGCTGGAATGCAGCAGAGCAGGGAGAGCAGCATCAACAGCATCTTCACTGTGAACTTCCTTGTCTGATATCCTTTGTTTCTCCAAATTCTAGCCCTGAAACAGAGTAATCAAATAAGATCATCACCATGAGAAGAATATATATATATATATATATATATATATGTATATATATATACATATATATATATATATTGATTCCCTTGGGGAAATACAATTGTTTTTTCATTTAAACCATTCTATCTGTAGTTAACCTTAACTATACATGCAAGGAGCAGTGGGCTGCACAGTGTGACACCAGTCCTGCTGCGCATCTGAGTTTCCTTTAGCAGAGTACCCCCAAAGAGCAGGACCTGTAGTGGGAGGCTGCAGAGGCTTTTTTCAATGTCAAGCCAGCGAGTAGACGTGAGATCCACATTGTGCTAGGTTTCAGTTGTGCTGTCCAGAAACAGTATTTGAGATTCGGAAGTTTAAGCCTGACAGATAGTTTAGATAATTGTAGTATTTTCAGTTCAACTCTGGGTCGTCTTCCTTGCTTTAGGCACGTTTTGATATGCTTTTTGTGTCCGTGCTCAACGCACACGAACGAAACAGCCTTGCCAATGAGGTGGGCACAAGAATGCACACAGTGGGTAATACTGTACACCTTAGCTGCTGAACAAGACAAGGAGAATTAAAAAAACCCAACATAGATAAATGTTGAAGATTAAAACAGCAACTAAGAGATTTAAATCTATATTTATTGTAGCTAATCTTACATTATTCATCAATTGATCCGTCAAACCTTAATGTTTATTATAATCTAATACAGGTAAAGCACATGAACAATGACAGTGGACCGTTTTGAAATGGAATAACGTCTGAATCCACGTGGTCAAAGAAGATAAGGGTGGAGAGCTTTGGCCCCACTGTGAGTAGCTTGTTGCTGTCACCCAGTGGCAGACAGCGGGTATATCACACAGTAATAACGTGACTGTGTTTACCCTCACTGTGGTCTCGTCTTTGACCGGTGTTTGGACGAGTTGTATAATCTGTGTGTGTTGCTCCTGTGCCACCTCATGTTGACACACCATGCAGGTGGATCATGTCCCACAAAATGACAAAAACACCCCCTGCACACCCTTTAAACTCGATTGCTGCTACAAACAAAACAAAATATAATACAGTAAAAGAATAAATTAACTAAAACAGAAAAATCTCGAACATTCACAATGTTCTTTTTACAATTAAAACTAATTCCAAAACTATTTGCTGTTGCACTTGTACCCATGGCAACAGCAGCACGTCGGCAAAAACAAAATTCATAAAAAGATGATTTGTAATACCATAAATGTTATTTAATATTAGTGTATGTACCTTATGTTTATTGCGTGAGCCTTGAATGTTGTTTTCCGGAAGGAGATAGTCTTAAAGCTTTCAGAAGTTCAGACATTTTTCATTAAGTGAGTTTTATATTCTTCTCTACTGTCCGACATTTCCCAGAATTCCACAGCACGGTGTTTGGTGTGAGTGACAGACACTTGGACCAATCACCTTCGAGATGGCTCGCTCTGAGGCGGGACTGCAAAACTTTCGACCTGTACGCGGCTGCGCAGTGGCAGACTGCGCTCATAGTTGAACAGTGACCCCGGGGAGGCAGATGCAGAGGTAAGATAACTCTGTTTTTTATGTACGCAACCTCGGCTGGTGTAGCTGGGTGGTAATGTAAACAACTTACAAATAAGTTGTTTGCATATGTGTGCGGTACAGCACAACAGTGTTGCTCTTGACAGTAAGAATGGCCGACCTGAAAGCCAGTTAGCGACAACTGGTACAGCTGGTTAAAGACAGTAATGTCCCAGCGCAGTGTCGACAGTCAGCTCTGTGATCGATCACACTGGGGAAGCTTGTTTTTATATGTCAGCTTTGCTCTGCTCAACAACAACAACCAAACATGTATTGGTGCGATCCCCTCTTAGTTGAAGTGTACGCATGACAGTTTGCTGGAAGTATGTAGGATTACCTGAAAACCCTGGACCGTGTTGTACTGTATGATTATTTATTTATAAGTGTCAAAACACAGCATTCATTTTTTTCTTTCAAGACCAAACTAATTAAAATAATCATTGCATGGAGGTACAATAAACAATCACTAAATGTGTCATAAACCACGTCATTCAGAAAAAACTTTGTTTAAGGAGTTAATACATTGTGCATGCAGAAAGTTTTCATTCACACTTCATTTTTACAGCAATGACTATCAGGGAATCCAAAATCAAGACATTATTAAATGGCTATTGTTTAAAAAAAACCAAACCTGTTAATGTGTTAATATTGATTCAATAATTGAGGATTACAATGTGGAAGCAGAAATCTGAAATGCTGTCTTGCCAGATATTGTGTAACAAGCAAATCCAACAAATCAAATATCACCATCTGGTATGAAAAGCAGAAATAAGTATAATTACAACTATTCATGTAATTATGTCAAAAAAAAAGAGGAGGTATGATGAGTAGGCTTGCACAAGGACGAACACATTTGTCTGTGTTATAATTGCTCCTGAACGTCACATTTGCAGCTTAAGCGCCAGAGATTGGATTTTGTCATCCTCGTCACAATAAATGTGAATTTAGAGCTGGAACGTAATGATACCTGTGGATATATTAAGGTGACTGGATTGTAGTCCATGTTAAACTGCAGGTTTGCAGCCATACAGTGGTTTGAGGGCTGCTGCACCTAAATATTATTTACTTTTTTCTAACCCTAAGAGATAAATGTAATTGAATCATGCTGACATGATGTCTCCAAGTTCTCTGATCATAGTCTGTTTTTTAAGGTTTCATCAGTTCTGTTGCCATCAGTGCCTGTGCGGCTACAGTGTTTGGCTACCTGCCATTTACCAGATTAAAGCTCCTGTGCTTTCTCTGCTTGACTCTGCTGAAGTGTGCTGCAGGACATGGTAAATATAGTAATAAGTATCTGCGTTGGATCTAGAACAAAATGAATGAGGAGCACGCAGATGCAGGTGTTGAGTAAGTACATTGGCATGCACTATTTGTGTACATGTGTTTTTAAATCATCATGGCATGCAGTGTAGAAAGCCTCACTGCTCTTTGTGTCTAAGTATAGTTTCCTGCAGCTGCATTATTTGTCGAGTTTATTTTAATTTTCAGCTTCACTGCCTGCCTTATGGAAAACAAAGAGCAACCCCGTCAAGTTTTGAGTTCCTTAAAAAGGGACAGTGAAAGTTAAATTAGGTTGACATCTTTATAACCCTCAAGAAAATAGCGAGAAAAGCATGTTAATTAAATCAGTCATGCAGTTTAATCAATTAACTGAAAGCTGTTTGTAGCTTTTGTCAAGTCATTAAAGTTGTATTGAAATTTCAAAAGGTAAACTCTTAGTCAGAATCAATCAGATGTGATATAGTACACCCCATAATCGGATCAAACGTCATTAACTAATCAAAAAGTAGCACAGCTATATTATAGCTAAATGATATTGAACTTAGCTCTTCTTCGAGGGTTGACGCGTTCAATGCCACTGTATCGGTGGGATGCATTCAGAGGCTATGTGTCTCCTGACATATTATTGGTTAAAGTTAATCTTTGAGTTTCATTCTACTCCTTTTTATCTCTCGCAGGTTTGGACAAAGCAGCCCTGCTAAGAAATGGAGGCCTTGCTCAACATTCACGAGTAGACATCAAGCTCTCTCAGTTTTTATTTAAATTTTAAAATTTTCTTTTTTACAATTACTTGCAACAAGATTTCTTCGGCCGTCCATTTCCAGCATTTGCCTTTCAAAGCCGCCTCTTCAGTCATCACAGTGCCAGACTTCAGGATGTATCAGATTGTTCCAGTGGCTCCTGGGGAGCAGCACATGTCAGGGGGAACTGGTGGGTCCCCACTTAAGAAGAAACTTGCTTATGAAGGTCGACCCATGGTCATGGCGGGTATGCTGGGCTGCGTGCTGGTCCTGGCTGCTGTGGTTGCCTGGTGCTACTACTCAGTGTCTCTCCAGAAAGCACAGCTACTGAAGACCGAGCTGCTGGACCTCAACAAGGATGGTTTCATCATTCGTAACCAGGGAGGAGCCGTCATCTTCTCTATGACCTTCAGGTTGTGAACCACACACACACGCAAGCACACACACACACACGCACACACATACCTTTTTTGATTCTGTTATAGCTCCATAACCACCATTTGACACACAATACAGATTGTTTTTAAGATGCTATTATGAAGCTCTGTACACTGTTATCCAAATCAAGATGCTCTTGTAAAAAACATATGTCTAAAATGAACAACGAGTTTTTTTTTTTCCACCACAGTTGTTCCTGTTTCCCTTTTTGTTTTCCACTGAGCTCTGCTAAAAGGTTGCATTCTTGCAATGTGTGCATGAATATCCAGGCGAGACGGACACGTTATTACACCCTGAAGGAAGATGAACCTAGTAATGTGCTTTATTAGAAGAATTCATATCAACAGATAAAACACCTGCAGAGTAAATAAATGAAGTATCTAATGTGGTATTTGTTGTGATTGCTTTTATTTCTGGTAGAATCCTTTTGGAGAGCTGGATATGTTATCAGCGTGATTGAATTTTGAGTCTAGCTCAACCAGCCTGTATTTCCCTCTCTCTTTCCAAACGTCATCCCAGGTCTGGCACTCTTGATCTGGACTCTTGCACAAAGGAGGGAAGTATTCTGAGTTGTACGCAGTCAGATTCGGGCAAGCTCAACTTCTTCATCCAGACGGTGCGACCAAAGGACACAGTGATGTGTTACCGAGTTCGCTGGGAAGAGCTGCAAAACAAGCACACAGTAGAACATGCCATGGCCTATAACGACTCTCATTGGTACGGAGGGGCTGAGATGGCGACACCACATTGGCCCGTCATGATCCAAGGGGAAGAAGACCCACGGCCTTTCATCACTAGTGACGTCTACTCCAATCGTGATGCATTTGGGGGAATTCTAGAGCGATATTGGCTGTCGTCAAATGCCACTGCAATAAAGATTAATGACTCTGTGCCTTTTCATCTGGGCTGGTCGGAGAACAACAGGACACTGAGGTTCCAGGCCCGCTACCAGGACTCCCCCTTCAGACCACCAGAAGGGGAGCAGGCCTTTCCTGAGCTCAGCTACAGAGTCTGTGTGGGATCTGATGTTACCTCGATTCACAAGTACATGGCAAGTATTACACAAACCCTTTGGTTTGTGATTAGCCTCTAAAACCAAGAAGGTCGGGTTTAAAAGTCTAGGTCAGACCTTTTCTGTGTCAATTTCTTACCAACTCCAGTATCAACTCCAGTCAGCAGGCCTCGTTGTGATTAAATGGATATTGAACATGGATGAGCTAACAGATATTTGATCCGAGGTGGAATACACAACTTTTTGTTTTTATTTCCCAAAATGTCACTATACTGGTTTAAACTGCAAAAATCTTTACTGTGCATCTTTATTCATTAACAACATCCACTTTGAATCCACATTGGCATCACTGAGCTCTGTGTGCTTGTATCTTCCTCAGGTCCGTCGCTATTTTCCAAAGCCCATCAAAGTCCCGTCTCCCGAAGTGTTCAAACATCCAGTGTGGTCCACATGGGCCCTCCACAAGACTGCTGTCACTCAGGACAAGCTGCTGAGCTACGCCTCTGACATCGCCAAACACGGCTTCACATGCTCCCACCTGGAGCTGGACGACCGCTACACTGCAGATTACGGAGAATTCGACTTTGACCCGCAGAAATTTCCCAATGCCAGCGGGATGTTTGACAAACTCCGAGAGGACGGCTTTCATGTGACGCTGTGGACGCATCCTTTCATCAACTACGACTCCATTAACTTCGGTGTGGCCGTGGAGAAAGGGCTGTTTGTCCGGGAGCCGAGCGGCGAGCTGCCTGCTCTGGTTCGCTGGTGGAACGGTATCGGGGGGATCTTGGACTTCACCAACACAGACGCCCGCGATTGGTATTCCTCACATCTGCGCTTGCTTAAACATCGCTACGATGTCACCTCCTTCAAATTCGATGCTGGGGAGACGAGCTACCTCCCCCGTCAGTTTAGCACTCGGGTGCCGCTGTCCGACCCGTCCACTTTCACCCGCCGCTACACTGAGATGGCCATACCGTTCAGCGAACGTGCTGAGCTGCGAGTGGGATACCAGAGTCAGAACATCTCCTGCTTCTTCAGGATCATAGACAGAGACTCGGTGTGGGGCTACGAGCTTGGCCTCAAGTCCATCATCCCTACGGTGCTGACGATCAGTATCCTCGGCTACCAGTTTGTCCTGCCTGATATGATTGGAGGAAATGCTTACCCCAACCGCACTACAGGTATGTTGCAGCGTGTACCGACATGTATGTATCCACAGAGAGTCGAAGTGCACTCTTGTTATAAACACATTAATCTATGATACAGTTTATGAAGTACAATCTGACATTTATTGTTTTCTTTCAGGTGGGTTAGATGGTAAAAGTGGGCTGCCAGACCGAGAGCTGTACATCAGATGGTTGGAGTTGTCTGCTTTCATGCCTGCCATGCAGTTCTCTATCCCACCGTGGGCCTACGACGCAGAGGTGATCATTAAAACAGTGACTCTCTTTCATAGTTTTAGACTTCTCTTCGTTTCTTTGCCTGAATTCAGTGATCAATAGAAGCACAAGTAGAAAAGCTTCCATTATCTTGTTCATATCACCAGGGTGAGTGTTTAAAGTTAATTAATTAGCAGAACATGTAAAAGCACATTGAATAAATGTATATTGAAAAAGTAAAGCAGGTCTGCTACTAGTTTACACACATTGACTCACACCAAATACAAAATATTGGTAGATTTTTAGTCTTCCTGTATTTTGAAAAAACATGCTTGTGAATAACTGATCCAGATCCAATACATGGATCTATGTTTAGTTCATCTGAGAGTAAAAGCGACACTAAGTTTCTGCATCTCCACCTGAAACCCTTTTTTTTCTCGAAAAGCTTTAGCTATTAAACAATGCACATTATTGAAGCTAATATCAATGTTCCAATTTACTTTAACTTTTTTTTAAATTGGATTATAGTTTGATTTCTATGTCTGATTTTCTGATGAGAAACACACCAAAAATATGAAGACTGAATAAAATTTAAAAAAGATGAAAATATAGCAAGATCTCTAAAACGAGGTTCATGAAGTGCTCATAACATAAAGCGGTTACTGATTTTTTATTTTCCAACTCTGAATATGAAAACATAAATGAAAGGACATACATGAAATTCACAGTGCGTGGCTCTTTATCACCACCAGGTGGCACTAAAGTTTCACCTGCGTATCTTGGCCTTACAGGATATGAATGTTTAGGAGTCAGATTTCATTAAAAACTACATACTTGGAAATGTACAAATGTGTATAGAGATCACAGCATAATCATTTTCAGATTTATTTAACTGAAAGTTGGCCAATTAAGAAACATATGAGCTGCATCTCATTCGGTCATCTTTTCATTGCAATACTAACAAGGAGTTTTTTGGCGCTCGTCCACAGGTGGTACAGATTGCGCAGAAGTTCACAGAGCTGCATGAAACCCTAGTTGCCCCGAGGGTTCTTGAGCTCGCCGGTGAAGTTCTGGATACAGGAGACCCAATCATAAGGCCTCTCTGGTGGATCGCAAACGACGACGAGGCGGCTTATAAGATCGACTCCCAGTTCCTGATCGGGGATGACCTGATGGTTGCTCCAGTGCTGGAGCAAGGAAAGCAGGAGAGGGACATCTACCTACCTGCAGGTCGATGGCGAAGCTACAAGGGAGAACATTTTGACAAAGGCCCCATTTACCTCACTGACTACCCTGTGGACTTGGATGAGGTAGCGTTCTTTACATGGGTTCACTGAGGCCAAAGCAAATGAACACACACACACACACACACACACACACACACACACACACACACACACACACACACACACACACACACACACACACACACACACACCACGCACCACACACCACACACCACACACACGCTTGCATTGTCATGAGCACAGATGCCAGGTGATAGCAGATCATGTTTATAAAGGGAACTAACTTGTGGGAGACGTGCTTCCAAAGCAGAGTTTGATTAACGTCATGTCTCCTCTGAGCTGCTTTTTACGTGAACTTTTGCCGACAGATGATTTCCTTCCACACTCTGAATCAGAAAATACTACTGATACAATTTTTTTTCCATTGTTAAGCTAATCCTCATCCTCATGTGCCTTCCACAGCTAATTGTAAACCGATTTCAGATTGTATCATCACTGCAGTCTTCCACCTGCCTGCCCATCGAATATTTTAAATCTTGAGTCCCAGGGCAAGAGTAGTGTTGATCTTGTGGTCAGAGTTTGATGTGTTTATCTCTGTGTGAATCGTTTTATGGTGCCATAAATGGAATAAGTCGTGTCTTTCTTCTGGACAGACATGACCTGAGCACTGAGTCCGACACGTCGTGCGCACCTGTGCTCAAAGAGCCTTCCGAGCCTACCTGTGTTAAAGCTAACCTGCATTAACATTGCACTGACACGGACATGACACTCATGTCAGTCAACTGCTATTTATATTTATTAACTCTTAGTTTTTATTTGGGGATAATGTTTGAATGTGTGTAAATGTATGTAATTCTGGACTCAAACTTGGGGTACTCGTCCTAATCAGTAAACTGCAACTACTTCAGGTTTTTTTTTTTTTTTTTTTTAACCTTTAGTGCCATTATGTCATTTTAGTGCCCAAATCTGCCTCGTGCTTTTTTTCATCTGGATGAGTTTCATTCGCAGCTCAGGGTCCTTTCAAGAAGTAGTTTTGTGTTGGATTTTTTCACTTTTTTGATCCACCAAGATTTAGTACACTCCTGCCTTGTGAAACACCTAATAATGCTTAAGGTGCCATATGTTAATGTGCCGTCCATGTTCGCAGTGTGACTTTATTTTCCTTATTAGCTAAGCCAAGCAAGCTGAGCGTGGAGGACTAGTAGGTAGATGAAACACATCGGCACACTGCAAGAAACTTGTTTCCCTGCCACTTTCCGTTTTTAAGTTTTGGTGTTGCAAAACACTTTTAGAATTAGATTACATAACATGGCCTAAATGTATTTTTCTGCTACTTAATGATGCATAGAATATTACGAGGCAAACATGCTTTGAGCTTTAGTTTTTAGTCTGAAGGCAACAGGGTTCTCACAACTGTTGACCAGCAGTTCTATGGCTCCTTTGCTGTGTGCTGAACTGTGTACATTAGAGAACGAGTGGACCGCTGTGGTAGTACGCAGTTTTTGTAAAATGACAGTAAATGTACAGTATCAGTTTCAGTTACATGGAAATAAATAAATGAATGAATACATGCATACATAGTGCTTAAAGTTTTGGACGAAATCTTTTGATGTGCCTTTTTATTGCTGATTCTTGATGAAGCTAAAGGATTTAACCTCACAGCATTGGCTTCACGCCAGGAGAAGACAGTCCATGTTTTCACTTTTTCAGCCGTAGAATCTGGACCTTGATCAGGAAGCACAGTGAGACTTCATCTTTCCCTACAGGTCCAAAGACAATTGGATAACTACTTATCTCACTCAGTAGATTGGAAGCAAAGCATCAGAGTTGATTTATGACTGCAGATTATAGTAGTCGGCTGAAACTACATTTATTCCCATTTCACAACTGTTGCATAGCTTGTAGCTCACTGAGTTGACACTGATGCCTTACTAGTGTCTAAACTCCAACAGCCACTTGGTCGCTCTCTCAAATGCACACAGTGAAGAAACACATTCTTTTTCGGTACAACAGGAGATGCCACAACTGAAATATATTTTTCTCTGCTTTTATATAGTGATTATGAGCATGAAAGTAAAACTCACGACTGGTTAATTGTTTTTTTTGTTTTTTTTGTAATACTTAATTGCAATGCTTTTAAATGATTGTACTGTTTTGAGTTGGGTTAAAGGATCTTGCTTGAAACGGGCCATGTCTGTGCATGCGGCCATTTGAAGTAATATGTTCTCATTTTATGCAGAAGGACTTTTATTGATAAACTATACATGAGCTTTTTTGAAAAAAGTTTATCGATAAATGCACAATTTCTTGGAATAACATTATAACATACTGTGAATGACAAACTACTACTACTATGCTGATATTTTGAAATGTGATTGCAGTCCTTACCTGAGATAATATAAATAAACATAATTATGAGGGATTTTCCTGTTAGAAATGGTAAAAGCTCCATTGTTGGAAAATATGTGAAATTTATTCAAAATAATAAAACTTTGAGAGGAAACTGCCAAAGAGAGCATCTTCTTTCAACAAATGTTGGATCTGTTGTGTGACATTTAGAACTCTATAAATGTCTTGCCATAAATCTACCTGGATTTTTTGTTTTTTTTACTTCTTTTGCTATTATGCTCCTCCGAACAAGCTGGATGACTTGGGCTCTCATCTGATCAGAACAAATGAAAACTGCTCAACTTTTACAAATTTAATCATATCTTTTAAGTTGGCAACATTGAGAGACTGCATCCTTACAAAACAAATGTTTTCTAAATCCCCGAATGTGCGCTGGCCTATAAATGCTTTGCTCTTCTGCTGTTAGAGTCACAAGTATATTTAAAGCTGTGCGCAGCCTTGATCTGGACCTGAAGTATAAACAAATTATACAGTCCTCAAAAATGACAACTTAGACACAAATGCATCCTATGAATGATTCAGGGGACCATTGCAGTACCTGACTGTGCATTACAAATAAATATTATGTCAGACAAACAAAATACAGCACTGTATTGTACACAGTACATTATGCAAATATTTCCACCACATCTGCATCAATTCTTTCCGCCTGGTCAGGCCACAGGATGTCATCAGCATAACAAGCTCTGTTTTCTCTGGCCAGGCAACGTGGAAAGAAAGACCTAGTGTGTCTGATCCAGCCCTGACATGCTTCAACAGAAACATCATCACATGACTAGACCATGATTGCAAGAGATTTTTCCCAATATATGGCTGCCGCTCATATACCTTCCACCTCCATGTAGAGAAGAATTCCTCTATAGGATTCAGAAAAGGAGAATATGGCGGCAGAAAATCAGATCCCACTGTGTATCTGCTCTGGCTGGGTGTCACCCTTTGTCCTGCTTCTTTCGTTGTCATTCCATGAATCAGCACATTATCTATGACAGTGGCACGAATTTCTTCTGGAATTGTATTTCTTTGCCTTGGTCGTTGTCTGGGTCGTGGTCCAGGACCAGGTGCACTCACCGGGTTGGGTTCTGGACAAGGTGCATGGGAAGGTCCAGGTTCTGGTTCTGACTGTGGTCTAGGTTGTCCACATCCATGTCCACGTCCACGTCCTCTTCTTCCACCATGACCTCTTACTCCTCTGACATCCATTCTGACCAGCTAATGCAGTTTCCCCGTCGGTTTGATAGTGTGCAGTTCATTGTAACTGTTGAACTATTAAGAAGTGATCTTTTAAAAGCAATTACACTGACTATATTGTAGCAACTGCCAGCCTGCTGTTGTGTTTCAGGCAGTACCACTGATACAATACAGAATTATAACTTTATCCCATTTATATACAGTTTGTAAAATAACTGACCAAATGAAGCAAATACATCATTTTGGTCTCTTACCCGAGGACACAGTCAGAAAAAGGACCAGAGCTCTGTAAAGATTCATTTTGGTGACTGGTGAGATATAAAACAAATCGCTGACTTAGTAAGAGAGAAACTGCTGCTGTAACGGTCTGTGATAAAATGAGTTTTATCACCGCATAATACACCCTCACTATAAATGACGAGATCTGGGCCATAACGATTTTCAGGCACACAATATTTGTCATGTGGTCATTTTATGGCAGGTGTTTATGTAATTACTCTACAAGTTTGAAAAAAAAAAAAAAACCATGTACATAGTTTTGTGTCTTTTTCCAAATAATACACTAAAATACTTTCCTTTGAGTCATTCACATATTTAAAAAAAAAAAAGAAGGTATTACAGGGATTGCAGGATCTTTATTGTGGTACCATCTTGTGTGTATGAGAAAACTTTTGTCCTGGTTTTGAATGCTTTATGAAAAAGTCATCCATCCATCCATCCATCCATCCATCCATCCATCCATCCATCCATCCATCCATCCATCCATCCATCCAAGCAGTCACACATACTCAATGTTTTCTGGGCAACGTTGAGTCACAAATGCATTTCTTTGGCCTGTGAGAGGAAACTGGAATACCAAACACACAGAAAAGCCCCTTATCCCCAAGCAATCAAGTGAAGAGTACACATTCACAACTTGATACTGAAACAGTAAAAGTTTATTTATTTTTTCATTTATTTGTTTATTCATCAAATAATCTAAAGATGTAATTAACCCCAGAGACAGGAAAAGAACACTGCCCACCTACCGTTGAAAAAAACACATTATATTACCTCCTAAAATCTAATTTGTGGAACCCTCCAAAATGAGCACACTACAAACACCCAACATTGAGGTTGGATCTCCACTCCGGGTCATCCCAGAGCTTCAGAGGAAGAGTGAGATGATGACTGAAGAGGCCAGCAGCAGGATGATGCTGGGACCAGCTGTTCCAGCACTGTTGCACAGGTCCCCCTCACAGCATAAGATGCCGCCAACACATGCTATGCTGGATTGGCATCCTTTTGTGGCCAAGTTGATCCCTGCGAAACACAGTTTCTTGTGAACTTTGCAATAGTTGGCAATTAAAAACAGGAGGTTAGATTTTGATGCTTGTTTTTTAATTTAGCACAAAAGTCTCAGAACAAACAACTAACCGTCAATTGCGAAAGAAAAGCAACGGTTATAGATGATGGAACAGGACACTGTGTCTGTGCAGTATTCAGGGTCGGAGGCCACACAGCTGTAGCACCTCAGTCCACACGCTATAGAAAACACACAGGACACAGCACATCAAGAAGAGCCACCAACTCCCCACTGCTGATATTTAACAGACTTTATGACAAACAGTGGAAGTTGTTTTTCTGTTGCTCTATAGATAAACTGATGACTTGGCTTTGAGATATTTCACATCCCGAACAAAAATCCTCTGAGAACATAATGACACAATACATCAGCTAACTAGAGAGAGAGAGAGAGAGAGAGAGAGAGAGAGCGAGAGAGAGAGAGAGAGAGAGAGATTTCAAGTTAATACTTTGCGTCAGATAGTATATTATCTATTATATTATTTTTGGATCTTATAAGGTGCCGTTTTCTTAGTCCCACTAACAGTACAAGACTGGCTGGGCAGGGCTCAAGCCCAGAAATATACTTTCACATATACTTTTTTTTTTTTCCTTCTTTCTAATTGATACTTTTACATTAACCAGAGTTTACCAACAGCCAGACTTCACCAATAAAACCCAAAGATATATTAAGATAATAAAGATATATTGTCTTACCCATAGACAGCGTCAATAACATGCACAGAGCCCCACAAAGATTCATCTTGAGTTCAAATTGTCAGACAGCCTTGAAGGAGAAAAAGCTGGAACTAAGTCCAGGGGATTTATTTTGTTCCCGGTGTGCTTTCACAATTTGCATTTTGCAGACAAAGCTTCTCACTGGTGACCCAAATAGCACTTCCCTTAAAAGAATCCACTGAGTGTACATCGCTTTGCTGTTTCTGCACTTAATGATAAATCTGGGTTACATACTATGCAGTGTACTTCTTTAAACAAAGTGCAGTGTCCATTCAGAACTACACAAGATACATGTTCAAATCTTCTCTACTGCTTAATCACAGGGAGCTGGAGCCAAACCCAGTTTACGATAGGTGAGGGCAGGATACACCCTGGTCAGTCCATCACAGGGCACACAAAGTGAGACAGACAACTACAAACACTCACATTCACTCCTTGTGGTGGACCAGCAACAGGAGTTTGATAAATCAGGAAGATGAGATTTCAAATTGATTATTTTTTAACCAAAATACGTGTATTTAAATGCAAGACAAAAAACTATTTTACAAGAATGTTTGAGCACTTTTTGTGACATTAAACTTTGAAAGAGCCGAAAGGAAATCCTCCTGCCGTCATGACGTCGGTGCGTCATTTCCGCGCATGCGTGATTGCAGCACATGCGCCGCTATGTTTTGAACCGGGCTGCCGCTGAAATGCACCTCACTTGCACGGATATCTCACCTTTTATAAAATGATGGGTTCATTGTAAAAGCAGGTGAAAAGATGCCAAAGTCAGCGAAGAAGTCGAGCACCACCCAGACCTCCATCAGCAGGTACTTCGGAGCGCGGAGCGGCAGCAGCAGCACTCCCTGTGGGATTAATCCAAATCCTGCTGCTCACCACCTTCCAGGAGGAAAGGTGAGGTGTGCTTCAACGTTCCCAACTCACTTGTCAGACGTCCTTCACGTGAACTACTGAACCCGAACTGTTTTTGTCCTGCAGCAGAAGCTCTCCTCTGATCACGGTGGCTTTGGGCTGCCAACAAAACGAGCCAAACTCTGTGTGAAAGAGCAGCAGGTGGAGGATCTGCAGTCTGAGTCTGCATCCTGTCAGAGTGCTAAAGGCAAGTGCGCATGCTCCTGGAAGAGCAGATTCCTGCACATGTCCCCCAACCCTCATCCATCTGCAACATTTTTCACATGTGGGATAAACTGGGCATCCTGATCATGAAATATTTAGTTTCTTTTTAATCTTGTGCCACACTGTTTCTCTTCTCAGAGTCAAATGTGAGAGCAAGCCAAAAGGCAGGCTGTCTCTCCTCCTCCACCTTGCAGAAGCTGAAAGGCTTTACCTGCACTGCTGACCCTGGTGTCAGACACACTGAGATCCAGAAACAAATAAATGATTCCCCCAGTGAAATCTGTGGCCATGGAGGTAGAGACCCGAGTCCTTGTGGCACTCAAGATCGACGTAAAACCACAAACCGACTGCAACAGGCTGAGCAGGAACATGATGATGATAAGGAGGATTTCACCAAGACGGATGTTTCACCAAAACAGGTACGCAATTAAAAGTTGGTTTCATCTCACCTCACAACAGTGTTACTGGAGTGTTTCCACAGCCGCAAACACACCATAACACAAAGTATTCACCTCAAATGTTTGCATCCATCAGTCTCCCAAGTGTTTATGAGGAAGACGCCATGGGAGCAGGCGCTCATCTTTATTTTCGAAGAAAAATCAACCATTGTTTTATTTGCTAGGTTTTGTGGCATGTTATGAACAGCTTTTGAATTTATTTTATGCTTAGTAGCATTGTGGTAGATGAGTTTGCCGTCAGTGTTCACTCTCTTCAAAATCTGTTTTCCAAGACTTTAACCATGTTATTATATAGACTACAGTATAGCTACTCTGATTTATCAGCAAAGCTGGTTTAAATGATGATTCAATCCGTAGATTTTACTATCACCATGGTGTTCTGCTTTGCATTTGACTCGAGTTTAAGACAAGCGTAGATTTTGTATTTGCTCTTGACTTTGACTGTAATTTGCATTTCCTGCTTATTGGCAGGTAGATTGTTACCAATAGTACCCACCATCTTTACCAACTTTATTCAACTTGGAGTTATAAGTGACTGAAGCCAGTCGCAGCTGAATGTGGTTGAGGGTGGTGTGTACCCTGGACAGGTCACCCACCCATGATGGGATAAACACTGGGAGACGCACGCATTTCCACCAATCGCATCACACGACAGCCACCAAATAACTTTGAAAACATTTTTTGGGATTGGTGAAAGGAACTGGAGCACAGAGTGAACACGCAAACATCGTAAAGCCACACCTGGAATCGATATTGTTGCTATGAGGTGAGAGTGTATAGCTTCTACACCACAGTGCAGCTTCATCAGCGTCATTAAACCTGCAAAATGTTGACATATTATGATCGTGGGCGCAATGTTATAGTGGTGCGCACTTTCCCCTCACAGCAACAGTATTAAAGTAAATTGTGCTTGCATGACTCTGTGTAAACAATGATGGGCTGGAAACAGGAACGAAGGAAAACCCATGTTTTAATTATTCAATGCACTATCATGGATCGCCGAGTTCATTTTATTTTGTTCATACATGAAAAAAAAATACTATGTGGAACTCATAGAAAGGCCAATAATAACATTATTCTTTTGCAGGAGTTCCGCTTGTCTCACTTTGCTAAATCAGGACAAGGAGGTGAAAGGGGTGAAGTGCTGAGTTCTCCATCAGACTCCAGCGCCCCCTCCAGGCGGTTGAAGAGTGTTTACACTCCGCTGGAACAGCAGGTCATCGAGCTGAAGCAGCAGCACAAGGATGCCTTGCTGGCTGTGGAGTGCGGCTACAAGTACAGGTTCTTTGGGGAGGACGCAGAGGTGAGCTATGAGTGAAAGATGCATCAAGGAACACTAGTATTCGAACATGTGTCATATGAGTACTCAACCTGAAGGACATCGCATATGTGTGGTAGATGTGACTAAAAGGTCACAGAGGATTCTCGGTTGATAACCACTGCTTACAGACACAGACGTGATATTTGTGTGCAACCAGATTGCTGCGAAGGAGCTGAATATCTTCTGTCATCTGGATCATAACTTCATGACCTGCAGCATCCCCACTCATCGCCTGTTTGTTCACGTCAGACGGCTGGTTTCTCACGGACACAAGGTATCGCATATATTTTATCTCTTGGTTATAAATCTGTGGTTCCTAAAGTCCGCTCCATACCTCTAACTGATTGACGTTCATTTGTAGGTTGGTGTGGTAAAGCAGACAGAGACATCTGCACTCAAGGCCTCAGGGGCCAATAAAAACACTCTGTTTACTCGCCAGCTCAGTGCTCTATACACCAAATCCACTCTGGTCGGCGAGGGTATCCTTCTAAGATTGTGTGGATGTGCCCTTTCTCTCTCTCTGAGCATAAAGACGTTCCCTTGACAGTTCTTTTTCAAGATGTAAACCCTGTCTCCAGACTTGGGGATGTGGAGGATGGGAGCTGTGGCGATATAGTGTCGGACCCCCCTGAGAGCTTCCTGCTGTGTATTAGCGAGAACTGGGACAAGCTGAAGAAGCAGCTCACTGTGGGGATGGTGGTGAGTGTGATTAGCACCATTGTCCATAGATTTATTCAGGTAACATGTTTGGCAGTGAACAAGAAAAATAAATAACCTCAATTGTTAGTTTCTGTTTTCGCCCAATGTTTTGTGAGTTAAAAGAACCTAATCTACAGAGCCAAAGTCAATATAAAACCAGATTTATATGAAATTGAATGGTTTGCCTTTCAAGTTGATCTGATGAAATTCCTCTTGTGGTAAATTGTACTAGTAACTTGCCTAAAAGTTAAATGCCAACTTTGCTTTTTCAGTGCAATGTGATTTTGTCTTTGAAACATTGTTCGGTAAAATTCACATTATCAAAGCAATACTGTATACATAGCATGTAAAAATCAGACCAGTGGGTAAAATAGCCACTATTGTTAAACTATAATTTAGCACGTAAATGTTTTTTATCTGCTTATTAAATCTATTTTACAACACTATTAATTAACCAGGATCATCAGCTTGTGTTAACTAAACTTCCTGCTGCTTCTTTGAACAACTCTGCAAGCGAATCCTGTGATTCGCTTGCAGTCTTTGGTGGCTATACCAGTAAAACATCACAAAATTGTCTTTACGATGACACCATGACTGTCTCATTCTGCCTATTATTTGAGCTTCGATTGATTTACATTAAACTATAATGTTACGTGTGTTGGCTCTTAAAACATTGCAAGATAAGGCCATTTCACTGTGGTGTATTTATACCTCTGTTTTTTTAATTTGTGCTTTAGTTCTATGTACGTTTCTGTGTATGTAGGCAGTCCAGCCCAGCACAGGAGACGTCTTACTGGACTGTTTTCCAGACGGTCCTTCCCGCGATGAGCTGGAAGGCCGTGTCCTAAAGATCAACCCTGTGGAGATCCTGGTGCCTACTGATCTGTCTGAGCAAACCCTCAGGCTCCTGCACAGCATTGCAAATGCAAGGTAATCTACAAAACCCCCACCAGGGGGCAACAGAGACCCACTTTGTACCATTTGCTATAGTTTCCCTGAAGTTCTGGGCTCACCTGTGACTGCACAGTATTACGTGTGCGTAGATGTGTGTATGTGTGGGTTTAGTCAGTGTGCTTCTGCAGGACTGTGTTCAGATTTCCCCAGGCGGGTAGACAGTTGGTTTGTCTGGAGCTCTCGGGGATCAATCTGGATGAAGAAATCAATGTGGCCTCATAAAGCAGTTCTACAATGATGGTCCTCAGCAGCCGGGGATTGACTGCAGGGCTACACACACCTTACCAAGGGTTGATTATTTGAAAAGCTCATGGACTGAGTTCCTTTTAAAGTTACAATAATGTTGCTTGTTTGACAAAGACCATATGATTATTCAGTTTTTGGTCAAATGTAATAGAAAGTAGTCAGATTGAAGGTTGAAGTTAATAAACTTGTGTTGGGGGAAAAAAAAGGTCTTTGTCAATTTACAGGGGTTAATTGATCTTCAAATGATGGTTGTATGTTTGTTGTGTTTACTGGCCTTCAAAACATATTGATTCAGTTTGCTTTCAATGTAAGAAAACAGTGGTTCCTGTATTGTGTGAAATACTTGCAGAAAAATTGTCAGAAGCTCTTTCTTAAGTTTCAGTAATCACTAACCGCATGACAAGTGTGAATCAATCAAGCTTTGTCAAAGTTGTTCGATTTCAAAACGCTTCATAGAAGAGTTATACAGTGACAATGATGAAGGACAATAGAAGTGTAAATACTGGACATGAATGGAGAAAAGGTGTTTAATAGGTAGGATAAGAGTAATTAAGATTGACAGGAATAAAACTGACAAATACTTTTTAAAAACACAAATAATCAAGCTTCTTCTAGATAACAATGGCACATTGAAACTGGTATTGAATTATTAATAAAACTGAATTTAAATGCACAAATTTAAAATGGATTAATGTAAACATATATTTGCTGGAAGTTGAGAATTGTCAAATGGCTACTAACAGAAGATAAACTATTGGGACTATTTAAGTTATACTATTCCTCATTGTCAGCTTTTAAGACAGTTTCATCTTGTTCCAAATCATCATTAACTGATGTTTAGAGTTGCGAAATATTCAAAAATACACTTTCATAGAGTATCACTTATAACTTCTTCTGTGAATTTGACCCTTTAAGACAGAAACTGACAATGTTTTAAAAAAACAACAACATTTGAATATAATCCTCTAAAGATATATCCAGATTTGCTTGGGTTCATTTGGAAAATATTTTCTTCAGACTGAAATCATTCGCTGTCTCTGCACAGTTTAGAAGTCCCACACACTTTTGTAATGAAGTCGCCCACTGGTCGCTCGCTGCTTGTTATCGGGTCAGGATCGTTTCATCTTTTTCTGCACTTTGTCCACTGAAGCTCAACAGGGAATGGAAGGCCGGACACATCCCAAAGGGGTCATTTTACACAAAACAGACAAGTCCCTTAAAAAGCTGGAGTCTTTTGATGTGGCCAACACACACAGCCAAAAGCTCAACTTGGCAGTACAGCCAAACTGCAAGCCAGTCGATTCCAGTTTAAATGCACGGCTTCGTTAAATTGCTACTTTCATTGTATTGAGAAAAACAGCCTTAAAAGTTTGTGTTGCTAAATACAAACTTTTAATGGCGGACAGTTTTGGGACATTGCGATCTTATACCTGAGGAGCAGAACAAGGTATTTACAGTCCTACAATAGCTGCTGTTGTCATTTTAGATGTACGTGAACAAGCGTCACATGACTCCCTGATTCAAACATCCAGTTATCACACAGGCTGTTTGCTAAATTAGATCGGAATCAGTGAGGAGGTTTGGACTTTGTGGAATAACCGGTGACTGTGGTGCCACTGAGCCGACATATCGCGAAGACTTGTTACGTGGTGCCGCTGCACCGCTTGGCTCATCTTCACCAGCGTGCTCACACCGAAGGGAACGGAATCCTCTGGAGGCTGCTGTTGATTGCATTATGGCGGCGAAATGAAACGAGAGAGTGGGAGGGGGCGTATTAGATGAGATTAGAAGTAGATGGTTGGATAAATGAGAGAAATGTCGGCCTCTCTTGTGTTTAACTCTAATCTATTTTACCCCCCTCGATATAAATGTGATTCATTTATATTTATTCCTGTCTTTATTTCTCTCACTTTCTCCGATCTTTTTAAAAAATGTTTTCTCCTTTTAAGATGTCCATGTGGAGTGATTATAGTGGAAACAAACTTGTCAAAGCCAGTTCAGTTATTGTGTTTGTGCAACACTGCTCGAGAGCAGTGTGCTCATCAAGAGACCGCTCTCAACATGCAGGTTGTATCATAGAAATACAGGGATCTTTGTCAGTTCAGCTCACAAAGGCAGATTTATCTCATTCACATTCATATGTTCAGGTATTCGGAGCCCATCTCAGATTGCTGCTGTTGGAAACTTCTCAAAGTATTTCTCTTTAATGAATGTGTGTTGTTGTTGTTGTTTTTTAATTCAGTTATAATTCATCACATCAAGAAGTATATTTAACAAATTCAAAAGTAGTCTGCATTGACACCATTGTCTTGTCTCGGAATTATTGTGCCCGCTGACGTTGGCTCCCTGCGTCAGTCTCTGGGGTGGGCTGATGAGACGGGACCCCTGGCAACAACGTTTGTGTCCATGGAGCAGCTGGTAATGAGTCCCTGTGAGGTCGGGTTGTAGCTAGGTATGGTGTTCATGGCTTTACACATTCAGAGTCTGGAGACATGACTCAGAATCAGAGGAGTGAAGGCTGATCAGAGCAAACAAGTGCGAGTTCTCCTTTACTTTTCCGGACATTTTGGCAGAGACCGTGTCATTGCCCAAGACCCAGTTTTACAGAGTGAGCCCACACACGTCATGTGCATGACAACACATATTTGTATGTATGTGTTGCATTCAGTGGCAGCATCCTGAGATCTGTAGTCACCCTGCGGTGATAGATAGTAATCAAGGTTTTCAATCTGTCGTGCGCATTAACCTCTGATCTCTGGACTCTAGCATTTCTGACTTGACCTTTAGCACGTCTGCTGTTGATGGATTGTCACCGTCACATAGCTCAGGGCTCATTAACATGAGGGATGTGCTCTTACCTGCTTGTACGAGTGGGGATCTGTGGCGGTTGTTTTGGTTTCATTTGTCCAGAAAAAGTTTTCCACTAATTTCCATGTTGCCCCTGATAACGCAGGCGAGGAACAATGTAAGTGGTGTTTAATACTTTTTATCGACATGAAACTTCAGAAACTGCTTTCACTGGGACGAATGCACAAACATGTGGATCATCTGGAGTTATACTGACACTGGGGGGAAAAAACACACTGCCGTTAAAAGTTTTTGGCCTTTCTAATCAGGAAATACGTTCTTATTCCCACAATCAGAAGACATGCTGGCTGTTGATGTTACGGACTAGAAGCCTGTCCTGCGTGTTTCCTGTATTTTGCCCACTGTCAGCTGGGATACGCTCCAGTTCCCACAAGGCTTATTTGACGTTGTTTAAAGCACAGGTGGGGAGTTCCATTTTCTACATAAAAGACCTGGGCTGCTCGGTGACATACCGCCTAACGGTTGTGTGTGGACCGGTCCTGGCTCAGAGCCACCGGTGGGTACGCAGACTCTTTGTCTTCATTAAATGTTTGTTTAGAAAACAGTAGACCTCAAATGAAATTCAAACAGGTCCATGGGCAGTCCTTTTGCCGCTCAAGCAGAAAGAAGAAATATAACCACGATTCAAGTTTGCTGAAACATGAAAATCAGTCATGTCAAATTCATAGCAGAGACTCTCCAACCTGGTTTCACATTTATAGGCCCCGTCAGGGTTTTGCAGAAATGCTGCACTGCATTTAATTTCCTGATCAATAGCTGCAATTGTTGCCGTATTTGTAAACCTCATAATGCGCCTGGATTGTCTGGTGAAATGATTAATGGTCCAAGTTGCACTGCGTTCACAATATGCCATGTATTGATCACGGTTATGTGATCTTCCCGGTCTATGCAGTGGCTGAATTGAAATATTATGTGTGTGTGTGTGTGTGTGTGTGTGTGTGTGTGTGTAAGAAACAGAAAGCGCCAGCACTGCAACCAGAGCCATGTGCTTGCCTTGGTCGCCCTGGCAACAGCAGAGCAGAAAAAGCACGCAAGTCCTTGAAAGCAGCAGTGCTGAGAGAGTGGATGCAGCAAGAGGGAGATACGATGGAGCGCCGGGGAGATGAGGGGAAGATGTGTTTCCATGTGTGCGACTGGGGCTTACGCGTTATTACAGTCGAGTTGCACAAAAGCCTCATCATGAACGTTTCGCCGCAGCAACGTCGCATCAATGCTTTTCCCCTATTTTGCCTGTACAGCCAAAACCAACTTATTGGATCAATGCTGTGATGATTTCATGATACTGAATAAAGTTTATAATCTTTTTCCACCTTTCAGCGCTCAGGCCGACGACCGAGTGAGAGTGGAGCAGAGAGACGGCGCTCAGTTTGAGTTCACATCTGCAATGAACACAGTCACCAAGTTCTACTGCGATTCCCAGGAGGAAGGTGTGTGTATGTGTGTGTGTGTGTGCGCACGCACCACTGCAGACCTGTTAACAATTCAGTCTGTAACTTGGTGTACTGGACAGTTACTCCTGTCATTGAGACCCTCGAGCAGTGGGCCTGTGAGTCATGACACACATGTGTGTGTATGTGTGTCTTGTGTCCTCCAGGCTCTCGCTCTCTGTCGAGTGTGGCATCCTTGGAGAGCCCAGTGATCTGTTGCCTGGGGCCGCTGATCCATTACCTCCAAGAATTCAACTTGGACAGAGTTCTTCAGAGTGATAGGTAGAAATGTAGCAAACAAATGCACTCGGGCGTGTAACTATCCACATATTGTAGAGTCTGTTGAAATCGTGAGTAGAGATGAAACAATATGTCTTTTTCTTTTTCTTTTTTTCCTAATTCCTCTTTTCTCAAACCTCAAACCTTTCTTTTTTGGGGAGGATTTTATTCCATATCTTGTGCATTCTTTGCTACTTTATTTACAGCTTACACAAAATGGTAACCTAATTCGTATTGAAAGTAATCATCTGTTCCTTCAATCTCATCCTGAATTTTATCTTGTCATTGCCTAGTGGATGTCAATGATTTAAAGAAGCAGCTGTATTTTTTTTTGTATTTTCTGTGTTTTAGCTGCATTATGCTCACCTTGCAGCTCATTTCGTCATCTGTCGAGCGACTCGGGTGGTTTGAGCCTCAGTGCTGCCACTCTCAGGAACCTGGAAATACTCAACAATCAGGTAAACAAAGATCTGAATGTGCAGCTTTAGTCACTGACCTAGCAGTTAGGTGTGACACTAGTCTGGATGATCGCAGGTTTACATTGAACCATCCCATGTTGATCTTTAGTCTTTACTAGCTACTAAACACCTCAGCTGTTTATCTTTATCAGCATTATCATTCATCAAACTCTAGTGAGCGGGGCACATCCCACATATTGAAAACCTGTGGTGTTTTCACTTCAACTTAACCACATCAGAGAGTTGTGAAGTGGACAGAGAGCCTCTTTTCAGAGAGTTCTGCTCTACTTGTTTTAATACACATCGCAATTGTTTTACTTAACCCAAGCATGGCTGGATTGTGTACCTTTTTTCATTTACCTTGATACAAACGTCTTATTTACAGTTTTTATGAAATTTTAGATTTTCCAGTTGAAGTTTCCATTTTGAAATGTCATCAACAACTGGCCAGTAGATATATTCTTGTACCAGTTCAATTTCTGTCCGGACTGTATTTGAGCAAAATTGTAGAATAAGTTTATTTATTAAGTGTAGTAGTTCCACCTGGAGCAGTATTTATTTTTTTCATTCTTTCCTTTCAGTTTTGTTTCCCTCCCCTCCAAAGTTTTTTTCAGTGCAAGACATAATTTCATTGATGTCTTTATTTTTAAACTGTTAAAGAGACAAATATGTGTGAAATAAACAGTTAACAAAACAGTGCAGAGTGCATGAACAGCACCGACATACACCAGACGAGGCAGGCAAACATTAATAAACAGTGAAATGACCCGAGTTGAGATCTGCAGTGACTTTGATTTATTTACTACCGATGAATGACTGGTATTCAGTGGCTCTTTCAGGTTTTCTGGGCCTTTCTGCTTTGATTTGTTCCTCTTTTTTTCCACGGAGTTTATTCTTAGTATCAGCCGCCTCATCTGACTGCTTGTTGCTCTCGTCATCTGTTTGGTTCTCACCTCTACTCCTCTTTAACAGGCATTTTTTTCCCTCCAAAATATTTGGCACTCTGTGGTGTGCATGTAAGCTGTGTGTGCTCTTTCCTTCGCAGACAGATGGTAGCGTGAAGGGAAGTCTGCTGTGGGTGTTGGACCACACTCGCACTCCGTTTGGGAGGAGACTGATGAGGAAATGGGTGAGCCAGCCGCTCACAGATCCGCAGTAAGTACAGGATCCCCTCTGGCCTCTGTTGAATTGATGAGGATTTGTCTGCTTTCTGAGGCTGTCTGGATCACACACATGCACAGTGAGGTTTTTTCCTTGCCCCTAATGACGCCTCGCAGGCAACACTAATGCCACTTTCGGGCCACATGATTAGGATTCTTATGTTTATCATTTGCAAGCGTTCATGCCATCTAATCACTGCTTTTACAGAGTCGCAAGAGTAGAAAACTAATATTCGATTATTACATTTAGCTTTAATTACTCATACCAGTAGATATTGAGATTTTGTCAGGCACTTACTGAACTCCAACTATTCGATATCTCATACATCCTACTACTATTTAACACAATCTGATTATCTGATTAAAGACAGTATAGGTGTGTTGACAAAAAACAGCCTATGCTATTTTCTTCCCCCCATTTCTTGTTTGATCAATGACATTTTGGTTCTCTTAACCTACATTAAAACTCTAAATACTGATAGTCAGTTTAAACAGGAAATCTTTTCTATTTCTATTACTGCAAGATAAGGTGCTTTGATATTTCCTTTCAAGGGGTTTTGTAATAAATTGATTGCATCAATCAACAGATTTTCTTCACTCATTTATCCAACTTAGCTGGTGCTGAAGTTGATCCCAGCTGACTATGGGTGAAGGAAGTAGAAGAAGAGAGTCACCAATTGACTTCAAATGCATGTTTTTGGACTTATGCAACACAGAGAGAACATGCAGACTCCACTCAGAAAGGGCCAGGAATTGACTCGCGGTGGATTACAGTTTGCTTTGAATGTCTTTTAGGAGTCTGGCAACATCCATACAAACAATATGAATTTTCCATTTTTTATTTTATTTTTTTTCTTCTTTGCTTTTTCAATAAATAAAAAGTATCCATAGTGTGTGTGGACACTTCCTGTTACCAGAAATTGTGCAGGGTAAAATAACACAGATAATTTGTTTAGAGAGGACTTCCTTAGAAATAAACACACACACACACACACACACACACACACGCACACGCACACGCACACGCACACGCACACGCACGGCTCTTCTGCTCCACGTACCACTCTGTTATAATCGGTATTTTACCATCCATAATATCGATTGCGTGTGAGTGTGTTTGGGTGTGTGGCTCTTCCTCTCCCACTGTGCAGGGATTATCGCTGTGGATTTGGTGCTGCATGATTTCAGATTATACAGATAGCTCCTCTCCATAATTTTGACAGGAATAAAACCCAGATTACACCCAGGCACATTAATTCCAAGACAGTCATCACAGCAGCACATGACACGGACACTCTTGCACATGTGCGCATGCAGACACACTCGCAATACACACATTTATGACTGAGTGTTGAGGTCGGGCTTATTTTCATTACTTAGTTTCTCATAATCTGTTTTTTCAGTTAATTTTCCCTCACGACATCATGTGATAATGTCTCAGATGTTGAAACATACCACAGCAAGAAAAACAAAAAATACAAGTTCCCTGAAGATTGAATAGTCCCTTCTGGATTTGCCAGAAAATAGCATAAGGACACTAACTGCATTAAAAAAAAACAGATCAACACTGAATGATATCTAGCAGCAGGACATTGACTAATCAAACTTCACCAGTAGTGGACACCAAAATTAAAGAACGTTCCAGACATAGAAGGTGTGATTAAAATATTTCTGCAAAGCATCACATTTCTTTGCGTCTGTTATTCTACAGGTACACAACGAGAGATGCTGATTTCGAACCAAGAAAACTAAAATAGGTGATAAATTCTCTCAAAAGGGTTCTGCAGAACCACAATACAAATACACAAAATGATCAATAGAAAGCAGTGAAATTACTGCATGTATCAGTCAATATAATATAATAAAAAGGCATTTGGTAAAATGATCATGGAGAGTATTGTTGTTGAAATCTACTGCTTAGCTCAGGTAAACTAAATGAGTCAAAACACAAGACTGTCACACCTTCTCCATTTTATGAACAAATTAGTTGGAAAACGACCAGAAAACTGGAGTCTTATTACATGAGACGTAAAACTGAATCTCCAGATAGGTCCATTCTGCCTCTGTAGGGCATGAATGTTGTGACAAATGAATCCCAGTGGTTGTGGTTTCTGTGTTTGGCTTATTAGTCTGTTTGAAGCACATCTGGGTTATTCAGAAAGACCAATCATGAAAACAAGTCCCTCGGAAGGGTTAAAATTAACATTTCAAAATGGCTTAGTCAAGATCTGGACCTGAATGTGTTGCACTGAAGACTTTTACAATGAATAGTGTCCCACTTTTTTCCTCTCGTTGACATCAGGGATCAATTTCCATATCTTAGAAGGGTTGGATTGCTTTTGTTGCACAGCTTCTTATTTAGGTCATTGGAGCAATGACTTTCTCCACATCTTCAGATAGGCTCTTTTGCTTCAGTGAATCTTCACTCATTTGACACTTGTATTATTTGCTTAATCAGGTTGACTTGTCTTATTCTTTGCTCCAAGACCTGGGAAACCTTTCTTAAACCAGTCAGGGAATAAATACGTTCTCACATCACTACAGTCTCCACTTTCACTCAGTGTTTGGATTTATGAAGAGGCTAATCAGTCGCAATTTGATTCTCACTTCATGTCACCCTGGTGGGAAACGGTGCGCTTCAATCAAGACCGATTCAGCTCTCCAAATGACAAGTTTCCTCCGGGAATGACAGACTGAACAGTTTCTTTGACTCTTTTCCTTTCTTCCTTTTTACTTCTCTGCTGATTTGCTTCTTTTTCTCCACAAATCTGTAGGACTATCTCCGAGAGGCAGGATGCTGTGCAGGAAATTCTTGAGTCTGACTCTTCCACATTAAATTTGGTCAGATCTCTGCTCTTACGTTTGCCCGACTTGGAGAGAGGCATCTGCAGCATATACCACAAAAAGGTAATGCAACACACCCCTACACACTTCCCCTTCCCTGCGTATGACATTTATCATTGTTTTTTTTTTATCGTAATATTCTTCTCACACAACTTGAGGCTTGTTTTTGTGCTGCCAGTTTTTGTCATGCTGTGCCAAGAAAAGAAAACAAGATACAAAAATTTGATGGAGGCAAAAAGCTGTTCTTGTGTAACTTGTATGGTTACATGAAAAATCTCTCTCACCTTCATTTTCTCTCTGTCTTTTTTTTATGGTGTGCTTCATGATTAACGACAGGTAGCAGTCGCCTCAGTGGCACTTACCTGATTGTCTGATACAGTGTCACTTCCCATCAGAGCCATCTCTGAAATGTCAGAAGGAGCATGCGTGTGTGCGTGTGTGCCGTCTCTTCAGTCATAGCCTGATATCTTGTTTCATGTTCAGCTTCAGTTGCCATCTATTGATGAAAAGAGAAGTATTCACAATTATCACGCACATGCAGGCACACACACCACGCACACACACCAGGCACACAGAGCCCTTAATTGTGATTTTGCCCATCTACAGATAAATGGGCCTGTGTGTAATGGCCTGTGTCTCTATAGCTCCATTGACATAATGGGAGGGAGGGCATGCTTGCGGTCTCCGGTTATTGTCGTCTGTTTGGGTTCATAAAAGAGCAACACGATGGCTGCTGACATGGGGTAGCAATAAAACATGGGCCTGCGATTAATACTATAAACCATAGTCAGTGATGACCCTCATTAACCTGAGGGTCACGGCTTGGTACAATACAGAAACTTGACTAATAGAGATATGAAGTCAATACAATCTACAATATCATCCCCCTTCAGAAGCTTTTCCATGCAGGATATTGAACGATCATTAGCTTGATTTAATCTTAGCTGATTGTCTTTTTAGTTTTATTTTTGAAGCTGAAGCATTGATCTTTGAGGAATCCAAAAACAGTAGCTGCTGTGAGCTACATTATCAGGAGTGATTCAATTCAATTCAGTTCAACTTTATTTATATATGTAGCACCAAATACAACACATTTCTAGGTGCTTTTAACAGAGAGAAACCCAACAATCAAGTCAATGATTGATTGATTGTTGTTAGGAGCGGTGGTTTTAGTGCTGATAGTGAAACCAATCAGATTTAAGAAAGATGTGTTTGAACTTTGTCCTGCGTGTGTATTTAGCGTTAATAAGGAGGATACTACTGTCTGAAAAAGTTTTTCACAAATTCACAAATGCCAAACATACAGCCAGTTTCATTAAGAAGTACCATTATTCTACAGCAGGTTTCTCCTCCTGACATGGTTGAAAGAACGATGTGCAAGTGTGTTGGTTTGCAGAGCATGGTCACCAACTGGTTTTCCTTCTGTGTACATCTTTAGCATTTTGTTCTTCAATTTATTTTCACAGTTGCCGAAAGTTCTGTTAATAAACAGTTGTACATTGATGAAGTTTTACAGAAGCACCATTTTTTTTTTTTTTTCAAGTCACTTGCAAGCTGTCCTCTCAGTGTTTCACACAGTGTTTGACTGTTGCAGACGGTCGGTCTTTAAGCTCGGCTGCCACATTTGGTGCACGTGAGATTTACTGATGTAATCTCGTTGGCACACAGAATCCCCCAGGAGCACAACACATCATGTAGACACAAACACTCACAACGATACAGGGGAAACGATTTCCATTTTGTAGCGAATAATAAGGTATTTACTATTTTTGGTTTGTGTATGGCCAATTCATTAGTCGCAGCTCTCATTCCTAGTGAGTTGTCTTATTTCAGAGCCAGCTTCTGTTCAACCACGTCCATGTCTTCATCATGTGTGTGTTTCACAGTCTTCCACACAGGAGTTTTACCTCATCAGCAGCAGCCTTTCTCGCTTGAGGCTGGAGCTACAGACCTTGCTACCAGCGATCCAGTCTCAGATCAGCTCAACGCTGCTTAGAAACGTCTTGCTGGACACTCCTGACCTGCTGGTTCCAGTCCACAGCTTCCTCAAGGTGCTCAACGAGAAGGCAGCCAAGTGAGTATCAAGCATGGTTTTGAAGGCGAGGGAGGAAGAATTGAGGGTTTATTTTTGTGGGCATTGTTTAAACAAAATTTACACACACAAAAAAATGAAGAAACCCTCCTCCTCCAAAACATCACAACAGTTACTGCAAAATTAATTATTAGACGATTTAAATGAGAATGCAGAGAAAGTGTGTATGGTTTCTTGCAACTAAAGCACTGATTTACATTTAATAATAAAATGTTATAAATACATTTGAAACTTGTCAGTAATACTATGCTTAAGTTCTCTCCGGATCATTTACTTTGTTATAAATACAAGAAATGTAAATGTGAAAGCAAATCCTGAGTGTTTGTTGTATGTTAAACTAGGTTTCCTCAATGTGAACTTACGGTGGACATGTTACTAGGAGGATGGAAAAATTATCGAGAGGCTTCATCATTGGTCTGAATTATTTTTGATTTGCAGTCAGAAGTCATCATTATAAAATACTGAAGTGCTCACAGCTTTCCTACAGATATTAGCAGCAGATGGGAGTATGTCACAAGAAATACTTGACTCCTCTCCCACAAATTCAGGTAGTGTGCACCTGATTCGTATGGGTTGAAAATGTGGTGTAATGGTGCAGAATTCAGTTGAAAAATCTGATTATTCAATTAAGAGATTCAACCACAAAATACAATACCTTTTTTTTTTTTTTTTTGTGAGAGAACTTTAGAGTCAGACGTGAAAGTGTTGATCCACGTCCTACCACAACACTGTCTATACAAAGCCTTCTCACTGAGTTTGTTTTGACTTGATTAAATTGCTTTATAGGGATTGGATAAGGTGAAGTGGCAGACACTCTCCATAACTCCTTGGTATAATAATAATTGAAAGTAATTATGAACGCAATGTGTGGTTGCCTTTATCTCTCCCTGTACCCATAGTTAGTTGGATTAAACTCACTCCAACATCCCAGAATCCTGAACTGGAAAAAGTTTCTGGATAAACTGGTGTTGAAGATGGATGGAATCAGATGATCACATGACAGTAGCACAAAACTGGGCTGAATGTCCTTGCCTCTGTGTTGTGTTTGTGACGGCTGTCACATTTAGTGTGTGTGTGTGTGTGTGTGTGTGCGTGTGTGTGTGCAGGTTGGGGAATAAGACGGAGCTGTTCACAGATCTTACGGGCTTCCCGGTGCTGCAGGAACGAACTGAGCAAATCCAGACGGTCCTCAACGAAATTCAAGACCACCGAAAAGACATCCGGCTGATGCTGAAAGCCCCCGCAATCGACTACACAACTGTCTCTGGACTAGAGGTACCATCTGTGTTTGTGTTCAATAGTGTGAAAGAGGTGGGAGGAGATTGATGGCCATTTGTGTGGAAGACTTAGCAACAGTGATGATTGTGTGTGTGTGTTTTCGTATGTGTGTGCCACCTTTAATCAAGGGCGACATGTTATTTTGCCTGTCTGTTGTCTTGTTTATGAAAGTCTCAATCCTCCTCTTCCTCCTCTGCCCTCAGTTTCTGATTGAGGTGAAAAACTCACAGTCGTCCATCGTTCCAGCTGACTGGGTCAAAATCAGCAGGTCAGATGATTTCGCACGCACGCACGCACGCACACACGCCAGCCAGCTTTCATAAAAGATATGACATTGACAATCACTGACACTCTTTTTAAAGTTTGTTTTGAGGTGTTAAGTATCATGTTTGAACTGATCTTAGCACAATGACAACTTTTATTAGTTAAACAATAAGCAAACTCTACCAGGAAATGACTGTGTTTTTACTGTGTTTGCTTAGTAGATAACATTGTATTGTGTAGCAACACAAAAAACAACTCTCCTTTCTGGACATCCCTGCATTGTTCAGCTTGGTCTTGCCATTGTATGTCACTATACAGACGCCATTGAAATGCATGAACAGGCAGTATTTTTTTCCACTTACGTGCACTATTAAACTAGATTGGGGAATACTTTTATTACAATAACTCCAGCATGGATAAATCCATACAACATTAACCACTTCTCTTCCCTCTGCAATAGTAACACTTTTAGTGCAAGGGCTCTTGATTGGTTTGATTGGCATTTTATTAACCATTAAGTGAAAGTAGTGTACATACTTGCTTTTATATTAATGGAGTTCCTAATGAAACGAAATAAGATGTGACATTTGTTAGCAGAATAGTTTTAATGTAAAATCTGGTCTTTTGTAAGGTTTCTGAATGATGATAAAAAATGATAAAACACAAGAAATATGCATTTTAAAATGGTCAGAAAAGAAAGGAATGCTCCACCGAAGACACAGGCAACAGGTGACTGTGGATATTGTTTCTGCATAGATCTGCAAAGCTGTAAGCAGACAATTACAAACCCTCACTAACACTATTTCATATGTAGCACATATATACTTAAGTCTGGATAACTGAATTCTATGGCCTTTTATTTAATCTTCTTTGCAGCACCAAGACAGTGAGCAGGTATCATTCTCCATTTCTGTTGAACCGCTACAAGAAGCTGCTGCAGCTCAGAGAGCAGCTGCTGCTCGACTGCCAGGGGGAGTGGACCAATTTTCTGGAGTATGGCACACACACACACACACACACACACACACACACACACACACACACACACACACACACACACACACACACACACACACACACACACACACACACACACACACACACACACACACACACACACACACACACCGTCACAGAGTGTCAAACTATTCAAAACATGTCAGTAGGTGGTTTAGAGTTGTACCTTCTCATCTGTCGGCTTGCCAGAATCGGTTTGTTTTAGTCAAGTACAACATCACTGCTGACACCTCAGAACAAAGTATGCACTCACCTTAATTTACACTTGAAAATCTTTTTCCTGTCTCATATTCTCTGTGTATTTCTCTCTGGCTCTCTCCCTCCCTCCCCCTGTAGTCAGTTTGGGGAGCACTACCACACCATGAAAAGGGCTATTAGTCACCTAGCAACCATGGACTGTCTCTTTTCACTGGCTGAGGTGGCTAAACAGGGGGACTATTGCAGGTGAGTCCTCTCGTGATGACCATAAACACTGATGTATGGTTCTAAAATGTGTCTGTGTGTGTCCGTGTGTGCGTGTGTGTGTTCCATGTCGTGTCCTATAGTCTCAGACAGGCTGTGAGTGGGCGTGTGCACCAGGCCTCAGAAGTGTGCTCTGCCAGAACACCAACATTTCTCCCACTTAACACACACACACACACACACACACACACACACACACACACACACACACACACACACACACACACACACACACACACACACACACACACACACACACACACACACACACACACACACACACACACACACACACACACACACACACACACACACACACACCTTTATATTGTCTGTTTCTACGCGTTTCTCTATTTCAGCTTTTTTTCACCCTTGTTGTTGAACTCCAGTATATAATTCACTCATGTGCCACTACATCAGTCATCATTGCATCTATATCAAATAAAAGTAATTATATTGATTATAGGTATTCAAGGGATAGTTGGATTATGTTCACTATGTCGTTCTGACTACATTTTCTTTTGAATTCTTTTTAATGACCGATAAAGCAAGAAAATGTTTTGACCTTGCTGACATGTTTCGGCTGCAACTGCAGCCTTCCTCAGAGCGTCATCTGACGTGTGATGACGTGTCGGTCTTTATCAGGTGAGTGGCCTGACAGATCTGTCAGATTCTGTCAGGCCGGCCACGATCCCATGCAAATCATGCAACAAAACATACATTGGCGAAATGGACAGATCCTTTAATATAAGAAAGAAACATCAAACAGAATGTGAAAAAGAAACGACAGAACGACTCACTTGATCAAAAAAAGACACAGCAGAACAAGAAAATGCGAAATCAGCCATCACGGACCACTGCAAAAGGAACAACCACACCATGAACTGGAATGAGGGAAGGGTCATTACATCGGAGAAAAACAAACTCAAACGGTGGATAAATGAGGCCATCGAAATCAGGAAGCGTGAGACCATCAACCGGGACGAAGGGGCCTACATCCTGTCTCACACCTGGGACTCCATTCTCCAGAGACCACCGGACGGCGGGGGGCGTGGCCGGCCTGACAGAATCTGACAGAGCTGTCAGGCCGGCCACCTGATAAAGACTGACACGTCATCACACGTCAGATGACGCTCTGAGGAAGGCTGCAGTTGCAGCTGAAACATGTCAGCAATGTAAAAACGTTTTCTTCCTTTATCTGTCGTTAAAAAGAATTCAAAAGTATATGTATTCAAGGGAATTGATTTCCCCTTAAAGTTTTGTTTTGTAGTGTGGAAATAAAACAACAGATTCATCAAGAATGCTCAAATTTCATCACAGCATCTGTAAGTTAATTCATAGCTGTTACTGTCAAAGTAAACATGCCCACCCTCTACTTTGCTGTACAATACATGGAAAGAGTCTCAGGAAAAGTTCTTCAACTAGCATCAGATATACGTTTAACACAGTGGAGATTTTGGTAAACGACAGGTGTTTTGGGAAAAAAGTTTCTGGACTGATTGATGGCGGGTCGAGCTGTTTGGCCTCTGGCCAGTATGAGGTGGCTACGCTGTACCAGATACAATTTTGGCTTATGTTATGTGCGTGTGTGTGTGTGTGTGTGAAGAGGATCTGATTATTGTTTGCATGTTGAGCTGACTTGGTGTGCTTTGTGTGTGCAGGCCAGAGGTGTCTGAAGCCCAGCGTCGGATTGTGATCAGGGACGGCAGACATCCTGCTATTGACCTACTGATGGGAGAGCAGAACCAATATGTGCCCAATCATACTGAACTACAGGTAAACACACACAGTCAGATCTACTCCCGTTGCTTCATTCAGAGAGTTTTGAACATTTGCCTTGACACTTAATCAGTGACACAGAGCTGAAATTTTTTTTTTTAAGCACACTTGATGGCAGAGCGACTTGTGTGATGCCTCACACAAACACATGCGTGCTCCGTTCAGTCATGGAGTGGGTGTAGGTTAAATTTGCAACAGAAGCACAGACCAATAGGAAGAGGAGCCAAGCTTTCAGTCCACCCACCGCTTCAGCTGTGCAGGACAGCATGCAAATATCTTACTCTGTCTCTCTCCTCTTTTGCCTTCTGTCTGTTTCGTAGTTATACTCATCTCCTCTCTGCTCCCGTCTTTCAGGGTGATGGCAGGAGGACTATGATAATCACTGGCCCTAACATGGGGGGAAAGAGCTCCTACATCCGCCAAGTTGCCCTTATCTGTGTTATGGCTCAGATGGGCTCCTACGTCCCGGCCTCAGAGGCCTCTCTCGGCATACTGGACGGCGTTTACACTAGGTATGGACACGTGGGAAAATGTATCTCTGTATCTGGATGTTTGACCTCTGTGAATAGATGCATTGAACCCGCAAAGATGGTGACCAGACTAAAACATAAGATACACATAGCAACCAACTTCTGATTGTAACATACATCTGGTCTTGTTATGAAGCTGATGATGCGTACAGTCTTTACAATTGCTTTGTTATCGTGTTTCTAATCTATTTCATGTGTATTTCTTACTCTTTCTTACTCTTCACTTCAGAACGGGCTCTTTTTAATAGTTCTACTGCTGCGCGTCCTGTAGTTTGTCTTCCACTCTCATTGTGACTATGTCAATTCAGTTTTCTGCTATTTTTATTTCGAGTATGAGCAGATATAAAAGAACTAAGTGAATCAGATGTATGGGTATACAGAAGCTGGATAATGATAGATTGTTTAGTGTGCATGTAAAATCTGCACTGCAGCACAAAGATGCTTTAGATTTAATGTAGGGCTGCTTTTGCAAAATGATTGCCATTACAATATCACTTGGTGTACTATAAATATAAAAAAGTCAGCCTTATCTGTGATAAATTATATTTCTAGGAACTGTGCGTTCATGCTCTGCATGTTAACATATTTGGTCAATCAGATGACGCCTGACTGCCCTACATGCCCGCCCACTATGTAGATGTGAGTGTCTGAGGTCACATAATGTCGTGGAAAGACAGTGAGTGTTGTAATTGTGGAAGTGACATAGACAAAAAAAAAAAAGAAAATCTGAGTGTAGAACATCTCGTGCTTGTCCCTTCTCAAACCCTGCGGGGATTCGGTGAATCACGGCTACACCTCAGCGTTCATTCTAGACGAGGCCTGTGTTTACACGGAGTGGCTCGTTGGGTCGGGCCTGTTGGCATCGGGGCAGAAATTAGAGGCACAAGAGAAAAACAAAAACACAAAGAAAAATGACCAAAAATTGCTTCAAATTATTGCTGATGGAAACAGCAGAGGGTGGCAAAAAACAAAACCCCAAAAGAAGTGGCCGCTTTCCCCTTGGTGTGAATTAATGGGAAGAGAAAGAAGACTGTTGTTTGGAGGTGGAAATCAGTAAAGACACAAAAATATCAACGTCATTTACTTAAGTACTTGTCCCTTCTCAAACATCTTGCATCTTTTATGATGCAAGTCATATCTTTATTGCAATCTCCAACATTATTACATATGATTGTGTGGAGCCCGAGTTTGAAATCAAGCTGAGTCTCACTCAACACCTCTTTTTGTCCTTTTTTTGTTCTTAAAGTTTGACACATTGGCAGGGATGTTAAAGGTCATAGCTCAGATTTTTTTTTCCTCAACACAAAAGAGCATTTGGTAGAAAATAAATACAACCTTAAGCTTTTTCTCAGTTGAATTGATCACCATCGTGTGCTCTGTCAACACGTTTTCCACTCCAATCATTTCCATTCCATAAAAAAAACTGTATCCTTCATGACATTCCTTTATTACAGGAGTCTGGGTGGACTTAAATGTGAACGTGAACTCTGCCTCTTGGTGGATTAATACAAAAGAGACAGTAATCCATCTTTTGACCATTTTCCTCTAGAGTGACGGTGCTTGTAAAAACTTTGATTTGTGTGATTTGACAATAATCCATGGGTCTTTCACATCAAGCTGTTGCTTTTGAATAATCTCTTGTGTTTTAAAATCAATTATTTAAAGCAACAAAGACTAGGGTGGAGCGATCCAACAGAAAGTATACTAGCTCCTTCAAGTATTAGTCGGGCTATATATTAATGTGCAGACATTGATTTGAAAGGAGCAACCTCGTATTAAATCTTTGCAGAGATGTGGAGCCAGGATTAGTTTGTTCGTGGTTGTACTTCTCATCAGGAGTTTGGCATTGCTATTGCGCTTTTGCTGGGAATCCCGATGAGTAGTGCATTTTAGTAATCCAGTGTGAAGGAGACAATTAGATCTGAAAATGAAGAAGAAAACCAGAGTAAGACTCAAGAGCACACCAGAAAAAACTACCCATTACTTTTCCATTACAGTATGTGTGGCAGAAAAATCCTCACTGTGAGACATGGTGGTGGCAGCATCATGCTGTGGGGATGCTTTTCTTCAGGAGGAGTAGGGAGTTGATGGGAAGATGGATGGCACCAAATAGATGGCAATCTTTATGGAAAACCTGTTAGCTTGCAAAAGACTTTAGACTGTGGCAGAGGTTCACTTTCCAGCAGGACAATGACCTGAAACACGCAGCCAGACCTCCAGTGGAATAGTTTAGATCAAAGTGTTTTCATGTGTGAGAAAGGCCTAGTCAAAGTCCAGATCTTAATTCAACTGAAAGTCTCTGGCAGGACTTGAAAATTGCTGTTCACAGTCACGCTCTCCATGCAACCTGACTGAGCTTGAGCTGCTTTGCAAAGAAGGGCTCAGATTTCAGTCTCTTGCTGTGCAAAGCTGGCAGAGACAAATCCCGAAAGACTACAACACTACTGTTTTATTATTGTTAATAAGAATAAGAAAACCATGTATTAATTTCTTCTACTTAACGTAACGTGATTTTGGTCGATCACGTAAAATCGCAATAAAATACATTGACATTTATGGCTGTAATGAGACAATACGTGGAAAACGTCCAGGGGTATGAATACTTTTGAAAGCCACTGTATAATGTGGGAACGCTTGTTAAAGTTTGTACTCTTATAAGACATTAATGAATTTGACACACATGACTGCTTTAAAGCAGGTTGATGTATGTGTGATACATACACACACACACATTCCTTAAATTATTGCTCTAACCATTTTCCAAAAGCAACCAATTCCTCCTATTACAAGCCACAATACTTTCTTCATAATGATGCACAGTTACTCAAACGTAGCAAAGAAGTAATGAAAAGAGGGACTTATTCCTTGCTTTGTCTCTGTTGACAGAAGGATCAGAACAGTGACCATGACAACACTGACTGAGCACGCTTTCAACTCTGAGTACTGTTAGTCTTACGAAACATGACCAGTTTACATCTACCGTGGGGCAAAGCCAACTGTCTCCCCCTCAAATTCACCTCATCCACCTTCACCGTCTGTGACACAGTCCAGTTTATTTTTAGGACTGACACTCAGACTAATCCCATCCTAATCCCATTTTGTTCCTCGCCACTGAGGACGAGGTGTGCAAGAGAAAATATAAAGATGAGTGAGAGTTGCTGGACAAAGCTGTCTCTATTGTTGCATCATAGTTTAACCCTGTATGGTAGAGACCATCAGATAATAACACTTTGTTGGAGAGTTTTTTTTTCTTTGCTGATGATTATTCTCATTATGATGAGAGCAGCAGTAAGCTCTGCATGCAGACTCTAGTCCTGACTATATATCAGTGTGGAACAGGCCAATATATGTTCTCTGCTATTCTGCCTCTGCTGCACTATGTGATTAGACCTAATGGCTTGCAGATGTGTGTAATTTTCTTTTTTGTGGGTTTAAGCATGTTCTCATGCATTAACCCAGCGGGAGCCAGGAACATTGCTGAACACCAGGAGTGTGTTGCTATGTTTGCATGTGACCGTATATTTTCTTCTCTCTGTCCTCCAGACGCCCAGTTGGGGATTTTAGACTCATGTCAGTGTAATGATATGATGTTGGCTGCTCTTCTGCATCTGCCACTATCCACTGTAGTCCCAATATTTGGGTTTCGTAGGTAGAATGACTGAGTGGACCAGAGTGGTGAAATAATCTTTCGGATTGGAGATTTGCAGACTGACTTGGAAACAGACGATTTGAAATGAATGTAAATTATATCATATTTTTAACAAGTCACCCACAAACTGTGACTACAAGAATGACACATGGACAGTAAATGGAATAAATAAGCTGGATACGTGACTTCAAATGGCAGAAGGACCAATTAGTAAATCTAAATGTAATGCAGGTGATCATGTGGAGAGAAAAAAAAAATACTAAATCGACAGTGTAAGTTGCAACGATTGCTGTGGTGACCCTTATAAAAATGTGTTATTTATAATGCACATTAACATCCTGTTTAAGGATTGTTTTACTCTCAATAAATAAACAAAAGTCTTAAATTATAGAAATTAAATATGAAGAAATCCAGATTAACATCAGATTATTATTTAAACAAAACACTGGGGGTGAAAATATTTTTAGTCACATTGTCAGATCGATGTGTCTTTTTACCACTGAGTTTTGCCTAATATGGTTTATTTCCCTTTGTGTATTAAAGCAATTTCTGTCTTTCTTTTTTTTTTTCCAAACCCTGGCATTTCAAGCTTTTAAGTTATGGATCTGATCGTATAAGTGATGGTCCAAATTATTCAAAATGACAGGAGAGAGCTGTGGCATGCAAAGACAGTTAATGGCTGCGTTCAAATAAGAACAATATGTTCATGGTTGTGACCTTTAAAGCATAAGCAGATGTACTTACTGTGGATATTTCCTGGTTAACAATTTCAAGGGGGAGAAAAAACAAAAAAACAAGAAAGGAAGCCTCAGGTTACATGTTAATTCATTTTACTTTATTTGGGCAAGTGTGCACAATCAAATCAGTATGTGTGCATGTGTGTTGTTTTGTCTGGTCTGTTATTGGAGTTGAAGGTTAATTTTCCTTCTCAAATTGAGCTTAAATCTAATTATTGTCCAATGAGGAAAAAGTACAATGGGAAAGAGTACTCGTACTGTATTCGCTAATTGGACCACTTGGGCGCGCTCGGGCGTAGTTTAAGATCCTGAGTAGAATCGGTCTTGATAATAAACAATCGATTCCTAGACAGAATCAGTGCATCTCACATGTGTGCGTGGAGGTGTATGTTAATCTCTGTAATGGGAGCTTGTGTGTCTTCCTCAACTGGAGCAAGCAGACTTCCGTTTGGGGTAATGTGACGGTGCGTAGGTGTCTGATGGGATATCCCGTCCGAAATGATCCAGATGATTGATTATCGATGAGGACGGAGAGAATAATCCTCCGTCTTACAGATTCGTGCTGTTATTTTCCTGCCCGCTCCGCAGTGCCACAGTTTTTGTGCAAATATGACATATATGAGTTTGAGCATAAGGCGAGTATTGATTTTTCTGTAAACTGTGGCGTCTCATGGCAGTGGCCTGACGTGCATGTGTGTCTGTGTCTTTCTCTTCACTGCTGACAGATGCATGTGTGTGTGTGCCTGAATGCAGCTGCTGTGCGCACATTTTCTTGTCAATATTGAGTCCTGAAGGTTATAGAGCACATTCTTCTATTCCTTCATGGTTGTTATGGAAACAGCAAGAGGAAGCTGAACGTTAAACTGTGTTTTGAAAGAACCTTTAATCGACCATGGACTCCTAACAGTGATTATATCATGTTTTACTAAAGTCGTTCACAAGCTCCCCTCCCATCAGAAAATGCAGTTTTTTGTGGGGTTTTCTTTTCAGTTTTTGGAAATGTGGCTGATATCTTCATAAGACCTCACCAACGGCAGATTGTTGTGTTGCCAACAGGTCTCTGAAACATCCGCACCTAGGTGGGTGTTGTACACATGTTGAGCATGTGGGAAAAAGGTTGCCTTTCTCCATCGATTCCTTCGTTTGTATGGGTTTTTATAGCACTGGAGTGTCGGGGTGCCTGTGCAATCCTGTAGGCGGCATACAGTGCCTGGTACGCCTATTGTGTGGTTTAGGACCTGGAGGGTTTCAGACAGGATTAAACTATACAAAATCATTGTTTCTCAAAGAAACAGATATACTAAATAAAGGCAACAGGCCAACATCACACTCACTGTATATGGAAACAGCATTTAAACATGGTAGACTGTGTGAAAGGTCAGTTCCATTTTTGAATGTATGTAATGCTAATCATAACATCATGAAAACACAATTAATATCATCTTCAGACTGCTATACACAAAGAAACATATTTCTTCCTCTTAGATAACCCACAGGCAACATTTTGAGGATTACCTTAAGTGATTGACATTGCAGAAAATTAAACCTTGAAGGAAAATAGTGGGTATAGTAAAATCATATGTGTTTTAACGTGTAAAGAAAACATTCACATCGTCAAATTTACATGAAAGAAAATAACGACAGATGAATTGTGACTTGGTGCCATTCTTGTCATTCTTGTCTTACGAGTATGGACGCATGAAGATTGGATGGCAGGGTCAGAAATTTTGTGCAAACAACATGAAAGCATCAATTCATCCAGTAACAGAGCTGAGACATTTTATTGTGTGACGATCCAGTCAGCCAGTAAACGAACTGGACACTGTCTGTTAATGACACAAGTGCAGTTTGCACCGACAGCCCACCCTGCACCCCATTTTCAGGTTGTCATATGAAAGAAACCACAAAATGTGATGCTCTCTCTAATTCAGTTTCTCACCTTAGAATTTTTTATTTTTTTCAAACTGTTTCTTATATTCGGTGTTTGTCAAGTTTCACTTTTTTCCCCTACAAGATAATTGTAATACTTTCACTATTTGTTTTTCAGCTGCAGTTACTTCACTTATCAAGTAAACAGTAGTGTGTCTGTGTCATGAGGGAATAATGTCACAAAATCATCAGTTAACCCAAAAAGTCAAGAAAGATGCACAAGTGTCAGATAAACACATGAAATGTGGCTAAACATGTTCTTCTTTGAAGAGGTGTGAGAATGCTAATACATGCAGTCTATTTTCAGGCTCAGTGTGTTTGGCTGGAAAGAGACACTCGATGAGACCAACAGGACACCCAGCTGGTGTTGTGCTGCCGTTGTGTGTCCGCTACGCGTTCCCTCATCACATGACAGACAAGTGTGAACAATGATGCTTATTTTGATCCGATTCTGTCCATTCTTATTTTCTGACTTACTGCACACCCCCCCCCCAGTTATGCAGTCACGGACCTTGACCTACCCAATAAAATGCAGCAGCATGTCTGCCACACCTCTCATCTGTGGCATGTGGCGTAACCACGGCAACACATGTGTTAGAGCCTCCTGGCGGCGCTTCGTTTATAGGTAGTATGTTGAAGGTCAGTTGGGAAAGGAAGAGACAGATTTAGAGGTGAGAAACATTGACTGATGGAGAGAAGTGGCATCTGTGATCCAGCTGGAGTCGAGTTTTTACCAAATGAGTCAGTCCGAGTTCTTACGATGCTCACATTCAGACTGACAAATGGCCTTTGTGGCTTCAATATGTTGCCACTCTTTCACTAAGCCCTGAATGTCTGTTGACAGCGATGCAAGCTTGATGCCCTCCATTGTTTAATTTTCTGTCAGCAGTGTTGAATCACTGACAGTCACAGTTTTACTGCAATTGTGTGTTTGTTTATACATTGATTTTATGTATGTAGACTATGTAGTTCATGTATGTTCATGTCCTGGGAATAAAACAGGATCCTTTTCTGTTTCACCAAACTAATCCCCCTTCTATTTCACTTTTACAGCCCTCTCAAAATGGTGACCATGTACTGCCGAGGCAGGTTCCAGCCTTTTAGACACGTCTCGTTCTTATAGCTTAAGCAAAACAAATAAAGATAAAACTGTGACATTCAAACACAGCTGCTGCTGTGAAGCAAACATGCGGAGAGGATACAATTGTTTCCTGAAGCCAGCTTCAGAGAGCCATAATTACAACTTTCCTTCAAACAGCAGAAAAGCACAAAACAGGAGCTACAGAAATGAAGCTTTTTATCCTAGTGAGCAGGAGACAACAAATATTTCTTCTAGTACGCTAAATGTAAACACAGTGTGGAACATAAACATGCATTTCTTACTTCCTGGTGTGTCTACAGACACGAGTTCCCATGTACAGATCGTCATAGGGAAAGGAGATACATCCCCTGTCCTGGTTCTGCACAAGATGCCCCTACTTATGGTTGTTAAGGCAACAACCAAATACATATATATATATATATATATATATATATATATATATATATATATATATATATATATATATATATATATATATATATATATATATGTTTTTTAATGAAATGACAAAAAGTTTAAACTCGTAACTCGTCATTCATGCTATAACATTTCATCGTTATTATTCATGCAATTTGTTACAGAAATATTAGTTGGGGTGTTGTCACACTAGTATAATTCAGTGCTGCGTGTGGGTTTGGTGGGAGTTTAGGCTGTGTATTAATGAGCCTATACAACATTAATGGTGCGGTATAAAGGAGGGGGTGAATTATCATAAAAAGAAAGATGCTTGGTATTGTGCCTATATCCAGTTTTACGACCATATGTCAGCACTTTGTTCTTTTGATTTTAAGTTGCTTTACAATATTGAAACACGAATCGCGTCAAGTCAGTGAATGCATTAGACATTGTTTGGTTTGGACATTTTCTGCTTCAACACGGCAGCAGGCAGTACACCATGTCGAGTTCCCAAATTATTTTGTTAATGGGTGGGAGCAAATTGCTGCAGTCAGGTTTCAAAAGCTGCTGGAAAGCATTTGTTGAGGAGTGCAGACATGTTATAGCTTAATCTTTACGTGAATCAGTTCAAATAGAAATAGTCAACAATGAGATGCAAGTGCAGAATTAAGTTGTTCACTGGATCATGTAAAGATAATCTAGTTTTTGGTTTCTTTTTAGAGCTGCGAGTAGATGGGTGACTACAAATGAGTAAATAAGAGTGCGGCCTGCACAGTGTTGTAGTGTTTATCATTCTCACCTGACAGTAAGGTGAGTGTGGGTATGAAGAGGCTTTCCATGTGCGGTTTGCATGTTCTCCCCATGCATGTGAGATTTCTTGTTCTCACCCCTACTTTCCACTTCACTATGATGGGTTCCAGCCTCCTTGTGAATAGGATGAAGTGGCACTAACAATATATCAATACAGCCTGTAGCATTACTGGTTTTATGTAATTATATTGAACTTGATTGACCCAAACCATATCAGAGAATACTTTACAAACTTGACCTACACGATAAACATTCCATTCATACGTACTGCAAAAGACCGACTGAACTGCAATAAATTGTTTCCGTTGCGCCGCCGTCCATTCAAGATCTGCATGTCAACATGTTTGACCATTCGGATGAAGCCCTGCTGTGCTGGATTGATTGTATTTCCATTCATTATTTCAACATTTCATCAAATGTGATTGCAACGAGCCAGAAGTCAGAAGAAAAAAATGACTAAAAGCAAAATAGTCAACAAACGCGCCGACTCTGACACTTCAAACTATAAATATGCATGTGATTTAAACTCCCCCCCCAACATGGCAGTTTTATCTGATTAGAATTGAATCCAAGAAATGAACAGAGTACCAGTATTTTGAAGTACAAATCCCTAAACACAAAGACATTAGCGTCATTTTCAGTTTTTATTTCATTGCAAATCATATCGGTATCGCAAAACAACCGTGTTGCACACCGAATGTTGAACTAATAATTTGCAGCCTACTACAAACACTTTGTTTGGAGTGAAGACTATGAGCAGTTATAAACTTAGTATGACTCTTTTGAAACATCATCTTTTTCAAACCTGACTGTATTTCTAATTATGTGACTCATGAGAATATTGAATCTTGTTACCTCCTTGACTGTTTTTGTTGAAAGCGCCAGTTCACTTCGTTCATATTCCGTTCATTCAGTTTACCAACGTGACCCTCTGGCTATGCTTTCTCCCTCTTTTGCAACGCTCATTCTGTTCTCTCGCGCTGTCTTTTTCTTTTTGTGGTACCTCAGTCGTGCTTCCGGAAGAAAACTGTGTAGGAGCTGCTTCACTGAAAAAAAAAAATGGCAGCTTCTTTGTTTGTCTGTGGGTGGTTCGGGGATCTCTGGAAGAACAACAGCCGTTTGTGGATTATTTTGGTGACTTCATCTTTTAAATAACTTGATGTTCCTGTCTGTTGAACATGATTTAAAGGCTCTTTTTTTTCCTGATAAAAAAAAAAGTTGTTGTTTTTATTTTTTTATTGCCAAGTGTTATAACATATACAGATTGTCGTTCCATGACTTCCACATTTGATTCAATGTGGTGCTCCCAAGAAAATGTCATGTTTGGGGCACTGTGAACATGTAGGAAGTGTTTCACAGTGGATCAGCTGGAATGTGACATTTTTTTTAAAATATTATATAATTTGCACTATTTGACACTTTAGAAATTCAATTTAACCATTTATTGATCTAGTTTCCATTAAAGAAAACGTCACGTTGGCACTTTCAAGTTTATCGCATCCATTGCATTTCATCTCAAATGTGAAACTCACTTCAGTTTCCTTCAGCAACAAATCACAATTTTCTTTTTTTCTTTCCTTTTAGTACGTTTAAACAGGAGGTCAGCTCTGACAGAACTAATCTCAGAGGTCTTACAGTAGCTGTAGGCAGGCGCTGTCCTCAACTAGAGGAGGTGAGAGGAGAGCGAAGGGAGAGAAAAGAAAAGCACAGAGAGCCACAAACAAACACATAACACTGAGCAGGTTGGAGAAGCAAAAACCGCAAATCAGGAAACTTTCACGGCCAGATTCGGAGGTACTGTGAGGGATAATCCAAACTGAGAGAGAAGGAATGCATCAGGAATTAAAACTAAAATGTAGTGAAACAATTGCTTCTTTTGTCTGTTGACTCGAACTATGCTGAGTTCTGTGACGTGTGCGCGTGACACACAAATGATGATTACTTCATCTCAGTGTTCAGGACTGTTTGTTAGTGATTCTCGGATGAAATGACTTATTATGTACCCAGAGACATAAGACCATAACATTTACCATCCTTTAAAGTAAAGGGGAAACAAACCCACTCACACACTTTTTACTCAAGTCGTTACTACATTAGAAAATGCTTGTGTGCATCAAAGATTGGCCTGTAAACATTTCAAAACAAAATATTGTCTACACTGATGTCGACGGAGCTCAATATGTTACATTCAAACTGGCCTTTTGTGTGTCTTTGGTTGGTCCTCAGGATGGGAGCCTCAGACAACATCTATAAGGGCCGCAGTACGTTCATGGAGGAGCTGACAGAGGCCTCGGAAATAATCTCTCGCGCAACGCAACGCTCTCTGGTCATCCTTGATGAACTGGGACGTGGCACAAGCACTCACGATGGTATCGCCATCGCCTATGCCACCCTGGAATATTTCATCAGAGATGTAAGTGTGTGTGTGTGCGTGTGTGTGTGTGTGTGTTTGTGTGGATATAAATGGAAAAGAAGATTTATTTATATAAAGAGGGAAAGAAACTTTAACGAGAAAGAAAGTATTTATAAGATACCCATAGCAAGCAAGTATGGATTTTGTCCAATGCGCACTAATGCATCTTACTCGTAAACTGGCTCATAAATGGCTTTCAGTAAAGAGGTGTGTATGTCTCTCTTTGTGTGGGTGAACGTGTTGTATGTGTTTGTTGGCTCTGCACATTTCTCCGATCGTTTGTTTTGCTGTAAGATGAGCCACCAGAGGGGCTTCAGTAGCAGAGGAGCTCTTGAAAACTAAGCACAATCAGGGGGAAGCGGCTCTCTAACAGGATATTAACATTATAGATCTGGATGCTACAGAAGAGTAGAGGAAAAGTGGGAGCCTTGGATATATAGCTATTTAAAAGATACATGTTGTACTTCAGCAGGCTTCATTTTATCCTCATAAAACGCCCACATAAATCATGGCTAATGATAGGCTGTCCAGTGTCCACCTTTATACTTGCAAGGGATCATGTGTCTGAATGTGCTGACAACATGTCTCTATTGGCGTGTTTCCTGCTCCTTTGTGTCACCACTAAAAGTGAGGCTTAGCGGAAGCAGAAAGGTCCAGTTTCACCAAAGCTTCACCAAAGTCGGGAGATGAGTCTGGACAAATGTGTGTATCAGTGAGAGGGACAGCGTCTGTCCTGAGTCTGTTTACACACTCACATTATGGGCAGAAATTGCTCGTAATAATTCAAGCTTTACATTTCGAGTCGAAGTCAAGTATTGGGATAACAGTAACGGTTTAGGGTAGAGTATATTTATTGGAGACTAATTTTAATCAGTATGATGTATCATATTGTCATTGAAAGCGTGTGTGTGCGTGTGTCTTGTTCTTCCACCTTTTTGTGGACATTGACCTTATTCGTGTGATCAGGCCCTCATAAAGAGATCTTTATTTTCTACTGAAGACATGTTTTAAGGTTAGATCTTGGGTCTGCAGCTCCGGAGCCCCTTCGAAGTGGTTCTCCGTAGGTTTCACAAAATGATGTGATGAGAAAAAAAAACTTGCTTGTCTCTTTCAGTTTTGTTGCTCATCAAACAGTCTCTCAAAGGGACTTTTATCTCATAGCTCGAGGTAAAGAAAAGTGACCTCTTAATAAAAACATTTAATATTTTGTCAACTTAAATATGCATTACCCTTCACTGTAAATGATACATGTGGAGTTTCTGATCGTACAGAAAGGTTAACTGTAATCCACAAATAAACACATCGGAAGAATAATAAAGGGTTTCATTCTTTTCAGATAGATTGATTTGCTGATTCAGTGATTCAGGTTTCGGTGTAGATAGTTGAAGAGAAAACTACAAAAAAGCTATGATGAATGTTCCACACAACTGAAACGCCCTATAACTGTGAAAACGGTCTTAAATGACTGAAAAGCTTTGGAAAAGATGAAACTGCAAAATGGCTTAAACATTAAAAAAACCCGCTGAAATGGTTAAAAAAAATGACAAAAAAGGGGATAAATAGGGTAAAACTGCAAAAATAGCTAAAACAAATCAAATATCTTAAAATGACTTAAGCTGCCAAAATTGGCTCGGCAATGTAAAACAGCTGAAATGTCAAAATAGTGACTGATAACATGTCAGTGGTTAATTAATAAATCCAACTTAACCTGCAGTTTTGGTAAATAAAGCCAAACTGTACCTATGGATTTAGAGTTTGCATTATCTATGTCTTCAAGGTTAAACGTGTTGGAATGATGGCGCCTTTAGTCATGAAGGTTGCAGATCCCTGCATTAGATCGTAGTTGGGGTTAAATAGAGGGCAGGTGCTCAGGCTTTAGATTAAGTATCCATGACATAGATGTGAGTTAGTATAATGTCCCTGGAAAGCATGAATCCATAGCTCAGGGTTCACTTTCAACAGCTCTCCTCTCTCTCTGTCTTTACATGTGTGTTTGTGTGTGTTTGCCTATCGGTGTGTGTTCTGCTGGGACAACATGAGTCGGCACAGTGTGGATCTCTCAGGGTGCTGCACACTGTATCTCCATTCTTGCCAAACAGATAAGATAAGAAGAATAAGAATTAAGGAACAATTGGTTTGTTTGTGGTTTCAGTACCATTACTTTAAAGTTCACCGTTCTTTTTCCCCCCTTGCATTGAACTCAAACTGTTTGTAGTCATCAATTTTAGATCAATACTGTAAACGGAAAGGTCATTACTGTTTGACATAGACTGCGTGGTACAGGCTGCGCTCTCAATTAGGACAAACAGTTGTTTGGTCTCTCAGCTAAACAGAAAGAGTTTGAAGCCCTTTAACGTGTTTTCTGATGAGGATATCATGTCAAGGTTTTGCTTGTAACATTTTTGGCCCAATTGCAAATTTCAGACCAACTGTGATGCTTCATTTGACATATTACTGCTCAACCCCCTTTCCTGCTGCATACTCGCTCTATTTTTGAATGTGTTAATGCTTAATATAGCAACAAATTAAACAAAAACATAAAACGTGTGTCTTATAAAATTTAAAGCAAGTCTAAAGACTGGAATCGCTTTACTTTCCTATTAAATTAAGTGGATAATAAAGGATAATTAAGTTAAATCATGATAATAATAAGTGTTTATTTTTCAATTGTATTTTGTCTTTGTCGTGTTTACATCAAATTCAATTCTAAAATGTGTGTTTTAATGAAATGAATCTTGATTTTTCCATTATCCTCATAATTTTCCCTAAAAAAAATTAAATAAAAAATAAAAAAAATACAAAGATCATTGTTGCATAAATGTGTTAAAGCAAGATACTCAATTAACTTTGAGTAAACATGTCACTAAGATTTGGTACAAAGTGACAATAAAAAAAAAAAAAAATTGTCAAAATTAAATTTAAAAAATAATCAAGTTATGAGAAAACTAGAAAAACTGCTTGTTCACCTGGGTGCGTGTGTGTCACATTTTACTAAAAGGTAAAAAGCAAATATCCATCAAGAACATTGACTTAATCTTATCAAATCAAACTAATAAATGTATCATATTTTAGATTATACATTTTTGGAAGTTCCTGCAAAGAATTGTACAATATTCTACAAAATATGTTCTTAGTATATGCTCTTTTTTGAGGAAGTTGGTCACAAAGATTATTTGGATTATATTTGGCAGTGCCTGCAAAAAACAATAAAATGCATGCTAATGCTGGAATTGCAAGGACCCACTACTTTAGAGTCCTGTCAGATACACACAAACTAAATAGACAGAACTGACTCCAATGATCAGAAGCTAACACGGTTTACCATGAGGGAGCTTGTTCTTGTCAGTTGCTTCATGTGTTTATAGTATACGTGCCCTCCAGGCTGCTTCTTCTCCGGGGAGACTGAATTCATCAACTCCGACCTTCAAGAGCTTGTGTTTGATCTCATATTTGAGGCTCATTGTTTCATGAGCTGTTGTGGAGAGACATAGCACCTGCTGTTTAACAAGCAATCAGTTTCTGAATGTAGACCTCTCTCTTTGAGTTCCAGGGTCCAACTCCTACTCCTCTCCTCTGCTCATGGGTTTCGGTGTAGTGCTGCCCTGTGGGTTATCTGGACACGGCTCACAAACAGTGTTCACGCTTCGGCAGCCGGTATTTTGTAATTGGCTTCATCTTATTTTCAAAGACCTTTGTCCAAAAGCTCCAAATTACCTTGAGTTAACCTTGTTCAAAAGGAGGTGAATAAACATTGATCTTTGAAAAGCTCCTTGATGTTTTCATGTTCTGCCAGGTCCATATTAATCTTTGGACAGTGTCCTGGGGTTACACGATTGTGCTGGAAAATATACGTCAACTGAAAATATGTAAGTAGCAGCTAATGCAACAGGGAGCTGTTTTAGGCAGAGGGAGGGAGCTCTCCAACTACCTGTTGTATAACAGCATTGATTTGTTAGAAAAGCCTTGCTATTAAAGGAAACCCTAACAAAAGGGCATAAAGAAGTTATGCTTTGCAGCTCAGGCCCCCTCAGTACAGGAAGGCTTGTAGTAGCATTCATACAAACAACTGTCCCTACTGCTTCCTCTGCAGTGCCCCTCCTCCTCCTCCTCCTCCTCCTCCTCCTCCTCGTCTTCAAACAAACTCGACTGTTCGCGTCAAAAGTCAGAATGCTCCTCCTTTGACTGGGTTGTTATAGTAACACACCTTTCCCTGTAGCCAGCACTCACCTGAGAGGTAGTTAAGAATGTAGATGGGTTTCATAATTCCACTCAATAATGGAGACGGCCTTGATGCAGTAAGAGATAAAGAAGCCGGGAGACAGAGGAGAGACGATCACTACAAGTTGCGTCTGGCTGAATTTGCTGAGTTTTATGGAATAAAATTTCCGAACAGCACGAGGTCGGTTCAGTGCACGTGTGCTTGTTTATGTAATTCAGTTCACCTTTAACTTGTATGTGTGAAGCACCTTGTACCATCCTCTTGTTAACCAATTCCAAACTCTCAGACTTACTTGGATCTTCACTATTATTCATGCCAGCAACAGGTCTTGCTATTAGCTTCACACGTAACCCAACGTTACACATCGATTTCCACTCATCCCATGACTCAGGCTTGCATGCGAGTGCACCAACAGTGTCCTGTTGTAGTGTAATATCAGAGGGAGTCAGGCCCAGTTTTGCACTGAGACTCATCGGGAGCACTCGAACTCACAAAAAGCTCACTTTTGGCTGCACACTAATGGGCAGATTTTCAGTGCACTGCGTCGCTCCATGTGGGCGTAAATGGTCTGATGTGCTCATGCTGATGCACAAAGCTCCTACAAAGACCCGCATGTGCTTCAAAGCTCTGCTGCACTGCTCTCTGCCTGCACTGCAATGCACTATTACACATGGATGCCAGTCTGTTTTTGTCTCCGCTCGGTCTCTGGCTGCATTTCGTCGTCTAAATTGCCGTTTGTTGCAAGTTTAATTGAGCAGATTTAGTCTGAAGCGTCATTTTTGTGTGCATCTTGTTCTTTAAATTAGCATGGCAATTCTCATCATGTTGGTCAGTATCTCTTCGAAAGAGGTGAGAACAGTAAATAAAGGGGCAAAAATATGAGAGGAAGGATTTTTTTAATTTATTTTTTTACATAATGTTTTATTCACTCTATTTCTGGATACAAAATAATAAATACCTACACCTTTTCTGATGTCTGAAAAGCATTTCAGATGAAAAAAAAAAAAAGATCTGATTGAAATGCCTCACATTTCTAATGGGTCATTAGTGGACATTGTTTCATGTAAATAAGCCACAAAAACCAAAATGTTCAGAGTCACTGCTTTAGAAGCTGTATATCGAATACATTTCAAAGAATCCGAATGAAATGTGAATCAAAGTATATTTAAGATTTGACAGAAAAATAATACCATTATTAAGACAGGTCATTATGATGCTGTGTTGAAAGGCAAGCACGGTTGGCTTTTGACCTTTTTTTTTTTTTTTCAGTTTAGAAATCAGTTGATTGCATTAAAGTGGCATCAAACAAGAAAAGGTTTATAATTCCAAATTTTCAGCACAATTATCCACTAATACCATTTCAAGCCATATTTCTGAAGACTTAATTTCAGTGGACTGAAATTCCTTTACTTTTTGTTGTCTGTCTCTTTCTATTCTATTCACGGTACATAAATATTAGAGAAAAATGCACCTTAGAAATTGTAATGTGGGCAAAACTGGAACACAGTTTCCATTAGTTGTTTTTAAGTCTTTGTTAAAAAAGAATCCACGCTGTGTTGCACAAAGCATTGTGTCATTTTAGACCAAATAATGAGAGAAAAAGAAAGTTCTCATGGTCTGGTTTATGATGTCTCTTTTCATTTAAAAATAAAACTGTGGTAGAGGGCTGATTGAGGGTAACATGGATGTTTTTTTGTCCTGAAGATTTCTTTTATAGAAATTATAAAAGTAAAAGAAATATCAGGGGAAAAATAAATAATTGAAGGGTAAAACCACAATCTTTTTTATTTTTGACAATATGCCAGAGTCATATATGCCATTTTATTGCTGATAGATCGACGTTAACAGCATCTTGTATTTTCAAAAACATTAGAACGTCCAGCACCGCACCAAAAACTGATACTTATCATGAGACAAATCATGTGCAGTGTGAGACTTCTTCTTGCCCCTCACTTTGAAAACCTTTCCCACAAAGGAAGGTTCAGAACCTCCACATCCATCCCTAACCCCGGCTCAAAGACCTTGAGAAGAGGAGGAAACGCATTCAGAGCCCGAGCCAGAGGTCAATGATACTCATGCTTGTTATACTTCTAGTAAATCACTTGTCCCCTCAAACATGAACAGTCACAGCGCCTCAGCCTGGGCCTTGTTAGCAGTGAAGTGTGAACACAAAGGGTGTCGAGTTAGAATTGGCTTTGAGTTTAATCGGACAAAAACTGAAAGAGTGCAGTCAACGTGTTGACACCTCTCGTGTTCCCTTCACAATCAGGAACAGGACCCCGGAGAAAACACATTCATTCCCTCTCATCTTTGACACCAGATGATTGTAACAGCTGGAAGTGATGGAACTTTGTGTTCATATGGGGGGGGAAAAAAGCACCAATTTGCAATTCGTATGGTTTTGGTTTTTTTGGAGAATTGAAGGTGGGCAAGGTTCTTCTTTGCAGACCAAGAGTTGTGTCGTGTGTGGAAGTTCAGCAGTCTGACAGAAATGCCCTCTGTAGTTGAACCTTTTTACTACCAGCTGGACACATCTGGCGGAGCCTCTTCAGTGTTTGACTGCTTCAAGCTCTCCTCTTTCTCTTTATCATCATGCAGCTCACAACAATGACTGATATTTCTCTATATGTTTTTGTCACTCTGCCACTTGATATATTCACTCAGGCTGAAATGTGTTTCTTGTAACTCTTCTTTTTTGTTTATTGTTTTTTGTTTATTGTAGTCCTTTTGAAGGTTACATTCCCTGTTATTCCTGGCAACCTTTCCGAGTTGCAGCTCCTTTTCCGCAGCTCTCCATCAGTCAATGCACCAGTAAACATCTACAAGCAGAGGAACCTTGGTCAGCCTTACATTTTGCTACATTTTTGTCTCCAGTATTTTCGATGTGCCTTTGTTTTGACTCGTTCACATGCTACCCAACAGTTTTTTTTTTTGCACATTTAGCAAGCAGATGTGGCGGCAAACCAGCTTTGCACCACATATGGAGCTGCAGACCGCAAACTCAATCTGGATCCAGCTGGTGAACATAAGATGTCTTTGAACCGTATGAACACTTTTATGGGTCTAAGACCGTTTGGAGGAGGAACCCCATTTTTTGTTTGACAACAACGTTGAACTTGTTCTTCAGGGCTTCTACCACCAAACAGTCCATTTGGTTACAAAGTTCACTGTACTGTCTCCTTTTTCAATGCAAATATTAAGATGTTGTACTTGAACAACACTCATCATGGATACATGCTAGAAGTGAAATCAATGACTTATGAAGTCGGATCCCACTTGTTGTTCAGGTTTGAGTTCAGTCTCCTTTTTATTGAACAACAAAACAATGACAGGCGGCAAATTAACACAATGAACTCTTAATGATCAGACTATGGGTCTCCTCTGTGCCACTGTGGAAACTAAAAAAAAAAAAAAAGATGTTTGAAAGCTGTACTTTTCTCTCAAATGTTGCCAGCTTTGCGTTTCTTTAAGGATGTGTTAACAGGAAAAAAAAAATTGAAATGTGGTTCCTCTCTGTAAATTCACAGCTGTTTGGTCTCAAAGCTGCTGCACCGGAGCATTTAGCTTCTCTTTTGTAAGTTAGAGGGGCTCAAAAAAAATAAAGTAAAACATGGACTACTTATGGCAGATGCACCTGCTGGATGTCTAAATGTTAGAGGAGACAAGAAAAGCCCAACACATTAAAGTTCTATTTAAATAAAATTGAATTTGGATCAGGTTTTAGAATTTAACTTGACAGTGATGTGTACAAATAGTCAATTATTGAAGTTCCTTCCATTGATCTTTTGGTTATCAGCTGATCAATGACTTGACTAATTGGTTCAGCGCTAATTTCATGAGATCATTGTTCTGCGGATTAAAGCTCCTTTTGCACACCGAGGTGGCGTGATAATGAGCTGCCATTAGCACCTAATCAGATCATTACCTAGGCTCCAGCCACTCCTGGGTTCTCGTTACCTCTCATTGTTGTTGGATGGTCCCGGTGGTTTGTGTGTGTTTGTCTGTCAGCGTGTTGTATGCCTATCTCAGCAAGTTCAGGCCTGTGTGTCTTCAGGAGATTTAGGACCGACTCCACACATCATGACAGAACAGGAGTATTACTCGTGACGTGTGACCTTTCTCAGAGCGAGTGGTTGGCGAGCCGATCCCAGAGCCAGGCTGGAGTCCCGCAGCCTCCAACACCTGTCTGCTGTGATGATGTCAGATTCAAGCCTGTTTTTAATCGGCGCTCAAATGATTTCTTATCACGGCTGTCATCCTTGAATTTAATAATTTTCAGTACGGGCACTTATGGAACTTCTAATGCTTTCCTAGACTTTTTTTACATTTAAAAGATGTCTTATCGCATGTGGGAGGAAGTGTTTTCACAGTATTTTTGCGCTTCCTTCTCCATTTACATGATTGAGTTGTTAGAGTAAGCGGGAGAAAGACGTGCAGTTGTTTCAGTGAAGGGCTCTCAGCGGCTGTAAAAAAAGCTACGTTAAGAGGTAAAAGGCTTGTGCATAACTCTGACAGAGAGACAGCATAAGTGAGTGGAAGCGCCACTCACTTTTTGAGATGTTTTTATGTCTCAACATTAATGCCAGGGTTCAGTCATGCAGCCTTTGGTGGATCTCAGGTCTGACAGAGATTTAAGAATCGCAGGATGGAGGTGAGGCGCCTTTACTTTGCTGGATCTCTCCCGAGAGCATGAAAAGCAGGGTTTGATCCTACAGCTGAAGATAGAAAAATGAGAGTGAATAACTGCAGTAAACTGTTAAAGAAAATAAATGGAGGTAAACTGAGTGACAGAGGGGGGAAAGTGACGGCTTGGTTGTGTGTATATTTGTGTCTACAGCAGTAGTCACACTCACAAAACATGGATTGTATTTTGGCTGTGCTCACTGCAGGGTGCAGAGGCGGTTAAGTAACAACGAGCCAAGGCACAGTGGATGTCGATGCTCTGTTCTTTGTTTTTCAACTACAACTTTTATTGAGTTGTGGAAACACACACAGTGTTACATAATGCAACATTTGCTATTATAATGACCAATTGGTTATTTTTTTTCTCTCATATTTATGTTTTACCTTCTTGTATTTTTGTATTAAAACCATTACATGCTTAAAAAAACAAATCACCAGAAACTATTGTCTGAAAAATTGAATTAAATAAAATTTTTACTTAATTATGCTTTACTACGAGGACAGATCCAACCTTTCTTTTTTAGGGTAAAGCCAAATGTTTTGAAACAACTTCATGGTTTTTTGCTCAAAAATAAACTTTCTAATCAATTTCAGCAACACTTCAGCACTGAAACATCACTCATGAAGATTTTAAATGACATACTCCTTAATGATAATTATGCACGCAAATTGTTTTTGGTATTGCTGGTTCTCAGTGCTTCATTCAACACAGTTCATCACAACATCCTACTTGACAGATTAGAAAAATGCGACCCCATACGAACTTCCGAACCCTGTGCTAAATTTGTTCAAATGTTTAAAAAACCAGGACTTGCTTTCTCTCAATTAGTATTTAGGAATCTAAGTGAACAAAGGTCATGTGGGGTTCCTCAAGGTTCCATTCTTAGGCTGATTTTAATCATAGTTCTTAACTCTTTTGAATTTTATTATTTGTCTTATTGTCTAGTTAGTATTTCATTCAGATGTCTGTTTTAATTCTCATACCGTGAACAAGTTGCAATGAAGTTAGACAGTGTCTACGGCACACTGCTGATATAACAAGAGTTGTCTGCACGGTGGTAGATTATCTTATTAGCTGTCTGACTGCAGCTTGTTGTTGTCAGGCATTCACAAAATGTCCTTTTGAGGACGACTAACATTCATACTATACAGCGTCTTCCTGCAAATAACTCATGTAATTTCAGATGAACTTCAAGACTGAAGCAGTCAATAGACCTGGGGCAGTCAGATGTGATTTATCACGAGCAGTGAAAATGTCTTCATGGACTGGTCCATCATAATATCTAAGTTGCATCAGAATTTAGTTAAACATTGCAATTTAAAGTTTTCACCTTCCCGTGGGCTCACCACCTGCAGGAAGGTTCTTAATCGGTGCGATGTGATCTGGGTGACAGTGCTCAGACTGTCACCCCCGCGACCCTGAAACGGATAAGCGGAAGAAAATGGATGGATGGATGGATGGATGGATGGATTGCAATTTAAATATATTAAATTAACATTGTCATTGAATCAACATCTGCACTACATGATGCAAACGACTCAAATGAATGAATATATATATATGTATATATGTATATGATTCAATTGCATTTCAACACAATATTTATTTTTCAGGGCTTCTCTGAACTCTGGAGGGCTACATACATTACAACATGAGATCAATAATAAACTTTAAGATTAAGCAAAAGTAAAGTAAACTTGACATCAAACTGAATAAGTTCCTCCAATGACATGTTTCTACAAGATTAACCGTTCAATCAAAAATATTTGGCTGCACACCATAACAAACTTGGCCGCTTTCACAGTGAGCCTGAATATATCTAATAACTGGGTCACCAGGTTAAATTCACTTTCACAGACATTTTGCCTAAATCCACTTTAGTACTTTCCAGTCAGACGCTGGTGAAATGTCCCTATTGCTGAGGGCGCAGATGAAAACGTCACCTCCACTGCTGGGTACAGACAAGACTTGGACCACAGTCAGGTGATTATTGGCCACAGCAATAGAGACCCATCCACTGATAAGAGCAACATTAGGTGACGGAGCAGTGTGCACTTCAATAAGAGAAGTGATTTAAAAGTGATGCAAAGGTTATTATTCCCAGGTGAAAAGTTACTTTTTGTTTGCAGTAATTTGTACTGTCACTGATTTTAAAAGAAGCATTTTTTAATCTAACTTTCACAACAGAAAACAATATCCTGATGATTGAAAATAATAGCATGCCAACATAATAACCATTGCGTTAACAAGACGTAATCATGATACCATAGTCATTGTTAGTGTTCAACTTAAAGTGCATTATCGCATCAGTTTATTTCATTGTTTGGGTTAATACTGTTGTTGTTGTGTTTTAAAGTGTTCTTAATGTTATTTTATTCTCATGTCATAGCAGTAGCTGAGATGTAAAACTTTTCTGAACATTGACTTTAGGATTTTTTGGATTTTCTTGTCTGTGTTTTGCTCACACTGTAATCAGAAATCATCTCACAGGCGCCATGCAAAGCTGGTGAGTAGGTGGTAAGGTGGCAGTTTTATTGTCAGCAAAAACCAAACGTAGCAGGTGGAGATTCACTTCCACTGACATTACTGCATATCTTACTTTTCTCACGTCTGCCTGCCAGGGGACATCCTCCATGACTGGTGAGAGGACAGAGAGGACAAGCATCCCTTGAAAGGCTAATACAAAGCAACAGGCTCGGCGCTCACATTTCCCGCCTGCAGCTTTGCTGTTTCATGCTGCCCAGCAGAATCGATTCTGACTAACGTATAGATTGCAAATACAAGTGTTTATATAGGCAGGTTATGAGACAATCTGCCCCTGGATACCCATGTTTAAATCTTCTAACTAAGTAGCAGAGCCGATCTGCTCCTCCTCACCCACCGACAGTAGCTTGAGTGGAGCAGTGTTCGCGGGGCTGCTTGCTGGCTGGTCCTCCTCACCACCTCCCACGGTGGCCTCGTGTGCCTCCACAGTGTTTTCAGTTGCGTCTCTTCTCTGAAAGTTTGAAACGCGCTGAACAATGCCAGAAACTCAATGTAAAACACCTCGTCTTGACCTCACCTGTGACCTGTCTCCCACTCACAAACCTTATTGGTTATCGTCTTTCGGTCAGGCTTTACTTATTGTGGTTGGGATGAATATGTGTGTGGCCACTTTGAGAATATTTATTACACTGTGGTTTCAGAGTTTAGTGATTTAAAGTGTTCCAGTGACTCCTCATCAGCAGGGCTTTGACGGCTTTAATTGACATGAATGAACTATAAATGTATGCAGTAAGAAATGCAAAGTTATTGTGAGCAACTTCACCCAAAGTCCAAGACTTAGCCCGAACCCCCACCAAAAGCGTTGGTCTTTACGTCTGGGCTGAGTAAGTCAATTTACTGATCTACTTAAACCTGCTCATGCTGAACCATTGATTTTTCTAGAATGGTATTGCATTAGTCTTTCTTTCCCTTTCTTAGGTGAAAGCCCTGACCCTGTTTGTGACCCATTACCCTCCCCTTTGCGAGCTGGAGCGACTCTATCCTGAACATGTGTGTAATTACCACATGGCTTTCCTTCTCAGTGAGCCTGATGTCCCCACTGACACTGAAGGTGTGAATGCAGTGTTACACACACATATGAAAATTCATTCAATCATATTGGAGCAAATTAAAGAGTTTACTGTAGCCCCGCAGGGGAATTTTAATCCAGGCACTATGTGGATGTTTTAATGAATGTCTTTGTTTGTGATAACAGATGGTGAGGTTCAGCCAGAGTTCATCACCTTCCTCTATCAGCTAACCGAAGGAGCTGCAGGACGCAGCTACGGCCTCAACGTCGCCCGGCTGGCTGATATTCCAGATCCAATCTTGCACACTGCTGCCCGCAAAGCACGAGAGCTGGAGACCCTGATCAATGCCAGAAGGTAACGCATGCAGAATCGCCCTGATCATTCATTAATGGGGAGATTACACTTACTTCACCACTGCACTCATAGGAAGCATCATTCAGTCTGAGAATACATTTATATGACGTGAGGCTCTGAAATTGTTCAAGAATGTCTGTCTGGGATTAATAATGTGTTACTATTCTATTTTATTAAACTACAGAGGACACATTCCTACATGAACACATTCATTGATTTGTGATATTGGGGCTTAGGAACACCTGATGGTCCTCCTGTACAGTAAGTCAAACTGGTATTTGGAAATGTTGGTATTTTTGCAGATATCAAATTATGGCAAAATGGGGGCTTAAGTCAAAGAGTTATGTTGCATTCTGGGTAGAGTAGAAGTGTGTGTTATTTTTAGCTTAACCTGTATTAAGGACTAAAATTCAGTTAGAAATCCTGCTTTTCTGGTCACATTAATTTAAGATCTGTTTCACCCGTGTTTCGTACTAGGAGTGTTCCACCATATTGCACCTGTAGCCTATAAACCTCCCAATAAATATAGAAAAAAACCACAACGCTGTTTCTGTGTTTTGGGAACATGATCTGTCACGGCTGTAGCCCAAGAGCTGAAGACTCAGACCAATGTTACAGCTTTCACACTGTAATGAATGAATTTGTTTAACACACAAATAAACTTCAACTCACGCTTGGACAAACAGAACTGAACCAGACAATGTACCAGTGTTTGTGGAAAATCTGCAGCAATAATGTAGTTAAACTGAGGAGCTCATATTTCATCACCTGATAAAATCTTGAACATTTACATAATCTCTGATGATAAACCAAAGTTATAGACACTAAAAACTGTTCCTAGAAGAAGAAACGCAGGATAGGAAGGACACTGGGGGCAGCCATCGTTCTTTCCTTTTTCCAGTTTGTTATTTGGATGGGAGGATTTTGGCAGACCTTCATTACTGAGCGGATGTTTGTAATGTTGTTTTGCGTTGTAAATTGAAAAGGTAATTTTTTTTTAATGACAAAAGACTATATTAATAGAAGAAAAGGGAGGAGAAGGAGAATGGAGGGTCTTTTTTTGTGTGTTTCTTGTTTATTTGTGCACTCATATGCTTATTTGGGGGAAAAAACCAAAAACCGTTCCATCCTCAGATCTTGAATTAAACACAAGTATTCTTCCCATGAGGAGACGACACTACTGCCTTTTTTCTTACAATAAAATTATTTATATTGGAATTTTACAAATGCCACCATGAACTGAGTTTATCACCAAATGCTAAAAGAAAAGGTTTGGACTTGTTTATCTGTGTTCACAGTATCTGGTTTGTAGTGCCAGCATGAAAATGTCAGGATTTTTTTTTTTTATCTAAATGGTCTTTACGGTTTAGAGTTCTGCTTTTAAATTTAATATTTTAATGTTCTTACAATGCAAAATGATTCGAATTAATATGGGATTGTTGTAATTGTTGATAAAAATCCAATCAATGTTTTTTTAATAGCTTTTCTAATAATTTGTTTAGATTATTGCAATTGAAATATTATTCTTTAGTGCGTGCGCGTGCACACACACACGTGTAAAACGTTACAAATACAGATAATTGTTTTGTATTATCAAAACATGTTCCACTACTTTTGTAAGTCGTCCTCTGTCTCTATTAATTTGTAACCTCTCCTCACACAATAACAGACAGCCTACTGGGGGTTGAATGCTTAGCCTTTTCGAAAGTAATCCTCATCATATGAAGTATCTGTCAGCACTCTGTCAAACCCACAGAGCCATGCCTCCCCGTTGGTATAATCCTCCATATATGAAATATTTCTTCTGTGTTGGATAGAAGCCGCATGTTGTACAATAATCATACACAGAGGAGCCCGGCTGTTGGTCGGAGGTCAATTACAGGGATTTGACTTGAACTCGTTGGGCTCTTAACTGCATCACAGCACCGTGTGTCTGGCTTCAACACAGAACAAGATTTATACGTGCCAGTGTTTTCATGTATGTGTTATGTTTAAAATGTCACTGTCTTGATCTTTCTAGGAAGAATAAGAAACTTCTCTCAGACTTGTGGAGCATCTCCGATAGATCATCCCTTGAGGTGTGGCTGCAGTCAAACTGTTGACGTCACTGCAGCAGCAACACACACAAAGTCATAAATTGAGCTGCCAGTCGATGGGTCTTCTCAGAACAATTACCACACTCACAAACAAGTGTCACGGATCACCCAGTGTAGGTTGGTGTGTGCACATTTTGCAAGTGCGCATGAATTATGTGTGTGAAATGGGCTTGAACATTCTCAGGTTCTACTTATAACCATCATCTCTACTGTTATCTAATTGTATTACCTTTAATTATTGGCTTTTAATCATGTGCGGTGATTCCTAAATAAAAGAATGAAACCAATCACACTTGTTACTTCTTGACTTAAAGACCACAGCTCTGCTGTCACATCTTACTTTGAGACTCATTATGAACACAACAGGAACAGGATTCACAGAGCAACTGGAACTTTTCATATTTTTAAGATTCAAGTTTGTTCCAATAGTAGTTTCTAATTCTCGCTTAGTTATATCTGTTCAGAGATGCTGTCTTTATTGGTTTGCTATGAAGGTTAATCCGAGCTGACAGGTGATCCAAAACTATCCATTCTAAAGTGGATCTGAGCTTCCAATTAGTAAATGACTAAACAAAAGGAGACCAGACTGTGGTAGGAAACAGGAGTACCTGGTCTAACCTCCACTCAGCAAGGTTCCTACACCCAAAATTCTCCAGTACTCTTCTTGCTGTGAGGTGGGACAGATAACCGCTGTATTACTGTGCAGCCCTATCCCCAACTGTTTGTACATCTATCTTCTATATGGCTTCTATATTTATCTGATTCAGGATCAGGCGGCCCTGCAGCTCATCCAAGCTGACTATCAGCAAAGACACAGCTCACCAGTCTGTCAAAGGGCAATATATTAAAAGTAAAGGTTTTATTAATAAAAATGTATCATCCATTTTAATTTCATCACCCAGTCCCATTGATGAAGCGGAAAGAAATCACAACATTTGACTAGAAGGTGCGTGAGGCTGCATCTCTTTTGCTCCGCCTGTAGTTCCGCCAACTCTTAAGATCAGCGCGCAGAGAGAGCGAGCGAGAGAGAGAGAGAGAGAGCGAGAGAGAGAGAGTTAACCACTGTCAAAGCCGATTACAGCGCATTGGGTCTGTGATTCTATCACTGCCTGTCCACTTGAGGGTTCTCCCCTCTGTGCACGGTACGCCTCTCGCGTTCCCCTCTTTATTATTTAATTTTTTTTGTAGTTTAGAGAGGAAAAGCATTTTTTCTAGTGCATGTGGGACTTGGACACCTTCACTATGAGTTCCTGTGCAGATGCGCTTCCATCAGCGGGGCAACTTTTCCGTGCGCCTTGGCGCGGCTGAGCCGAGCGTCTCGGTGGGAAAGTTTACACGCAAGCCCCGTTGAACATGAGCTCAGGGTGAAAGCTCCTGCTGCCCCACTTTAGTCTCTCTTTTCAGCAACCGCACGACAAAATGCAGAAGAGCGTTCGTTACAACGAAGGGCACGCGTTATTTCTGTCGGCGGTCGCGCGTAAAGAGGGGACCAGGCGCGGCTTCCTGAGCAAGAAGACGACGGAGAATAGCCGATGGCACGAGAAGTTCTTCGCCCTTTACCAGAATATACTCTTCTACTTCGAGAACGAGCAGAGCGCGCGACCTGCTGGGATTTACCTGTTGGAAGGATGCACCTGCGAGCGCGCTCCGGCGCCCAAGATGTCCACCACTGGAAAGGAAGCGATGGAGAAACAGGTGAGACTCCGTAGGAGCGGGACAGCAGCTCCAATCACCAAACCTTCCTGTACATGAACAAGTTCCAGATCTGCCACAGCTCAACAAGATTTGTTCATATCCTGCTCACATAAATTAGTGCGAGCACTGAAAAACCTGCAGGAAATTCATGCAAACTGTCGTTTTTACTATTGATGTCACGGTTTCAGCAGGGAGACCTTATTATAATTTCCACATGGTAGAAACTCACAATACCTACAAATACTAATCATATTCTTTGTCCTTTAACTTCAGCTTTTCAAACTAAAATTGCAAGATCGTATTGGTTTCTGCCAATCAAAATGACGACATTACTCAAAGAAAATAGAAACATGAGGCACAGGCAGCATGATGGTGTTGGTGCAGCAGCTCAGCCACTCTGCTGTTTTCAGAGCCCAACAGTGTCAGAAGCTCCCAGTGCATCCTCCCAGAGCAGGCGACCATCCCCCAAGGATGTGCAAGGGAGAGCAGGCTGGTAGGCGAGAAAGCTTTCCCATAGTGAGTATTTGTCCAAGTTAAGTAGAAAAATCTGTCACTTCTTAGCAGTCCTCCTTCCCAACATTAAAAAAACCCCAATGTTTTACACCATTTAAAACAAAATCTGCTTCTATAGATCATGAACTGTATCAAGTATAGGCACAAAACATGACATGGTGAACCTAATAGGATGCCATAAAATCTGCATCATTACAAGGTTGTGTAAAAACACCTTTCATTCATTCATCCCTTTAACGATACCCAGAATGTGATAATATAACATTAAACCATATTGTGTTAGACAGGGAGAGCCAACAGCAGCAACAGGTTCTTGTATACAGGACAATGAATTGACTTCAATTTCACAACATATTTTCATTTTACAGCTGGAAACTTTTTTGACCACATAAGAAAATATCTATTATAACATCATTCATCTAATGAGATATCTTTGTCCAATTGCGAATTCTGTGACTGTAAATAAGAAAAATTAAAACACTGCACTTCTATGTGATATTTTTTGAAATGCTGCTGTGCGGCATTTTTGGTGCCCATGAAAAGCTTTGAGCGTCACTCTGTCATTAGCACTGCCGCAGTTTGTTGATGGTGTCAAGGCTGCACGATCGCTTATTGTGCAGAGGTTTCAGGTGAAACTGCACCCATGGTTCGAAACAGACGCATTCCTGTTGAAATCACCCAAACATGTCAGAGAGGTAACCCAAACCAGAAGCAGACAAACGTTAATTCAGGTTGACATTCATAAAGTGCAATGAAATGGCTTAGTTATATGATTGTGATTGATGCTTTCATAAGATTCTTGTTGAGTGCAAAACGGTCAGCATGTACCTATTTTCAGAGTCGCCATTAAACATAGTTGTGTGTTAGCCTGAACAATGCTCATAAGAGTTCCGTTTAGTGGGTGCAAGAATTTCGCTCTGCCGGAAACTATTTGTAATTTTCTATGACACTTAAAATATGTAAGTTAAAAGTGGTTATTTTGCTAAAATCGATGCAGATCACAACCATATATTGTGAGCACATGGGTGAAACGATTATTCATCTGTTCAACTACGAGACACGCCTCCCTTCAGAAAGCTCCCACTGTGCTAAATGAAGCAAGGTTGAGGTTGGTTTGGCCGCCGTTGAGGCGCAATTTTAGCAGAACATGTTTCTGTTTTGACACAGTGATCGGTTCTAGTGGAATTAGTTTCAAACCCCCGCAAATTTACCAAGTTTACCTGAACTTGCCTCAAACCATGACAGATAAGAAGCTCTCCATAGACCCGGTCTATGATTTTTTAAACGAAAATCTGTGGGTTGAAATAAGTCTTGTTTATGCAGCTTGGATTTGCGATTAACAGATCCACCGCTAAATCCTGCTGAGTTGAAAAAGGTTTGACTTTAAAGCCGTGAAATATTGTGTGCATCACTGTTGTGACTGCATCTGGAGTTTACCTCGGTTGCTCCAACATTTAGGTGGACCTTGTTGCTAGGAAACATTTGAATTAGCATTTACACAAGCATTTCATTGAGAAAATGTAAAACACACACACATGTCACAAATATGTAATAAATCATACATCAATCAATGATTGAATCTTTTATGTAGTGATAAAAGATGTCTTTAACCTTTAACTTTATTGTTCAGAGAAGAAATGGAATAATTTCTGTGTGCGATCGCACACATTTTCAGGTGGCCTCAGGGACTGCGTGCATGTGTGCACAGGCATCATGCCCATGAAAAAGCGAGGGGAGGGATACACTGCAGAGCATTGATTTTTTTTTTTACAGTTTGAAAAAGTATTAAGGACATGCCCTATTAATCATACGAGAGGTGAGGAGAGGTCAAAATACCACCGAATCATCAGTGTCCAATAAACAGCCAATGCCACACAGCCTTTTTCACTCATCCTCACTGTCAGCAGTGTTTTCATGCCTGTAATGGAGTTGTTACTACAGGTGAATAGTAGAGATAATTTTTATTTTTGTGGGGACTAAATTGCATGCTATTATGGCCATTGATGTTCCTCTTCTGATGTAACACAGTGTAGTAATTATAATGTCTTATGTGATCTTTTTTTTTCACACACTCACACTTGCTGTCTCACTCTCTCTTCTCTTCTGTCTCACTCTCATACTACAGCTGTGATGTTTAATTAGAGTTATTTTCAATTCGCCCTCAGCTGAAACCTCATGTTTTGATGTGTAACTGCTTAACTACACATCGCCGTGCACTGCACACAGGAGGACTAAAACAAATAACAATGACATTTCGTCTCCCCTATGAGACTCTGAGTTTATGTGTGTTAGTCGAACAAGTACTGATCAAGATGTGTGATGAAAGTTCAGGTTAATCTGGGGTTTTCAGGCATGCAGATGCTTGTATGTCTGGCTTTGGGCTGTCTCAGGCCAGAGATGAGCAAAGGTGGTGAAATCCTTTGTTGGAGCTTAAAAACGCTGCTCTTGCATTGTGCAGTGAGAGGGGTTTCAAGGATTGCAGTTGCCACTGTTGTGCAAACAGGGAAGGCATGAGATAATATTCTGACATTAGCGAGAGCACCTCACAGTGTGACTGCTGCTACAACTTATAACCGATGAAACAACAGTCAATGAGACATCGCGGCTTCAGTGTTTTTCAATTCCAATGGGGGTAAAACATTTCATATTATCTAGTTTCTCCTTTTTGTTAAATCTTGCCATGCTGATAAATGCTGATAGGATAATAGTTCAATACGTGGTCAGCTCAATTCAATGATTTTATGCTTATTCTTGGGCATTCATGTTTATTGTAGCTTTTATCACTCAGGATTCATTAAGAGGCTGCTGTCACATAAGTTTGTTTATCAGATTTGTAGTTTAGAAGGTAAACGACACTTCCTGTAACTACAATAGGAATAATTATAAAAAACATTGTGATGGAGATACAAGACTGAATGAGGAGAGATTAAGAGGTTGGAGCTTGATGGGTAAAATCATTTTGTCTTTTGCATGCAATTCAATTTTATTTCTATAGCGCCCAATACTACACCGTCATCTCAAGCCACTTGTACAGAGGAAAATGATTCCCCATGAGCAAGCATAAGTGACAGTAGAAAGGAAAAACTCCCTTTTAAACAGGAAGAAACCTGCAGATCCAGGCCCAGAGGTTTTTCACTTCAAAAGTAGCTTCATCATTATGACGGCCAAGTTTCCAGTATAAGAATGGGCATTGTGTGTAAGGCATTGCTGCTCTGAATGTGGACGCTGGGAGGGTGTTGTCACGTATTTATTTCAGTCATCACATTGGTAGTCCTGAATGTGCCATCTATTTGGCATTTTAGTATGACGGGAACAATTCAGAAAATGGTTTGACTAAATGTAAAAGATCCTTATATTAGGGTGAATATATTTTAATTCCCACAAAAGAGGACACTTGGAATGATACTTGGAGTTCACTCAACTATTTTTACTCTCAACAGAGAACTGCAGTCATTTTCAATTCATGATTCATAGTCCCTTGAAAGAGTGAAAACAGCTGATCACATTCTAGTCAACAGAACAGTCAAGTGACATGTAAGTACATTTTCTGGGGGAGTTTGCATATTTTCTTTTAAGGGTTTTGTGTTGAAAAATGCGAACCGGCCAGTCCATTACTATTGGTATGATGATCTTGAGGGTCGCGCACCCTGACTAGAACAAATGTCCATGAGAAAGTTTTGTTTGGTGCAGAATCACAGAGACAATCAAAATGAGAGAAGGCCCTTCATATTAACGTCTGTTGCTCTTTTTCATTGCTGTGCGTCTGCCAGTAACCTGCAGTATCACACCCCCACACTGAGCCACAATGTAGCCACGCAACTAACACACAGCCCCTGCCTCCCTCTCTTTCTCTGTGTCGTACTCTCCGTTAGACACAAACCCTTCAAATAATTTGGAGTGCATGCACACTCGTCTGAATGGTTTCCACAGTGACTGCGGATGTGCGTTGATGCTGAGAACATGCCTGCGTGTGGGGAAAAGCCAATAGACACGGCCAGTGTTGCTGTGTATAATTGTCAAACGATCCAGCAATCCCCCCGATCATCAAGCATCTGGTTGGTTATTGATCGTGGACAGGAGCACAGTTCATTAGGGGCTGTGCACATCAAACAGATGAGCATAATCCACTGTGTGGCCTGTTTCATGACCGTCCCCATGGGTCAACTGTTTGCTGAGCAAAAAGTTGGTGACAGAAACAACTCAATTAATACCTGGGCAATAATTCATAGAAATAATAGAAACAAAGGTTTTTCTTTCTTTCTTTTTTTTTTTTTTGGCTGATTCTCACAGAAACAGATCCAGTAACAATCAACTAGTAAACAGACGTACATTGTCGCATTTAAAAGGTTTTGAATTCATTAAGTGATCATTTCATGAGGTAGATTCACACTGTGGTTAGCACTATCCTCTTAAAATGAATGTTCCTGGTTCAAGACCGGGTCCCTGTGCACATGTGTTTTTTTTTTCCAGTTGCTCTGGTTTCCTCACACAGTCCAAAAACATTTATATGAGGTTAACTGGAATCTTCCTTCGCTCCGTCAGCTGGCATCGTTTCCTTTCACAGTGTAAAGCTCAGTTGGATGAAGCCTTACAGAAGCTACACGTATGAAGCAGACCATCTTGTTTCAAGAATTAGTGGGTTGAGCAAACGGTAAAAGAATACAAATCAGAATTAATTGAAGGAGAACTCAATAACATGTTGGATTGTGCTGGTTTTGTGAAATTTCATGTTTTCTAAAATGCCAATCATCCTGATCGTCTGGGCCTTTATATTGTCGAAAAGGGCTTAAATAACAAAATAAAGGACATTATAAATATTTTTCTAATATTTCTAATTATTAGCCTCAAATTCACTATTTGCCCTGTAGGTCTTGAGTATGCTTTAAATGGTTCAGTGCAATTGCTTTTTACTGAAGTTGAGTCTTGCACTTAATGATGATCTGTCTGATTTTGGCTGCAGTTCAGTATATGAACACAGTTGGGGTTCCTCATTAGACTCGATGCATGAAGAGGTGGGGCAACGCTTTACAACTGAAGTGTCAGCGCTGACTTCCTGATGTGTCTGTTCGTGTGCATATGTTCATGTAATTAGTTCTTATTAGAAAGCTCCAACAGCTCTAAACGCTCCTCTCTGAGCCTTGTGATTTCACCAGTGCTCACACTAATTGGAACCAATTATTCCTGTATTCCTGGAGTCTGATCTGCTTTTAAATTTCCTTTTGACTTTTCTTTTCTCAAGTGTTGGAGCCCGTATGGACCTTGTTCATTCCTCAATTTAAAGTTGGCATCCGTTTTAAAATCAGACTCCTTTGTTTATAAAACATGCCTTAATCAAAACATGATCAGGCAAAAAAAAAGAGAGGATTATACTTTTGTAAACATTTTGGTTTTCTTAAAATCCAAAACAGATTTAAAATTTTCGAATAATACTGTGCTCGACAGACTATTGTCCCCAAAGTGTCAAATATTGCAGAAATGCTTCAAAGTTAAAGAATGTTATGAGCTGCTTCTCAGCGGCTGGATGCAGTAACAGCAAATCGAATTCATGAACTGAATGCGGAGAAGCAAACAAACACATTTCTGACTACTGAGCCGAGAACGTGCTCATGGAAAAAAGTGGAACTTAAAGTATCCGAATGGCATCTGTCTCATCAACAAATTCAGTTCATTTTCATTGTCTCTCTCAGTTCAGCTTTTATCACTTATATTGTACCCAGCTAAAGTAAAGTGTAAGTAATTTTATATAGTCAGGTCAAGACCTCACAATAAAACTAAGAAAATTCCACATAAGCAGCGAGGGAGAGGAAAAGCCCTCTACAATCCAGTCAGGATTGTAGAGGGCTGTAGAGGTAGGTGGTCTTCTATGTTAACTGGTTGAGGCAAGAGGGTAGAAAAACAAGAGTGTAAGGCAAAACTAATGAATAAAAACCAAATGGGTGAGGTGTATATCTACAGATTAGATACACTCAGAAGGTGCAGAGAGAGAAGAAAACGTTCTCGCCAGAGACTCAATCATATACAATCCTTATATATATAATATAATATTCTGTAAGATTATTCCTCTCAATATAAAAATCAGTTCTCATCACTGTCATGAACACAGCAACCATATACTAACAAATTCTAGTTTGTTTGTTTTTCTTTCTGCAAAATAGTGAAATAGGAACATGTTGCATCATATTAGTCCGGCAGGGGTAAATGTGTTTCTAAAACATGTGTTTTATTTAAAATGCGAGAATGGGAGTATGTTAGGATAATACATAAAACAGACATCTCTTGGATTTAAGATTTTCCTTTTTGCACCAATATTTCTCTTGCATTTCTCCTCTGTAGCAGGGGTTGATCCTTCTGTGGGTCCCTCTGGGGATCTATAGGCTCTCAAGGGCTTCAAGCCTGTGTCCTCCTGTGTGGAGTTGTTGTCCCTCGCATCTATTATACATGTTCCTTCCATCACAAGCTATAGGCGCTGACGAGGAGTAAGGAAAAACAAAGAAAAAGAAAAAAGAAAACAGACGCATTTGTCAAATTATTACCTTCAGCATGAGGTAATACAGCTGTCAATTTACTTCATGTGTTTGTTCTTATGAGAACTGTTTGTTTTTACAAGATCGGTTTAGGCAATTCCCAAGAATACACTAGAGCAGCTTTATGGAGTATTTAGGCTCCTCTGCTGGTACACTGTGGGACTCATAGAAGAAACTCTCCAAATCAGTATCTGTTGCATAAAGGCAGCTGGATGTGTCCTCCAGGCGATGACATGACAGAGCAGCAATGAAACAACTAAAGACGGGAGCAAAAGCCTACTGGTAACAATTTAATTCCTGTACACAAAATATTTTGCGTACATGTTTTCAGCTTAGGTAATGTAATAGTACAGCACTGAATGTAAACAGTGGAGAAGAGGAGCTATCATTTTAATTTGTGTTTTATCTCACATAAGCAGCCATGTAATCCCTGATCCCGGTCTGATCAAAGTGCTCTGAGGCAGCTTCAGCAGTTATTATTACTCAGATACAGTGAGTCTGTGTGCATAAGAGTTCTATGACACGGCCATATACTGTATTATAAAAACTTCTGTGGAGGAAGTGATCAGCATTTAAGGTAATGAAAATAAAAAAATATATAAAAAAAACAGCAGGATGTGGGATGTTGATTCAGTGATTGTCGCATTAGCTGGTTCATCATTAGCTGAATTCAGTGGTTACATAAAGTGCTGATGCTGCTGTCGGATTAATGTTTTGTATCATTTCACAATGACAATGCTCGGAAATGCAAAGTGAAATTACAGATTTGGACTTACAGGGATAGAAATTTAGAGACGATATTATTTAAACTGATGAGACAAATAACCACGTAAACAAGAGCAGATTTAAATGTATTGTGTTGTGTGACATCCTATTTGTGTTCATCCTTTCCTGGAACATTCCTCCATCTATCTTCTATGTCGACAGAGAGAACATCACCCACACACATTTACACCTACGGGCATCTTAAAGTCCTAAATGAACCCATCAAGCATGTCATTGTATCATGGAAAAAAGACAGAGTACCTCTCGTGAGTCTGGGCAAGCACAGAGTGAACATGCAAACTCCACACTTATGGATTCCACTCTGGGTATCATTCACTCGAGACTCTCTGGAGACAGACGCACATTGATGGCACTTTTCTTTTTTGCCTCACAAGTATCGCTGTTGAGGTTAACATAAATAGACATTGTTGGCCCAGCTTTGAAATAAAATGAAAATGTTGCAAATATATTCTGAGGTTTTGGAGGAGCACACATGTCCTCTTTAGTAGCCCCAAACAGAAATAACATTTTGTGTTGTTGTGTGGGAATATTACCTTAGGTCAACCATGAGAGGTCCCACAAATATGTCCCAACAATCCCATTTATTTTTGCTTGAGCCTAGTTTTTCTTTTCTCTGACACAAACTAGATATATCAAGTTAACTAGTGGAGTGTCTCATTTGAGTAATTTTGCCAAGGTGGCTGTTAACTGTCACATTTTACTATTTTTATTTTACAATACTTTAAAATGATCCAACAGGTCCTAGAAGACCAGGAAGAATATAAATGTTAAAGCAATAAAACTTTATCAGTCTTATCTGTGACAGAAATGACCAAAGCAGCTACATACCCATCCTTTAAGGGAGTACTACTCTGTTTACTCCTACAAGTACAAAGGATGGCATCTGGTTGTGTGTGAAACATTAATCCATTGTTTAAGGTCTCATATGTACCACGTGATTGTGAAAAAAATACCAATAGGTTTTTTTTCTTGTTTGTTTGTTTTTTTTGTTAGTCCTTAAAGCATTTTGAGAAGCTACATCCAGAAACAAAAAAAGACATTATTGCCCCTGTGGGAGCACGATGAGCACTGAGAAATGAGAGGAGTATAAAGAGGAAAGAGGCCGATTGTGAGTCTGATCCAGAAGATTGGTGGGTGGAAAAAGTGAACCCACTCCCTCCTCTTCTCTCCAAAGTGTCTTCTCACAAATTGCTTTCATTGTCTCTGAAGCTGGGTGATTATGGCTGTACATGGAAATATGGAATGAACTGTGGACCTGTGAACATGGTTATTTTCGATATTATACTTCTTTAATCACTCTCACTGGGTCCAGTTTTGAAGTTTTCTAGTTTTCTTTTACATGTTGTCACTCTTTAAATGCCCTGGTGCTTCCTGTCCATGATCTTCTCAGGCCTGAATATTTTGCAACTACGAAGTCAATAATCTCTTGCTTTTATATTTGAAGCGTTGTGTTCTCTCATGAGCGTGATCAACAGGTGGTGTGACACAATCAATTTTAATGGACACTCACAATTACAATATGGGCTTCTTTTGTAATTTATTTTCTCCCTTTGTCCCTGATTTTTAAAGACAAGCACAGTGTACATCTTCCCACACACAAGCCAGAAATTCCCTCTATGGATTATATCGGTTTCCAGTATTGTCTCACGCACACGTGCCTCTGTTTTGTTTCTCTGAAGTGCTAATTATCACTCAGCGGGACTCAGGATCACTGAGCAGTCTTTGGTTCACCGCAGCAGCTCAAAGGTGGAGCCACATGGTCTATAGAGTTAAGACTAAACGATTTCCCCTTCTGGCATGTCATCAGCTCATATCAAGCTGAGGAGGAAGATGAGGAAAAAGATATCGTCTCAAATCTGAAACTCGTCTGATATCCACCACAAACACTTCTTGACTTTTATTAAATTCATTCATTAGCTTCCTCTTTTCTACCATATTTAGTTTTTACTTTTTCTTTTTTTTTTTGCAGCAATGTAATTTTGTATTGGCAGTAGTTTATATTCAGCTCATTGATGTTTCAACCACAATGGTTTAACTTTAAATTTTTTAGGGGGAACACAATTACCACAATCAAACAATATATATAGCAATGAGATCTAACAGGAACCACATAGTGGTCTTAGAATCCCACATTCCATTCAAGGTTTTGGACGGGTGGGCTTTTTGTGAGGAATTTGCACGTTCTCTCTGTGTGTGCATATCGTTGGGATACTCCATTTTCCAAAAATACATACTCGTACCTATGGGCAATTCTATAAGGTTCCCATAGGTGTGAATGTGTCCGTGGTCCATGTGTATTTTGCCAGTTCTACTTTATGTGTACCTAGCCTTCACCCGTTATTGACTTCAGAGCCCCATGATCCTGAGCTGGATAAAACAGTATAGACGATGAATATATGGATAGATGAAGACAAAAATAAGCAGTCTAATGATATTTATTTGGCATTGAATTTATGACCAAAAATGAATAAGCACTTCCACAATGGACCAGCAGAAATGAAACAATACTTAAATTATTCTATTTTCATGCTTATATTTGAAGAATCTTGTCAATGGCTTTGTTTGCTCATCATAGTTCATACAGGCCATGCTGGATTTGTCTTGCCTTTCATGCAGTGTTAGCTGGTATAGCTTGAAGGTCCCTGCAACCCTATTGAATTAAACTGGTATAGAAGATTAATGGGTTGATGGATGAATGCATCATAGCTTACCATTGCAAAAGCTTAGTATAAATCCTTCTATTCTTTTTTTTAATATCTCGCAAGTTTTGAGGGAATGTGCAATTGGCATGCTGACTGCAGGAATGTCCACCAGAGCTGTTGCCCATGAATTAAATGTTCATTTCTCTACCATAAGCCGTCTCCAAAGACGTTTCAGAGAATTTGGCAGTACATCCAAATGGTCGCTTCCCGTGGGCTCACCACCCACAGGAAAGTTTCTTAATCGGTGCAATGTGATCTGAGTGACAGTTCTCAGACTGCCACCCCCGCAACCAGGAAACGGATAAGCGGGAGAAAATGGATGGATGGATGGATCCAACCGGCCGACCACGTTCACCATGTTCACCTCCATGATCGCCTGAGTTTCTCTATTCAAATTCATTTGAAAATATATGAAATGCTCAAATAGTACAAATGTTAGAATAAAATAAAACATATGAAATTCATATTTAAAATAAGTGTATATGTATGTAATAAGTCCATAATAGGGTAAGCCTCCACTACTGTATGTTCAGGTCAGCCATAATGGTGGAGAGTTTGATATTTTCTCAGGTAGTAGCCTACACACTGAAAAGTACAACTACTGCCTTACAACACAATTTGGACTCAGTGCAAATACCAAAGCAGACTGCAGTGGTGCATCATTAGTGGCTATTTCAGTCTCTAATCATCAGTGGATCCCAACAGTGGTTCTGTCATCTCTGCTTTTAAATATTTATAACAGCCGAATATTTCTGGATCCCCCAGCTATCTTTTGCTTAATGAATGTATTACTATCAAGTCCGGCTTCAGCTTTGGGTGTTTAATGTTTAATAAAGACAGAAAAAAAGGTTTTATTGCAGAACCACATTAAAATAATCTTATTTGTGTGTGTGTGTGTGTGTGTGTGTGTGTGTGTGTGTGTGTGTGTGTGTGTGCAGTAGGCTTCAGTATGAGTGGCTGTGGATCAGTGGGTGCACCAGGTTGTCCCTCAATTGGAAGGCTGCAGGTTCGATTCCCTATGGTGGCCTTTAGCAAGACATTGAACCCCAAACTGCTCCCAATGGCTGGGCTGAGTGCCCTGCATGGCTGCATGGCAGCCGCCTCAATTGGTGTGTGAATGCAAATCACTTTGGGGGCTGCTCAAGTGGTGGAAAAGCACTATATAGTGAAATCCAGTTACCATTTTAAAATCCTCTCCCCTTCTCAGCGGTGGTACAACACACTCTTCTGTCATACTCTCACTCTGTATGAACATTACTGAGATCCGAAGTTTAACGTGAGTGGTAAATCGGTTGTTAGTGACACGAGATGGGAGAGAAGAGCAAGGAGTCGCTCTCTCCTTGTTGCCTTTCTCTTTTTATTTGTCTAAATGAAATTTCTTTCAGTACAGTAAACGCCCTGAGGGATGGAGGCTGCACTTGAGTCGATTTGAAGGTAGACTAGCTGGCAGTCCTGATTGGTGCTGGAGAGTTTAGAGGCTCCATGTTTACAACGCAGAGAGAGCTGGAGTATCACTTATTACGTGTTTTTAACTGGAAAGGAGTTTGCAACCTCCAACACAGCATCCTAGTTCTCCAGCATGTGCGGAGAATCCTCTAGGAATAATGAGCTCTCGTTATTACAGTAATACAGTGTAATTCATGCAGTGCCTTTTTTTTTTTTAATCCAGCGATGCAAGGATGTTGTGTAAAGCATGCAGTATGATAAAACTTTAATGACTGCCTGTAGGAAATTAGGTCAGTGATGCCACAAAGGGAATGTTACAATAGCAGCATGCATATGTAGGAGAACACATGTGCAATTAGTTATTCAAACATTCAAAGTGACAACCTAAACACATTTTAAGCTACAAGCATAAACAAGAAGAGGAATTCAATGCAGAAGGAATAAAACACATATAATCTTAAATCATTTCATTCTTAATATATCAGCGTTTCAGACATTAACAGTACTGAATAATGAATATTTTCAGGGCAACATAATTATTCTATTATCCTTAGAAAAAGAAAATCACCATCTTTGATGGAAAGCTGATGGTTAGCTCTCTCGCCTCGTAAGGTCTCTGGTGTGAATGGCTCTTTGAGTTTACCCCGTGATGGACCTGCACTCATAGTCAGCTGAGGTTGGCTCCAGAAGGCCTGATCTACTAAGGGGGCGCCTGTAGAAAACCATTCACCAATGTGATATTGCATGCAAACACTGTGGAAGCCGATTTAATAACAGGGTGCACTGAGAATCGCACCTGACAGACGTGTACACTAACACACACTATCCATTTAGAGCAGAGGCCTCCAACCTCGGTCCCCGAGTTCCCCTGTCCTGCATGTTTTAGATCTCTCCCTGATTTAGCATACCTCCTGAATCTAATGATGATGTCATCACCAAGGTTGTGGAAAAGCCCAATAATGAGCTCCTCATTGCAATCAGATGTGTTGCTCCAGGGAGAGAGTGAAAACATGCAGGACAGGGGCTCTCGAGGACCGAGGTTGGAGAATTCTTAGTGTACATTTTTTAAAGATTTTTGCCAAATGCAGATTTATTTGCTATAATTCTATGGTATATTTAATAGCTCCTTCATGAACATGTTCAACTCCACATTCTTGTGCTTGTGGCGGCTCATCACTACACTTAATCATTCCATTGTGATCAAGCAAACCATCTCAGACCGTTTCCAGCAGATTGTCCCGGTGTAATGCTCCTGTGGGTGTCACTCATGCTTTTATTCTCACTTAAGATGCATGGAATCATTCACAAACATGTAAATGTTGCAGTTTACATTGTCCAATGAATAATGCAGTGTTTATGAACACGTTTACCAACATTTACAATTCATCACTGCCTTTACAGATTACTCTTCTTAAAAAAAAAAAAACTCTCTGCTGTGTTACAACATTGCTGGAGGCATCCATTTTTGTCGTGCTTTACCTCTATGTTGTGTGTATTTTATTCATTTTTTCTTAACTCCTAACTTTCTGAGTATATTTGAAGGCTGCACACTGGTATAGTGGTTTGCACTTCAACTTCACAGCTAGAAAATTGCCAGTATGAGTAATGGCTCGACGCGTGAAAACTGTGTGGAGTTTTCATGTGCTTCCTGTCTCCTCCCTCAATCAAAAGCACATACACTGGGTGAATTGGTGTTTTTAATTGAATGAATGTGCGATTGTGTTTCCAAAAGTACATAGTGTAACCTGCTTTTTAGCATTATAGAATGTTATCTGGGATCAGCACGAGCCCCATAGACCGTATGTTGTACATAGCTGTTTGAAAATGGATTATTTACTTCTTTTTTCTCTCTACTACCTTCTTTATGTGAGAAAAATGATGGTCACACATATTGTATATTCAAAGAACGTAGATAAATAACTACTGAGGTAATGGTGAAGCTTTTGTGATTATATTCTTTGAAAAGGTGGTGAATATCAGATATGCTTGATAAGATAAGACTTTATCCTAAACGTTTAGATTCAGATAACATAAACTCAGATTTTATCCATTTGAAGCTCTGCAATTGCATTAGCCAATTTTTGTTTACTTTCTACTCAGTGCTATTTTATTCCCATAAATAAAAATTGCAGGATGGATCAATAAAAGTATTAGATGAATAGAGGTGGCAGTGAAAAGCAGAAAATGGAAGTGCAAAACACGGCGGAAGCATCAGATATCACGTTGCCATGGAAATGTTATCTTGTTAGGTGGTGACACAATTTAGAAATATGTAGTTGGTTAAGGAATATTATGTAACAGCTTACTCTCTCTCTCTCTTTCTTTGTCTCTTTCTGTCTTCATCCCTCTCCCTGTCAAAGACTGTTAGAGCACATATTATTGTTGATGTAATAAAATATAGCCAGGCAGTGAATCGAAATGACAGATACATAAAAAGCATGGATGGGAGAATGAGGATGGAAATGAAGGGAGGTGTGTGTGTGTGTGTGTGTGTGTGTGTGTGTGTGTGTGTGTGTGTGTGTGTGTGTGTGTGTGTGTGTGTGTGTGTGTGTGTGTGTGTGTGTGTGTGTTCCAATAACCTGTCCCCTACCCATCCCCACTGCAGGGGCCGAAGCCCATCTATTTCTCCTGCGGGGCAAACGTCTCTTCTCTTGGCTGCGTTTGGTTCACTGAATCCTTACTGGGAGAGACATAAAGAGATAAAAGTATGTAGGGATGCGAGGATGGAGGAGGAGTAGGAGTAGGAGGAGTGGGTTTTTTTGACAAGAGAAGTGAGGAAGCTGGTTGAGCAGGGCAGAAGAGGCGGAGTGGGATGATAGGTGGAGAGCAAAGAGAGAGAGGGACGAGGAAAGAGGCAGTTGGATGAAGAGAAAAGAGAAAGCCCATGCAAAGCTCAGTCTTCTCTGTTTTCCTTGTCTAAGAATAGCAGCTCTTCTGGTAACCCAATGCCCCAGGACATGACCAGTTGAATAAAAGCCTCTATCACTTCACATAATGCCGAGTGAATGCGTGTGTGCTCTGCAGTAGGTGTGTGTCTCTCACATGCATGTGTCTGTGCACAAGCGATGGGAAGTATTTTAAAGGCAAATATGCACAGAAAGTCATCAGAATAATAGGAGAGACAGAGAGAGAGAGAGAGGATGGGAGAGGGGGCAGACAGAGAGCGAGATAATTTATGGTGATGATAATATCTTGGTGAAGAAGAAGAAAGGAGGCATAGATGAGACTTGGTATTTTATTTCAGGGAGCAAATGACTGTCACATGGGTCCAGCCACCTCCCTCCTCCCTGTCTGCCTCTCGGTTTGTTCACTCGGGCAGCTTCATGTGAGGAGTTTGAAACTTTAAATTGAATGACTCTGGGTTAAAAAAATAAGTGTGAAAATATTTCCCATATGCCCATGCCGTTTGTGTTTTTATGTGGCCAGTATCTCAAAGGGCCAACCAAAACACCTGGAGCTGTATAAAGAGATGGTTCGCACCGCTGCAGTGCGGCACTGAAGGCTTGTTTGGTCACAGGATCACAAGAATAAACTGTTTTTCTCTCTATGTCTCACTCCTCAGCATTACTTTCTCATCGTGTTTGGTCACGATGGACAGAAGCCTCTGGAGCTGCGGACTGAGGAGGAGACTGAGTGCGATGAATGGGTGGAAGCCATTCAGCAGGCCAGGTACACACAATTGGATTTAAATGCTGTATTCAATAATTCATATCTATTTTGACCGTAATGGCTAAAACAACCTGACTTCATGAGGCAGATCAAGATGGTAATCCTCAAATCTCCATCACCGTTATGATTTGATCATTCAATCTATTGCCTCATCTCGTCTTTTTGAGGATGTGGAAATAAGAATCCTGAAAGGTTTGGAAGATCCTGACTGTACTGATATACTAAAGAAAGAAGGCACTGCCAAGCTATTTAGCTGTGGCGTCTGAGCTGCTGTAGCTAACTGTTGACACCATGGCACATCCTGGCTGGCTTTGATAACATCAGAGTATCAGATGATTAACTTAAACATTATAACGCATAAATCTTTTCCCCCACAATTAACACAACCTTTAATTCTTCAGTGTTAAATAAAATGTATTTTGTGCCTTGAGTGACTGTTTGCTTCGGTTAAACTTTGTTTGTTGGACTCAAGTACAATGTACTGTATAACTAGTTGGTCACCATGATGTCGAGGGAATATGATGAATTTGTACTCTGGTACTCCCAGGAACATGAAATATACCATTACATTAACATTAACTATGACATTGTATGCTACATATGATACATTCAGTTGAAAATAAATATGCTGAGAAAAGGATTACCGTATACCCCCGGGTTTTTACTGCTTCTGTACCCCGTCTGAAGCTCTCAGGCACCCGTCACTGGAGGGAAGGCCCACCCCACCCTTCAAAGTAAACTATCTTATTGTATCATCTGCAGTTACACAACAAAGATTTAATGTCAATCAAGCAAAATATGGTAAATCACCACCGTGGTCCTAGATGCTGCAGACTTCATAACCACACATGACATTCACGTAATTTGACTAATTTACTACTGCAGCTATCATTGAACAGAAGTACTGAAATTTATTGTGCTGATTACACATTATAATCAATGCTGTGTTGATGATTTCTGACCCTCTGTATACTTCTATGAAATTTTCAGCTACTCGGATATCATCATCGAGCGAGAGGTACTAATGCAGAAGTACATCCACCTTGTGCAGATTGTGGAGACGGAGAAGGTGGCGGCCAATCAGCTGCGAACGCAGCTGGAGGATCAGGACACCGAAATCGAGAGGCTCAAAGCAGAGGTACGTTTGGTGTGGGTACACACACACACACACACACACACACACACACACACACACACACACACAAAGACTCAAAGACTTTCAAAGTGTAATCAAGAGGATATTGCTTATATCTATCTTCATTATTTTAAATCACGGTTAATCCTTTTGCAACTTTTTATTGCCATGACAATAATTTGTTACCAGGAAATGATCACCTGTACCTCTACCATGTTGGATTGTAATTCCACGCTAATGTGAAAAAAATTCTTTTTCAAATGTATCAATCCTATTAGGATAGAAACCTGTATATTTCATAACAACAATCCTTTCTGTGCAGAGTTTGTTTAGTTGCCTTGTGAAAGCAATAAAATATTATTTTCTTGTTGTACTTCTGATCTCATATGCCCTTCAGGCAGGTTGAAAAGTCAATACAGACGTCATTTTGAATAAAAATCTGGGACCACTAATATTGAAATGTGTTTCCTATTATCACAAACAATAACTGCCCAGATAGAAGTCTAGAGTAGTGTAACCTTCACCTGTATCATTTAAAAAGGACTGTTCATCCACACCCACCATCCTCATACCCACAGTGTTAGAACAGGACCTGCAGGAAGTAGGAGGAAGGAACAAATGGGCTTTTGAAAATGTAAACAAGCCTTTTCCAATCAGCATCTGAAGCAGGATCTTACACAGCTCTCACCACTGCTCTTTTTTTAATGGGTTTTCCTCAAGTCCATGAGACAGAAATACAGCAAAGTGGTACACTAAAGTCAGATCTGAATATTACTATAACTCAAAACAAATTTGCCCCATATTTGACTGAACTGAGCAATCAAGGCAAAGGTGCAGGACATGTTTGAAACTTGCTAATGTTGAGTAAAATAAGCCAGAACAACACACCACGGACTTTTGGAATAAAACTGAAAATCCTAAAAAACAAGAGCTACATTTCCAATTAACCAACCAACCAACCAACCACTCACTCACTCACTCACTCACTCACTCACTCACTCACTCACTCACTCACTCCAGCCCTCCTACTCAGAGAGGACTTTTCTTCAGCGCATGTAACATATTCCAAGGAGAAGCATACAGTATGTACATACAGTATGTACCTACCTATATATAGGTTTGCTGGTGTGTGCGTGTGTGTGTGCGTGTGCGTGTGCATGTGCGTGTGTGTGTGTGAGTGATCGTGGCTATGTTCCTGGCAGTGGAAGAGTGGGTGTGAACGATACTCAGTCACCTGGGAGGAGAAACCCACCATTCAATATCGGCAGTCCATCAGCGTCCTGACCAACAGATGCTAAACCTTTATATTTATTAAAAGCAACGGGGGTGATTGTCTGATAAAGCCCTTTCCTCACACATAAAACACAAATGACCTCCACAACACTGTTATTCAGAACTTATTACAAATTCTCACTCACGTGAAAACATGCAACCGCAGGAAATTTAAATGCCTTTTGGCTTTTTCCGAAATAAAATGTTTGCAATTCAATATTGTTCAGTAGAGGTGTATTGTGCTATCATTACATAAACGCATCCTGTCCACATGCAAGCTTCTGTGTAGATTTCAGACAGACATAGACAGTTTTGTCAGAAACCATGAAAACTAAAAGAGCATTGTTCATAATAAATAATTTGACTGTAACAGACATAATTTAACAGAGCAGCTGTGGCAGATTATTTCAAGAAATAATCTCTGTGTTCAGGTGACACTACAAGTTAACCCATAAAAAATGTAAGGAACTATTATATCTATGTTGTTGTTTCCCATATTTAATATTTAGTATCAGAGGTCACAAGTAATGTGTTATCATGACTATTATTGTGAAAGCATCAAAAGCAGCAGACAGTCAGAGTAAACAATACTAAAGGCGGATGTATGTTAAAAATTATTTAGGTTTATATCCCAAAATGTATCATTCTTTATGATCCAGCTGCAGGATCCACACTTACAATCATAGTATTACAGTTGTTATAGTGTGTTTATGACCTTTTACCTCTCCATCACCATTATTTTGTATCAATATGTAAACATTTATTTTTTGTTTTCCCTTATGTTCTTGGTACATTTGAGAACATGGAACTTCCTACTTTTAAATGAAAATCCCATTTACCTGATGACACACTTATAAAATAGTGACACCATAGAAACACAATTTCTGTGAATCTAACTATAACGGAAAATCTGCATATATTTTGCATCAGGTTTTAATACGACAACTTGTACAGCTGAAAATATAGAAACAAAACCACATTGTTTAGTTCTTTATAAATAAAGCGTACAAGCATATTGCAGGGACATATTGAACCACTAAAAAAAGCAAGAAAAAAGTGTTACCCTTGCATTATTGCCAATGTAATTCCAGCATTGTATCATGTCAATCACTTTATTTGATCTTTCTTTTATATCTGATGGAATGTAACTTATGTGTATGCTGGTCATGTGTCTGCATCGACCAGAAGGAACATCAAAGTTGTTCTTGATATGAGGTGTTTCAGTAATACTAATGTTGCTGCTGTGCAACAGTTGTCCCCTGAGGATGCTTTTCACTCACTTGGCCAGCTGCTAACATCTCCATAAATCACAAGTCCACTGTCATTTCTATTTCTATCTTTACTATTTGTGCTGAAAATTATATTTTGGAAACATGCATGCAAATGCTATTTTTGTCCTTGAGAAGAAACAATTCTCTGTTTACAGCAATGGGTTATCCCGGTACACACACTTTGTAGTGATATCCCCTCTCTGGGATTATATCTCATTGGTATGATATGGTTAACCCAGCTTGTAATTAGAATGCGAAGGAAAGTCGTTTCATGTTCGGAAACATCTGCCTGTGTAATGGGGCAGCTCATGAAATAAGGATTAGACTTTGAGAGCCAGCCTATAGTTGGTGATCCAGCTAATTAAACCATACACTTGATTGTGTGTGTGTGTGTGTGTGTGTGTGTGTGTGTGTGTGTGTGTGTGTGTGTGTGTGTGTGTGTGTGTGTGTGTGTGTGTGTGTGCTGCTCCGTGTTTATGAATAATTAAACCAACTAGCCTCTGTACCTGTCAACAGATGCATGATGGTGCTGGTGCAGAAGGGAATGGAGATGAAGGTGTGGGGCTGTTTCTGGCTTTGGTTTCATCCTTTGTTCATTTCGCTGTGTGTGTGATGCACTGATGTTTTCAAGAGGCCTGGTGGTGAAAACCAAAAGCTTAGAGTGACATGGTACCAAAGCCAATCTTAACCTCTTTCCAGCTTATTTCTGCAGAGACGGCAGTGCTGCCCAGAAAATCCTTTTACCTGCTGTGTTTGAAGTTAGTCATCACTGTCACATAAGAAGTCTATTAAGTTTACAATCTTAGGCTTAATAATGTTCTGGCTCCGGCCCTACCACCCTATCCTGGAGGATGATGCTAACTTTGTAGCAGACCTTCTTTTTTTTTGCAGTGAGTAAATGTCAAATGTCTGAAAAGCTGATCTGTGCATGTTTCATGGCTGTAGAATGATACTAAAATCGGCACTGGTGGACAGATGGTTTCCTAACATGGCAAATTTATACTGTTCATGGATATATCAAACACAGTCAGGCACATGTGAATCTTAATTAGCTTACATTCATCAGCAGTGATTCACCATCTCCCTTCTCTCTCATCCCCTCTTCATGTAAAAAAGGCACCACATTGCTGAAAACAAAACTGTTGAATACATACCCTCTTATGTAATATTCAGAGAGAAGCAAGTTGTATTCCCTGTGGTGATGTGATAGACTTATAAAATACATTTTAAAACTATCCATCTGATCCATCTGAGTGCTTTTAAAGTAAGTCAGGGAGTTTTATTGGCCATATTCTCACTTTATCTTTAAAGAGTGCTGCTTACTTTTATTCACCCACATGATGCTCACATTGGTTATGTCTGATTTCCTGTTTGTAAAGATTATAGCTCTGAACAAAACTAAGGAACGAATGCGGCCGTACCACGTCTACCATGAAACTGAAGACCCGGATATCAAAAAGATCAAAAAAGTACGTAAACCAATTTTATATACACAAGATACGGCGTGTTCCAGCTGTCCCGATACCATGTGCGTTCTCCGTACATCCTATTCTGAATGTATGTCTGTTGTCTTCCGTCAACAGGTGCAGAGTTTCATGCGAGGCTGGCTGTGTCGGAGGAAGTGGAAGATCATCGTTCAGGACTACATCTGCTCCCCTCACGCTGAGAGCATGAGGAAGAGGAACCAGATTGTCTTCAACATGGTGGAAGCAGAAACAGAGTATGTAAATACACTGTGGTGGGTTAGCTGCACACACTACATGATGCCGGGTGTTTCTTCATTATCGTGGTGACTGGTACATCAGAAAGACGTCACTGACGAGTCTATGATTGTCAACTAATTATAGGTTTCTCATAATAAATAGCTTTACTGAAAGTGTGGACTTTATCCAAGGTTCTGAAATGAGGATATCATGTTTACATGCACAAATATCAGTTGGGATACTTATTTTGATGATGCCATGCAGTGCCACCTGGCATCTAGTTGGTCAAAGTGGTATAAAAGATGGATGGGTTCAAATAATCTTTAATAAAAGCCTTGTTAAAGCTAATAAATGTTTTTTGCTGATATGGACTGATTAGAGAATTTGAAAGGTGTGGGCAGTCTATAAATTTTGCAAATCTTGTACCAGATATACTTGAGGTTACGTGTTAATATCTTGTTTTATCATTTGAATTTATCTCAATGACAATAATAACATTATGCAAAAAAAATTATTTTTCCCAATTTTCTTTTCTCAAGGATGTTATATTACGATGAAGAAACTATGTTGGGCATTTGTACCTCATATATTGGTTTTCTAATCTTGACCTGAAGTTGTGCAGTGATGATAACAGTGTTTTTCTCGTGACTCACACGTACACTGCTATTGTTGTGATCTTGATCATTTATACAACTTTGCTTTTTTTCCCCCTGTATATGTGATAATAGGTATGTCCACCAGCTCTACATCCTGGTCAACTGTTTTCTCAGACCTCTCAGAATGGCGGCCAGCTCCAAGAAACCGCCGATCAGCCATGACGACGTCAGCAGCATTTTCCTCAACAGGTGTGTGTAAATCAATGCAAATGTGCTGGTGTGTGATTCACCAACATGGTCTGTTCATCTTAGCATTTAAATGGCTCTCTGAAGTGCTAAATATGCAAGAGGCTCATGCAGAAAAAAGAACGATCGACCCTCTTCTTTTTTTTTCACATTGGTATCCACATGGTGTTTGCATTCTGTCTTTAGTGAGACCATCATGTTTCTACATGAGATCTTCCACCAGGGCTTGAAAGCGAGGATAGCCAACTGGCCAACACTGGTCTTGGGTAAGCGGTCACTGATCCTCAACGCACCAAACACACAAGTGCACCGTGTGTTTGCACTCTCTGCAGCCACTTGGTTACATCAAGGTCAGGTTTGCAGTGCTTCGTCTCATCCAGCTCGACTCAGTCGTACATCAGACTTGACGTTTTACTGCCCTACTCACACAACACATTTCCCTATCTCAGTCGGCAAAAAGCGTGCTCATTGTCTTGACAGACAATGACTAGCCAGACCAGAAGGCGTCCTGCAATTTCACCTCGTAAAACGAAAGCCCCCTCAACAGATAGGCATCACCTAGGAAACGGACTGCTGAAAGACGTGGCAGCAAATTACTTGTTACAAATTTAAAAAAAAGAAAAGAAAGTGTCCAGTGATTAAATATCGCTGTCCTTATGTGACTCCTTTTATTTCAGGCTCAAACTGAAGCTTTCTCAGCCTGCAATTGATCATACTAATCAACAGTATGTTATAGAGCTCACTTATTTCTTCAGTATTTCAGGGGACATATTCCATATTCTTTCAAATACTATTATTTATATATTTAAGCTCATCACAATGTACTTATTACATCCATAGACATAAAAGCACACAGCCGACTAATAGTCATTGATAGCGCTGAAATGTAGCACGTGAAAAAACAAGGTAATGCATTTGCACATCTGTTTTGTTTCTTTTGTTATACATAACTTTGGCTGCATCCTCTTCTGCTTCCTGTTTTCTGGTAGACTGACTTGTAGTTGTGGTCAAGAACATAGATAACATAAGAGCACCTCATGACCAAGACAAGAGTTTATCAGGAAACAAGACAAAGCTATTTTAACTGAAAAATTGCATCAGATGATTTTCCTACAGTGAATGTTGTAGTATTACCATAACATGATTGTTAACTCAGCCAGTTTTCTTCTGGAGTTAAAATGCATCTTGCACCAATACCCTGATGTCACTAACATACCCTGCACATTCATTTCTAGCTGATCTATTTGACATCCTGCTTCCAATGCTGAACATCTACCAGGAGTTTGTGCGTAACCATCAGTACAGCCTGCAAGTTTTAGCCAACTGCAAGCAGAACAGAGACTTCGACAAGCTACTCAAGCAGTATGAGTCAAACGCCGCCTGTGAGGGGAGGATGCTCGAGACCTTCCTCACATATCCCATGTTCCAGGTAGATGATGGGCTGGACTACTACAACCCCACCATAACCTGTCATCACTTACTTCATTACCTGCTTTTGACGTTTCTTTTTTCTCCAACAAGATTCCTCGATACATTATTACCTTGCATGAATTATTGGCCCACACACCCCACGAGCATGTGGAGCGTAAGAGTCTTGAATTTGCCAAATCCAAACTAGAGGAATTATCCAGGTACAGAGCTCTTCAATTTTTGATTATTTTGTGATAGGTCCTGATGCTGAGTAATGAATGTACTCGCGTGTTTTTTTTATTTGTGGACAGAGTAATGCATGACGAGGTGAGCGACACAGAAAACATCCGGAAGAATTTGGCCATTGAAAGGATGATTGTGGAAGGCTGTGACATTCTGCTGGACACCAGCCAGACCTTCGTCAGGCAGGGTGAGTCTTCATCAGGTCGTATGGTAGATACCGACCACTGCAGACAAGGAACACCCTACAAGAGCTGCAGTTTTACAGATGCAGTCATCCCGCCACCACAGTTTAGTCCTTGTTAATATCATTGAAATCCTGACCAAAACTCTGCACTTGTACTCTAATATACTCACGTATCGGACCACTCAACAGATATCAGATAGTTATTCCCTTCACCTGGCCCGCAGACTAAAAACAGACTCTTGGTGATCCTTTTGTCCTATATGAATGATGACACCACATATTTTGCTGAAGTTATGTATTTTTTTGTACTTGTAAATTACTTCCAAAGTCCCATTTATTCATACACAAAAACAACAAGGCACACAGCCGCAGTTTGAATAAAAAATACAAATGCTGCTGTTGATGCTGTTCTGGATGATAGATCATTGGACGAGCTCAACCAATTCAGTCTTTGAAATTAACCAGTGGTTAAATAGTGATAATCTCTTTCTTTCTTTTTGCACTGAAAGCCAGGTAGTAGACCAAGACCAGTTAGTAACAATATATCGCTAGACAGTACGTCCTTCCTGCTTGTCAACATCTGACCAGTGCTTTAGGTATCTTGGTCCTTGCATTATAAATTTCACCATGAGAATATTATATATCAGTGTAATTGAAACTTTAATTTAAATGTATTTAAATCCTAAAATAATTTTTAGTGCAAAATCCTAAACGTAACATTTCCAAGAGTTGTAGACTACAGTCTCACACCAGTTTAAAGACGACTATAACCACCATGACAGGAGTTGTGCTTTATGTTGTGTATGAAACACATTAGGAAGTCCAGCATTAAAAAGCAAGTTACCACTCGGTGTGAGAATTCATGTTATTAGAGCTCTGTGATGCTTGATGAAGCTCACCTGCATTATTTGAAAACTATATGTTTTGCAGGAATAAAATGTGGGTCTACAAACAGGTTGCAGTAAAAACAACATTTGACCATTAAATCGTTTTTTGAGGAGAAATTCCTATATGATCACATGCATGTGCAAAATTCTTTGAGAGAGTGTAGCGAAGCCGTGACAACAAGAAATGACATGTGAGTTACTTGGAACCTCCAGGTAAGTTAAATATACAGGTAACGGCTTTACAGTGGATATTTCCTCTGCAGCTGAGTCACACCCCAGAAAATGAAGTCTGGACATCAGTCCTGATTGAGCATAACTTTTACTGATTCATGTTGAATTATTTAATACACTAAGAAAAGTCTAAATATTCCCCATTAATTTTTCTGTCTAAATGATCTCCTCCATTCCAAGAAAATTTGGATTTTACATTTCAAACATGTTTGCACCACTGCAAATGGTTAGAAAAGGCACATCACACCTTAGTGTGGAGTGGAACATACAGAAATACTGTGATACTGCCCTGTGATACTGCCCTCCATCACTGCAGGTTCGCTGATCCAGCTGCCATCAGTGGAGAGAGGCAAGTTGAGTAAGGTCCGTCTTGGGTCTCTCTCTCTGAAGAAGGAAGGGGAAAGGCAGTGTTTTCTCTTCACCAAGCACTTCCTCGTATGCACGCGCAGCTCTGGTGGGAAATTGCACCTTCTTAAGGTGAGAATATGAAATAAGTAGCTCATCTTGAAGCCAAAATTTTTTGGGAATAATTTCATGAATCAATATACCAACAATTGATTTTACCATCTTTTTCAGCAAGGTGGTGTTTTGTCTTTAATTGACTGCACTCTTATAGAAGAACCAGATGCCAACGATGAGGAGTGTAAGTTTAATGCATTTACTATTTCATTTGAACCACTCTTTTAGGCTCATTTAGCCACATTTAGTCCCTTGACCATTCACAGAGGTTAATTGGGTGTTAAACTATAATTGTCAAGAAATTACCTCGGTTAAAATTGCAGATGATCACCTCTTTAAATGTCAGGTTTTGATCTTTTAACATTACACACCTATCATTTCACATTTTTTTTAATGAAGATTCGTTATACAGAGAGGAGACTGATGAAACAGTACACATGCACACTTTAGTGTTACACTTAAGCCTCCAGGGTGAATAGGGTGATATCAAGTTCCCCCTAATTAACCCTCTGTGCATCTCTGTGTGTATGTGTGTGTGCGTGTGTGTGTATGCTTTTGAGTGTGTCATTGTTGTTATAATCATCATTACGTGGTCTGCTATACTGTACAACGCTCCACCCTTTTTCCTGCAGCTAAATCTGGTGGTCAGGTGTTTGGTCAACTGGATTTTAAGCTTGTAGTCGAGCCCTCAGACTCCCCTTCGTTCACTGTGGTATTATTGGCCCCATCTCGCCAGGAGAAGGCTGCATGGACCAGTGATATTAGCCAGGTAATGCACAAATGGCAGAAATACACACCCAGACACACACACAAAATAACAAGAGCCTCCGAACGGTGAGAGCGTGTCTCCGCTGGGCATCGAGGAGGCTTAGTGATAAGTAAACACAGACTGTGGTGCAGCTCCCCTGGGCTGAGTTCAACTCACTGCCTCACTACTTCACAAACAGAGTAACACCATACAAGCATGTCACACTGGATTCTTTTTTTTTTCAGACACAAAAACACACTGAGTTTCAAGTGGCTTCTTCTTATAGTCAGTCCTTTTTCAAGCAGCTCTCTTTGTCACCTGAAGGGAGAAAATAGATAAGGAAATGAAAGCCAGCATGAATCTAGATGTTTTATAATGTTTCTAGCATGTATTTTAAACAACACCCCCCCCCCCCCCCCCCCCCGTAGACATATTTCTCCCTCTCATCTTCTCTGATCATTTGTCTTTCTCTGTAGTGCATTGACAATATTCGCTGTAATGGCCTGATGACCAGTGTGTTTGAAGAAAACTCTAAAGTCACTGTGCCTCACATGATTAAGTAAGTATTGTTGTTTGTGTGAAGAGGAACACTCATCTCTTTATGCCATGCCAGTATTGCATAAGTTAATAGCACACCTGGGTGGAGATATAGTTGCATTGATTTCTACCAAACTGGTATATATTATGCTTTTTTATTTGTATGTATTCTTTTGCTGATACCTGCTTGGACTGTTTTGCTGCATTTATCGTTTCCTTCTTTAAAATGTGGATTTCCTCCTAATTTCTCTCCTGATTTTTGCACTTTCATAACTGTTTTCCTTACTTTTGCAGTCCAGCAGTCACCCATGCTTGGTTATGTGTGTGTGTGTATGTGTGTACGTGTATATCCATCAGATCCGATGTGCGTCTCCATAAAGATGATGTTGACATTTGCTTCAGCAAGACGCTCAACTCCTGCAAGGTCCCCCAGATCCGCTACGCCAGCGTGGAGCGGCTGTTGGAGAGGCTGACCGACCTGCGCTTCCTGTCCATAGACTTCCTCAACACCTTCCTGCACACATACAGGATCTTCACCACAGCGACGGTGGTCATGGACAAACTGGCTGACATCTACAAGAAGCCCTTCTCCTCCATACCTATCAGGTCCTACCATTCATACACACAACTCTGCAATCACAAGCACAGAAATAGTCAGACAGGAAATCACATCCTAATGAAACACTTTCACCTGTCGGCACCTTATTTTACATCAGCAAATAATGTGCTAGCTCAGTTAGTAGAGCATGAGACTCGCAATCTCAACGTAGTGGGTTCATGTCCCACGCCGGGCGCCACCTTCCCGTGGGCTCCCCACCCGCAGGAAAGGTTCTTAATCGGTGCAATGTGATCTGGGTGACAGTGGTCAGACTGCCACCCCCGTGACCCAGAAATAGATAAGCTGGAGAAAATGGATGGATGGAAATAATGGGTTTAATTAGCGTTCACTTTTCTTTTCTTTTTAAAAGTATTTGGTGAATGATGTTGGTAGTTGTGGGTTCGTATTTTAGACCCAGCTTCCAGCACTGTCCACAGGGTTAAACACATACTGGTTGAAATGCATAACAGTCATGTTTAGGGGCAACAGTACACATGTTTCCAAAGGTTTTTGGCACTCTCTCTCTCTCTCTCTCTCTCTCTCTCTCTCTCTCTCTCTCTCTCTCTCTCTCTCTCTCTTCCTCTTCTCTCTCTTTATTTTTTATACTTCTGGCTCACTCACGGGGTCCCTGGTTGCTGCACCCTAGCAGAACTGTGTGTTTATATTCCTTCCACATAACTTGACTTACCTTTTCATCTGGAAAAGCACTGACTTTTCCTGTGCCTGAGGGCAGGTTTGTATGTGAAGCCCGACTTACCAAAGCTTGTGACTCCCTCCAGGGAAAGAAAGCAGGGAAAAGACACACGAGGGACCAGAGGTGTGAAAGGTGTGAGTGTGAGAGGGAAGACTCCTTCCTTTTACTATTTTGTATGTTTCTCTCCTTCATTTTCCAGTGACTCCAAAAAAAAGACATGACAATCACAACATTCAAAATGTCCCAAATGCTTATTTATAGTTTAAGATAGGCCAGTTCACTTTGATCCAGACCTACATGTGGATGGAAATTTCAAGCAAACATTTACATCTTTAAAAGGTCAACTTTTTAAAGTATATTCAAGACCATCATTTAGTATATATTCTAAATCCCTGACCTACAAAATTAGAAACAGTTCCTTTATAATGCTGTAACTTCAATCTAAACTTACAATTAATATAACGATCTTTAGCAGGATGAAATTATATTAGGGTTTTTTTGATAGGAAAGAGGACATCATCTTTTTGCCACACTTAGATTGTTAACATATTACAGTCATACATCATCAGCCACATCACCCCATCATAGATTAATGCGGTTCTAAGTGCTTCATATATACAGGAACAGACTGAACAACAACACAGAACAAGTGAGAAACATAAAATAATCAAGGCACGGTTATTCCAATGAAGCAACTGCTCCATTCAGTCTTCTTGGGTCTAAGTACTGAATGTTTGAAACTAACATTGTGGCTTCAAAAATTATGTTTATGAGATTTTTGGGGAGTTTTACTGTGTTTATGCAGACAGTGAGCTGAGATGAGCTTCAATGACCTTTGCTTTACAATGAAAGTTTAAGTCCCGGGAAAGTTAAACTGTGTTTCGAAAAAAGGTTACGTCTGTAAAGCTGTCATTTACATTGACAACAAGCTGGTAACAGTGCTATCTCTCACACGACTCAAGCTCAAATAAAGTAATATAGCACTTTCTATCTGAATGTCTGAATAAATAAACCAACCCCAGGATAGTTATTAAGCCTTTAGTCAATCAGGTAAGTTCAGTTGAGCTCTCGGTCTGCTGATGAACAACAACCCTCAGATGCATCAATCCTGTCATTTTTATCAACTCCAGTTTTTCTTTTGGTTATAAATCTGTGTTGGTGAATTGGCAGGAAAAAGAAACTCCTAATGCCATTTTTGTGTTGGTTTTTCATGATTCGACTTCTCAGAGGTTGAATATCAGCTACATCAAGCTTACCTTTCCTCTTTGAGGAGGTTCATTAATCATTGTTCCCTTAATCGCACCTCAAACCATCTTTAATCTTTGTTATCTCACATTTACACATTCAGGCCTCAGTGCAAACATCCCATCCATCCATGTAATCATTTTGTGGGTGTCATCTGTCTCCCTTGTCTCTTCATATCCCCTCCAACTACAGGGCGCAGTACCACTCATTTGACCGTCTGTCCATCTCATCCATCTGTCCTGACTACAGTCTGAAGATCAAGAAGATAGCCATGGATCAGTCCAAGTAACTGTCTTTTCTCTCGTTCTCTCTTTTTCTCCTCTCTTTTTTCAGCTTCTGTTCTTCCTGCCTGTCCTTCTTTACCTCCTCTGGTCTTGCCTGTTACTTAACTGATGCATGATGATACTCTTCCCCTTGCTTGTGTAGCTTTTTATATGAACAACTGACCGGAGGTGTTTTTTTTTTTAATCAGTCTTTAATATTTTGGACTGGTGATGCTTAGAAAGGAATGAAACAAATATTGAATCATTTAGATGTCTTGCAGCTGATCTGTAGCATGTTTTGTCACGGGAGCATCACTTTCTCAATGTTGATTTGTTGTCTTTGCAATCATTCTAATTTTGGAACAGTTTTACACTGTTCTCCGAATCATTTTCTGCTGCTTGCCTTCGGTTCTGCTGCTTGCATCAGACCTGAGGATTTATCTGCAAACCTTTTTCACGGATCTTTCCTTCCTCTATCCTTTCATTTCTCTTCCTCCTCTTTGAGTCTGGGATGTAATTTATGCTTCTATTTCCTCTTGAATAGTGTGAATAAATGATGGCTGTGTTTATCTATGCATGATTACTTCTCCCCTGGTGTAGCGCCGCAGCTACACGCAGCTCCATGTGTAGCGTTAATGTCACCACAAAATTGATGACCCAATGCCTGACACTTAAAGATTTTATATCACTGCCTCATAAACAAGGGGTTTTAATGTTGTAAGTCTAATGTGGAATGGAAATGGACTTTTAAAAAGAAAAACAAAATTCTAATCGATGAAATTGAGACACTTTGACAGTATTGTTCAGTTTTTTCTTGTACACACACTGACACAGAAGTTTCAGTTTGTGACTTTCTGGTTTGAGGGAAAAAACATTAATGAAGAATTTCCTTCATAAATAGACACCCAGTTCAGAGACCAGTGAACGGTAGAACATGACTATTTTGTCTACACAATGTGAGTACAATATTAGCTGTATTTTATTTGGTAAATGTTCCAGAGCTGGCCCAGTTCACAGTAGGTCTATCATAGTGTGTACAATAAAAACAGCTGGATGAAACTAACATTGATGACTGTAGCTGAAGGAGAGTCCAGGCCATAAAACCAAGACATCACATTTTCACAATGACTCTTTGTGGGTTCTTCTTGATTGAAGCAGCCTTAAGTTCATGTAAACTTGTGCAGCTACTCCTTGATCAGTGTAACCAGGAAAACCATGCACTGTTTGTCCATTGTGGATGTATCCATCCTGTAATTACAGCTGGCAGTTACCATGGTAACTTCAAAGATATTGTTTTGTCTCTGGCTCATAGTGCTTGAAATCATACATATCACAAAGAAAATTATGTCACTATTCTAATACCTTCTGACTGCATTGAATGTGCCCACTCATTATAAGTCACTTTGGATAAGCACAAGTGCTAAAAGCCCTAGATTTAGCACAGAATGCCTCAAGCTCACCCCATGCTCTATAAAATTATACTTGTCAAGCAGTTTTTTTATTTTTTTACTTCGGTGGGAATTGTGCATTCACACAGTCTTAAAATATTCTGACCCTAAACCAAACGTTTATCTCTATCACAGGGAAATTATGACAAAAGTCATTTGTTATTGAACCTTTGACTGGTGAGGTCTTATTTTGAGATGTTGCAATTACGTTTCTTTTTATCTTTTCCTCTTTGTGCCTCAACTCTTTTATTGCTTTTTCAATATCCTGTTATTTTGCTAACATATTGTCTTTCTCTTTCAGGTCCTTGGAGTTATTTTTTGCCACCAATCAAAACAACAGAAGTGGTGAGCACATAAATGACAAATCTCCTCGCCTCTGCCGCAAGTTCTCCTCTCCTCCTCCCCTGTCCATCCCGTCCCGCACCTCCTCCCCCGTCCGAACGCGAAAGCTCTCCCTCCACTCCCCCATCACTGGTAGGGTCGGAGGACTCGACCTGACCAGCCCTCTCTCCAACTCCACCGTCAACCACAACTCCTCCCAGTCTGCAGGCAGCAGCCCCACGTCTGCCCACACCCCCCAGACCCCAACGTCTCAGACCCCGACTCCGACCACCACCTCCCCTCCGCCTCCCCTCTCCTCCACTTCCCCCCCGCCCAACAACTCCAAGCCACTGCAGGAGCAGGTTCCTCCCATTCCCTCGTCCCCCGATCAAAGCCCCAGCCCGGCTGCAGAGGGCGATGAAGCGCCCAAGATCGACCCCTTCGGTGGGAAACTGCGTAGGAGTATCCGCAGAGGTGAGTTGTACTTTCCACTCAAATACAGCTTCAAAACATTTGTAATTTAAGAACTATTAGTGATTCAGTACTATTCCTTATGTTTCACCATAGCTCCAGCACTGATACTTTGAATTATTAAGTATGATTGGTATCAATTGCTGTTATTATTCTTTTCAATTATTTCCATGTCTATATTATTAACAATGGAATCCTGGCTTCCTGGCAGAGCAAGCAACCACCAAGTCGCACACGGGAACATTCAGGGGTTTAGGGTCTTATAAAAGTTGCCCACAAGCATGATGATGTGGACAGGCGAGGTGCGACATAGGCTCAGTTACTGTGTATAACCTGCCCCATTATGACAATCTACTGTTGCAGGGGGACCAGAGTCCTTTTAGTTCACGACACATATACAGCCCAATTTGATCTTAGTTTGGCTGGACCAGACACACACGAGCATGAATACCAATAAGTAATTATCAGAGCTCCATATTGATTCTATGGTTTTAAGTCAAAGAAAACTGAGTAAACTTTAGGTACGTAAATTACTCGCAAAACGAAAGGAAATTTCTTCTTGGTAGGAATTTTGCCAATTTTTCAAGCACACAACCCACATACTTAGCTCACCCTACAAATGCATGTTAGAATGTTACAAATAGGGCATCTTTAAAAAGGAAATAATCAAGCTGGTCACTGGAGATTTATTGCAAAGAAGCAAAGTGAAGCGTGATGTTGTAGCAGGCAGTCGCTTCATTGATGAGATCATTTCTGCAGCCTTCATCATGCTTTTAATGAATTCTTCCTCACAGTGAGATGTTCATGCTGAGGAAGCTGGTTTTCACTGCAGCAACTCTGTGTCTTCTTCAGCTACAAAACAGTGCAACTCCTTTAGGACAAATTAGAAATTAATTGAAAGCTTGCATTTAGTCTGTTTTTTGTCATCATGCGTTCTGGATTTGATGCCCTTGGCTTTGTCAGGTTCCACAAACCAGCTCTAACGCATGATGAGGTTTCCCTTTTTTTACACTTTTTTCTTACGTTTTATCCAGTGTCTCATTATGCACACAAAAATATACAATATGTACTGTGTTAATTCAAAGGGAGAAAATAAAAATAAACTTATTAGGATGAAAAGGCTCTCACCTCCCCTGCCATTGTTGTGTTCTTTGTTGTGTCTGTAACCAGCAGAGATGTCACCGTCAAATGATGATCCCTGTAGTGCTTTCCCTCAGCAAGGTGTTAAACCACCCGAGGTCAGGAGTGTCAATTATTATTGACCAACATCACAAATGCTTCAGTTCCAGCTAAAAGCTGTAGTCAGTACTAACCTGCCCCTTTGTGATGCTTTCTTTCTGAAATATTATATTGTCATTGTGATACTGGCCAAGCCAGCAGAAAGCACATTTTACTGATATTAGTGATCATCAGAATCTTGAAAAACGTTTCAAAGAACAACACAATTTGGTTTTGGTCTGGATCTTGCAAATTTCCCAAGGGCACACACATGCTTAGCTCGCCCCACAAGTGCATGTTCCTCACAAATGGTTCATCATTTATAAAGGAAACAATCGTGCTGTTCAATGGGATAAGATGTATTGCAAAGAAGCACTTTTTACAACAGAAATTAATAAAAAAAAAACGACAACATGTCCTTACTTTTTTGCAGAGTTTAGTTTGATATAAAAGACGTTTGGAAATATCTCAAGTGCTTTTATTCAACATCTGCCCCCAAATGGAAATTAAGTATTAGAACATGTTTCTTAATCTACTCTGCTTTTGTACAATGCACATGAAGCTAGATGATGTACACAATATATTCTTCAGGTCTGTCGGCTCACTCGAACTCGTGCATGTCGGATTTGATTGGCGCTTTGAAACACCTATGATGAGGTGGAGGTCACTTATCCAATGACACAGTGTGAAGTGTTCCCTGCCAGAGTGGAGCAGGCACCTGGTGGGATGCCATTATCTCCTTGCATTTGTGTGCTGGAGTCAGTTCAACTGGTTTCCCACCACACACGCTCAGATCTTCTAATAGCCGTGTTAAACAGGCCTCTCAGACTCGAGAGGGGTAGCATGAGGCCATCTGAGACAGCATTAGGATGTGCTCGTGCACATGCAGTGTGTGTGTGCATGTGTGTGTGTGTGTGTGCACGTGCAAGTTCATGTCTGAAGGCAGCTAACCACTCACAAATGGCACTTGCACCTTCAAACACTCTGACCTCTTTTGCACATTGTCGCTCAGTATCTTTTGCAGTTAATAAGCTGGTGCACAGATATGTCCAGATCCTGCTGATACACAGTTATCTCTCTGTGGTTTGTGTACATACTGAGAAATTACCAATGTTACTATCTTCATATGTGTCGCAAGAAAAAATTACTTTGTTTTAGTGTCGTATAAGACTATAGAGCTTATATAATGTTCCAGTGGAAACATTTTTATACATGAACTTCCATATTGAGTGAGGACAACCATGTCTACAACGAGAACCTGTGTTATATTTATTTTATTGGGGGTGAAACACAAGTCAAGTGATAAGAGGACAAATCTGAATGACAGATACACATTAGGCTCATTATGTCTTCTATGCATGTCTGATACTCTTTATAATTAAACAATCTGAATGAAGCCCTGCACAAATTAGGTCTTATCTTTTAAAATAAGTTTCATTATTTAGGCTTTTAGGGCCCCATTATTAAATAATGTAAATTTGTACTGTAGTAAACCTAATGGTAATGGAGGGCCTTTGTCCAGTAATTATCACAACCTTCACAATAATCATAACCATCGTCACCATTTCTGTCTCTGTCCTTCTGTGTAGCTGTGCTGGAATCTGTGTCACTAGACAAAATCATTCCAGAGTCTCCGCAGAGCTGTGAAGCAGGAGATATGTCTCCATGTCGCTCTCCTTCTACCCCTCGACACCTCCGCTACAGACAGCCCGGAGGTAAGACTGCGAGTGCGTTAACGTGGTTTTTATGATTCACTGCCACGGAGGCCTTTGCTAGTGGAAACTACTGCTTCCACTGACAGGATTCACAGAGTCAGGCGGACGACTTTGACCCTAGAGACCAGCACTTCTTATACAACGGTGCGATGCAGAAAGACTATGAAAAACATAAATTAGAAATATGGGTTTGTAAGTGTGTGTGCATAACTGCAAGTCTCTCTTGGGATGGTTTTCTTTGAAGTAGACCCAGTTTAATAGGACTGCCTGCATTTAGGACAGCTGCAGAGGCAACAAGTGCTTCTCAGAATGAGGAAGATCATAATAATTTGATGGGCGATGTAAACTGTATATGGGCTAAAAATAAAAAGCTGTGTACATTTGTTACAACCAGCACATTGATCATGCATATATATATATGGTTTTTCAAAGACAAAAAAAATCAATCAATATGTGTAATAAATCCCATCTGAGTGTCATTTTTACTCATTTTGTTTCAGGGCTGAACCAGTATAGTAATAACATATCCTTTAAATAATCATGACTCCAGATGTTTCCCTATGTTTTAGTTCACACAGATAAAAATACATAACATAAAAGTTTTTTTCTTTTGTTTGTTTTTACAATACATGCAGAAGATGATATTTAAAAATTTTTAATATTTGCATTTTTAACATTACGCTAGTTGGATGAGGCCCCCCCAGTAAAATTCACTGTGAAATATACACAGAAACAGGTGCTCTGTTTGTGGTTTCTCTTCTATATGTTGTCTTCAAATTGTGTTGCATAAATTAAAAAAAAAGAAAAAAGATTACAAAAGATCCAATTCTGTGCTTGGTTTGGAAAATCTGCAGAAGGACCTGAGATCAAACTCTGGTCACTTCTCAAGACACAAAATATCTGCAGGCTTTCAGCTTTCATGATTTCACAAAATCACTGTCATCGATCAGAAAACACTTTTTAATACAGCATTACTGCGCAAGTTAATATTTTAGTCCACATTTTTACATTCTGTGAGGTTATCCTCTGGTTCTGACACCAATGTTCCCACAGAACATGTAAACAATTTGTAATATTGTCCCACCTCAGACACTTTAAACACTCTATTGTTGTATGCTACAGTGCATATACAGTACATTATTATTGTGACAAAATCTGCTCATTATTAAAATCTGTACATTACATCAAAGAATAGACAGGATTAATAATCACATAGTATACATATATATTATATATAAATACAGTGACAGTCCAACAGTCGTTTATATTTTTGACCATTGCATTTGATTGTGTCAGAATGAAAGGAAAGCTAATTTCTTTTCACTTTTGTTTCCTCCCCTGAATAATACAAGCAGCTATCAAAATTAACAATATTGTTGTTGATGCTTATGCTGATAATTATATGTTTATCTGTCTGTAGGTCAGTCGGGGGAGAACTCGCGCTGCTCCGTTTCTCCTGCCTCAGCCTTCGCTATAGCCACTGCAGCAGCAGGACATGGTACACCACCAGGTACACACACACACACACACACACACACACACACACACACACACACACACACACACACACACACACACACACACACACACACACACACACACACACACACACACACACACACACACACACACACACACACACAGTTTAAGGATCTAATTGACTTTGATAAGGCACAGGTTGCGATGTTTGGGATCAGCATTCATACTGCCACAACTTGTCTGTTTTGGCAGCAGACATTTAGTGTGATGGCTGATTGTCATCAAAGTGCAGTGTCTATAAATAGCTTAAAAACTGACTAAGAACTGAGACTGAGAACTGTGGATGATGCTTCCGTTCAGCTGTGTACTGGCGCTTCAGAAACACTTCTAACGTGATTTCTTCACTTTTTTCTCAGCTTTTATTTAATTCTTACTGTGTCTGTGGTTGCAATTTCCCCTCTAGTGTTTACTAACTCTGAAAGAACCTGCGATAAAGAGTTCATCATCCGCAGAGCTGCAACTAACAGAGTTCTCAACGTGCTGCGCCACTGGGTGTCCAAACACTCACAGGTCTGTTTGCACCCTCCTCCTCTGCTGCTGCTTGGGCATGTGTGTGTGTGTGTGTGTGTGTGTGTGTGTGTGTGTGTGTGTGTGTGTGTGTGTGTGTGTGTGTGTGTGTGTGTGTTGGGGGGGGGGGGGGGGGGGGGGCGGGGGGGTTCTCTGTTGTGCAGAGGTGATCAAATCTGTGGTCTCATTAAAGCAGGTGACTGATGCGTTCTCTCTGTGCTCCACTGCTCTCACTTGATCATGTAAAAAGCCACACACACACGCACGCACACACACACCCACACACACACACACACACACACACACACACACACACACACACACACACACACACACACACACACACACACACACAGTCTACAGTTTCGACTGGGCGGTCAACTCAACCTGGATGCTCCTCTGCTAAAGAGCCAGTGTCTAATGAATTGAGCATCCAGATAATTGCCTGGCTCTTCGCTTAGAGGTCCTTCCAGTCTAACTGCATCGATCTGTTTCATGTATTTTCTTCAATAATACAAAATGCTGGCGTGACAGGCCAGCTTTAGTCAGCTTATTAACACACGTACGCCCATTCACATTCGTCTTTTAGAAGCGAGAGAAGAAGTGAAGGAGCTTGTTAAAAGTGACCTTTGAACACGAGTTGTACTGAAGTGTGAAAAAAAAAGAGACTATAACAATCACAGTGACAACGAGTCACAACGAGAAAAAGAGAATTATTCAATAATGAAATTAGCTGCAGGGTGATTATTTGAAATAATTATCTACATCAAACCTTAATACCTTACCTCAATGGAAATGCATTTGCCTGTTTGAGTTTCAGAGTTTCACTGAAAGTATCAACATTTTATCATTGTGGTCTAAATTAAGACCAGCTCAGAATTTAATAAGTGTAATACAATTATTTTTCATCAACCCCTTATCAACTGATCAAAACTAAAACAACAGGTAGAATGCACATTGTTACTTAGAATGTTACTCAAATCAAACATAGATTTAAAACTATAAGCATTTAATTCAAAATATTATCAGGTAAATTACCTAAAGAAACTGCAATATCATAGTTTAGGATGAAATATACCATATCAGATTTTGATCACTACTATGATTCACATTGAGAGTAAAAAGATGTTTTCATTGGTATTTATTTGTTTTTGTTAATCATTTATATATTTGTGATAGTGTTGACCACTCCCTGAGGTAATGGGTGATAATAGGTGTATATTTGTGAAGCTCATGTCATTGTTTGTTGTTAGTAATATTATTATTTCTTAATTTTTTTGCTTTTCTAACTTTAAATGAAAACTTGAACATTACATGTTTTAGACACACATGAGCAAACCAAGTAGTTTTTTTTTCTTCCTATAACACTAACATATCCTTTCACCTATCTGAGTTGGATTTGTTTTTGTGTTCAGGACTTTGAGATGAACGGGGAACTGAAAATGTCGGTGATCTGTCTCTTGGAGGAGGTGCTGAGAGATCCAGACCTCCTGCCTCAGGAGAGGAAAGCCACTGCCAACATATTAAGGTAATAACGCAGAAATGACAGTAAACACTCATGTCTGCTCACACAAGAATCTCTTTGATTTATCATTTGAAAGTCAAATCTCAGCCATCCATTTGGCTTGCATTTATTTTTTTTGAATTAGCATAAAAGCTGCCTGTTATTCATCTGTAGTACGTTATGTTCTGCTATGATTGTGTCTCCTAGTGCCCTTTCTCAAGATGAGCAGGATGACGCCCAACTAAGGATAGAAGACATTTTACAGATGGTAGGAAAAGTACAAAATTGTAACATTTGTATCATTTCAATACATATAACTATGATCATTATATTAAATAATTAAATCAAAAAATGTCATGACCTGAGCCCCATCTGGGTGATTTGATTCGCCTTTAATTTGAATTTCACTGCTGTTGATTCGCAATGACACTGATTATAATTAAACTTGGATCAAAGCTGTGAGACACAAGTTCAACCTAAAATAATTTACGTAAATAGAAAAAAAATTAATTACCTGGACAGCAGTGTTTTTAATCACATTGTTATCATTTCAAAGTTTCATTTTGAGGCATTTTTCAATCATATTATCTGTCTTAGGTAAAAAAAAAAAAAAGTATTTAATTGGTCTAATGACAATAAGACAAGCAAAAAAACTAAATCATAATGTAGCAACAAGACAATCATAAGTGATAAATACAGAATTATCAATGCTTTCCAAATAAAATGCCTCTATACCCACCCATTGTAGTGTTGAATTGGACATATATATATTGTTATAGGAAGTTTAAATCTATATCTTCTGATATGAAACATAGGAGGTTCTTCTAGTTCACTGCTGTTGTTTTGTTCCTCTTCATCACAAACTGTACGGTTTGATTAGGAAGTACAGACCAATTGTGTTCAAACGTCAACTGGAAAAATAAACACTGGAAGTGGAGATACCCGAAAAATCTATTTAAATACAGTAGCCTAATTACAAATGAAACAAAAATTATTTGGCCTTTCAGACAGCCCAACCACTAGGTGGAGCCTTGCACACTCCAGTTTATGGGATGGTCTTGTGAGGTTCACCTTGTTAAATCACTTATTGGCCCTGTTAACCAGGAGACAGTTCATACCAGGATTCAGAAGCACAACTGGTTAGTTAACACGAGTTAATAACCATAGATATAGACAAACAATACGAAACAAATCTGTCCTGCCTCCCGGCAGATGTGTGAATACAACCTATTTCTTACTGTGAACATTTCCAGGAAACCATCAGCTGTCATGAACCATCGTCGTCACAGCCAGCCTATTAGATATTTATAACTCCCTGTGTGTGTTTAGGCGGACTGTCCCAAGGCAGAGTGTTTTGAGTCTCTCTCTGCGATGGAGCTGGCTGAGCAGATCACTCTGCTGGATCACATCGTCTTCAGGAGCATCCCTTATGAGTCAGTCGTCTCATTATCGTCTCACACTGTGAATCAGACCAAACACCACTCCGTCACCTTTACACACTTTTTGCTTGACTTTGGAACTAAAACAAACAAACAAGCGTCATACTCAGCTCTGCTTAATAAAACCAGTGTACTTAATATTAAACTGAATCCCATCTCTAGTAAACCTCTGATTTAGTTTTGTTCCCCCGTAAGATCTGCCATGATAACGTTTGATAACATCTTTGATTGACAGCGCAACTCATTAAGTGTTTGAAATGATTAACTGAGTACTAACTTTGTGTCTCAAAACTTCTCATATTTTTCATTTCCGCTAATCTAACTTGTACTGTTTTGTACACTCAAATGAACATATAATATTTTGTCGCTTTTTCCAGAGAGTTCCTCGGTCAGGGGTGGATGAAGGTCGACAAGACAGAGAGGACTCCCTACATCATGAAAACTAGCCAACACTTCAATGATGTAACAGCCTTGCATTGTCTTCTATTTTCTTCCTTTATTAACCTAAAACGCCCATCTGAAGCGGTTTTGCGAATATCTTCTCTTTCTATTTTTTGAAGATGAGTAACCTGGTGGCATCACAGATTATGACCCACACTGACGTCGGCTCGAGAGCCAGCTCCATCGAGAAATGGATAGCTGTCGCAGATATCTGTCGCTGTCTTAATAACTACAACGGAGTCCTGGAGATCACATCTGCACTAAATCGCAGCGCCATCTACCGCTTGAAGAAGACCTGGGCTAAAGTCAGCAAACAGGTGGAAAAAATCCCCCTGCAGCCGTTGTCTTTGTACAGAAAATCTGAAATCTAAACGTGAAACTCACAATGCAAGTTGTCAGTAAAATTGAAATGCAACCAACATGAGTAATCTGAAATGTCTGCACGTGTGCATCTTCTGGTGGATTGATTCCATTAGTAATCAGACAGAAGACGACGCAGAGACATTTACCCCTCAATGTTTATCTACTCTTTGCTTGATCCTCATGAACACTAAATCGATTCAAGCCATAATCATCCAATCAGTAGACGGTCTGTCTGAGCAGCAAGCCATTCTGCTCTAGACAGAGAAAATTTGATTTCATCATTCCATTATGGCCGTCCTGTGAAGAGCAACTTGATCACGGTTGATGTAGATTACTCTGGTTTTGAAGCGTACCCTTTTTGTGATGGTTGTGAAAGTGTATTTGTGACCCTCACAGACTAAAGCCCTGATGGACAAACTGCAGAAGACCGTTTCCTCTGAGGGGAGATTTAAAAACCTGAGGGAGACCCTGAAAAAGTGAGGCTTTGCCTTAGTTTTCAGATCAGAAAATAAAATCAAACAACCTCTTTCGTCATCTTTGCTTGGAATGATATTCCTTTATATCTCCACTTCAGCTGCAACCCTCCCTGTGTGCCATACCTGGGAATGTATCTGACAGACTTGGCCTTTATTGAAGAGGGAACACCAAACTTCACTGAGGAGGGTCTGGTTAACTTCTCCAAAATGAGGATGGTGGGTGAATATACGCACACAAACACATGAGACACACAGAGAGACTGTAATACAATTAAATTCTCTGTTTTGTTTATTTTTTTTTTTTTTTTTTTTTTTTTTTTTGTTTTTCTCTGTTTTGTTTAGATATCCCACATCATCAGAGAGATCCGACAGTTCCAGCAGACACCGTACAGAATAGAGCATCAGGCCAAGGTACCGCTGCTTTTTGAGTTTTCATTTTCTAGAAACATCACAAAGACATCACTTGATAACAAATGCAGACAACATGTATACTTATGACTGCTTTATGTACAAAGTGCATAAAAAGGCCTTTAAAACTATCATTGACAATATAATGGTATTAATAAAAAAATATACAAATTTACATCCAAGATATGCAATGGATGTCATTAATTGAAGTGTTGATGTGATGATTTGAAATGACTCTCTTAACTTTTCTTACTTAAATAAAGAGCTATAACATGTAGGCAGCTCTGTAGAAGGTCCTCTATTTCTGCTTTAAAGCCTTTAACTATGATCGGAGCTTAACCCTCAGCTTTTCATCAGCTGATCAATTTATCATGAGAAGTATTTTATAAAAACCGCTGTAGTGAGAGTTTGATTATTGGATACACAATGACTTTACTGTTATCGCATCGGTTTTACTCAGTTTGTCACATCAACCCTATGTTCAGTTATTCAATAAATCTATAATCAGATTTATAAATGTATTGATTTGTAAAGTTTTAGTAGATGTATCATGATCCAGAAACATTTGTAGTGTGCAAATACTTGCTTTTATAATGAAATAATTTTTTTTTAAGTGGCACAGGCCTCCTTTTGGTGAGAACCAGAGAGCTTTAGGTAGAGAAGTCTGGGGGTCAGGGTGATGTGTTTTCCCAGCATGAGTCAATCTTATATCATTTTTGAGAAGAAATCATGCTCGTGTGAAATCTGGAGTGGCGTTCACACTCTCTGTATAGTTCTGTAGTCCTGACCAAGGTGGAAATAAAATTTAGAAAATCACAGTGTTGTCCAGCTGTTTTGCACTCACAGTGGCATTTTTCGCACGAACAAAGATGTAAACAAACTGCATGCTGGGCAGCTGTTGTGAATAACTGTATAGTGGAAACTGTGGACTGTACACTCCTGCAGTAATGCTGCATGCAGTGCCAAATACAATAAAGCAATCTCTGGGATAATTGTGGTGGTATTTTGATGGCTAAGAACTCATCATCAGCAGGAAATTCTCTGTTGTACACTTCGCAATGTGCCACGAGGATACCAACCACTGCCCACCAGCATGGAAGAATCGAATCGCATATAATCGCATTACTGTAATGAAGTAGTATTTTGGAGTGCTGTTTAAAGTCTGTTTTTTCAAGTGTTTGATTTTGAACATTCATACCTTTGGATTTCTGTTTTTATAGTCAATATAGGTTATTCTTTTACCACAGAAAATTGCTTTACATCCATTTTATATCCAAGTTAATGATTATGCAATGTATCATTTGTCTACGAAATGTATTTCAAATGTAGATATTTTATACAAGTACGTTGAATTGGATGCCTGATATTGAGACAATATCATTAAATAATACAGTTAAACTGTCAATGAACTTAAACCTTGAATCATTTTTGAATATTATTTTAAATTGACTTACTGTTACCAGTGCTGGAGTACAATTTAGACAATCCCAATAGTTGTACTGTTTAACACTTTTCAGTTTTCTGTCCACCTCCTTTTGTGTTTTGGATTCAGGTGACCCAGTACCTTCTGGATAAGACTCTGATCATGGATGAGGATACACTCTACGATCTGTCGCTGAAGATCGAGCCCAGGCTTCCTGCCTGAGTTACAGCAGTTTGCGGCCCACTCAGGCCTGCTAAAAATGGACCACCCCTACCCGAGGGCTGGATGCCTGCATGATCTCATCAATCAAAAGGAAATTGCAAGAAAAGTTGATGGATGAATAAAGGGATCTATGGATGAGTTCGATTGAGCGAGCTTGAGAGTTTTACAAGAGATAAAGCGTGTCTGACGACAGTGACAATTTGCAAGGTGTTTGATCCATTGTCTTCTTGAAGAAGGAGGAGGAGACATGTTGGTTGCTTTGCATGAGGTTTTTGGAGAAACTGCATGTCTCTGTGTGTGCTCAACATTCCTCCGTCTCGAATGCGATGCACATGTCATCACGCTTCCCCGACAGCCTGAGAGTGCAGAACAAAGAGTGGGAGCATGGAGCAAGTGGATGAAATACAGAGATGTAGCATATACAGATAGTGTGTGTGTGAGACAGAGAGAGAGAGACAGAGAGAGGGAGAGAAAGAGAGAGAGAGAGAGATGTCTGTGCTTGTGTCTCTGTGCGGTTTGTCTGTGTCCTATTGCCTGTGCATTTCTGTGCCATGTCTTTGAGCAAGAGCACAAAACGCTTCTTGTCACTATAGTCGCTGCATAAAACTTGCATGATTTTTCAGCTTGGGATGTAACTGTCTAAATGGCCTTCAACCTGACCCCTGACCCTCTGCTTAGCATGCTTCACTCTTATCAGGGTGACTCTCTAAGCCACTATGCATCCTCAGTGGGCTGGTTATGGCAAAAAGCCTTTAAGCCTTCAGATATAATGTTGACAGAAACAAAAAGGAAAAACTAAATTTGATGTATTTTCGTGAATTCCATTTTTTCCCTTGGTGAAACACTTAACTCTGTATTTGTCTTGGAATACAGACTTTTAGGTAGAAAGATTCACAAAATCTGAGAGTCTTCTTTTTTATGTCCACATGAATGATACAATATTTTTTAAACAATTGATCAGTGCCTTCCACTAGTGTAGGTCAATTTCCCTACAATTGACAATTTGTAAGCATTAAACTTTAAGAAAAGATACCCCTTATTTAAAAAAAAAAAAAAAGAGATTTCCTTAGTAAACAGGCTAGATTGACATTTTTTCCTTCAGAAATTAGATCCTGTGTAGAATTAAGAGTAGCTGTCAGTGAAAACACAGGAAGCTCATTGCAGCATCTAATCGTAGGCAAATATCTCCCTCTACTGTTTAAACATTGTCACAACCTCTTCTAACCCAAAGCTTTCACGGCGCTTGTGTGCATTCAGACTTTCTTTGGCTTTTGTAAACTGTCAGCTGAACTAATGTGTGCAGTCTGGTTTCTGAGTGTAACCTGGGCCCGACTGCAGTGTAGGCTGGATCACTTGTCGCACTCCCTGAGATGTAGCTTTGCTTGACTTGACAGTATGATCGTTATTTACCACACTAATTCTTTCATCAGTTACTGTACTTATGTTATTTTTGTATATAGTGACTTTACACATATCATATGGTTGATGAAGAAATAATTTAAATTGTTATGCTGTAAATATTGATTTTATTGCTGTTGTAGTTGTTTTTATTTTGGTCCCTCTAACCTTTTGATTTTTGCATCCCAAACTCTTGTAAAGAACAAACTCTGTTTACTTTTATTGTAAAGAGAAAAAACAAGAGCGAGTAATGCCTTGTGAGGGTTAAAAAAAAAATGTAGCATTTGAATAATAGAACTTTGTTCTCCGTATTGATGATATGATGAATATAGTTGTCCTGCATGCACACAACAGCTGCATGTTGTGCATGTATGACTGGACGCTCCCTCTACCTTCTTCCTCCGCTTCTCTATATAAATATCGTCTCTGTAGCTGTTGGGGGAAAAAAAGGTATAAAAACTATATTTTTTCCATGAAATCTGGCACGTGTGTCTCTTAGTGTACCTCACAAAGTCAAGCGCAGTCTCTGGCTATGTCATCTGTGAAACCGCCTGTTGTTATGAAGTAGCAGTGTTGAAACTTTCCTCAGAAAACAGTAACCTTGTACCACATTGATTGGAGGAAATGTTTTCAGACTTTGCTTTTTTGGGAAAACTCGTCTTTTGCACTGCATCTGTGAGTCTGTTCAACCAACAGCTTTGGAATTACAGGTTACTATATTTGTATTGTAATCCTAATTTTGTGTTTGTTTGTTTGTTTCTGTGTTTATTTATTTGTTTGCATTTTTCACTTGTTTGTGCAGGGGAAATAAATTCAACATGCCTTATGTGTGTGCGTATTTACTTGACTATCTACTTGACCGAATTTTAAATATGTCAGCATGCTTCCTCTAATGGCAGGTATTTATAACTTATCGCTTCCATTAACAATACCTGCAATCAGTTTGTAATGCACTTTATGCATTTTTTTTCTCTGTTCTATTTGTTTTCTTTGTCAGTGAGTCAATTTATTTATGTTTTTTAATGATTCTTAAGGCTCTGAGGTTGTGAAAATAACCTACCTCTGAATTAGGATAAGCTCTTTATTGTCATTGATCATTACGGACATTACTGATTTGGTTGTATTTCCAATACTTTCCACAATATATGTCATTATATTTTATAGTTGTTGGGATCCACAGGCAATGAAAAGCGTAACTCTTCTTTGTACCAGTTGAATGCTTTTCATTTGAATGATATGGTATTTTTTCAATATACTCTGCAACTGTTTTAACTGGTATAGGTATTGTAATAAAAGGATCAAGATATCCCCGACTCCCAGATTTAACCCGTTGTGAGGATCGCACCACTATGTGATCCTATTTAGCTTCTTTTTCCAACAATGGTTTTACAATCCATGATCCTCTCTGCTCTGTGACTTGGTGGTCATCTTCAGTCTTGCACAACCAAGTGTAATGAAAAAAGGGCATCAACATCCATTACGTTTGATTTTATTTGGAAGGAATAACATGAGTGGGTCTTCCAACTTCATGAACTGGTATTATTATATGTGTGGTTTGAAAAGAAAAGGCCAAATTACAGAGAGGAACTGGAATAATTTACTTGTTGGCAACAGTCACTTTTATCTATGATTTATTAATGATGAAAATGAAATATTTGTTTTAATAACTACAATGAAAATGACTGACAGCGATTTCCTTTTGCTTTGGGAACAAACACCACAGTGGTGAAAAGGCAGAGAAATAGATGGAGTTGCAGTGAGACAGAGAGCGAAAAAGAAAAATGGCACAGTGTGAATGTCAGACATGCTGAGCAAGTGTTTGGCAAGTGATGAAATGTTGTCAAGTAGATGTGCCAAATGTTACGTCAGGATTTGAACTGCTGTCAGATTTTACTGCAGATAAATGAGTGAGGGGAGGCAGTTGTAGCTTGAAACCATTCAGCTCAAGCTTTGATTTTATAGAAAATCAAACACTACATAGCACAGCTTTGAGGTGGCAGATGGATGGCAGCTTTGACTTGATGACAACAGCATTAATATTGACTTTCTAGTCAAAGAAAGCCCCCCCCAAAAAATAAATAAAGCAGCCGCACTGAAGGAAAAGAATTCAAGACATGATGCATGCACAGAAAGTGAGTATAGAATATAATATGCCGAGTAAAAATACAAACATTGGCCCTCTGTCCCATCCATTATATTATAACTGGCCCACATTTCCTATCAAGATGAACAATCTAATCATATTATATGGCATAAACTTGGAAACTAAAATGTGACCCAAAGAAACAGTTAAACAGAGTTGTACAAGTTTACATTTGCTTTTTGGATCCAAATAGGATCCAAAAGAAGCAGACTATTGAGTTAAACTTCATATTGTCATAAACCATATGCTGCCGGAGCAAACTCATTCACTAATGTGGTTCAAGAGTAAGGCAGTTAATATGTGTGACATAGGCCTTTTCTGTAAAGATCATCAAATGAAATGATAAAAAAACACGTTTGTGAGTCTACAGAAATACAAATGTTTGTATATATTGCAAAGACTCCTGGTTCAGAGACAGCACTGGTGGACGAGACGTAGGCAGACAAGCTGAGTGACAGGAGAAAGAGGATTTTCTGTCTGATGCCCATTGAGAAGCTAATCCCAAGCCACAGGCCCCATCCCTCTCTGATCCCATCCCACTTCTTCAGTCTGCTCTCACTTTGCGGAGCCTTTCAGGACACGACTGCAGGAACCTCACTGCTTCCACCTCAGTTATCCCACGGTGAGTGGTGGACTCTCCCCCGTAACCTCTCCTTTCTTTCAGCTTCTTACCTGTGTGTCCGTCCTGTTCACACAGACAGGCTCCTGTGGGTGAGTTTCACTGGCTGTTATGGTAGTCTGAGTTCTTAAAAATATCACAGATTCAAGTTTGTGTTTCATAGTGGGCCAAATTTAAAATAGGACAACGTTTGGATGAAAAATTTACACATAATGCTCATGAAGATTAATCATTTTGAATGCTTGAACCAAATGACTCCAGTGTGTCCATGAACTTGCTGAGCTTGTTGTGTTGTACCAGCTCCTCAGATAAATATTTAAAGCCTCTTGTGCAAAACAGCCTAAACAATACCCGTTGTTCACAAGAAATAGTCGTCTATCAGCAACTGTTCTGATCAATTATAATGTAAAGCACCTTTACACACTCCAAGAGGGATCAAAGAGTAAGTGTAGGTGCCTCCCCTCTTTACTTCTTGAGCTTATCATGTCTGATGGGAATCTTTTTAGAGAGACCTGTCATGGTTTAGCTCCATCTCCTGTCCTCAGTACGATTCTTACATCTGCACTCACAGTGAGAATCTGACATCTTTAACCAAACAGCTCAATTTTCTCTTCCTATTCCTCTCTCTTATTACTTTCCACTATTTATTTGACTCTTTGACTCCTCCTCACCACCCACCCACACAATGTGTCTGTTTGTCTTCCGGTCCATCTTGTGTAAGCTCAGCTGACCACCTCAGGATGTCAGAAAGCATCATGTGTTGTACGAAGCTGATGCCAACACTAAGCTGGCGCTTCAGCTTAACTTCACCAACTGCTACTATCAGCGCCGAGCGTGCGCGTGTGTGCATGTGGGCAATTTGTGCTTGTGTGGGTGTGTGAGATAGAGGATGGACGGGGTTAAAAACAGATTTGTTTCTGCAAGCTGGAACAGACACAGATTTTGCAACATGCTGCTGTAGAGATGAATGTTTCCTCAATCTCACTCTTTTCAGAAATAGAAGTTATCACTATTTAAAGAAATGTTTTGCAGGTCTAAATTTTATTATGTGATATGCATGAAGGCCTCATCTTGTCATCTGAGCTGGTGCTTGCAATCTGACCAATCAGAAGGCTACCTTCTGCTTCAGGCGTAATCTCATCACAGAGACTGCAGGCGTATCTGTTACTTAAGCATTTGATAGCTTAATGCAATTAGCAACGTGTGTGTACCACTGAAGATGTGTGTTAATGTAGAATTAAACTTTTGTAACTCTGAGCATATGTCTCTCAAGAGGGATATTCAAAGAAGATTAACCAACAGTACTTCTAGTTTCTCACATTTTAAACTCTACCATAGAAAGAAATGATTCTTGTTTCATCCCCTCAGAGAAATTATTTCTCTGCATTTAAGCATCCTTTTCATAGTCAACCTTAACTTCACATACTGGGAGTAGTTGACCGCTATGGTTCAAACCTCTAAGCGCCCCCTGCACCTAAGCCCCTGTTCCTGGGTGGGCAGTGAGGAAAAGATGGTCAAAATACTTTACAAGCATCTTCACAAACTCTCGAGGGTTAGATTTTCATCTCCTTGTATGCACGTTGATACATTTCTGCAGAGAAATACACACCAACTTAAACACACTGTGCACAGCTACAGCATGCAGTTTGTGATCCCTCTGCTGCGTCTGTGTGCCGTCTGGCTTCACAGTCTGATTGCCAATTATAAGCTTCCTCTGAATTCTTCCTATGACCTTTCGGCAGGATGTGGATAAAGTTCAGGCTACGTTAAACCAGAAGTGCATCGTGGAAGAACGTGATACAAATAAACATAAAAAACATGACCTGACATTTACAACACCACGGCAACGCCACAATCAACATTTCTCTTTATCAGTATGGATATAAATGATGCAAACACGCTCTGCTGTATCCCAAAATAGGACTTATGTTGTCAATGACTGTAACATGTATCTTTACTGTCCTGCACAGATTAAGTCAAAGGTTCCTACATTCACATGTTTGCTTTCTTTCTTTGCTTCTTCTTCTTCTTCTTTTTTTAACCAGGTAATACACAGACTGCGTAACCATGGCAAACTCTTTCACTCGCATGATGTCTGGCCGTAACACGGCAGTGTTGATGGCTGTGGGAGCTGGCACTCTGGCATCCGGATACCTCCTGAGTGACAGCGCTGCTGCTGCTGCTGAGCGAAGGAGGATGTATCCACCCAGGTACACGTGTATGAGTGCATTTACAACATTTTACTGGACTATAAGCAGCAGAGTGTGATGCATGCAACACTTAAACATTTACTGTTCTGAGGCTTTCATGTAGCAAATTGTTACTCATTTGCTTACGTCTGTATGTTTTTTTTTTTAGTTTTTTTTGCTTTTAACACGTCAACTTTTAAAATGTTCACTAAATGTCCACTTGTGAATTAATGTCTCCCCTCTTCCAGCAGGTCTCACAACAAAAATAGAATCAGAATTGTTCACGTCACCTCTCAATAGTCATAGCATGGCTGGTCAGTTTGTGTTTGTCTTAATTATTACTATACAGTAATTATTAGGAATGGCAACACCAACAAAACAGTTCCTGTTCATAGAGCGGCCAGCTGGTTAATGCAAACACAGTCATGTCAGCTGAAACAATGAACATTAAATAAACAAATATCTATTGTTGTAAACATAACTTTTTTTTCTAATTTTGCACAGCGCTGATTTCCCCGACCTGAGAAAGCACAACAACTGCATGGCAGTGGCCCTGACTCCATCCATGTATGCACATCTGAGGGACAAAGAAACACCCAACAACTGGACCATTGACCAGTGCATCCAGACTGGGGTGGATAACCCTGGCCACCCCTTCATTAAGACTGTGGGAATGGTAGCTGGAGATGAGGAGAGCTATGAAGTAAGACTGCATTTTCACACCAGGTGCTTTACATTCAGCCTCAGAAAATAAATAAATAAATAACTTTTCCTTTTCCGTCAGGTGTTTGCTGAGCTTTTTAATCCTGTGATCAAGGACAGACACAATGGCTATGACCCTCGCACAATGAAGCACCCAACTGACCTGGACTCTTCCAAGGTCACATCAAGGCCTCTCTTCACCACTTTTCACTTTTGCCTTTGACCAGGCACTGATTCTTGTATCCACTCTCAGTGTAGTTACCTGATGTTTACTTCTCCTCAGGTCACGTCTGGGATGTTTGATGAGCGCTACGTGCTGTCATCTCGTGTCCGCACCGGCCGCAGCATCCGAGGCCTGAGTCTTCCCCCAGCCTGCACGCGCTCTGAGCGCCGTGAGGTGGAGCGTGTGGTCGTGACAGCTCTCTCTGGCCTGAAAGGAGACCTGACTGGTCGCTACTACAGCCTGGGAGAGATGACTGACAGAGAGCAGCAGCAGCTGATCGATGTTAGTGCATGATGAGTCTTGCACACACTTTAAAAGACATTACTACTTATAATTTTGATTACCTTCGTCATCTGATGTGCTGTCATGCCTGTGTCCCTCCACTGCCCAACCAGGAGCATTTCCTGTTTGATAAACCAGTGTCACCTCTGCTCACTGCAGCTGGGATGGCCAGAGACTGGCCTGATGCTCGTGGCATCTGGTAAGACAAAAGGAGCCTGTAGATCTAGTCTAGATGGAGTAGTCCTCCTTATGTTGCTTAGGGAAATACTGTAGTCATATTGTCTGCAAATATATATATTTTAAATATAGAAGTTTACATGCACTTGTATTTGATTTATAGTAATACAATTGACTTTGTGGTTTAGTGGGAAAATAATTACAAACAAGAGAGGTACTCATCTATGAATGTCTCATTTCATGATGTTTGCCTTTTTTGGGAAACAAAATGAATCAGTTACAGATAAGTTGGGATCAGCACTAAATATCAGATGCCGTTAAACAACATCATCATACAGATATATTTGACAGAGAGATAAAGATTTTATAGCTGGATTAAAGTTGTTTAATTTTCTTTTTTTTGTAAGTCAATAAGAAGCTATAGCATATAAGTCACTGTGAAAATTGTTGAAAATGTTAATGTTGTACAGAAGTTTGTTTTGTTTTGACTCCTATGGGTGCAGTCCACTGATGACATTCTTTAGCTAGTCCTTTTAACTTCTTCAACCAAATATATTCGATCACTTAATATCTTGTTAGTGACTCTTTAGTTATACTTATCCCACTATTTGGCTGCATCAATCACATTTTATTCTGCTCCACAAAAAGAAGGCCTTTGCACTTCATTCTCTACCTCTATACAGCCAAATCTATGATCATTCTCTTTAGAAGTTCTCTTCCTTCAACCTGGTCACTATGTTTGGATGTCACTGAACCCGAATCCTCACAGGTTTGACCAATGAGCCAACATCTAAATTTAGACTTTATTCTGCTTCATAGGCACAATAATGAGAAGAACTTCTTGATCTGGATCAATGAGGAGGACCACACAAGAATCATCTCCATGGAGAAAGGAGGGAACATGAAGAGAGTGTTTGAAAGGTTCTGCAAAGGTCTCAAACAGGTGTGAAAGTCTCTTTTTCATCCATAAGCACGTATTTCCAAACAAGAATATAAAAACTATATATTAGAATTAATATCATAAAAAAAACCTAGGTCCCAATAAATCAGAAGTGAAAACAAAAACACAGCAAGTGTTCTTCTTGTAACTTGCAGGTGGAGCAGTTAATTCAGGAGCGAGGATGGGAGTTCATGTGGAACGAGAATCTGGGTTACATCCTCACCTGCCCCTCTAACCTGGGCACTGGGCTCAGGGCCGGGGTGCATATTCGTCTGCCCCTCCTCAACAGGGTAACGCAACAGTACTGCATCACACAGACATCATTTATTCATCCGGGTATAATGTCCTCATGCGTGAAAGTAATCAAGGATTTGTGTGGTGTGTACGGTCCAGGACCCTCGTTTCAAAAAAATCCTTGATAACCTCAGACTACAGAAGAGAGGCACAGGTGGTGTCGACACAGCCGCCACTGGAGACACTTTCGACATCTCTAACCTCGATCGTCTGGGCAAGTCAGAGGTAAACTTAGAAGGAATGAACACAAAAGCTGAAGCAAATAAAAAAAAGTCCAAATGAACAGCAGGCAAGAGAGACAGAGTCAGTTAGAGGAAGGCAGACTTCCGCACCGCAGCAGGTGTGGGCTGTGAATAACTGTATCCCCTGCTGCTCTTTAATCTGTAATCCAGGCAGGGATGTGCCAGTCAAGGTTAAAAGACTGCTGTTTTCTGAGCTGAGCCTTTCATGCACAGCTTCCTCACAGGCTGTGTACCATCAGGTGCTTGCAGTCAAATGCTATGAAAGGTCATAAATGTGTGAGGTCAGAACTATAGTGAGGTTTTTTAAGTCTGGCCAGAGGAGTCAGGATTTTTGTGATGGCCTCAGTTCAGTCTGAAAGAATAATCTCACAAGGCAGAGCAAAGGAGGAGAACTTTTATGTATTTACCTTCAGTTCCAAACTAATTAAACAATACTCATGAGCACATGTGACACCCAGTGGTGAACCAACCACTGTGAATGAGCTACAACCATTTTAAAGTCACAGTGAGACACAAGATCAAATCTGTGAAAATGTTGGGGGGGGGTTTCATTGAAGAAACAACATTGTAAATGCTATGATGTTTTCTCAGGTCGAGCTGGTGCAGTTAGTGATCGACGGTGTCAACTATCTAATTGAGTGTGAGAAGAGGCTGGAGAAGGGGCAGGATATCAAGATCCCCTCTCCCATCGCACAGTTCAGGAAGTGAACATCCTCACCTCAGCTTGTAATCGTGGCGTAGAGCAGGCCGTCCAACCACTGGTTGTTCAACTGTTGGTCTTACAATGTATTCATGGCCTATGCACAGTATATGTCACCTTATATACTTAAATACACAATAAATTCGTGACTTGTATATGAATTCTGAACACATTAAACTCATATGACAAACTGAGTTGTGTTTGTTTCTGGAGTGTCACAAGGTTTGGTGATGTTACAGATTTTGTACATGAATTTGACTCCAGTGCAGGACTTATAGTTAATATGGGATGCTTACATGTTATTTCAAATGTCTTTATTTACTTTGTCCTTCCACACCACTACATTTAAGAGGAATCATGTTTCTTTTTACACACTGTGATAAGACTGTTGCAACAAGACAAATAGTGTTGTTGTACCACATTTTTCCTTTTTCATACCATTTACACGCTTGGATGAGTAAACGGAGGGATTGTACATTGGACATAAAAGGATACTGCTGTGAGGAATTAGTGTTTGAATTATTTGTGTGAATAGTCCTTCTAAATCCTGCTGCTGAGAGAGTATTTCTGTGACGCTCTTCCTTTTCTAGCAGCAGATTAATGACGTATATCTATTAATGCTATTAGTGATCTACGCTGACGAGCTCAGAAACCGTGCGTATGGCTGTGTGTTTGTACAGAATTAATGATCCAATTATTACAGTTTGAATGAGGCTTGGATTTATTTGTTGAATACTAAAATTGGACTTTCGGAGCAGAGATACTTTGTTTAATTGGAGGGTTTCTACCATAGATGATAGATAGATAGATAGATAGATAGATAGATAGATAGATAGATAGATAGATAGATAGATAGATAGATAGATAGATGGATGGATGGATGGATGGATGGATGGATGGATGGATGGATGGATGGATGGATGGATAGATAGATAGATAGATAGATAGATAGATAGATAGATAGATAGATAGATAGATAGATAGATAGATAGATAGATAGATAGATAGATAGATAGATAGATAGATAGATAGATAGATAGATAGATAGATGGAATATAAAATATGTAGGTGATACTATTATTAAAGACCCATGTACCAATATAAACTGCTGCAAAAAGTAAATGATTCGCCCTTAAATAATAATGCATTTTGCACATTTGCTTATAAACACTGCCACAAATATTAAGAATTTTACAAGACAGCATGGAGGACACCATGTGTGTAATTTCAAAAACTACACAGGAGAGGGCAGCATAGGGAAAACTTTACTGACAACTCAAACTATTAGTGAAGTCGTGCGCGCGACAGTGTGCAAAAGAGGTCAGAGTCATTTGAAGGTGGAAGTGCTATTTGTGAGTGGTTTCACACACACACACACACACACACACACACACACACACACACACACACACACACACACACACACACACACACACACACACACACACACACACACACACACACACACACACACACACACACACACACACACACACACACACACAGTAACCACCGACCAATTAAAGCAGGCATGAGCAAAACAGATTATTTTCAGGGCAGCATTAAATTCATTCTCACACTCAGAGAGCCAAATTGTGTGACCAAGCACATCCCCCACAAGAATTTTTATGAGAATTAAAGAACTAACTGTGTCTCTATTATCAAACAAATACGAATAGATTTCATATAGGTTTTACCTTAAAACAAACAGTTATGCATTAGTTTGAAATCATTTCACTTTAAAAATTGGCTCACAGACTTAAGTTTTCTTTTAAGTAATATGTGTGATGTTTTGACTATGAACAAATAACGTCTATTTTTTATTTTCTTGCTGTTGTATTCTATTGATAATCAGAGAGAGTACAGTTGAGAATGACAAAATGGTATAACATACTTGCATAAAAACTCACAGGTACCTTTTTCCAGGTTTAGAATACAAATCCAGTAAGAGGTCACAGAAAATCTAGTGTGGCTGTTTGAGGACAGTTCAGAAAATGAAGTGAATTTTTGGGAACACACTAAATGTGTCATTGGTTCACGTCCAGGCCGGGCCTTTCTCTGTGGAGTTTGTATGTTCTCCATGTGAGTGTGTGGCCTTTCTCCAGGTACTCCACTTTCCTCTTTCTTTACCGAGTGATGGACTGGCAACCTGTCCAGTTAGAATCTTTGTGAAAGCAGTGTAAAAGATGAATAGATAGACAATCATCAAACCATTTCTTTTAAATGTTCAGAAACCATCATGCACACACATTGCAAAGTCAGCACGAAAAAACCCCAACTAAATATTTGAACCCTACACCTCACAATTAAAAATAACATCTATATTTCATTCCTAGTTTATTGTTATATTTGTTTATTGCTTTTGACAAAGCAATTAAAGTTGATGCAAAAATAAATAAATAAATCACTTTTTGAGAAAAACAATTCCAATACAGGATTTCTAACAGCAGTACTTGCATTTGCAATTGATTGATATTAAAGCAATATAACTGTAGTGGTTCTTGACTACAAATAAGTTACTGCAGATTTACAGAGGAAAATATATCACCTCTACTTCAGTACAAAACTATTTATATAATACTTCTCAGCAATTAATGAGGCAACTACTTTTGCCATCACATGCAACATGCTGAGCAGCAGTAAATGCAAAAAATATCTGTAAGACTATTTCACTTAAAATGGGAATTCTGTGTGAATGTGTTTCTATTTCTGTAGTGTAGAATTGTTTGTTTGGCCGATGATCATTGCTCATGATAAATCAGTTCACCAATCAAGCTTCATGGAATTCGTCCATATAATCTTTGCATATTCTTCATGGCACAACCTGACTCGAACAGCCACAACAAAAGAAGACAGCAACACTTAATTCAACAATCTAAATCAACTTTTTTTTGTTTCTTAGGACACTCGGGAACAAAGCATGTGAAAAGTAAAAAAAAATTATTAAGACAAGTAAATGTTTTCTCCACAGTGACTCACTCACTGCATGCAAGTCTGCATTAGGGATTTTAACCCAGTGGTAAATAACAATAGGTTTCTGTTTGTTTACTGATTACTTTCGCTGACTGATTTGAAAAATGCAGGCAAAGCATTCACCTGTGGTATTTTATGTCATAGTTTAAAAAAAAAAAAAAAAAAGTGATTAACTTCACTGTAATGTTCTAACAAATATTATTTTACCACATTTGAGGAGAAGATGGCCCAAGTTGTCACATTTTTCAGCTTCTTCAACAAAAGGACTGATGTTTAAAAAGGCTGCGATAAAAAGGACACACAATTAGTTTTTTCTGAGTGAGAATTGATACTGTTGAAAAAACTACAAATCCATCCATTTTCTCTTATCTTCCATCCATCCATTTCAAGGTTGCAGTCTGACGACTGTCACCCAGATCACATAGCACCAATTAAGAACCTTCCTGCAGGTGGTGAGCCCACGGGAAGGTGGTGTCCAGTGTGGGACACGAACCCACTACCTAGAGTTGTAAGTCTCATGCTCTACCAACTGAGCTGGCCAGGGACAAAACTACAAATGATTTCAGGTTATTATATGATGGAGATCAACTCTTCAATGATAAATAGCGAAGGGCTAAAAGAAGGATGTAGATTAATTGTAAAAGTGTTTGATTCAGCAATGAATTCATGGTCCAGTCCAGTGTGAATAATACCTTGAATAAGCATATTTTCCTCATTCTAATAGTGAATTACTCAAATGTGTCTCCTTCTGTACAGGAACACATTTGATCTCTAAGGACTTATGACCTCTTTTGGCCTCAACAAGTGACAAACTAATTTCCAGTCCACCATCACAGACCATTATAAATACACTTCTGAGAATTAAGGATTGCAATGCCAAGTGCAAAGAAACAAAGAGTCAGAGTCGGTTTCTCTAAAGTGTGTTTCATTCTCTAATGAAGACTGAAAATTACAACACATCGAGCGAAAAAAGACATCCGCTGCTTAATTGAATCATCACGGACGAGCAGGTTCAGGATTAATTCCACGTAGGGAGAATATCAAAAGCGAGCCAGTCAGGAGGATGTCACGAGGAATAAGAGCACTGAGGCTTGTGGGATAATCCCATTAGGAGCTGCACATTCATTCAAACTGAGGATCCACAGCTGTACAGCGTGTGAGAGATTAGGGTTAAATAGTTGGCCATGGAGGTAGATAGCAAACAAATCTGGGATCTCACATTTTTACCACATTGTTGTTAGTGTTGATCAACCACTATGAAATTTAGATCAGTTTGTCTGTGGAACTAATTGGATTAAATAAAAAAAGAGAAATGCATGAGTCACTCTGCTTAATACTGATTGCCAAGCACACTGTGGAGGATACATATAGTATATGTTTCAGATGTACTTTTGCACCCATGTATGATTGCAGGATTTATCAATGACGTATTCTCAACACACTGCGAGGATTTACTCTAAATTTAGATTCAGTTCTTGTTGTCAGATATGTATTTGTTTGTGCATGAGAATCGAGAGTATTAGGTTAACATGGAGGAATTAATACATCTTCGCATCTGCAACAAAAATAAACAAAAATGGAAGTGAAGTGTATTTATGTCAATGTTGATTCTGCATAATTTGTTTTGCCGATATAATAAATTCATTTTCTTACCATGTTAGCATTTTATATTTCATGGTTTTTGCAATTACTTTTACTGATATTTTATCATAAATAAAAGTAACAACTGTTTTGAATATGTCAGTGCTGATGAGTCAAATGTTACCAAAACCATTAGAATCCAATGTCAGGGCTGCATTTCTAAAACGGATTAATATTCCCCTCTTGGTTTTACATGTCACTGCAATTCATTCAAAAGTTATTCAGATAGTTCGGACCAAAGTAGCCTTGCAACTGAATCAAAACCATCACAACAAATTTTTCAAGAAACCCTGTAGGCATGTAAATTTCAAACAGCTTTCCTAAAAACAAACACATAAGATGCATAGTCACAAAAGTACATCGCTTATTTTATTAATGGCTTAACTAGAATGAAAAACAGTCCCTTTTCTCACATTTGAAGCCGATGATAGTTATGTGGTTGAGGAGGGAGATGAATTCTCATTTATAAACATACCAGTTAATCAACTTGCAGTTTTATAAATAAAAATAGAAACCTCAGAAAGCCAAGTGACTCACAAAAGCTGCTCATTAAATGTGCTTTATCATGCAAGTCATGTTTATTTTCAAATAATCAAGGCAACATAAAGAGAAGAGGCAGTGGGGGCAGTTAAAGAATAACTCCCATAAACAGATACTAGAAACCAATGTTCTTGCCAAGGAATACAGTGTATCACAGATTTTCATGTCAGACTACAAAAAGAAAACAAATACATTAACTACCATCCATAAATCTGACATTTAAAAGAAAGTAATAAATATACTATGATCACAGCTAAAATAATTAGGCCACTGAATAAAGTATTTGGCAAACACAAGATAAAATACTGATGGTATTTGTTAAATAAAACATTATTTTTTACAGAGAGAAGTGTGTGTGTGTGTGTGTGTGTCTATGTGTGTGTGACGTTTCATTCTACAGTGCAGATGTTATCCAGGCTGTTCTCTTGGGTTTTGGGAAGCTCGTTGTTCTCCAGTAGTCGATACTGGAAGGAAACGCGGTTGACATAGTTCCCACTGGACACCAGCCTCACCACCGAGTTATCGCAACCAATCTTCATCTGGGCTGAAAGGCCAGAGAGAAAACACACACACATTACCCCCAAAACGCTTCAAGCATACTTGTCTCCATCCAGCTCTTTGCAGTCTTACAATGGCATGTATGCTGCACTAATGTTTCTGTTTACTCATAATAAATAACCCTCTTCTTTATTCTCTGCATCTGATTTGCACTAATGAACTGAGACAGTAGTACATCATTGGAAGTTGTATGACATAGTGCAGTGGATCTTTCTGTTCAGAACAATGAGATACAACATTTAGGATTGTGCTCACTGTGAAGTTAATAAGTCTGATTTAGCATATGAAACAGTGTGCAGCCACTGACAGAGTCATGTGAAAAGATGTTTTACTGGTGGTTCTGTGATATTTAAATCAAATTGAAACATATTTTCTGGTAGTTTCACTATGTAAAATCTATGTAAAGCAACAACTGTAAAGGTGTAAATTGTAGACATTATAATCATAATTTCTGCACCGTTCTGATGAGTTGACCCTGCTGCAGCAGCTCCCTGCTGAACTGCATGAAGGGTAACATTTCAATGTTTTGATATCATAAAAATGAAAATAGAAAACAGATTCACAGTGGAGGTAAAGTGCATGGAGGCTGAACTCACCGAGCCCACTGGTGGAGAAACAGAGGTCAGCTACGGGGAACATCTTAGAAGTGTCCAAACTGTTCCCTCCCAGCAGCCCCACATAGTCACCTGAACCCGAACAGCCAGACCAGCCCTCCTTCTGTGACAAACAAGATTCACACGTTGAAGGATGTGCTGTTGGAAAATATTTGTTATCAGAGCCATTTAATTTGGTTTTGTTTCATTGAGATTGTGAGTGGTCCGTCTGAGTCGTTTCAGCCTGTGTTGGGTCAGCTGATATATGGGATGTTTTCATTCTGATGATTGAATGGTACAATTAATATCTATATAATGGTGTGTTTAAGATTGTTTGCATGACGTTTTTCTGTCACTGTGCTTCATGCTCCCTGTCTGGGGTCCTGCCCTTGCCCATAGTTAGGTAGGATTAGCTCCAGTCAATGGCTATTGGCTACCCTGAATATATATGATATAAGCGGTATAAAAGGATGCAAAATGATTAGTATCATGCTATTTATCCGTAACCAAAGAACATGGATCCACTCGGTGCTGACTTAAAGAAACCAAATGTGTTTCACGGGACATGTATATCTTTCACATCCTCTCTGGGGTTCATTTAAAAATTCACCAAAAATGTAGGGGTATTGCAATTTTGCACTTCAGTGTCAGTCTCTGAAAAAGTTCCTGGAGAGGTCATAGCTCACACAGACACACAAAAACATAAAACCAAAGACAAAAGTAAAAAATGTTGTTTATTAAACTGGTGTTGTTCTGGGACTCCTCTTTCATTGTCACGTGTCTTGTCCAAGCTGAATTGTATTTTGAATAAAAGAGTTATTCACAGTTATTGAAAATGAAGAGTTAATCTTCATTTTGATTCCATACACAGAGGAAACATTATTTCAATTAGTATTCTGAGATAATTAAGTTACTTGGACACTACAGATTGTGAAAGAGGCATAACAAAGTATGTGGAGTAGCTTCTGAGAAGCCGAACTCTGCTTTAGTTACAAAGGAGTATTATTTAGTTAATAATGTTCTATAAATAAAGGAAGCATGCTCTGACTGTTTTACAATTATTAGCCATCATTAAGTAAATTTCAAATATCATATAAGTATTTTGAAGACAGAACAAGTGTCCTCTTTTTGGGTAATAATCCTATCCTAGCTGTTTTCTTTCTTTCTTTCTTTTTTAAAATTATATCATACTATATGAATCTCCTTGGGGATAAAGAGCAGAAAGAATCAACCAAACCAACAACAGATAATTATTAGGATATTTTGATGATATAGTAATAATATTGAGAGACAATCAATACTTTCCATGTTTTGTCACATATTATGTCTAAATAGGCTGTGTGTGCGTGCAGGCACGTTACTGATGAAAACAGAATTGTACAAACATCTATAAGACGGTCTTCCAAACAAATCATTGAGTTAGGGCGAACTATCTATTTCAATGATGAATGATGAAGAGTTCATTGCCAATATCCTATAATGCATCATGAAGCTTGAAAACACATGATACATGCCTTATGGATCACACGTTATATGGTAAAACAGTGGGACTGAAACTATGTGGTTATAGATTTAGTCTGACATCATATAATTCACACTTGTTTACTGTCATGCCAAGACTTATATAAGACTGCTGGCATCTTTTTATGACACTATCTTAAAAATAAATAATATCTGTAGCCAGAACACGGTAAGCTTACTTTGGAGGAATATGAATGGAGACGACTGGCTCATGCCAAAAGCACAGGTTGTAATTTTCTACACTAAACAATCTCCATGGATTGCAGGAAAGATACACTGCATTTAATTCTTTATACAGAGTTCAATCTTCTTATATTTAGACTGATTCACTATTTTCAGTGTTTATATGAATAAAGTAACTAGTCTAGCTATATCTTGGATACATAATTAAGCTGTGCTTTATTTTCAACACTGGAGAAATAAAATTAAATCTTACAGAAAAAAAATATATCTGGCGACATATATTCACCAAAAACTGCATATATATATATATACATCATGGAAATATCTAAAATAAGACAGTAAAATCTGTTTATATTAATGACAAATCTGTGTCCTATGTTTGTTACTCCGCAAAAACTGTCAGGATGCCCTTTGAGTCAAATGGGTGTTGTATTTACTAATCTGTGTTATGAAAGTTGAAATACAGCATCTAAAATATGCAGAAAGCCTCATTCAGCAGTAAAAAACAGATTCTGAAAAACCACCATTTTGTTCCATTAAAGTTAGTGACGCTACTCAAGGCAGTTATCGCTGCAGAGGCAGGCATCAGCTGGTGATGCTCAGCTTTACAGAATTAACCTTTTCTCTACTCTTTGCATGCAGAAATAAGGCTCAGATAGTAAACATTTGGCTGTCAGGTGTGTTTAGTCACTATAACTAGAAGATCCATTTGTGTTAATGTAAGAAAGTCTACCCACAGTGCTGCTCGGACTTGTTATCTTGTCTCTGTCTCACTGTGTCCACCTCACTGTATCTGTCTCTACCTATTACCTTTGGACTGATCTTGTTGCTTTTGGCCTGCCCCAGGCTGAGCTCTGTCAGCCGGATCTCCACGGGGTAGATGATTGAGAAGCTGCAGTTCCTGCGCTGATGCGGTATCACCATGGTGAAGCTGCCCTCTGGACTCTGAGACATGATGTTACATGCTTTTCACACAAACACGCAGACACAAAGAGAAAAGAGAGGAGGTTTCAAATTAGTCCCCAAATCACCTGAGAAACTCATCACTGATGCCTCAGGATGCAAATTTGACAAAATCAAGGGTGACGGGGACACAGTTAAGACTGAGCATGAAAATACAATTTCACCTTTGTTAAAAAAACAGATCAACAAATAATTGGCATTGATATCAACATGACAGGCGAGAAAGGCACCAGCAGGTGTGGGAACACTTCACTTCAGCAGGCATGTTCACTCATAAGCATTTCTGTGATGCAGTAACTGGACCAATCATCACAGAAAAGAAGAGTTACAATAAGCCAAAGGATTTGGTGGTGGTGGGGTAAAACACAAGAAGAATGTGAAACTATTATTACTGTGTTAGCAATATGTTTGTTAATTCATTGAAACTTGCATTTTTGGTATTTATATCTTAAAAATCATTTTTGTTCCAAACCATATTTATTACTGTTATGACGATTGCAGACTGTATATTAAGTTTTAACATTATTTATATAAGTAACTAGCACAAGAATATGTAAGCTTTTTATTGACAATCAATCCCAATGGGTGTTAATAGTGTCATATGATAATATGAAACAATTAAAGTTACTTTTTTACAGTGAGACAAAGCGTCAGTGTTGGGGAGTCTATACAGACTGTCACAATCTGTTAAGATAAGGTGACCTCCTTTGGTTGAGAAGACCCAGCACAAGCTGACATTTGCTCCTGTTGGAAATCTCCAGTTTTCCCATAGCGTCAGAGGAACGTACGACTGGGATCAGATTTCAATAAAACGTCAGTATTGTGGACGGCAGCTGTTAATCGTGAATATATAAGTAAAACCTCACACACTGGCCTGAGATTTATGCTGTTTACCTCCCGATAATCCCTTCAACCTCCTGTTCTCCGTCAGCTCCCTTTATTGTCGCTCAGCAGCGTGTTTCCAGACGTGATTGTTATGTTTCTTGACACAGTGTTAACACCGTGTTTGTCAAGCAGCTGGAAAACAGGTGCATCCCTCTCATTCAATCTCTCCATGTCGCTCTCGGCCTTGATTAATGCTTGACCGAGCACAAATGTCTGGGACACACTTGCGTGCACACCACTGAGCAGCATGAGTTCAATCTATATAAGCCAGCATGAATCTGGCTTAGATAGCAAGACCTTGGACGTAACTTGTATTTTGTTATGATGCTACCTCTTGCTGTTCAGACTTTGGATTTTGTTGTTGCTTTAGATTGTGCTTTTGGATCTTCAGACTTAAATTGACTCACGGAAAGGGTTTTGAAGTTTTCTGACGGTGAGGCTGAAGCCACTGTCGGGGCTGTGAATACTGAAGAAGATCATGGCCACGTTCTGAGAGGATCGGCTGGTGACTGCAGGCGCCATGGATGAGCAGTAGTCTGTGTAACGCTGGTGAACAGGGAGAAGGTGGTCCTGGATACTGGGGAACTTCTCTCCCTTCAGAACCCAGCCATCAAACATCTACAGAAGGAACATGTGATATGAAATGAAGGCAATATGACTTGTGGAAATGTGTGTGAGAATTACATTTTTTGTAGTAAAAATACTATGAAACTAAATTAAATGAACAGTAATGCTTATTTGCTATAGTTACGTCATTGTTATCAATATGTTACTTCTGTTGTAACTGAAATTCTATTCTATTCTATTCTATTCACAAGCAAATTATTAAATATGGGATTAAAGAAAAGAGAACATTTTAATTCAATAAATCATTGAACTCAGTAAAATTGATACGAATGACTGCTTTAGTCCTTTTTTGTTTTGTTTTGCTTTGAGTTTTTTCAGAAAATGGTTTGCCTGTTCAGACAAACTTAACGAAAGGCAACACTGTTTAACCTCAGCTGTCCTGTCTAATGGTTTTATTCCACTGTGATTATTCAGCAGCCTCTACACTGCTGTGTGGTGAATCATATTTAATTACAAACATAATCCAACATGATTTTTATTCTATAAATAATCATAAAGTCTCATTTAAATAAATCTGTATTGAAAATAATGAGCTCTGCTGTTGTGTTGGATTTTGCCTTGTTTTGGCTGAAATCCCCTCATGTGTGCAGGTCACATTGAGGCTACGATTGTTTCTGTTTTGACCTGACCTGTGACCCAGAGCAGGTTACAACATCTCTAACATCCCCAGTCTTTCCCTCTGCCATGCCTTCATCCACTTTAGCCCACATGAACGGAAACGGCAATGAGACTGGAAGGCTTGGCTTCAGAACTAAAGGCTCCTCTTCCCACACTTGCTCTGGGTGATGTGACCAATGCAGAGAGAATGTAGTGTGGTTTTTGGCCCTCAAACACCGCTTTAACCTTGTTTGGCATAATTTTAATCAAACTGAAGAGGATGAAATGGCAAAGCCTTGAACTTCCTGTCCTACACTTTTAGTGGGGGCCGGAGATGAATGGGAGTTCTCAATTTTTTATTATTTTTTTGGGTGGGGGTTGGGGGTGGTGGGGTGAGGTGGTGAGAAAGCCAACCTTGATGAAGTCTCCAGCGCTGCAGTCGATGTTGACATCAGACAGCTCCAGACTGATGACTTCGTCGGGCTCGGCGATGATGAAAGCAGCACAAGCCAGCTGCGGCCGAGAAGCCACGAAGGTGAAAGAGCCAGCCATGGCCAGCATGTCCAAGCATCCTACGAATTACATATTCATCCATTCAAAAGACAGCATGCAGATTTATCTTCATTTCCTGAGAATTCACTCTGACCCTGACCGTATCTACTCCACCCTGACTTTACTCAAAACGTTTATGTTTTGACGAGCCATACAGTTTACAGCATCAAGGCTTGCTTCCTGTTTCCTACATTGTAAATGCATTGATAGATCACATCATAGGCGATCTAAGCGCCCTTCACCCTCCGCCCTCCGCAATTGAACAAATACTCCCCTGCTCGACTTAAATGTGCATTTAAAGCAAGCAACAAAGGTTTTTACCCTGCTAAAATTACACTGAATCTTAGTTAAATCTTTAGCTGGAGTTCTTCAAAGCATGAGAGGACGAGCCCCCTCAAAGCCCCTTGCAGACTCATGCTGCATATGCTCTATGGTAATCATTGGTTGAATGTGAGATTTTAACTGTTAACAGCTGATAGGTTCCATGAACATTAAGAAAATAACTCCTCTCATGCTAGTTACAGACTAGTAGGTACTTTTTAATTGAAATATGCAGAGTCTGCAACTGTTGCAACTGTTACACTGTTCTAAAGCTTATTTTGCCATTCTAATAAAGTGTTGGTGTTCTGCAGTACTTCCAGCTGTGGGTAATAATCTGTCTACAATGTTTGGTTATATCTCCTCTTTCTTGAATCTCACCAACACATCAAAACGTGCAACACGTTCCAACTTTGGGGTACAGCAACTTCTAATCCTTTTTACAGCTCGAGATTACTACCTGCAACCCTAAACAAGAGGAACCAATTAACTCAACAAATATTAACAATTAATATTCAACCTACACTGCACATGAACATAACACAACAAATAATATACATCTTATTACAAATGGCATTAATAATAATGATTCAATTGTGCGGAGAAAATGTCACTGTGTAAAAATGAATGTCCAGCATGTCACGAATCATACAAACTACAGTGACTTATTCATCATCTGAAGCGGCTCCTGCAGACTTTTCTTTATTCCTGAAGCCCCAACTTCACCCTGACCATAACCTCTGCATTCATCACCATTCCTCTAAGCCAAAGTAACATCACATGAAATCCAAATATCTTCGCACAGACTTATATTTGTTTAAATGTACATGTACAGTTTTATTCTACTGAAAACGCCACAGATCTTAGATATTCTTAGAATTTTAACCTTAATGTCAGGCGCATAAATGCACGAATGGATTTGTCCCTAATGCATGGATAGTGGTGCACAATGAGCCTTGCCCATGTTACAGTACATGTTTTAAACTAATAATCAAGAAGAATTTTGAATGAATACATCATTAAAGAGGAACTCTTACTGAGAGGTCGACGGAATATGAAATCCTCTGACTCTCTTTTCTGGGCCAAACTGAGCAAAGAATATAATCCATCTGAAGCATCATTGTCCTGAGAAAAAACATGAAACGTGTCAAATAATGTGTATAACCTGAGCAATAACTCCACTTTTCTTGTTTGGAACTGTGAAGACTGGATCCTACCTCAATGTATCGACTGAGCCCCATCCGGGATGAGAGGGAGATGAGGAAGAGGAAGAGCTGGGCGCGCAGAGCCATGGACATGCTGGAGTGCGTCTCTCTCCGGAGGAGCATTTCCTGAAGCTGAGGAGGGAATAACTGAGCTGCATGGGAGCTGCCAGCTTTTATAGCAGACTGACAGGCAGGCAGGCCTACATCAGAGGATCACCTCACCACACATAGCCGCTCAAGTGTGAATAAAACTGTCTTTCAGGACTGGAGTAGGACATTTAAAGATGCTTAGTGGCGTATAAAGAAAGAATAATTGGCCAATGACTTGTTTAAGATTAATGCCATTAATAGTCATCCTGTAGTGCCAAACGTTATAAATATGCTGTATACCAAATCAATAATTTTAATCTGACTTTGCTCTCAACTTATAAAGATGAGGGTTTTTTCCACATAAATATATGTATGGGTCAATAGTGGCTTGCTTTAGTGTCATTATTATAATTTATTTACAATTGGGAGATGACCAACTGAAGATGAATAATTTGTGCCAGAAACAAAGAGACAAAGACTTCCAACAATGTGACACTGTATCTTTGTTTTCAATGGAGTGATCATCCTGAACAATCTGAATCTCCAGAACTTAAAACAGGAATCTGAGATCCTACAACCCAATTATGAATCCATTCATTTAAAATGCCCATGCAAAGGGATGGTGAAAAACCTAGAAACTACTAAAGGAATATATTTGAATTGAGATCTATTTTGTATGAACACTTTCCATAATGAAATTGAGGAGGTTCTTCAAAAATCCCATTTTGGTCAAAATAATTGATGGATATTACAATTTGTGTGTGTTTGATAAACCACACGCAAATCAGAAAGGTTAGAATCTTTTGTCAAATGACATCTAAGAGATATGCAATATGTACAATACAATTTAGTCTACACATTTTGGCTACTGGAACATTGAATTAGTATATAAAAATGCGAAAAACACAATAATATTATTATGATACTTTGGCTGATTCAACAGCAAACATAACATAACAGCCAACAAAGCCGCACAATACGTCACCGCTGATTCATTCATAGGGGAGGAAAATGTTAAATGCTAAACTCTCTCTCTCGCTCACTCTCTCACTCTCTCTCTCTCTCTCTCTCTCTCTCTGTATGTTAAATCTGGTGATAATCTGCTTGTTTAGTTGCAGCAAAATAAGCTTGGGGCTTGACCACGCATCCAAACAAAACCTGTCAGAGTGTCTGTGAGTGGGAAGAGGGTGAGATCGTGGGAGGTCAAAGACTGAGTTGTTTCAGGCTGTAGGGCTGCCTCCTAAATCCTCTGTGAGATTCAGAAGTGAAATCTGCAGAACTCGCTTGAGAAAATGCTTATGTTTGACTAACCTATCCTATCCTATCAAGTCAGTGTCAATCCAAGTGTGCATCATAGCGCTTTTATTAAAACACTTGATCTCTCAAATACATACCTTCAATTACACTATTTAGCTTGACTAAAATCTTGAAATATGCCTGAATTTGCCTTTTCTCACTTTCTCCTTACGCTCACTCTTGCTGCTTTAAGGTCATGGGCTTGTGATCCCCACATAACCAACACATTTTGAATAACGAATGCATTAACTAACTTAATTAATGCATTAACATGTAAGTGATGCATGTTAGAAGAGACCTCCCTAACAGCTGAGTGCACTCATTTCTGAATAATCTCTTGCTAATGGAAAAATTAGGAATGAAGGCGCTACGGTTTTTTTTTTTTGGTGTTCTCTACCGCAAACAAGGGGAAAAATACCACATCCAAAAGTCTAATAGATAACTCCGAGAGCTGTCAAGTGCTGGACCCATAAAGGTTCGCACTTGCATCATTTTATATGTAATAGCATGTGTTTTTAGTTTTTTCTTCTGCTCTCTTTCTTGATATTGCTTCATCAATTGAGATCTCTTGAAGGAGATATATTTTGAGATGTAATTGAGCTATTGGTGTCTTTTTTAAAAGCAAACTGTGTCTGATAGTGGAGGGACAGAAGTACAGAAGGCAGGCCAGTATGGGGCAGAAGAACAAACTCAAACCTGAAGAGGGACATCCACTAATAGTCACAAACCGACCAAGAGGAAGGGGGACAAGTTAGAGACAGAACATGAGTAAATAGGAATAGTCGGCAGAAATGTAGCTGGGCAGAGAATGGAAAGGAACACTGCAGATACAGTTGGCTTTAACTAAGGGTGGAGAGGTGTGGCAGACCAAGCTGTGCCTCCCCAGTCAAGGTCCTCAAGTTCCATGCCCTCGTCTGACTTCTTGTGTTCCCCTCTGGCCTCACCTGTGCCAGGTGTGCCAGGTCTCCCTTTGTGTATATAACTGTCTGCATGCCATGCATGTTCCAGCCAATTCTAAATGCAATCACCTTCTCACTTCTACTCCTCCTTCTATGACTTTATCTGGTTTTTGGATCACGTTGTGGGATTTCCCTTTGTGCTCCTGTATTTCTGGACTGATCATCACCTGTGTGTCAGACTTTGCTTATTTCACAGGTCTGAATAAAACCTGCTGTTACACCGTTTCTTTTTGACACGTGGATTCTAAAGTGACCATTTATCCATCTTGCATGGGGAGAATCAGCCATTAAAGCGGCTTCACATTGCACAGAGTGAAGGAAAAACAAGAGCACCGGAAAGTCAAAAGATGCAAAAAAAACTTTTAGCAATTAAAAAAGACCTCAGTATTGCAACATCATGAATAAATCCAGAAAAAGAGGATTTTTCATAGAGGAATGAAAAGTTTTATAGTATCGGGTATGAATGATTTGTGGCTCCCTGAGGCTAACAAAATGTTGTTCATTGGGTCAAAGATGTTCAACATTCTTCATGTCAATCATACTTGATGCAACTTTTCATCACTATAGGTTACAGAGAATTAAAATGCACAACAGTAATCAAAATGATATAATCTAATTTAACAAAAACAACAACAGTGACATGAGTCATATATTGTGCAACAAGAAGCTCAAAATGGGGCCATAGCAAGACCATGAATAGAGAAAGGAAAAAATGAGATGCTGTGATGTAATTTGTTTTGCAAACGTATGATGATGAGACTAATTTGGGGTTCTGCCACTGTGAAAGGTCAAAGTCAGACGTAGTCGAGTGTAAGAGAGGGCGATCCTCCACACATCTGATGGCGCAGCCCTCACTTTCTGAGCTAATTAAAAGCAACATTTTCTCACATTGATGAAGGTCTGAGATGCCATGCTGAGGGATAAAAACTACAAAACAAAACATAAATAGATGTAATGAATGGAATTTAGTCCAACAGCTCTACAGGCTGTTGTGTTGCAGTGCTGCTGACCTACTCAAGGTGTATTACTTTCATTTGAAAGCCAGTAGTCAGTGATAATAATTAGTTGTCTGACAGAGTCTTTGTGTTGCATGGATGTCTGAACCTATTAGCCGGGATCTGGCCCTTAAAGTGAGTTTTGCTAATGTGAACGACAGCGGCAAGGAAGGGAAATGTTAGCAAAATGCTATACTGTGTGTGTGTGTGTGTGTGTGTGTGTGTGTGTGTGTGTGTGTGTGTGTGTGTGTGTGTGTGTGTGTGTGTGTGTGTGTGTGTGTGTGTGTGTGTGTGTGTGTGTGTGTTTGTTTGCCCCTTGGCAATTCAACACAAAGGCCCTGATGTGTGTGATGCAGTGCTACGATATTTGCTGTAATCAGTTACATCCAATTTATTAAATGAATCGATAGATTTTAATGAACAAGAAACCCCACAGTGTCATTAGAGTGCTCTAAATGATGAGCAGATACATCAATTTACTCTGTGCTGGTCTATTTGCGGAGTTCATTTTTTTAAAATCTGATTTAATCTAATCATATCCAATCTCTTTCCCTCAATTATCACCATTGGACCCCTACCCTTTTCTGAATGACTGAATAAACATTGCATGCTTCCCAGAAATAAACTCACTGTCATTGTAGATGTGTGTTTTCTTAGGGTACTCAGATTCCACCCCACAATCCAAAAGCATGTCTTTGAGTAAACTGGTGACTATAAATTGACTATAGGCATGAATGTGTTTGGGTGTCTGTCTCTCCCTGTGTGCGTGTGACCAGTCCGGGCTGAAACCTGCCTTCACTCATTGTCACATGGGATTGGCTCCAGATGCTGAATACAGAACAATAATGGAATGACTGATTGGATAGACAAAACGTGTCACAAATTAAACAAATCTAAGTGGAGGTGCCTGCAGCCTCCGTCTCAGCAGGATTAATACTACAACACCATCTGGTGGTAAATATTGATACAGGTTCTAATAATGTTCCTATTGCCATGCAAAACCGTGCACACAGGTCCGAGTGAGAATCTCAAAAGATGTATACAAATTTCTTGAAATGCATATGACTTTGTTGAATAGAATTGTGTTAGAGGTTGAAAAAAGAAAGAAAATAACTTAAGTTAAATTTAAGAGCTGTGATGCAAAAAGTGGCTGCAGCAGCCATCGCAGACATGATCGCCTCCAACTCCATGTGATCAACAATAAATCCCAGTGATTGTTGACTCCAGACGTCAGAGTCTTAACCCTGTCTTAAAGCCCAGCGTGCAACCTCCTGCTGCACACCTGCTCCCTGGCAAATTCAGCACTTATTGCTAAGTATTTTTGCTTTGCCTTTTGTGGCGTGTCCTCTGCACACGCGCACACACACACTCCTTGTGAGAGTCTGTCTGTCAACACAGTGGCCCAGCTTGGCTCCCCTTTACAGCCTAACTGACCCATTCATCTCCTGCGGGGGCTGTAATGAGTTGACCCTCCCCGTTTGGACCGACCTGACAGAGAGAGATTACTTTAAAGTCTGCATGGATTTTCTTCCTTGCCCCCCTCCTCCCTATTCCTCTCCCCTGAAAGTGGTTAATTCAGGGAGCATTAATGAGGAGCGATGGATAATACACTCTTCTTTTAATTACCTTGCAGCGGAGTTCTTCAGAGGAGGTCCAGTGACGCCCCTCTGATGTTGTCCTGCTTGTTGGTTTGCTGTTGCAAGTTGGAGTCTTCCATTCAAAGCAGTTTGAAACAATAAATCTTAATAAAAGATTTGCATTTATAGGCCTAAATCTGAAACCAAGGATGCATAATATCAACCTTTACATAAAGGAAAGGGGTGCTTGGTTTTGCATTTCTGAAGAGCTTGGTAATTACATTTTGTTTTATTGTTTTGTAGTAATACATAAAATAAAAAGAAATAATAAAACAGCATATGATGTACTTTTTGATTGCTTTAGCCGGGTGTTAACAAAACACATAACAGACGGTGCATGCAGATAGTGAGAATAATTCTACATAATAGTATAATTACAGGGTGCAATGTGCAATGTTCTTTTCTTAAAGAAACATGATCAGACAGACTGACACAAACAAAGAACAAATTTAAACAAAGACAGAATGACCCAGATAATCTAAAAAAAAATCAAACGAGGTGGTTTTCGGTCCTAAGAAAATTAGCAAATAGTTTTAATGTAAAGAAGTTCAGCTAAAATCCGTCATGTGTTTTCTGTCCTTTTAGCTGATTTATTATTGTGATGTCTGATCTTAAACCATCTTCTTGAAACATGGCCAAGTGGAAAAGCACAGTTCAATATATAAAGTTTGACAGTGGTGTGTCTCCTTGTGAGAAAACACTCCAGCTCTACTGTGTGCAGTATAAAGTCACTAAAGCCACAACTGGGCAGAACAAACCAGGATAAACCACAAACTGTAGCCAGCCAATCACAAGGCCAACACAAGAGAACAGACAACCATTCACAGCCCATAAATAAACCTCACATAGGAGAAGAACATGCAGACGACACAGAGAGAGTACAGTCATTTTGTATGATGTCCTAATGGGCACAGCCTCAAGAGGATATATTTCAAACAGGAGCTTTGAACTCATGCTTGTGGTTGTTTCTTTTTCAGTTCTCAGCAGAAATGATACCACAAGGATTTAGCTATTTTGTAATTCATTGCTTTGATGATGGAGTTGTAATTAAAGTATACATAGGATCTGCATATATATTAACAGCTGAGCTTCTTCTGTTTATTTGATCTTTAAGATAAATTCAATGTTACATGAGTTGTGCAAATGTTGTTTGAGGAGGAGTTTCCATCTGTCACTCAACTGGACGGTCCCTTATTTTTTTACGGTTGCATGTCAGTGGCTTCCTTATGATTTAAGCTTCTGGTCTTGGTGTATACAGAGCCAAAGTGGGGGAAGCAGGGTATATTTCATGCTGAGAGAATTACTGAAATAATGAAAATTTGCACTATAGCTTATAAACTGTGCTCTGAGGAAATTTGTGCCAGTATTTTTTTCCCTTGTTTCAACAATGCTCCTTGGCTATAAACTGTAGGCCATTGGAAAGCCATTTTAATTTTCCTTTAAGTGGTGCCACATTTGGAAGCAATTTGTGGAATGAGCAGCAGAACTGAGCATGCATGTGGCACCAAAAAAAAAAAGGAAAAAGTTCTCTGCTAGGGACAAGCAGTTCTTTATTACTGTTTATTTAATCTTCTTTGGAGCTTCTGGTACCTTGATGTGCTGACAATCAGGTGTTGAATTGACACCTCTCAGTGCAGATAAATATCAAGATGAGATTCTGGGACCAAACTCTCTCCTCCTAGATGACAATGTTTGTTCTGAAGACTGAGTTGTGAGAAACTACTTCAAATAGATGCGTTCTGGAATTATGGAGAGGAGAGCATGACTGGGAATCCGTCCAAACCTCAACTGCATTGAGCATGTGTGGGATTAGATTGATCCTGCTGTTCATCATGGAGTGACCCTGACTAATCTGTTGAAAATGTGGTTGGAAGAATGTGATCCATCCTGTTGCACTGTGCGAGCAGGCTGGTGACCACCATGAGGAGAAGATTCCAGGCTCCTATGTCTGTGTATGGTTCATTGAAACACCGATGAAGCTTCTGTTTCATAAATATAATGGTTATATTGCCAGTAAATCTTGTTTATTCAGACTTTGATCATTAAATCCCCTGAACACCAAACAACTGCAAAAAGAAAATCATGTTTGGCATTGGCAGAGAAGATTTGACATTTGTTTAAGGGAGCAAACCGCAAACTCAGCAGTGATGGTCATCCCTCAAATGCATATTCCTTAAAGATATGTTACTGGTGAAAAGGGAAAAAAAACAGTATTTCTAATGGTAGTGGGTTTATTTCTAAGAAATGTCATTATAACCGACCAATAATCAACACATCAGACTTCATTGGTGCTTCTTGAATGACGTGACAAATAGCATCAACTTTTGTTTTACTGATGTATTGAGCCAATTTCAGCAAGACATTATTTCTTTGACTTAGTTATGGCTGATTGTATTCAATTTTTAGATATGAAATGCAAATAGTGTCCCATCTATAATTTGTCATACCAGCATCATGAAGACTGAGGTTGTCAGAGAGTTGGAGTCTTACATTGTGCCATTAGGGTGTAATATGAAGTTTCTGCACACTATGAAATAAGCCTGTTTTAGGCAGGTGGGTGGGCCTTTGACACTCAGTAAATGTGTTCCTTCATCATTCAGCCTCCACTGTGGTCTAGCCAGTTTTATCCAGCCTAATAAACATTGATTAGTCCACATAATCAATTCACTCAATGACAATGATTCAGTGCACTGCATAAATGTATTGACCGCAATCAGCTATAAACAGCAGCCTCTTTTTCAGGCATTTTTCTGTTTTATCAGCTATGCTTTGAATAGACAATAATTGTGTGATTCTTTTGAAGAGTTAACAGACATATTTCATCAGGTGATACCGAGATGACATCACATTTATTGACAAGCTGTCTTGATTTTTTTTTTTTAATTAAAAAAAATCAATAATGTTACAAAAAATGACAACAGTCTGCTCAACCCTGGATCGACCAGAAGGTGGCAATGTTCAGCTTCTGTTGAAAGCCAGGAACTTACAGTAAAGGCTTTTTGTTGGTCTATGAGCCTGAAATAGTAGACCCTAAATGCAACGTGTGTCCCATAAGTCAAGAATGATGTGAACAAGCAAAAAAAGATTCAAATTGGGTAATTTAGACGAAAATTAAAATCACACAATTGATAAATGTTGTAGCTGCAAAACTCAGTTCATTGACTGGTTTTAGAGTACGAAAATAGTTGGGTCAGGCTGCTTTCAAAGTAAAATCCTAAAACAAATCCAAACATGTCAGTTGAGATGAGAAAAGTTTTGGGGGAATACCGTAACACACCTCTCTACTCATATGGTTTCCAAAAGCACCATCTTATATCACACAAGGTGCCATGCAATGTATCATCTTTCTGTAGACAGCTGAATACAAGAAAAAGTGCAATAGGAAAACCCCATCGTGAGACATGTAACTTTGCTACTCCTGGGTTCTGAGGCCATGCATGAACAGGTCATGTAATGAATGTTGATAAAGTAGAAAAGCCGGTTTAATCAGGACGGATCACTGTGCAGAGGTGGAGAATGTCAGAGAGAGCAGGCACAGCTGCTTAGTGAGAAATCCAATATTGACTGTCGGGATAAATGTCCTGCATATTCTCTCATCTGTCCCAGGGGCCGTGGTATTATGCCTCTCACGTTAGCACTCCTAATTGGATTAAAAATGGCTTGTTATTGGGAGAAAAATGACTGAAAAAACTATCATGATTATTGCCTCTCAACAATGTTGGCTCCCAGAGCTGAAAAGGTGAAGTAATTGTTTAGGCTTTGGAGAATGTATGGCTATTAATTTATTTGATATTTCTCGGATGGTTGTAAAATCAACTCTACCGTGTGTGTGCGTGTGTGTGTGTGTGTGTGTGCGTGTGTGTGTGTGTGCGTGTGTGGGTGTGTGTGTGTGTGTGTGTGTGTGTGTGTGTGTGTGTGTGTGTGTGTGTGTGTGTGTGTGTGTGTGTGTGTGTGTGTGTGTGTGTGTGTGTGTGTGTGTGTGTGTGTGTGTGTGTTTGTTTAGACATGCAATTTATGCATGCATGCATGGATGTGAGTGCACGTGTGAACAGAAATGAAGCAGACAGATCCATCAGAGGTCCACTGGGTTTTGGTTTGTGTACCACCAGGAGCACCCATTAACAGAAAATAAATGCTTGACGTCATAAAGCTGACAGAATCTCATTCATACTGACACTTGGGCTAAATTACACATAAAAGCACTGATAACATCATCATTAAATATTGATTTTTAAGGCTGCTTGAAACAAAAACACATCCATAAATGATTTGCAGATGAGGGAATTTGGATGGAGCAGAGTGAAGGCTGTGATTTAAAGCGAGGCAAAGACGTCTTGTGGAAAAAAAGATGGACAGAATAGAAGTGGAAGAAGAAAATGTGAGAGTAAAGAAAGGGGGAGAGAAGCGGGAAAGTAGAGAGAGGCAGAGGGTTGGGGGAGTAGAAAGAGATTTAAGGCTGAGGCTCAGAGCAGATGTTAGTGTTGATGATGATGGATGTAGGTTGTTGAGATGCAGAGTTGTTATCATGAGAAGCACTCGCAGCCTCCTCACAGCACACTTTCCCCCCAGATGTCACTGTGTATGTGTGTGTGTGTGTGTGTGTGTGTGTGTGTGTGTGTGTGTGTGTGTGTGTGTGTGTGTGTGTGTGTGTGTGTGTGTGTGTGTGTGTGTGTGTGTGTGAGATTCAGCAACAGAGTCAGGGCGTTACAGACAATGAAAGAGGCTGAAATGAGCAAACTACATGCTCAAATTAGACTCTAAATCTACTTTATCTACATTGGTTTCTATGGAATTGGAGTTTGTAATCAACCAACAATATTTCCTCCTCAGTCTGTACCCACATAAACTACAGGTAATTACAACAATGAAAAGAAGCAATGTGATACAACAAGCAACAGTTTAGAGTCTGATTGACTCAGATGAGGCTAATGAACAACTATCTATTGCACAGTTAGGCCAAGATAAGGTGAAAGAGGATCGTTCTCTAAAAGCCTAAATAGGATTAATATGAACATTTCACCTTTATCCCACCCAGGAGGAGAGGTTACATTCTCTTCCATTAAACTATGTATCACTGGGTTACCACACAAAACCTGCAATAATCCAAATGCACTGAAAGACTCCGGCTTCACTTGTACACACAAGGCAGCAGGTGGTCTTTGGTGTGTGTGTGTGTGTGTGTGTGTGTGTGTGTGTGTGTGTGTGTGTGTGTGTGTGTGAATGGGACATGTTGAGTGGTGGTAACCCGCTCCACACTCTAACCAGATAAAAGGTGCAGGACAGAAACATGTCGGTAATTGATTGCTAATTAGTTCCTTTGTTGTTGTCCATTGTGTCCTGACAGAGCTTTGCCCCTGGGCTGCCTATTCACACACAGCCGCTGTGGCTATGCAGCAGGAAAATAGACAAGGAGTGAGTCCATAATGAGACAGACTGATGTGATCCCTGCAGATGATAGAAGCTGCTTCAAAAGCTCACTGTAACTGGACAGCTAGATGCAAACCATGGAATAATTTTATTATTTTTTACGGAATATTTCTTTGGACTTTTTGGATTTCTGTGAGTTATGGTGATACAAATGTCCCTCCACACTGTTCAGCTTCTGTCTTTTGGACCCCCACCCACACACATCTGAACATTGTTTTACAGTATATGTGCTGCAGCAGATTATTTGTGCCATTTCCACTAAGTTACAATACCCACATCTCTCTCTCCCTCTCTCATCAGTGCATGAGAAATTACCTAATGAGGAATGGGTCGCACATTTCCACAAACTCATTAACCCACGAGCGAGTGAGACTAATTGCACCGTTTGGGTAATGTGATTTCACATCTGTTACTGCAGCCCAGGACACAGTAGTCAGCACAGGGCCGGATCTGGTGGGCTGATCCACACGTAGAGCTGGTTATACCAGAACAAAACATTACACACACACACACACACACACACACACACACACACACACACACACACACACACACACACACACACACACACACACACACACACACACACACACACGCACAAAGGATCACACCACTGCAGCTATCCCAGCCTGGATGGGTTGAGCAGCCGTCAATTTGTCTGTGGTTGCCGTGTTTGATCAACTGTCATACAGATATCATGTAATTGCATGCCTCTGCAGGGTGGGGACTCATGCACTCATATTGAAAAGAAAACAATTATAAAGCACTGGCTTTAAATTACACAGAAAACATTTCATAATTAAAAAGAAATGTGGCATTTTTCTGTGGGTTTTTTTTTTTTTCTTCTTTCCTTTACTCCCTAAAGATGCAGATTTATCTTATCTAATACTTGGGCTGATAGGCCAGGTCAGCGCATTTCCAATTGGATTTGTATTCTCCTGGAATGCATTTTGTATGAATTTGTGCAAACAGCTGATATCAAATTATATTTTATTGTTCATTCAGTGTACATGAAGTGAACCGTTAATTTGCCCAAGGAACAGCAACTTACAATTGCCTTGAGGTTGTTGTTTTTATCCCAATGAATAAAACTGCATCAGGCCATCGTGTACAAGCATAATGTTCTCTATGATGCACTTTGAAATAGCAAAGAGAACAATGTCAACATTGTTTTAAATGTTTGTTGAAAAAATACTTCTTTAGGCTGATTGCATTTAACAATCTCTCTCCCTCTCTCTCTCTCTCTCTCTCTCTCTCTCTCTCTCTCTCTCTCTCTGTGTGTGTCTCTGTCTCTGTGTGTCTCTGTCTCTGTCTCCGTCTCTGTCACACACACACACACACACACACACACACACACACACACACACACACACACACACACACACACACACACACACACACACACACACACACACACACACACACACACACACACACAAATATGTAAGCAGAGAAATAAATGAATTTTCCTGGGCCTTGACTTGGGTTGGTATTTTCCATAATTCAGTAAATTACAGCAAACAAATTTATGTTAATAGAAAAGGTGGGAACCAACTGTTTAATATGGGGAAAGTAATATACTTTTGTTAATTATGATTAATCCTTTGTTTAACCTCCCAGCATTGTTACAGAAACTCCAATTATAAGTTTACAGGCAGTGGGACTGCTTATGGTAATGCCATATCTCATCAATTACCATCCCGTGACCATAAATTGGCCTCAGCGCTGGAAACGAGATGAGGTTAACACGCTGATTAATTTGAGCTGCTGTGATTTCAGGCCCAAGTTGACACTTACACTCTTTGACACAGACAGTGAAGTCTGCTCACTTTCATAATGAAAAAAAGTTATTTACTTCATCCAGAGCTGAATGTGAGTTACAGACATGGATCTCCACTGATAAGGGGATTTTAAATAAATGTCAAATGAGACCAGGGTGTGCAGGTCAAACTAGTTATGAGTGTTTATCTGTGCTCTATTTTGCTGTGACATGCATGTAATTCAAGTAAACCTCATAAAGTCTAATAAGTGTGTGTACCTGATTTTGGATGATAATGACTTTATAGTCATTAAAGATAGTTGTGTGGCTTCATTAACATACAGCGCATCAATATTGAATTATTTAAAAGTTACAGCAGTCAAAACTGCGTATATTACCTCGAGGTCTATTGTGCATTTTCTTTTCTTTTGCTCGATGTTGGATTTCAGATTTCAGCCCTGTAAGTGTACAGCTAAATCTGCTGACATTCAGATTTACCTATGCTTTGCGGAACACTGTGAGGGATAATTCATGTTTATTTCATAACAAAGACTCTCTGGAAGAATTGCAAAACATTTGTTTGCCTTATCGTGTTATTAAGTAGATATCTATATGCATGGACAGGAATGTTTATAATGTATTAGGGGGTCACGCTAGGTAAGAATCACGAGTTCTCAAGGTTTTGCTGTTACCTTTATCAGGGAAAGTCTGCTACTTTCATGGTCCTATATTCTCAACATGTCTGTGCTTGTGCAGGTGAATGCTTCTCTAAGGCTTTGCAAAAGAATTTTACTGTAAGCCAATCTAGTTAAAAATGGAACACATTTTATGCCTTTTTATGCCGCACACTCAAGGCTAAGATGCTCAACAAACCATGACTCCTTAAAAGCCAATAATCTAATGTAATCCAATAGATTTATCACAACAGATCACAGATGTTATAAAATGTCAATACAGCCACACCAATCAGCTGGTAACACTTGATCAGGAGAATGATGATGATGGTGGTTGGAAATTTCCACATTTGTTCCAACCTAATAATGTGGGTGAATGGAGGTCACAAAAACGTTTGTCTTAAACAGTGAAATTGGTTCTGCCTGAACCCGAACAAATAATAACATGATTTTTGGATTTTAAAAATCTTATATAATCTAGGAGAAATGTATGCTATTTTGAAACATTTCAAAGATCCAAATTGTGAAATATGTGTGTGATGATGTAATTAGATACTTTCCGGTATAGGTTTATACAAATTAAATGCATACAATACAAGGTATGCAAATTTTATTATTTTAAAAGATGTGTTGTGTGCAAATTTCAAATTGTAAAGTTTTTCAGTTCGTGCCCCAAATGGTTAAATATAGAGTACACGTTCTGATCCAGATGTGGTATTTTGACCAATTCAGCGGGTTATTGAAAGAATAAAGTGGCCAATCATTGTATCGATATTGTAATAAAGTTGTTTTAACATTACTGATTGAGTTCGGTTCACAGAGAAGGGTGGAATGTCCTTAAGCTCTACAGAGAAGTTAAAGAGTGTGTTCAAAGCCTCTCTCTTTAGTTCCAGTCTTTCCAGCCTGCTCCGTGATGACCGTCATGGCTAAAAGCAGTGACCGTCACATCACGGCTCTGACATCTTTACCACTGCTGTCTGCCACTCTGAGATCAGTCACCCTTCATAAAGCGCTTAACCCTGTCACCTCGCCTACATTGTAAAAAGACTCTGTAGGTCACTGAGCAATGACTACAGATAAAACAATACACAACACGCTGATATTTTGAATACAGCTGCAAAAATGTGAGAACACAGGTCAAATGGATTGTATAATCCCCCCAAAGTGCCACATGTAATAACACATCATCCACATTCTAAACGCGTGTGTGTTTAAATTTAGTTGAGACATACATCATTCTTGTTTTGACATTCTTGAAAATTACTTTTATTGTTTCTTCATTTTAAATTGGTACAAACCCGTCAACGTGGTGCATTTCGATGTAAGATCAAACATTTAAGAAATGTGTCAAGTAATAGCACATACAATAAGTTAAAACATGTCACAAAAAAGACCAGCGGGTACATAGCAAGAATGTTTTATCTATACAAAACATCCCTCAAACAGAGTAGGTACTGAAAGATCAGTGTTCTTGTTGTTGTTGTTTTTTTTTTTTTTTGTTTGTCTGTTTTTTCTGTTCCCGTCTCGTGCAGGCGAGACTGAGGTCACCGAACAAAAGCACCGGAACAGTATGGGTGGGCACCATTTTCTCCTTTTAATTATTAAATCCACGTGCACAGCGCATGCCTGAGACCCAGTTCAACAGGATCCCCGTCAGTTTGGTGCGTGTGTGGGAGACTGTCACCAAAAAGTGTACCCGATCTCATAAATAACCGTTTGACATAACACAACGTCACCTGAACACAATACTGTGTGCGTAAAGACACACTCAATGAAAACGTAAATACGACGATTGTTTGGCTCTCAGTAATTCGGGCCTATAGACTAGATCATTACAATAGTATTTATCATCAATGGTTGATAAAATCCTTTTGAATTAACAAGATAAATAACCATAAACCCATGTTTTCCTTTCCATTTGTTCATCTAGGTTGTCCTTTTTTTTTTTTTTTTTTTTAATCACCGTGAAGTCATATTCATCTCCATTTTCTCACATTTCAGGCCTGATTAGCTCGCCCGCTCTCTCGTTTTGATCTAAATAGCGGGAGTAAAAACTGAAGAAAAAAAAATTAATAAATAAAGAGCCGCAGAATGGGGCTGGTAGAGGGGGTCGGGAGCAGGAGGGTGTGCTGGGGTTTGGGAGAAATCACTAAGTGAAACTCATGGACACTGTGTGCTCCAGCGCTTTGCGCCTCAGTGACGCAATGCTTGTCCCTCTCCACATGTCACTGTCCGGGGAGCTACACAGTTGCGGGGAGCCCGTTACGTTCGTGGGGCCGGAGAGAGAGGCCGACATTCCGGGGAAAGGCGTCTGGTAGAGGTGGGACTGCAGACCGGAGCCGTTGGAGGATAGGCCGTTGGAGAGACCCATGGAGTTTGGCGGCGGACCCGGGCCCAGGCTGCACTGTGACAGAGATTGAGCCATGCCCGGCTGGCGACCCAGGGCCGGTGGTAGCTGCAGCTGGGAGACTCCCGGCATGCCCGTGGCCCAGCGAGAGTCGTTGGCGTGAAAGGAGCACAGGCTGTTCTCCATGGTGGAGAACTGCGGCAGGCCCGGCGTTGGGAGCAGCGTCCCGGGGGAGCGGAAAACATTGGTGGTCTTCTTCCTTTTCTTCCACTTGGCACGTCTGTTCTGAAACCAGACCTGAAAACACACAGAGAGCGGGGTGACATTAGACAGACTGAGAAACAGCTACTGGGAGCAGCATTTACAGTTTAGGAGCAGCAAGGTGGATACCATCTATCGTGCGCTATTACGCATCCTACCCCACCTAAAATGTTGACATTGACATTTGAATTAGGTAATAATAAGAAAAATACTGGCATGTGTTAATGAGCTATTATTCCATGTTGTGAATTGTAGACGGGATTTGCTTCTTTAGCCTCTAATGAGTTTCCTGACTCCTGCTGGATTAAAGTCACTCAACAATATAATAAATGTAGACATTCCTATGATCAAGGATTACGTAACAGCTTTTGTAATTAGTGAACGTTTAACGTATTTCGAGGTAAAGTCTTTAGAGGATCAAAAGTCAATAGGAAAAAACATTCCAGTGATCCTCAGATTAATGATCTGATTCTGTGTGAGAGAAACAAAAACATTGCCGATGCTGTGAATTTAATTGTAAATTAACCACAAAGAGACGCGTATGAAACGCGCACGTCATGCGATGGTTTATTACTGCTGTTCTGCAGCAGTGATTCGAACAATTCATCTTTCTAACATCTTATTTACAGGCAGATTAACTGAGAATTGGCCCTGAATATCGCGCAGGCAGCAGTACAAATGGGCCGCATCATTGTAGACAATCCACGCGAGATAGAAAATAAACCCATCCACCAGCTTTCGAGAGAACCACAAAAACACACGAGAGGCGCGAGCCATGAGGTGGAGAATTCCAAAGATTTCATCATCTTCGCGTGTGATTAATGCGCGAGCGAGGCCGTGAGTCGATGCCTCCGTATTAAAAGTGAAATCTCGCTCTCATTCCGCTCAGCCAGCCGTGAAACGTCGCCCAAACCCATTACACTCGGGGGGAAAGAAAATGCAATTTCTCATTCCATTAAAAAAGTACAATATATTCTTGAGTCCTATTAAGACGTCGCTGATGGAGCATTTTAACGGAGAGGCTGTGAAGGCGCGCACGCACGCCGGGCCAACACGCCCACCGGCCACTGGTCGTGCCTGGCCTGCACTAATGTTTACCAACAGCCAGCAGGAGCCGGTCCGCACGGAACGGCACAGTGAAATAAAGAATTGATTATTAGGGTGACTAATTATTATAGTGGTTTCATTGCTTCCAGAGGGATAATTTGCATGAATTTCACATCACTGGTTAATAATCCGTTCACTGTTATAAATAAGATTGAAATTGGTTGATAATGCGTTTGGTTTATTAGAGCCTGTGGTGGCCTGTTTGTTTAAAGAATACACTGCGAAATGTTGTTCAATATGAAGCACAGCCTAAAAGATTTTTTTTTATTTACAATGTTCCTGAATACAAAACTATTAAAATATAACGTTTTTAATCAAATTAAGTACAACGTTGTGCTCATTTATGAAGAACAGTATTCGAGGTATGTTGTCCAATTGGATTTAAGGTGTCTCCCCCAATGTTTAACAGTGTTTATGCAACATTAAAAATACAGTTCTGTTATTTATTGAAGCCTTAATATGGTTCGTACAGTTACTGCAGATTTCATGATAATGTCAATTTTAATAAACAACAGACTAAATTAAACAAGCCAGATCTCGACAATTCTTATAGCTGTTGTGTTGCCACGTGATATTTCTAAAAACTGAAAGGCCAATTGACTCGATGAGGGCTAAATTCAGGCTTTTCATTCACAGAGATGTTTCAGTACCATGGACAGAGCCCTTAGTATATCAACTTAGATTTGTATAATTATTTAAAAGAACGTATCAATGGATTCTTGTGGATTATCTCAATAGTCTAATTCAGCAATAATATGTTGATTTCAGTTTGTTTTAATAACACCAATCGTTATAAAGGCAAATCACATTTCCACTGTTTACGCACAGTAATGTTTTCTCGATAAACCTCCTACAGGAAACGTTATTGGATCAGATTTTCCCACTATAAGTCATGTATTCAAATAATATATTCGACGCCATTTCCGTTGATAGACCAGCAATATTCGATATTTTACAGCCAGAACTTGACCACGACTGAACATATTTCTCCGGACGAGTATCTAAATAAAACACTAGTGACAAATATGTGGTTCAAAAAACACTGAGGGGAAACTGATCCTAACTCCTCGAGTGATGTGTATTCTATTCAAATGGATTAAAGCGGGGACATCTGGATATTTACAGATGCTTGACACAATCAAAACTGAATCCAAAGCCACACCCTGACTAAACCTTCCGCACTCAATGAAACCGAACACTTTGCACATAGATTTTACCTGAACTCTGGACTCGGTGAGGCCGATCCTCAGCGCCAGCTCCTCCCTCATGAAGATATCAGGGTAGTGGGTTTTGGCGAAGCTGCGCTCGAGCTCATTGAGCTGCGCCGGTGTGAAGCGCGTCCTGTGCCGCTTCTGTTTCTGCTGGCTAGCGGACTGACTGGAGTTCTGTTGCGGCTGCTGCTGCTGCTTCTCTTGCTCCTTTCCGTTCACCGGCATGCCGGCAGAGTTGGATCCCACTGTGGCGATGTCTTCTCCCGGCAGGAGAGTGGTCCCTTCCACAGAGTCTGAACCAGGGGCCATGTCTCCCGGATGCCCCTGATCTGGCACACCGCCTCCCAGCCGGCACTTGAGAGCCTCTCGGTGTCCGAGTAACTCTGCAGCATCCTTCATCCCTGGGAGGATGAGGAAGAGGGTGGATGTGAGAAAATACAAAGCAAACCTTGCAGCGCAGTGTCTTTAAATGAGATATACAGCAGAAACATTTGAATCTCTATATTGAAAGAGGCAGTTTTAGTATAATCAGTATGACACATTTATTAATAGCAGACAAAATTACACAGATTTTATTTTTTACTGTCAGATCATATCCCAAATAAATTGCTGTAAAGAATTGCCTCGGACAACAATAAACAATTTAGCTGTTAACACAATTAAATCACAGTCTATTTATCACTTCACAAATGAAACAAGAAGTTGGAATCTTACACTGGAGTTTAGGGCCGGAGTTTAGTGATGATAACTCACCGAGCCGAGCATCCAGGAGGTCGGCGTGAGATAGCATGGCGTACCGCTCCAGGGCGAAATGCGCTCCAAACAAATCCTACAAACTTTGGGGCAATTTAAAAAGTATATATCGTCTAAATGAACGAAAATTCGGTTTGTGGTTAAAAAGCAGGTCCCTTGCATTATAATGTCCTTTAGAGCGATGGGGAGGTGCTTATTAGTTGAAAGAACCCGTGAGCTTCCTCAAATAAGAACCAATCAGAGCGGGAGCTCTGAAATGTCAGCGACGTGACTCCCCCCTCTTTTTTCTACCCACACACGCGCAGGGGAGCGCGCGCGCACGAATCCAAGCGCGCACGAAACTCTACAATTCAATCCTCTGCCATTCAGTCCTCTGATTTATTAGCTTTTCATGCTCAAATTATTCCACGTTAAACATCTTAATGTGTTTGTTTAATCTCATATACCCGGTGCCATGACAGGACTCCTGTTTGTGGATGGATATACGTGTAAAATACTACGCGTTAGCGCGTGCAAATGCTCGCGTTCGTTCTCCAATGCAAACGGAGCTTATAGTAGAGTTATTTGAAGCAGGAAATGCGTTGCCATAGAATTAAAAAGGCATAAGAAATTTTAGTTTTTAATATCAGCAGTGTGTAAATTATACTGTTTACGCACAAGCTATGATTCAGTTATATAAAAAACAACAGCAAAATCAATTGATTTCTAAACAGAAAACCCCTTCCTGTTTTTCTTTTTCTTTTTTTTTTAAAAGGGAAGCTCATATGATCTACGCTACAGATTAGTATGTTTTTATTAAAACTGCACAGGAAGAAAATTAGAAACTATATACTGTCAGACCTCCTTTCAGCCCCTTGGTGCCCCACTTCCCTCGCCGTCCTTGGTTCACAAACAAAACGAGTGTAGCTCCCATTCCCCCATGGCACATGATTTGTGGAGACAAATCGAGGAAATAAATAAATAAACAAACGAGTACAGATGGATTTAAACCCTGTTAGTGATCGGCCGCTTTAACTCCCATCGACTTTTCATCAGCGCGGGTGCAATTAAAGGCATTTAGGCCCGTTTGGTTCAAACAAAATCAGACGTGGTGGACCCTAAACGAATGTGCCCCTTTAGCTGTGGTTCATAAGTAGGTTTATTATACAATTAACAGGACAGTCATTGATCTGTTCTCCACTCCTACTTCTCCAGACAGGGCTGGGTAGAGAGGGCTTTTGGCAGATGTCAGGGTGAGCTCGGTGAATAGACCACCGCCTGGGACTAAATAGGTTTCTTTGCGGCCGCACAAAGGAGGCGTCCGAGCGAGGACTCCTCTCTCTCCTCCCGCACCACATGGAGGCAGCTCATCTTTTACGCTCTTCAACAGCAATCTGCCGGGACGCAGGGAAGTAGCCTATATGTGGCACAGCGTGAAAACTTAAGGAAATGGACTGGTGCACGGTCCACTGAGATAAGGAAAGCTGTGACCAGCTCCCGGAGGTTCAGCTGAAGCAATCATCAGCAACAGCAGAGACTCGAGTCGTTTGATTCAGACGTGTAGACCAGGGGAGAGGAGAGGGACCCTGAGTTGGGAGTTGTAAGGCCAACCTTGCGTTTGTGAAGGGCCTGAGCCAGGAGAGATGGTGTGTATGCTTTGAAACATGTGTGATTTCCATAGTGTAAGGATGAATGCAATGGAACCTGTTCAAAATTAATTGAGCTCATTACGGATGGTTTTAAATATGATTATACTTCAAAAACATTTAGAACTGATAAAAAAATGTTCAGTCTAAAAAAAATTGTCAAGTAATTTTATTCGAAGCTAAGTGTACTGTATTTTTATTGTTTATGTCTGGTACCTGTATTATTATTATTATTATTATTATTATTATTATTATTATTATTATTATTATTATTATTATTATTATTATTGTTGTTGTTATTATTCGTATCTTTTTAATATTCAAATATTTTGCAAGCTATGTCCAATTTTGTGACAGCAACAACAACAACAACAATAATCACAATAATGGTGTTCAATGTTCACAATAGACATGACATAACATAGTTGTTAAATCAACTTTTGAGGCGTATTATTTAACTTGAATATGTAAAATCGCAATGATTTCTTAACTGCTGATATTGTGCATTGTAGCAGAGATAACAGTCCGGATGGCAGATATTATCTCAGCTGTCCGACCCTCAGACTGTAACTTATAGCCGTAATAAGAGGAACCCACTTGAAATGGGTCTATGTCTCACTCAGCCTCCCTAACTGGACCACATCAATCTTCCCCAGTAAAAACACACTCACATGCCATCCTCCCGGGTTAATGCGGCGCATCTGAGTGCGGAACGGATGTTTACACGCGAGGAGACACTTTTAATGGAAGCGCACCAAAAACAAATGCAATTTTGTAGAGCAATTTCAAAGATCAAGAATTCCGTGTCCACCCTCTCCGCGGTTTTTTAGCAATCAAACTGCGTTAAATCCATTGCTCATGTGGGTCTTTGCAGAACACGTTAGAATAATACAAGTAACAAAAGGCAGATGCGGGGAAAAATAATCTTTACACCAAAACTAAACTGTAACATGGACCGAAAGGCGAACTGGTGGTTCCATGTGTTCAGGCCTATTGGTGCGTCTCGGCATCTGCATTCACTCAGTTATAGAAATCTAAAAGGAAAATCGATTTTCCATCCGCGGAAACGTTTCTGTTACAAATCACATTGTAGTTTTGCGCAGGTGCTTTGACATTCGGAGGAATAAGAAGCACAACAAAGTGCGCTGCATCCGAGCCCGGCAGAAGCGAAAGAAGAGAGCCTCAGACAGGCAGAGCCATTAGAGGCTTTTCTCTCCGACCAAACTGCCTGGCTGCACCACCCGGCGCATCTCATGCCCCAATTAGACCCGCTGCCCCTCCGCCTGCTGCCCGCCACCGCATGAGCGGTAATCACGGCATCAAATAAAATAATCAGCAAAGAAGAGCCATTTCTTTAATGAGAGAGAAGAGGCGTGCGTCACGGAGGTGTGTGTGTGTGTGTGTGTGTGTGTGTGTGTGTGTGTGTGTGTGTGTGTGTGTGTGTGTGTGTGTGTGTGTGTGTGTGTGTGTGTGTGTGTGTGTGTGTGTTAGGTTGTGTGTGTGTGTGTCTCAGGTTATTAAAATGGCAATGAAGCTCACAATAGGTGTCATTAACACACAAATCTCATCAGTCGCTTAAAAAAAAATATCACATTACTGTTAGTAGCTGACCTCATGCTCACGTGCTCGGTGTTTAGGATGCCCAGATTATTTGTAATTAAACCAAACAGTCAGCAGTGAGCAATCTCAGGCTTGGAGCTGGAGGTGTAATAAGGTGCTTCATCAACATTACCTTTAACACCTCATGGCAGTCAAAATCAAACATAAAAGTGTAAGGTTACAACATGTTTACTAGTTCAACATACTCAAAGAAAAGCACACTCATGAATACTAACTTCGGGCTCCCATGTGTTGTAGTATGGATAAAGGCTATGTGGTAAGGAGGTATCCACTTTGGGAAAAGTTTGAAGTTACTGTTGCCTCTTAGTCAGACCTTGTCACTGTGCGACCTGCATTCCATCTGCTGTCCTTTGGTGTCTCTGACTGGCCCAGAGGGGTCAGTGAGACTCTGAAAGTCAAGTCAACATTAATGTTCATGTAGCTGTTATCTTTGTTGTCATTCATGCTTGTGTGCATAGCTTTATCTTTTGTGTTGATAAACACAGTTGAACAACTATTCTGAGAAAAAAACACAAAGAAACAAGACATTAACCAACACAGAGAACCAACACTAACAGATCAGAGTCATGTAACATACTGCGTTTCAATCAATTCAGATTTATTCATTTTAAATAGAAATAAGTTGAGCTGTCCACAGTAGTTCTAATTCGTTATGTGTTCCCCAATGACCCAGGAAAATTAATTAATTAATTGGCGATCCCTGCCCATAATCATGCAAATATCCCAAAACTTAAATGACAGATGAAAAACTATCCTTGCTGGAGTTTTTTCTCTCTTTTTTTTTTTTTCCTTGAATCCATGTTAAAGTTGATATAAGTCCAGACACATATATGGCAGAAATCTCATTAATGGTGAGTTAAAATCTGACCAGTCACCTTCTGAACTCCAAGTGGAGGACTTCACTATACAGTAGTTAAAAGTCACAGCAGCCAAAAGTTAGTGGAATATTATTGTTTTTGGTTTCGGTGTAACATTGACTTCATGGTCACATAATATAACATGATGTTCACCAAAACCTAAAGGAGCAGGAGCTCTGCCAGTATGCCAAAACACTCCTGTTCCAGTCCTGATAATTAGGGCACTTTACTTTATAATCAACATGTAACAACAGACTCAAAAACATCTTTTATCAAACAGTCGTTAATATGAACCAAAGCATCATTCTATTTTTTATGTGAAAATGGAACATTTTAGAAATATGGATGGCGCCAAAACCAAAACAAATCTTCTTTGAAATAGGTTTTGACAGCTTTATGGCTGAGGATATCTTCGGAGGTTTTGCAATACCGTTCTGATAAAAGCTTGATTCCAGCCTATCATGAGCCTTGTATGTTTTCATTACATCTTACAAGCGTTACAGAAAACAACAACTGCAATAATGTGCTTCCTCTGTTAGTTAATTTAATTTTGAAGCACAGATAATCAGATTTATTTAATTAATGCAACTTTGACTTTATCACACTCAAAACAGAAAAAAAATATTCAGCTAGATAGATTATTTCTCCCAGCTTGTGATTTGCCATATTTACACTCTGAGCTCAGTCCTTTAGCTTCTTCAGCTGGTGACAGATCGGATTCCCTCTCTTTCTTGACACCTTGACTATCCTTTTCAATCTCTGCTCAGCTATTAGAATATGTTCTTTCTTATGTCCGGTCATTAGTTTGCTCTGTTACCATCATCCAGAAGCCATAATGCATCATTGAAGGTAATGAGTGCCTTAAATTAGGGTGGCAGCAACATAAGACACATGGAACTAGATTCTCCCCCCCCCTTTTTTTTTTACTGCTGCCTCACAACGAACACAGTTTTATTCAAGATATGATCAGAGTCTTGATACTGACAATAAATAAGGCTATATGTGACTTAATGTCTTGTTACTTTAGTCAAATTAAAATAACTTTTTTCAATAAAGATACAAAAATGTAGATAGAATAACACACAGACATTCTCAGCTCTGCTTCATACGTGTGCTCCTAAAATACCAGATATAAGGGGAGGACTTGGGTCAGTAGTGTCTCTGAGTAGCTTGAAATTAGAAACATGTGCTGGTAATTATGAAACTGCAGCAAAGCCACATCATGCAATTTAATGCCTCAGCAAATTAAAGAATAAATGGGATCAGTCTCTTTGACCTTGCTCAGTCTGACTTGCCGAACTTGATCTACCTGATACTTTAAGTGTGTGACTCACTAATTCAGACACACACACACACACACACACACACACACACACACACACACACACACACACACACACACACACACACACACACACACACACACACACACACACACACACACACACACACACACACACACACACACACACACACACACACACACACACACACACACACACACACACACTGCTGTTTTGAGCCATGCCAGTTCAGCTCGTCTCTCACTCCACAAATTCCACACTTTTCCATCCATCCATTCTCTTTATCCTCCTCTACTCATCTCCTCCCTCTATCTCTCTATCGCTCCTCCTCTCCTCTCTATCCTCTCCACCACATTTCTACTGCTTCTCTGCAAAACACGGCACACCACCCCTCCCAAGATTAATTGATCATCAATTTAGCTCTAATTTGGACCAAGTCAGCTGGTAAATGGGGCAGTTTTCCCTGATTGTTAGTGAAATGTGTGCAAGTACATTGATAAATTTTGATTATTTATCAATTACAACCAAATGAACTAAATCTATTGAATAAATTCTAGCCTGATTGCCATAATAGAGTTTGAAAATATGGCTATTGATAATGATTCCGGCTAATAGTCTTTTCCGGCCGCGGTTGCCGGCTTGTCGGAATGACAACACAAAACTCATTTTTCACAGAATCAGCTGAGTGAGTGCGAGGCCGATCTTTCATTAATCAGTCACATTACGGAGCTGATACGCCGTAATACGCGACGCTTTCCTCAGAAAGACTCAAACACTTTGTCATATTTTATGTCAATTACCAGTCATTTGGTTGTGTTCCATCAAGACATCTTGTAATAGTTAACATATGCTAAGGTAAAGCTCCCCGTCCCGCCCCCCGGGAGATGAGCCGGAGGATGCAGGCTCAGTGTTTGGGGGAGACGGGGGCTGATGATGAAATGGGTCCCGCTCTTAATTTCTTATTTTCCGGGTCTGAGGCGCTTATGGGAAGGGTGGGGCACGGGATTTTTTTTTTTTTTTCTAAATGGACCTGCCACCGTGTTTTCCCAAAGTTAATGGAAAAGCAGCTTGCTGGAAAATAGGAGAGGGAAAATGGAATTAGGTTCAGAGGCTTCCACACACAATAACAAGGGATAACTATGAGCTACGGGCCTATTTCCACATAGACATACAAATTAGTGTTGTCATTTCCTCACAGCCTGACGCCTTTAACAAGAAGTGTGCTTTTGGTTTGATTTTCAGAAATGCGTCCTGAATGTGACTGACACGATTGCATGGCATGGGATTGCATTAAAACTGATCAGGAATTAAGGAAAATACTATTACATATAATCCATGTAGTGTTCATTGAACAGAACTGATTTGATCTTAACGTTGCCCTCTTCAGCCTGACCGCTCGGAATAAAGGAAGGAGCTGAAGTTACTGCGATATCAGCCTTCCTTTTTAATCAATGATATAAGCCCCTCTGCACCAATCATGGCCGCTGGAAGCAACTTAATGATCAGCATTTAGACTGGGCAGGTAAACCACGGCGCTTTGGAGCCTACACAGGGGCCAACTGCAGGTGAATTAACCCAGTCCACATCTAATATGCTGGTGTCAGCTCTGGTTAGTGCATGGCCAACTGTAGCCTGTATTGGCAGTGGCATAGCATCCAACATTGTCTCCCTCATATGCCAGCAGGTAGCTATCTATAATCGATGGCCACTTTTAATTGGGCAGGCTGTCTGTTAGTGGACACCGTGGGTCGCGCAGGGGGAGCAGCACTGTATTTACCACATGCTTATAGAGGATAAACAGGATGTGGAGCCATATTCAGAGGGAAAAAAAAACAATCCAGGCTTCTGCTGTTGCATACCAATCAGATGCATTTTGAACACTTGACACAGTGACTCCCGTCCCGAGCACATTTTAATTAAGATATTTGAGTCATTAACGTCATGAAATCGTGTTGATTGGAACTGTTTCCTGTTTGAATTCACCATTTGCTTATATTATACAAAACATGACAAATAATAGCTCATGCAGAATTTATTCTGTTTTGAGAAAGTTCCTTAAAACTAATTTAACTGTTCATAAATAATGTCACCCTAAAAAAAGACAAACGAATATGGAAACAACTAGATTAAATCTGTTTATAAACAGGGCTGCAAAAGTAGGGGAATTGCCATTATGCAAATGTAATTAAAACTTAAGTGCACTTGATATATCCAAACACAACTTATTCAACTCCTTTAAAAATCTAGGTAGGTTTAATATGTGGATTCAATGATATTAGACAGAAATATCTCCGCTAATGTAGTCAATAAATGAAATCAGCAATTATTAGCCTCATTTCTGCAGAGGCAAGGAGGTCAGAGAAGAGAAGAAATGTGAATTAATTTCCTTTAAGGCGGAACGACCTACTGATGGTGGGTTGAAAGGCTTTTCATTCCGTATCCACATACTGTTCGTTATTCCCACAATGAACTCCGCAGAGGTAGGCTACACTGCCCTTACTAATAGGGCCTAAGTGACTAACCCTCATTTTTACCCTCGAACCTCTGAGGTGTGTGCGCCTTGCAAGGAAGAAATGTCACCCACGTCTGTACACTTTATATTTGGCCGACATGTTGCAGCAACCGAGATCACCATCTTGGCTGTCCTCTCGTTTCTCTACTCTTGATGATTGTTCTCCCACAAACTCTCATCTCCTGCTCTATTTTTATTTATATATAGGATACAATGTTTTTTAATTTAGCAGGTTGCCAGTGTTGAGAGCAGACTGGAAGCAAGAGAAGCAGGGAAAACGGTGGACATGCTGCTTTTGGCGCAGCTTCTAATTGATATTGAGCGAGCTGCTGGTGAGGAGTGTGCAGGGCCACTGCTGGCTAATCTATGCTTTAATCAGCGTGTGTAATGAGAGTGGCGGCACGCTCGGAGAGAAAAGAGACTTACAAGCGACGTCTGTCAGGGTCCGGGGGAAAATATTGGGTCTAATTGTAGTGATTAAAGGACGCTGGAAGACTTGAAGCTTTTTTATAGAGGAGAAGGTGTGAGGGCACTTCTCTATTCATGGGCGCAGTCAGTCAGGCGCTGTCCAGGGTGCTGAAGTCGCGCAGACGCAGAAACACGCGACCTGTAACAGCAATCATTGACCGCTGATGACCATAACAAAATTCTCTACCCTTTAAAATCCTTAAAATCCCAACAATTACCCCTGTTAAAGTTTACACGAGATCGCAGTTGTGTTGAGGTCAGCTAATTAGTGAATGGGGGTGGTGCGGTTATAACAGAACAATCCGTACAGACGGGACAAGAAAGGCGACAGACAGGAGGACGGAGGGCCGCACGCTGAATAGCAAGCACAACATTAGCAGGGCTGTGTGTAGGAACACTGTCAGCCAATTAACAGAGCATTACAGATGACACGCGCGCAATTTCACATCCGTGCGCACAGGTCTGCCCCTCGCATGACGCGGCCCGTCTTTCCCATTACCCACATATATAAGCCTCGCGCTACACACGCGTGGTTGCAGCGGCAGTGTGCACACCAGCAGGACTGTTGAAAAGAGAAACAAGGATCACTTTCTGAGTTCACGAAAATGATCATAAAACGGACATTGGCATGCATAGTTGAATAATTATTTGACTAAATATTAATGACGTTTTACAAAAACAGTGTTGGATAATTGCAATTGTCGAGCCAAGAGCGGAAATCACATTTTATTCTTGAGGAGACAATTTCTGAAAGAAAGAACAACCTCAAAAGCAATTTAAAAGGGTGGCAATAGAATGGTATGAAGGCCTGACAGACAGTGTAGTTTATGTCGTAATAATTTTGACAATATTTTACCCTTATTTCCATGATTATGAACACACTTGGCATGCGGTAAAACTGTTTTACTACATGAGAACTCAGGCCACTAAATAAGTTACACGAGTTAAAATGAAATACTTGGTAAATAAATAAACATCTTATATTAAATACATTATACAAATAAATGTAAAATATTTTTTGGGTTGGGAGAATGATGAATATGTATTGCGAGGCTTTTATACTTTTTTACTATATAAAATATGAATGCTATTGCAATGACTGTAAAGTATTTTCGTACAAATTGTCTGCTGACAAAAGTAACAAACCCATGGGGATGATACTTTCTGAGCTGCTTTTACACGATCTATAATTGCACAAGAGATCCAACCATGATGTAATGTCATGTGAATTCTTTCAAAAAGTAAACATTTTAAATAAATGTGTTTTAAGTGGGTGCTTACTGGAGTTCAGTTACCTCTGACACACTTGCACTGATCTCCAGACAGGTTTTCACACTGCTGCTGCAAGTTCTATTATACCAGTGGTTGAATGAATAAACCAACCATTGTGGGGCAGCTAACTGGCAAAGTGCTTTCAATTTTTATTATGTACAATTGAAAACACCTTGTTTTGTCAAATTAAATTTTCAAGAAGGTCCAGATAGATAGATAGATAGATAGATAGATAGATAGATAGATAGATAGATAGATAGATAGATAGATAGATAGATAGATAGATAGATAGATAGATAGATAGATAGATAGATAGATAGATAGATAGATAGATAGATAGATAGATAGAGATAATTGTTTAGCCTAAGTTTGTACTGATAACATGTTCTGTTTCTTTGGGTCAGGTGTCTTTTTTTGTGGTTTCTGTATTGCCGACAGAGGTAACGACAGTTAAAAATAAAACAGTGCGGGGCAGTCGAGCGCTATTTACACCCGGGGACTCAGCAAAGCTGTCTGACAGTCTGCCTGCAGCTGAGATTAGCCTCATCTATCCGGTGTCAGTGACGGTCATGTCCAGAAAATCACAGCATAAACGGGTCCGACTGAGGAGTGAGAGAGTGAGTGAGTGAGTGAGTGAGTGAGTGAGTGAGTGAGTGAGTGAGTGAGTGAGTGAGTGAGTGAGTGAGTGAGTGAGTGAGTGAGTGAGTGAGTGAGTGAGTGAGTGTGTTTCAATGTGTGTGTGTGTGTGGGGGGGGGGGGGCAACTGATTATTCATACAAGCAGACTGAAATAGACTACGGTGCTGTGGGAACGTGCAAGCGAGGGATGGGGGATGAATTGGGTTTCCATGTGACAGAAGCACCTCACCCCAGTCTTCCCCGGGAGGACCCACTTCCTGTCCCCAGTGCCAACACTTTGTCCTTTCATCAATCACACCTGCATGGACTTACACAGCCGATACTGTACACACACACACACACACACACACACACACACACACACACACACACACACACACACACACACACACACACACACACACACACACACACACACACACACACACACACACACACACACACACACACACACACACACACACACAGACTCCTGATGTCTTTTAATACAGCAGATGTGTTAGTATTTACTTTATTTCAAACAGGGCCGCTTTGTCATCCCACAGCTGTGGAGGGGTTTTCCTCCAGCAAAATGAGATATCCACCAGTCCACAGGAGTGACACCTTCTCTAACACAATGATTGATGGCACAAACTGGAGAGAAATCACGGCACTTTTTAAAGGTTAGGAGGCACCTGGAATCACCGGCTGACAAAATGATTACAATTTACACTGAGTGGTTCCACTAAATTTAGGAGATATGACTGATGAATCTTGTTGTTGTTATAAATGACACCCAGTTTCTCATTTCGCTAGTTAAATAAGTTGATTGAGAGCCATTTAACATTAAATGCTGCAAAATAAGACAATGCGAAAAGGTCAACCCTTCAGTGTCATTTTAATGTAATATAACTGAATTTTTTAATTAAATTAATCAAATGCATTTCAGGGCGTTTCGGACGGTGATGTATTTTATTGAAATAGTCCAAATAATGACAGAATAGCTTTATAAAATGGTTAAATAATGTAAATTGTCTTAATATCATCTGCCTTTGCATTCATGCTTGTTTGACTGAATCATTTGGAATAAAACAAACACGGGAGTGTTTCCTTTCTGTCCCTGCATTTGTTATTACTAAAATGTCCGGCGGGACGCAGAGATGGAGATATCAGAAGCGATCATATTTATGAGGCTTTCTGACAAATAGGCGCAGTTACGCTCCGTCGGCGCAATGCCTGTTTACATAGACTAGCTCCATTTCAGCTGCGGGCGTTTATGGACCGTGTAGGCGCGTGTGTATTGACGTGCGCGTGTACACGTGTGCGTGAGTGTCTTCCTCTTCTACGGCCTGGTGACCTTGGGGAGGGTCACCTGAGTGGAGGCGATGCATCCAACAGAGACTTAAGACAAACTGGAGCTTTGTGGACTCGCAGCTCCAGTAAACTGTGGAACTGGTTAAGTTTTGAAGGTGACTGCGTGATTCTCCCTCATGCACGCGTGCATCTGGTAATACCAGCGGCCTATGCGCGCTGCGCCTCTCCTGCCTCCCTGCGCGCCCTTACTGCTTATTATGACTCATGCTGGAACGACCTGGAGTTATTTCCTATACAAATAAAGTGCCTTTGAAAGAGATTAGAGAAATATGTATGAATTTCAGTTTAATTTATTTGATCATTCCACATTACAAAGCTGCGTATAGTGCTCAAATGTGATAACAGGTTTCCAGTTCCTTTCATTATGTAAGAGAAATTAGACCTCAATAGGGTTTCACTGGCGCGCGGTGTTTCCTCGGATGAAATGTAATTTGTGGGGAGAATTTGTTGTATCTGTCACAAATATTCCCAATTAGCTGCGTAATTATTTGAGGGTTTCTGCAATTACGGCTTAAATCGGTAAATTCAAATCTGTGGCTGTCCCTAATTGGTCTAGATTTGATATTTTGCATATTTGCATAATGAGGAAATTGGGAGGAAATTGTGTTCATCCATTTGTGAAGAATTCTATGAATTTTATGAATCTGAAAGCCATCCCCTTGTGGTCGGTGACTTTGCCTCAGCTCCCAGAGGAAGCGAGGTGGGGGCGCGCTGGGTACGGTCACGTCTCCACGTGTGCACTGGGCGCACTCGGGGGTGACCACTCGAGCTTTACAGCGCTCTGTGCAGGAAATGTTGTAGCAACCCATGCACTGTAAATAAAATTGTATATTACACTATGAAAGCAACTCTGATTGATATTCAGTCCATGCAATAAAAGCTACTTCAGGGAAATGTAAAAAGAAAAATACATTTGTGTTAAAACTATGTCATGGGCTTTGCTTTATGTCCCTGATCGCTGATTTATTAAACATTAGTAGAAGGGCCACGTTATCTTTTTTTTTTTTTTTCTTTCTTTTTTTTTTTGCCATTAGTTAACAAACAATATGGCTGTATGGCTTTTATTAAGAAGCCTTTGATTTTGTCATTAGGTTTATATTAGATGATTCATCCAGATTGGTCTGTGAGCCTTAATTATGCATTATCACAGTGCGCTGATTGATATTGAGAAAGCTAAGTGTTCTATGTAATTGGTAATAAAGAAGGTAATTTTAGAAATTTGTCCAATCAGTAATGATTATGAGGCTGTGAGCAGGTAATGATGTTAACCCTAGTTGCCTTTGACACAGTCCACTTCTAGCATATGAAATATTGAATATCATAAGCAGTCCAAAAAGAGGACACAGACTTTTCACACATGTTCTCTGTAGTGTAAATATTTGGATTTTTTCAGGTTAGTGACAACATATTAAAGAGGCCAAATTCAGGTGGGATACTTCACCTTTGTTGTGTGTCTGATGCAGGATTACATGAAGGATCCACCTGGCTGGTAATAGTGCTGCTGGAGAGTGTGTCGCCCTCATGTGAGGGCTTTAGCCCACTGAGAGCCGTATATCAGAAAGCAGTAAAGAGGGACACTAAGAGCTCTGATGAATGTCTGAGAGATAGATGTGTTAAGTGACCTTGGTACATTACACTCTCCTTCAAAGCCTCAGCAAAGAAGATTGTGTCGTATCTGGTGATGCCAAGTGTGCTTGTGAGCATCTCTCTGTGTGCATTCACAATCACTAAGAGTTTGCCTAAAAATGACTGTAGTGTAAATCATTCTTCAAGTCTTTTTACAGTTTAATTGACATTTCAAATTGATTATTCAATTAATTGATATCTGTAAATACAGATAAGACACATATTGTTTTACCTTCAAATGTTCTTACTTTATCAATTAATTACTTGATAAGGAGAACTCATATGGCAAAAAGTGTTAAATTTAGATTTTTGTTCAGCGCAATTAATTAATGATATTTAGTGATATAAATCCCAGACAAAGGAGACTCATTTTCAGGAAACGCATTACAACTATTTTGCTGTCCCTAACACAGTGACAGAATGTCACATTATTCAGTGGTTATATATGGAACCATATGAACATTTTTGAGAGGGAAAAAAATGTTTGAGGAGTCTGTTTATCAGCCACTATTGTTTTTCTAAAAGGGGAAAAAAACAAGTCAAAAAACAAACACAGTCACATTGATTTACATGCCGGATATCACACAAAATATCCCTCTTAAGTATTCACAGGCAGCTCATAAAATTGGCTGCATAATAATTTCACCATTTCATGGGATATTAGACCATAATGACCACAGTCCACCCCTCTACACCCCACAGCCATACAGGCTATACACACATACAGATATACACCTCAACCCCTGGGCAGAGCAGTGTCGGGGCTAATTTATAGGTGAAAATGAAAGGCAAGCTTAATGTAATGGGTTCTTAGAGCCATGATATTATTCGCCCCATCACTCCACGGGTTTAGAAGCAGGAAGGTTTTGAAACAAGAAAGAGCATGGATTAAAGAAAGGAGATGGTCAAGAGAGAGAAAGAGAGGGAGATAGAGACTAAACACATCAACGCAGGGATTGGAGCACACACACTGTTTTTTTTTTTTTCAGGGAAAAAAAACAACAGCAGCCATGAATGTGTTCCCAATGAATCTACAACTACAAGCCTGAACAAATAGAATCACACACACACACAAACACAGCAGCAACAACAGCAGCAGCAGCAGCTGAAACTGGCGTATTCTACTCTTTGAGTTAATGGGAATAAAATACCTCAGTGGATGAGTGCAGATGTGTTTGATACAAATAGTCATTTTCCTATTTGCTGCCTCATTGGGCATGATGAATGATGGAAGTCAGGGAGGCGGTGTGATAAATGGCAGCACCTTGGCTCTACTGCATGGCCTATTGATTCTCCTTCTTTATTACCCCTCCAACCCAGCTGGCTGCTCTGCCCCATTCACACACACACACACACACACACACACACACACACACACACACACACACACACACACACACACACACACACACACACACACACACACACACACACACACACACACACACACACACACACAAACACACACACAAGCACACGCACACACACACACACACACACACACACACACACACACACAAACTGGTCCCAGAGATACAAATAAACACATGCATGCAGCCATGTGCTCAGTGACTACACACACAAAGCATGCAACACATGCCCATTTGGGAAGACGCAGAGCAAAGGAAGCTGGTGTTAGTTTGGAGGAACTATGACGAGAGCATAGCCGTGTTTGCACTTTTATGGTTAAGCAAAGATATTTGCATGAAAAATTCACATTGAAAGCGTCAAACTCAAGAAAAATCCTCTCAAAACGAGTGGAATTGAAATTGTCCGGATATCTCAATTAAAGTGTTTTGTGAAGGTGATTCAATCTTCCTGAAAATGTTTGCTTCATTTATAAATTCCAAGCTGTCAAAGACCGAACAGTTTGATGAGGGATTGTCCTGTGTGCGCAACACCATCAGTCACAAAGACAAAGCGGGCAGGATAAATCAGCAATATGACCATCTAGTGAGCTCTTCATCATAAGGTAATGAGGGTGATATCCTTTTCTGCACAATAACATCCACACAGATTACAAACAGACAATCTCACACATCCAATGACATCTCTGCTGAATGCGCACACACTAAAATCCCCGGCACAGACGTAATTGTGCCGTCACTGAGGCAGAGCTGTGTTTGAGCAGCGGTGACAGGTGTAACATGCCCAGAGGTGAGGGGGACCTCTTCCGGTTGGGCAGCAGGAAGAGACACGGGTCAGGGGGAAGCTGGGTCGAAGAAGTGGAGGAAAGACAAGCCTGTCAGAGAAGAATCAAGAAAATGTCTATATAATCACTACCATAAAAAAAAAGGTGAAGTACCAGCCTTTCTCTGCCTTTATCTGTCAGAGCGAGAGAGAAGGAACAGAGAGATCAAACCCCCACTGACCTTTCAGACTTCAATTTACCTGCTGCATCTCCTTGACCTTGAAACACACAGATAATAATTCAGGGTCTTTGGCAGGTGATAAATGGTTTGTGTGCATGTGTGCACGTGCATGTGTCTCAGTGTGGGCCCACACCTTTATTCACAAAACGGAGCCAAACAAATGGAGAGGCAGTGAGCTAGGCAAACAGTGATAAGGCACACATTAGCATTAAATACACCACTGCTGCTGGAATCTGTGTTGTTTCAAAGTAATGCAAAGATTGAGCTGTTTAAAAAAAAAAGAGAGGAGCTGCAAAAAAAAAAAAAAAAAAAGGGATTCTTTTAAAGGCATTTTAGTTTGTGGTTCCTCTAAAATTGCTCGTTTGCGCTGTCTATCTTTTCTTTAGTAGCTTCACTTTAATCAAAGAAAATAAACCATTGAGTCAAAAGCAGGTTGTAAAACCTGATTCTACTTTATTAGATTGTGCGCGAAATTTGGCTTTTTACTTTTTTCTTGTCGGTAACGAACTTGCAATAAATGTTCGTAAATGATTGATTGCACGAGTAAATGTGTTTCTCTTTCTTTAAGTAACCTTGTGAAGTCCATTAAAATGTGAATTAAAAATGTGACTAAGTTCTTCGCTGTAGTAGGTGAAAGTCCTTCACCATATCACTGTGTGCAGTTTAAAACGTGCAGTTGTGTTTTCACATGAATTTACTGACATTATATACAGTTTAGACCAAGGGTGTCGGACATGGTGAAGGCTGTAGAAATCCTGTGGTCTGAGAAGTGGCATGCTTTTGTCAATGTGACAGATTAGCTCTCAGATTATTCTCCTAAGAAATTGTTCAAAACAGATTCTGAAAACAAAGCCATCATATGTGAACCTTTTCAAGATGTGTTCCTTTATTTTGCACTACAAAAATATGAAAATATTGGAGCAGTCAGTTTTTCTAGATGAACTCATGTCATCGAGAATAAACTGGACGGTATGTGGCACTCAAACTGAAATAACTTTGAGACATCTCAAGTTAATAGGCAATTTCTAACTTACAAAAGCACAATATGAATGGATTTATTGTGTTTAACGGCAGACATTTATACTGTGAGATATTAGACATGTATCTATTTCTGTAGTCTCTAGTTGGTTCATGATCTCGACTTCACCCAAGTGAAGAGGAAGATGAGGCCTATCCCAGCTATATCAGGGCAAAAGGTCGGGTACATGAGGAAATCCACACCAAAGAAATGAGTAATGTTTTGTCAACTAATACAGTTTGGGTAAAAACAAAACTGGTGTACATTTGTATATTTCTTTTTCTTTTTCTATTGAGGGAGAGTAGTTTAATGCCACTTTGACCACCTTCAGAACTTAAGTGTTGAAACAAAGTCTTCAAAGAAAACATTAATGCATTGAATATATTTCTGACAAAACAGATTCATTAACTACAGATAACAGTTCAGATGTTCCCACGAAGTGAAACAACATCTGAAATGGCCTGATATCAAAAATATTAGAAGTATCCATGCTTATAGGAAAGCAATAATAAACCATTTTAAAAGTAGAGATTAAGCTTGTTTACTTTTTTTTTTTATCATGTTTAATTTATACAATACCGTGAATAATCTCAACAGCATTGTGACTATTACAATGCAGGATTTGTATGTTTGTCATTCACTCCTTCTACAAAATAGTTTATTTTTTTCTGTATGAAAGGTTTTCATGAAAGGTCAAACATATTATTTATTGTGATAGGTGCAGTAGTATGAAAATAGTCAAGTACTTTAAAAAGCCAAATTCCTATAATTGGGAGGCAGACAGAAAGCTCCTCCACAAAAGGCATAAAACAAGGAATTTAAAAGCTATTTTTACAAACTCCAAACAAAACTCCACCACCAACCAAATTAATTACTAAACACAAAAATCCACGAAGCAACAGTCTCAGACACATGTACTATTCCACTTCATGCAAATTATACAACAAATGTAAAACATTCCACAAATTATGATGACATATGGGAGGTACATGAGGGTACAGTATATCATTTTTGAGAGGAAGCCTGAAAGGTAGGGTCAGGTTGAAAATCTTAATGTACTTATATATCACTAGCATTAGTTTTACTTGTGTTCTTAACAAAAGTCTACCGTGATGATGTTGCTGAAGAACAGCCAAATGATTTTCTTGAAAAAAGAAAGAAACTGTTGATATGCCCTTATTATGAATGTAGTAATATTAATAAATTCTACAATGAAGATGACCTCCAACTCATAAATCCTCTATAGAGGATGACATGTGTACAATGCACCACTTTAGTGACACTTGACTAAGTAAACATACAATAAATGGTTTATAACATACTAAAACACAGCTGCGTGTTTATGAACTGTATTTGTCAACAACATTAACTCTTCAAGTGGGACTCAGAAGTGCAGGCTGGTAATGACACCAAAAATACAGTTGTTTTGATTTGGAAAGACACAGTTTTAATGGGAAAAGTAATATTAGAATATTGATGAATCACCACTAAAACGATATGATAACTGAAACCTTTGTGATACAACTTAGTATGAAATAATAATGATTATAAATCCTTAAAATGTTAAGATTAAACAGAGTATTTATTTCATAATAAAATTTCAATTGTGGTTTGATGGGCTGACAAAGCTTGGTGTGGTCAATCGCTCAGCATGTGCAGTAGCCACAGGCATGTGTGTATGTGAGTGCTGGCACAATGGCTCCCACCACACGCTCTCTGCTTTAAAAGTCCATTTGGACTCCTGCCTACAATCACCTTCCCGTCGTCGCTGTGGTAACGGAGCCAGGCCTAATTAGTATGCATTATCAATTAACAAACTTAATAGCCGGCAGATTGATTAGATCCTCAGTTATAGGGGCAGAACTCAGGCGAAACATGGGATGAAAAATAATCATACACACAGACTTGTGCACTCACTCTTTTTCTCTCTCTCTCTGTGAGAGAGAGAGAGAGAGAGAAAGAGAGAGAGAGAGAGCAGATCACTAACCTTCTCCTCCTCCTCACTTGTGTAATTACTGTATGCATATGGCGGTGAGTGGATTGGGAATGAGGCAGAGTGAGATTTTAAATAAACCTTCAGCTTATAATGAGTCAGGCCGCCATGGCTAGTTTAGCTCTGATTGTGCTCTACTCTAATGAATGACAAACCTTCGCTGCTGCACATGCTTGCGTGCACGCGCGCACACACACACACACACACACACACACACACACACACACACACGCACACACACACACACGCACACACGCACACACGCACACGTGCACACACGCACACACTCACACACACACACACACACACACACACACACACACACACACACACACACACACACACGCACACACACGCACACACAAAGAAACAGTTTAACTGCGTCAATACAATAAAGGCACGTGCAACATGTGGTGCAGAGAGCATCGTTCAGATTCATGTTTACCACATGCACAGTCTACGTCTGCACATGCAGACAAACACACACACTGAGAATGTAATCAGGCATTAGCTTTACCCTCCTATCAGTGTAATGGAGGTTAATCAATGATTAGGTCTAATAATTTCAAAGTGGAGCGCCAGCTTCCCCACATGATGTATCAAATGCTTAACAGAAAGTGAGCAACTACAGTGTTCAAGCAACAGGAGTTCCCTTTCACATCATCATCATCATCGTCATCATGATGATCATCTTCATCATCGTAGAAATGAGGGTGGTGTAAAAGTAAACATCTATGAGCTGAATATTAACACTGAATCTATATAACAGGCGAATTTTAAAATGTATCTCAGCGTTAAAACCCTGATGACTGTTGACATTTTTCACAAGTGTTTTAACACAAATGTACAAAAGATTTGATAATATTGTTTTTTTATGTAATATACCACAATTTGACTAAATGACAATATTTCTTCATCATAATTATATTATCTACATAGGTTGTTGCTTTACCATTCAGGGTTTTACTGACAAAGGAATTGAAATCATTTTTGACACATTTATGAAGATTTCATCAAAACATATGTCATGACAACCCAGGCACATTTAAAAATAGTAACCAACTCTCTCGGGGACATTTACAAGTCAGAGGATTCAAGACAGTGAAGCTGGATGTATATGGGGTTATTTCCTTAGTGCTGCCTATTTAAATACAGGCCTATAGCACATAGGCCCAGTATAGAACCAGTGACCTACCACATCAGTGAAAGGCCAATTCATGAACATTAAAATGCAAACGCGTGCATATTTCATAGTGTTAAATTTTATGAAGCATTTAAAGTACCATCCCTCCAGTAGTAAATCCTAATGGTCTTATTTCCGATTCATAATATTCACACTCGCCACCTCTAAGCAGTGACATTAAAAATGTTTGCATCCCCACCAACTCGAAGGTTGAAATTAGAGTGAGTTTGGCAGAGAAGACACATTCATATTTACACTTAATCGCACGCACGCACACTCACACTCGCACTCACACTCACACACACAGACTCAAGTGTGACTTTAGTGCAGATGTGCGCCTGATCTCCTCTGCTGCATTGTGGCCCAGTTTGCAGCCATCTCCCTCTGATGTATAACTCGTTGTCCAAGCCTTAATGTTGATTTATTATCCGTCCATAAATTAGAAAAATATGTTTGAGAATTCCGCGGCGCAGCCAGGCCCTGTGGACCGTCTGGGGATTGGCTGACGTGTCAGAGGCGCATATTGGCTCGCCGGGCAGCCTTTTGTTTCCCTGCACCAGCAGGCATTTAATGAGTGCTGATGGCTTAAGGTAAATGTGTTAGGACAGACAGCAACAACAGCCACAAAAACAGCCTGCTACATGGGAAAGATGTGGACCTACTCAACAGCAGAGACCTGCTCCTTCTATTTACACACATCTATGTTAAAAAACACAATGCCAAATTATTTGACTCTTTATGTGAACAGTTAATGAGTAGTAGTGATAGAGTAGTAGAGTAGTTACGAGCAGTTGATGGCTATAGACTTCAGAAGCATCGCCTTTACATTTAAAGACTATTTTTGCTAGTTTTAAAAAGCTTCTGCTTTCCATTTAGCGGTTCAATAAAATGCGTCTTGGGAGCCAACTCATCATATTAGCGCCAGTTCCAGTAGCATGCAAGCCTATTTTTCTCTTATCCTGCTATTATCAAATAAGGTTGATTATTACTGGTGATGATTCTTGAGCCAGTCCAGGCTGAGTTGTGTACCGACATACATACTAATTTCTAATAAAAGCCTCAGACATCTCTAGGGGTAACATGTTGAAGCACAAAGCAGCCTGTGCCTCGCTTCTATCAGAAAGGTTTTTGTGCAGTTGCTGTTAATCACACAAGTAATCATAGGTCAGGGTTTAATTCTGTGACATAAAAAGCTGCCATGATGTACGCCGGAGCTTCATTCTCCATTTAACCAGAACAGCCCTGGGCTCCATGAGACACACTGAACAGTGCATAATCAACACACTGAGACAGAAACATCATTGTCATCTTGTCTTGAGCTGACACTGTCACTTCATTGTCATGGCTGTTAGGTCTGCTGTGCTGATGTCCTGCTCCACTGTTTACGTTACAGATGTTGCAGTAATCAGAGCAGCAGCGTGTGAAGGACTCAGCCTGCAACCCCGACCATCATCCTGCCGGCAAAGGTCATTGTGGAAATGCTGGATGATGGTGATGGCTGGGATTTAAAGAGACGTGGTTCCACTGAGGTAATCCGGTTCTCTCACATCAATACTATGGCCATCATTAGATTTGTTAACTTTTTAGATGTTTTGCCACTTATTCCTGAAACACAAAAACAAACAACAAACTAGCAAAAAATAGAATAAAAAGGTCTGACAGAGACTATTACCATGAGCCAAAATATGGCGTATCTGGAGTATATGTCGTGATATTATGGTGCAATATCAGCAATTACGTTAATTTAGTCACATGGTAGTAAAGACAATAAAGCACTTGCGTGCTCAGTGTTTGTTCATAATGTTTTAATCATCTTGTTAGATTTTTTTTAACCAATTACAATGCTTGTCACAACATTATCTGGCCAGTTTACTCTCAGAATGACTTCACACATTAGCAGCGACTTTGAGTGCCTTTTTTCATCTAAAAAACAATGAATCTTTCACATAGAAATCTATATCCGTCAAGCCACAATTGCTGTTTTGACGCCAGCCTGGCTTGAGGATACAACTGGTGTACTTTTAAGGATGAGGGTGGAAAATGATGCCTGCAAGGCGCACTAAATTGTCAGACAGCGGGGTTAGCTATATCTCAGTCTGAGCATTTATCCTGGGCCATAATGGGGTGCTGAGTTGCTGGTGGCGGCCATTGTTTAATGATCTCCTTGGGCTCTGGGAGTAAACTACTGCAGTAATCAGAAGGGTAAACTCAGCTATATTTCAATTTGGTGAGCTGCTCTTCCGTTCAGAGAGGCCGCTCTGAGACAATAAATAATAGGACTATTTAGCCTATCCCACAGGCTGCCTCTCTGACATCTACCCAAACACACACACACACACACACACACACACACACACACACACACACACACACACACACACACATACATACATACACACACACAGTCTGCCTATAACAATTCATGTCCCATCCATAAATCAGCCCCACTAAAAGCTGGTGATTAGCGACATCATTTAGCCCCTAAAACCCAAACAGCGACAACTGTTTCCTTCCCTGTTTTAGTGAGAAGATAGAGAGATGCACAGATGGTAAATTGGGTGGAGGGGAACGAACTGTAGCTGGATGACTGGACTTAAATTCAATGCAGATTTCACTTCATATTGTGGCCAGTGAGAGTTTGACCTTGCAGATTATAACATGGTCACAGGGGATATGGATGTGTCCTTTGCAAAGCTTTTTGTTTTGTCTACAAGGTCAGCTAAATTTGAAAGGCCAGAGTCTTTAAGAGTTATACTCATATCAGTATAACCAGTCATTATTATTTAATGTTTGCAATGTATTTTGTACTTTAATTCTACTTAAATGTTGCTTTACTTCTTTAAATGTACAGCGTTTGATTAGGAATGAACAGAAAACTAAAATTGTCTGATTGACTTTCAAGAACATCACAGAGCAGTTCAAATACTGCAATGATATAATAGTGAAAGCATTCTCAACATGTAAATGTTGTACCTCTTGTCCATTGACACATTATATTCAGTTACAAATTGATTAATTACAAAGCATATTTGAGGTTGTTTACACTTCATGAGATGACAGCAAAAAAAATTACAATCTGACATTTCCTCGAGCACTATTGTGATTCTTTCCGACCCGGCTGCTGGCATCGCTTATAAATATATATTTCTATAATGATATATGGACAATTGCATTGTAATAATCATTTGCTTATTTTCGTGTCAGGAGCTCAGTGAGACCTAATGATGAATTCTTTATCATCTCTACATCAGCAGCAGAAGCATTTCTAAAATTACCGCAGGGCAGATCTGCAGCATGCAATACCCCTGGTGTTTATTTGCTCCGCAGAGTATCATGTTGTGAAGTTGAAGACTAAAGTCTGTATTGGCAGCACACATTCAATACAAAGTAAAAACAGTTAATGGTACCACACTGAGCTTTACGAACGCAATATGTTCGGTCCGGGAGTGAAACACGAGGCAGTTTTTATGTAGATGTGACTTGAGTTTACTATTTCTCTTTTCTTTAGCTTTTTTGTGTTCTTTTCTTAAAAACAGATTTAAAATAACAAATCGCTTTATTGTACTTTGCAACTCTATCTGCATTTGTTTCCACTGATAAACAAAGAAGCAAAAACCGAGAAAATAAATGACAGCTGTACAAAGCATTTCTGCATCTCCTGGTTCTGTGACAACAACAACATATTGTCTACGTGCAGTTTGCGTTAAGCATCAAATTTTTTAAAATTACTGAAATTAAATCTTAATTGATCCAAAGAGGTGCTCTCAAACAACCAGTTATGTAGAGAAGCGGAGTACAAATATATTGAAAACAAAAATATCCTTAAAATTGTTATAAAATGAAGTATTTAGACTGATTTACACGTGACAGTGAAATCAAACACATTAAGCTACCTAACCCAACAATTTCCTCATCTTCCTTCCGGCAGTACTGTTCTACTGGTCTCAGCGGATAAGGATCAGACGTGTGTCTGATGATGGCTTCCTAAAGAGCTTCAATTAATGGCCTGTCACTTATCATTAGACCTGCTGAAAGGGGGGATCCCGAGAAGCACGATGCAAACAAAGGCACGTTTTACAACATCAATTCTAAAAGCACCCACTGACTCTCCATTGTAACAGTCAGCCTCAGAGGCCCTCGTCCCTGCTAGCCCCCGAGCCCCGCCGTCTCTCCTGGGGGATTAGGAGGATCTGCAGAAATTAGCCGTTTGGATGACAAGCAGAGGCCAAAGGACGAGCGGGTGTTAATGTCCCGTTTACGGGAACAAAAGCAGTGGGGATTTTAAATAACACGTCTTCACTGCCGCCTGTGACCACTCCAGCCGCGCTCTGTGTGTGTGTGTGTGTGTGTGTGTGTGTGTGTGTGTGTGTGTGTGTGTGTGTGTGTGTGTGTGTGTGTGTGTGTGTGTGTGTGTGTGTGTGTGTGTGTTTGTGTGTGTGCGTGTGTGTGTGTGTGTGTGGTAGGCTGCCTAGCAGTGGTAATTGATTGAAGTCAGGCAGTTGCAGAGGGAACTGTCGTGTCTGATAGTCTTCATCATCCTGCATCTGGGGCTCAGATATTCATTGTATTTTAAGAAGGATATTTGAGAAGTAAATCCTGACGTGTTGACTTTAAATGTGAGTGAAACGGAGTAACCAAACACTGAAAACAATTATATTTACATGACAGGTGGACATTTTCAAACACCAGCCCAGTATTACTACAATAGGTAACATTCCCTGAACTGTTATTTCAAAGGCTGAATTATTTTATATCATTTTGAAATGATGTTGCTATTATAGGTCAAAGGTGCAAGATGTCAACATTCAACTTGAAGTCATACAATTTGTAATGCCCCCCAACTATCTTTGCTCTGGCACTAGCTAGGTTGTTTACTTTTCATTACAGTTTCAGGATGAGGCAGGGAGATCCTCAAAGAGAACATCCACAACAACATCCTCTTGACTGAGGATCTGCAGTGCTGCTTTTGTCCATTACGCTTGGCCTCCTCATTGACAGCCAATAAATCATTCATTTAGAGGCAAAGCAGGGAGAGAATCAAACAGCCATTTCAGAGCCTGAGGCCTTTCACTGTAGTGGCTGCTGCAGGCCACAGATCTAATGTAGAGTGGCTAGGCTGCAGGCGGGTGGAAGGGCTCTTAAGAGACAGGAGCGCATTGTTTGGAGAGACGGGAAACGCTGCTCTCATTAGACCTGGAGCTGAAAACCAACCTGAAAGGCCTGCTTCAATTTACCTGCCCTGTGCTTGGAATAAATCACCCGTGTGTGTGTGTGTGTGTGTGTGTGTGTGTGTGTGTGTGTGTGTGTGTGTGTGTGTGTGTGTGTGTGTGTGTGTGTGTGTGTGTGTGTGTGTGTGTGTGTGTGTGTGTGTGTGTGTGTGTGTGTGTGTGTGTGTGTGTGTGTGTGTGACAGCCAACACTCACACACTCATAAGCAAAAGCATACAAAGGGCTTTTTACATGCGTTTCAGAGCTCACCTCTTCAGATTCAGAGTTGTTTTAGTGCAGCACTTGTTAAAGGTAAAACCTTTTACCTCTCTGCCTCCAACAGCCCTTTTATTAGGGCGCTTTCACATTCAAATCAGAATCACAATTAAGCCAGTCCTGACTTTTGTTCCCTTTCTCCTCTACATTCAAGAATTTGTTTTTCCCATAAAATGACTCACCTCGATAGGTTATGCAGGCAAAAAGGCAACTGTCGGGAACGTAAGATGCCACAATGAGAACCGCTTCAGGGCAGACAAAGCACAGAAAAATATAGCTGTTAACCTTTCCAGAAAATATTGGAAAAAAAATAATACTGGAGAAAAATTTATAACTTTAAATTCACATTTGGCTTGGTGACAAACAGCATCACGCCAGAGTCTAAACTCACTCAGTGCAACTGGAGTAAAGAGAATCTAATACTTTACACCTGGTAGTCAGACACAGCAGGTACCACTGTGTGACAAATCCCAACACACCAAAACACAGAGAGTGAATTAATCAGAGAGAAAGAAACAGAGTGACAGAGCACAGGTGAAAGAAGAGGAGGCATGGATAGAGGGTGAGAATAAAGATACAGCGAAAGAGGGGCAAAGAGGGAAAAAATTGGGAGTGGGGAGCAGCAGGCCCCTCTAGAAATGTGAGAGCAGAGATGTCAGACTATTTAAATACTGATGAGGCCCCGTGTCTCTGCTCGTCTCTGCTAATGACATGCTCGTCAAAGCCAGACAAAAGAACCTACAGCCTGCTCCACCATGCCTGTCGAGGGGATTCTCACACTCTTGCTCTGTGTACGAGATACCGATGAGAAGTGATGAATCTCCTCTTCCTCGTCAGAGTCCGGCATCTTGAGACGCACAACTCTCCCACAAACAATGGAACCACATCTCTGCTCGACTCGCTTCAGCATTACTTTCTTTACTCTCTCCTCATTTCTCCTTTTCCTTTTGCCTCATCCCCTCATCCACTGGTTCTCTCGGCCTGCTGTGTTTCCACTGGCATTGAAAATTAAGCTGTCACACTGGAGCAGATGGATTACACACACATGCACAGAGTCACACACACAACTCATAAATGAGGTGAAATGGAATCAGACTCTTATTGAATGCCTGCTTGAAAAACTGTGTGGTGTCCATGAGCATTACACTCTGTTTCAAACCGTATCGATCCCTCCTTGTTATTTGTTTTGAAGTAAATAGTACGTACATGTTTGGACTAACGAGAAAGCCTTTGCCTCTCATGCTGCTGACAGGAAACAGCAGGTGATAGACCAACGTCATGAAACGCTGCTATAAAACAGGCAATAAGTAGCACAAGATATGGTCGCCTCACAAAACACATAAGTCAGTGCCGACAGTCACGTCAGACAGTAAAGTGGCCGTGCAACAGACACTCAAACGGACAGGAGGAAATATATTTGTTTGGATTTCAGTGTGTGACTACATTTTCAATTGTTATTGCAGCTAGAAACAAAACTTTTGCTCTAAATTGGCTTTAAAAGACATCATAAAACTGTCTCTCCATCTTTCATCTCCCCTCCTCGGCTTCTTCTTTCGTCTCCTCTTTGTGACTTTAGCTCTAAAGCAGAGGAGAGTGTCAGCGAGTGTGCGGTTTGATTCAGTGCTATCTAACCTTGCTTTATGAAAGCATTAAATTGATGGTTCCAGGCCAGCCCAGAGAAAATGCACATAAAACTGAAACTAACTGAGAGATAATAGTCCTCATAAACTCGTCTAAGAGCTCTATAACTCACAACGTCCTCAACTTGTTCTGTCTTACACAGCACGAGCTGTCACTTACAAAATACTGATGGCCCGAAGGTACAAACTGCAATGCAAATGCAAAACACAGGAAACGCTGGGCTCACGAGGGAAAACAAAATTGAAAGCTTCTACTTCTCTCAGAGTTATTGACTCAAATTATATATATATATCAGACATTTTAGTGAAGAGATTTTAGTGAAGAGATTTGTTTACACTGTCAAATATGAATACTGGAGGCGACGCTCAAACAGCACAACTGACAAAGGCCTGAAAGTGGCTAAAATCATCAAACTTGGTAATTCTGTGGTGATCACTTTTGGCTCACATTCCAAACATCTCGGATTTGAGCTTGGCGGCTCAGCTTTGTACTGTTTTGCTTGATTCTTTGTTTCTTATTTTTGCATGCATGATTTAGAATAAATAAATAAATAAATAAAAATGGTCCAGAGTCAAACACCGGCCAGGGGGTTTCTGTGTGTTTGCATGTTCTCGCCGAGTGTGCGTGGGTGTCCTTCCACAGTCAAAAAACATACATGTACATTTAAATGGTGACCCCAAATTGCCTGTAGGTGTGAATGTGAGTGTGTGTGTTTGCCCTCTGGTGGACTGGAGACCAGTCTAGTTTGTACCCTGCCCTCGCCCAACTGGGATCGGCTCCAGAGCCCGGCACCCCTGCACAGGATTAAGCAGTACAGAAGATGGATTGATGGAAGTTAATGTTCATCTTGATCACTAACAGTGCAACAAAAACAATGACGATGAGAATAATAATAATAATAGAAAATTGAACATTTCGAACATTTTCTAAGGCTCTCTTCCACAAAGTTTATCCCACATCACAAAGCCCAGCCTGCTGTCGATACAACTTTCCCTTTTGACTGACTGAATGAAATAAATCAGTTTTCTGACTGCAGCACAGCTTATTATTAGTTAGGACTTAAATATTATTATGCAGTCACATTATGGGGCATAATTCAATACTACATTACTATGCTTAACAATATAGGTTAAGTGAAGGTTTAGGTTAAGATTATGATTAAGCAAGTAGTAGTTAAGGTTGAAGTTAGAGTAAATCTGAAAGAAAGTCTGTGAAGGGTCTTGAGATTATTATGTAAATATATAAATATATATATATATATTTATATGTATATATACATATATACTGTATTTATATAAAATAGAATAGAATAGAACAGAATACAATACAATACAATACAATAGAATTAGATAAAAGTCAATGCAATATCCCTGCAATATCCCTGAAACGATAATATCGTATATCCTGTATTGGTGTATACATGTTTATGTGGATCCTTGTTTTATTCTCTTTTTTGGATACAAAACCTGAGAGTAAAGCAAATGACACTTAGGCCCAAACTTAACTTGTCTTTTCTCTGAATCCAAAGCTTTACTCATACAATCTGGTATGATCGGTCATGTCTCCATCTAGAGTATTAAAAACGTTTACGTTTACAAGGAATCCGTACTTTGGAAATTATTCAAAATGGACATTTTAATGGTCATACCTGCATATCGATACAACAAGTGAGGCAGACAGTGGGTGCATAAAATCCAGGAGTCCATTGTACATGTTTGCAGGTTGCACAGGGTGGTAATGGATGGCCGGTGGGTGCCCGCTGACGTGTTATTCTTTTATAAAACATTGCCTCTGCGTACTGGAGCGCAGGGGAGAGTGTGTCATCCTTGTGATGAATGACCAGAGGGTAACATCTTCACTCCTGACCCCTAACACAGGCGTGCATGCTAGCTCAAACACACACACACACACACACACACACACACACACACACACACACACACACACACACACACACACACACACACACACACACACACACACACACACACACACACACACACACACACACACACACACACACATAAAATCAAACATTCACTCATGCACATTCAAGTCAGTAAACTGATTGTTATTTTCAACATGAATCCATTATAAACATCTAATGCTGTGGATTCATTCAGCAGACTGGGATCTGGGCTGGTGACCTCTCTGTTGTTCCTTTCTCAAGACTCTGTGATGAATACAGAAAGACACTCAATCTTTAAATTCTTCTCAGTGCTTTTACCTGCAATGGTTTCATGGCTTTATTATTTTTTATTTGATCATACATCAGTCGTTGAAAAGACTCTTCTTCACTTGCTCTCATTTGTCACACAGCTCGACTAACAAGCTCGCAGTCATCAAAGGTAACCTCGGCTATGTCCCCTTAGAAAGCATGAAAGACCAACATCAATAGCAGCTTGTGTGAACACAGAGCTGGAGCTGCTGGACAATGCTAAGGAGCTGGAGAGGTGAGTAATGAGCACCGAGCTTCTGTTTTCACATGTGCAACACCAGCACCTGAACGCAGCACACATGCAATGCAATGAGTAGTGGAGAATGCTCATACTTTACAGGGCTGAGTCCAACAAATCTAAACCTGAAGAAGTGCACCATGCAGAGGAAAGAAGAAAATAAACAGAGAGACAGAGGAAGAAATGGGGAGAGAAGGAGACATGATAGGGAGGAAAACGAGACAGAGGGGATGGGGGAGACAATGAGACAAGGAGACAGAGACAGAGTGGCTGAAGGTGGTGGATGAGGCAGCAGAGGTTTGGTGGGGCAGGTGGGGAAGGGGGAACAGGCAGCCAGTCTATTATCAGGGGTCTATAGAGAAGCATTTAGGGACAAATAGGACACCACCCCCCTGTCACCCCGAACCATTCAGCCCCTGTCAGCCCTGCCCATTCAGCCAAACCCCAGGGGGAAGTGGCAGAGGGAGGACAGAACAGAGAGGAAGCAGGATAGGGTGGTGGTGGGGGGGGTGGGCTAAAGATGGAGTAGCCCAGCACCACCCCTCCATGATGCTTCAGATGCTGTATCTTAGCAACAGCACTCAGGGTGTGACCTGTAGTCATATGGCTCCATTCAGTTTCACACTTCTGGAACATACACACACACATGCATACACAGGGGCCCCGCAGCACTTATCAGGAGCCAAAACAGGCTCTCATGTTCAACAATTAGCACAGATCATACCTCCCACCCGCCTCCTCCAACCTGGCCACAGCAGCAACCCCACAGGGCGCAAACTTAATTACCATCAACAGACAGAGGGGAGTTTATCTTTACACACTTAAGATGATCCATTTTGTAGTGTTTGACATGCACGCACGCACGCACGCACGCACACACGCACACACGCACGCACGCACGCACACACACACACCCCGCGTGTACACCTACACAAAATCTTCCTTTTTCAGCATGCTGTCAATCACACACTGATTAAAGCAGCATATTGATGGCATTCTTCTCCCCCCAATTTTCATATGAAATTAGTATTTAATGAATTGTGTGCAGAATAATTATAACATAATGATATTTAATTGATACCAACTAATTGTTGTGGCATCGTGTTATTTGCAGTTGCTGGGAACTTTGTATAGTTTAAGTTCATAAAGGAACATTTGGCTGGAGAACACTTCGTTAAGCACCATTTAAACTTGAAACATTTCAGCAAAGGAGCAGATTAATTATGATCACACTTTATTTTTTTTCTGTGGAAAATTTGCCTGTCGCGATTCGGTTGGGATAAGAAAAATTGAAGATGGAAAAGGATGCTATGAAAGAGGAAAATTATGCTCTGACATCTTCAAGTCACAGCGTCTGTGATCTATCTCTATTGTCACCATTATAGCCAAAGACAGACAGATGCACTCATGCACACACAGGCACACATGCTGGGTATTTGTTTAGTGGTCCCCCCTTTCAGAAGGATAACTGTCTTTATCAGTCTTGTTCTAGTTAATAGATTAACACTCCATCTTTTATTAATCTAAGCATTATCAGTATTGCCTAAAGCTGGTGACGTACAATGTTAATCATGACCTTGGGGTGACACACACACACACACACACACACACACACACACACACACACACACACACACACACACACACACACACACACACACACACACACACACACACACACACACACACACACACACACACACACACACACACACATCCAATTTGAAGTGGAATTGGTGAGTGATAATAAACATGCATTCAATAATTGTCCCAAAGTCACTTTGATCTTTTTTCCACCCCGAGGAACCTTGTAAGCCAAGAGGCATATTGAATAAGATTGTCTACTGAGTCTTTATGACTACTCATTAAAACACACTTTTATCATTTGTTATAATATAGCACACTCCTCTCCAAATGACATCATTAAACATAATTCAATCTTTACCTCTTCTTCATGTGTGCTGGTTTTGCTGATTTATCCCCACTTTTATTTCATTTTCTCTGCTGCTGCTTGGCAGCTGCAAACTGCTGCACTGCCCCTCTGTGGACTGTGGCTGAGGTGCACGGCAGGTAACTGCAATAACAACGCAAATAACTCTCACACAAAAGTGTCCTCTCAGCTCAAATTGATCTAAACTATTAGTAAAACATGAGGAGACAACATCAAGTTTGACCAAATGTTGTCAAGGACAAACTTTGACTGCACTCACATCACAAGAAACACACACACCTTTCTCTTTCACTATATAGAAGTATATATACATGCACACACACATAGAGCAATTTAGTAAATGTCATCAAGTCTGCAGAAAGAGAGGGAAATAGCCCTGCCTCCCATCGTTGTATTGGGAACACAGGTGAGATTGATGAGTAGCGTCTGTTTATGATATCGGTTATTCAAGATGAAAGATGAGGGTTTGTAGAGGGGTTCCTCCCATTCACTGTCATTGATTTACACACACAAACACACGCACAAGAACATACCCACAGTGAGTGTCCTTGCTTTGTCAATAGTCAAGGTTATATCATATGCAGGAGAATATTTTACTAATATACCGAGATCAAATCGAGCAAATAAAAATTTACTTCTGGTCGTGATGATAGAACAAAGAACGACTTCTTAAGGGACACGCTTGCACCATACAGGCAAGGAAGTCCGGAGTGAACATCCATCAGTTTGAAGAAAAAAGAAAAAGAAGAACATAAAACTGTGGTTTAAAAGCAATAAAAGACGGCAGGGAAATTTGTGAAGAGCAGTCAGGGCAGAAAATGAAGCACTCAAGCCTGAGGCAATTCGGTTCTGGTGAATTAAAACCTAAACCTCCTTCACATTAACATCCACAGAGAGACAAGTGCCACAGTAAGTGAATGTGTTGCCTGTGTTTGTGTCAAAAGCCTGTTTTTCTTCCTTGGCCAATTAGAGGGACTATGGCACAAAGGCAGCTAATTTTGTCAAGCTCCTGTAAATGGAATGATGGATGCTGACGTGGAGTGGAGAGGGGGAGAGGGGGGCTGTGCGAGTGAATGTACGCTTCATGTAAGCCCCCCTTATTAAAGCTTCTTGCAGAGAAACACAGGCAAATGCAGCAAGGAAGAGACAGCGAGAAACAGTGCGGGAGAGAGAGAGATGCACAAACATCTCCTATTCATGATGAATTAAAAACCTACAACACACTACTTCTCACAAGAGAGCATTCATTATGTGGCCTAATGTAATGCATAAAGCACAGGAGCAACAGCCTATCAAGTGCAGCGATTTGGCTTTTTTCACTTGTGCTGTTTCGTTGCTATAGGGTAATTTGTAGCACTCAGCAGGGCAGCCTAAAGTGAATCAAGATTAATTTACATGCAGGCGAACACTTAGGCAAAGGCAGAGCGGTAAGCAAATGCGCCGTCTCTGCGGCTGAGCGGAAAGAAGGCAGCAAGACAGGAGGAGGTGGCAGGGGGGGCTTGAGGGGGGCAAGTGTTTGATAATTAAGGAGCATCAAATGTGATTGCTGAAGGCAGTTAAAAGGCCACAACATCCCGACCGAGGTTGCTCTCAGAATGCAGCCTGCGCGTTTCAGCTGGGCTGCATTGACGGAAACATGGATTCTAATGGGAACAACGGCCCCACAGCCAAGCAGCTACTCCTGATTCAGTCTTCATTAATTGTGGTTTAGACTCTCTCCCTCTAAGCATATTATTCCGATACATTAGTTTGTCTTTATTTAGGTGGAAGAGTGCCACACTCAATGCCGCACCAAACAAGAGAGTGTGCTGCTTTCCAGGACTCGAGGAACCCTCGTATGAACCAAAAAGCAGGGGTTGTTCAATTGAAACACTTGATTTAAACAACACATTGCGACATATCACAGTGACACAAAGACACCGCAAAGAGTCCCTGAAGATGCGAGGTTAAAGTGACAGGACTAACTTGGACAAAGTGCCACCAACACTCTGATGCAAACGCAACTACAAATGCACCAAGGAGAGAGCTTAAATGAGCTGTTTGAGGTGGACACACATCTCAGAAAGGCAAAGGATGCTGAATCCTTGCCCCACTGAACAGACTTAACATATCAGAGAGAGAGATCACTGGGATGGGATAAAAAGAGTATAGCTGGTAGGCTCTCTCCCCTCTGTCGCTCAGCAGTAATGGTCTCTGGACCAAGCCTGTGGCAGGGGAATCTGATCAAGCATGCCGTCCGATGGAAAAAACACACACACACACACACACACACACACACACACACACACACACACACACACACACACACACACACACACACACACACACACACACACACACACACACACACACACACACACACACACACACACAATCATTCTGTCAAATCTGAATAAACACAAACACACATCGGTTGGATTGCGGGGTGCTGCTTGGGGATTTGGGGAGAGCGCCTGGCATATTTGGCCATCTCAGATCTCCTGTCAGGGCCTGAATGCAGGATGACAGCAGTAGAGGGCCGCAGCGTCTGGAGACCTGTCTCCATCTATGCATCTCTCACATAAACAAATTCTCCCATCGCTGTATTCAGACTAGCCTCTCTGCTCTATTACACACAACACACAGCTGCCAAAAGCACTCAGACACCCAATCAACAACCACCAGTGAGAGAGAGAAGGAGAGAGGGACGGGAAAAGGAAGAGGAGAAAAGAGAAGAAAGGGAAAAAGCAAAGAGGGGGGTGCAGCCGAGGGATATGCAGGAGAGGAGAGAGCGAGACAGGAGCAGCGTCGGGGGAGACGCTGAGATGAGAATGTTGAGAGGAGGCCAGCGCTCCGGAACTGTGCTCAGCGTTCTGTCTGGCCGAGCAGGAACCTCCTGAATGCAGGACAACGATCGGAGTGGATGAAAGAGAAATGGGCTCCTGTCAGGTGAGGCCCAAACAAGGAGCAGGAGCATCAGGCTAAAGGCTGCAAACACACTAAACGCATGAAATATTAGGTCCACCTGCTCTTTTCGTGGAACAGGTTGAGCAGGAGAATACAGGACTGAGGTCGGTGGGCTATCCTGCGTCACAGTAATCAGAGCTGCTCAGTCATTAGTAAGGTCACCCTGGAGCCAAATCTGTACACATCCCCCACCTGCTTCTAATTTTAATGTGCATATTCTACATGTCTGTTCTTTGGTCCCTGAATTTGGCTTTGTAGATTATATTCAGCATTATAAGCATTAATATGACACCTATTCTCTGAAGCACACACAAACCTCTAACCTGCTAAATTATTATGGTGTTATAGTGACAGCAGAGCAGTGGTGTACGATTCTGACAATAGGGAGCCTCTGTCCTCCATGTTTTAGATATCTCTGTGGTTAATACCATTGAATCAAATGATTATGCCATCAACAAGCTGCTCGGAAAGCCCAATAAGGTGCTGGTAAGTGTGATGCAGCAGAGAAACATCTAAAGCATGCGGAACAGCTTCCCTCCATGACCAGGATTGGACACCCTGCTGCAGAGCAACTCCTCAAAACAATGTGACTGTTAGACAGAGTCAACACAGGGGTGGTATCGTAGGCGCAAACATACAACCTCCTCCAAAGTGCTCTTTCAAACTGATAGCCTAAGCAAATCCCTATGAGGAAAGGTGCTCCACTACATGCTCACCTTCCCCTAGAGCAGTTCTTTCCCTGTCCTCCTTCAACAGTCTGTTGTAGAATAATCTTGGGTAAAAAGTTGTGGCAGATGACATGATCATAACACCTCAGATTTCACCAAAGAAACCACAACATCATGGTTGAGTGAGTTCCTCAGTACCAGAGTCAAATTCTCTTCTGTAGGACAATCCCAGATTGCACTCCAACTTTATTTTGTTTTTCAAAAGCAGAGTTGTCTGTAATGTTCCATATTGTGGCCATTAGGTGTACTGGCATCATGTAAAAATTACCATTTCTTTTGGATAGGTGTCTGCAAACTGAAAGAAAAGAAAAATGCTAAACCCTCCTAATCACAAGCATCTTTCTGGTTCCAGATAAATATTGGATACAACATCTAAAAGATGAATCTTGATGTAGTTGGAAATGGTTGATGTAGAAAAGTGTGCTTCTCAGCCAGATTGATCTGCCACATTACAAAACATTCCTCCTCCTTCCTCTGTGCCACTACCTTCTTCTCCCACCTCTTCTGATCAGAGAATTGATCCCCGGGCCAGTCGATTGGTTGCTACTCTGATCCCGAGCTGGGCCAATTACTTCAGTGAGTAATAGTGATTAGTTTGTGTCTAGATCAATCCACAATGATACAGGCAGAGAGGCTGTGGAAGGAGCCGAGGGAACCACTGACTATTCACATCAGCAGACATTTGTGAAACAACACCGGTGTCGATGCAGGATGCTCTGCTTAACCTTTGAAGTAATTGTTTCATCATCACATCAAACCTTCACAGGCCATTCATCAACTCTATGAAGTTGCAAGACAATCCAAACTCTTCACCTAAATTCTATGTCTACACATATCCAAAGGATATATACATATGTATATTTAACACACAAATAAGCTCTGGACACCACACTCACAGCACACTTACAAGGTATCCCTAAAGCTCAGTCTGTGGCATTGGTTTGACTTTATACAGGTCATTAAAGGAAAGCTAGTGCTAATGTTGAAGGCAAATCTATTTATGTTGATAGTATTCATGGGCAATCTTTCCATAACATTGATCAACACAGTTTGTCTAATAGGAAAATAATAAACAATTACTCTTGCAGACGAGAAGGGTAATTGATTTTCTTCTGTAAATTACAACCACCATCAGGCCTACATACACAGAAAGGTGATCATCTGCATAAAATCAATGGGATATGATCCTATCTGTATGATAACCATGGACTGTAGCTAAGTAGCCTTTCGAAGAGAGAAAGGAACGTGAAGTGTAAAACAAAGAAGCAGATGTAAAGACAGCAGTTGTCTTATTAAATCTCATTGCAGAAGTGTTTAGCATTTTTTTTGTTAGAAGCTAATGTAAACTTAAGAATCTGTGCTGTAGCGATTGCTTGGGACTTCACCTGAGCACCATAAGGCTCTCCTTCATCTGATCTCCTATTCAAAACAGTCGACACACTCTAGCCACACAAAAACATCATGTATTTAGTATCACTATAAATGTGAATATAGCTGGAACTCTTAAAAACAGCAACAAAAAAAAAAAAAAAAGTTAAAGTACAAACAATAAAAGAAAAATAATTCAATATAATGTTGCATTAAAGCTAGCTGATTAATTTCTTGTGTGCGCTCACACCACCCCTGGTGTTCCCAGCCGGACACTGACTTATAGTGATTGGTAAGCCCACCACCAGACAGCTGTATATGTATGACTGTGTCCAGGCCTCTAAATCAATACTGCCACCAAGTATCTGCCTACAGCAAGAATGAATCAAAAATATATGACTTACTAACATGAATAACGTGATTTACAAAACTGAGGAAACAATATACAGGGGAAATATTACATTATAGAGGCCCATCTCACTCTGTTCCACCAGCAGTAACAATTTGTGAAAACACATAAAGCACTTTATAGTTTTTCTCTGAAAATTGTTTGTGTGATCATTACTTTGTTCTCCCAGAAGCAAAGAGAATTATAGTTTTTTTTTTTTTTTACTGTTTTGTGCTTTAGCCATTACTAAATAAATCGTTCTCATCTACTGAAAATGTGAGAGGGACATTGAATCATGCCAACTCACATTTTATTTTAAATGTTATAGGAAATTAAAATGATCAGAAAACACATTTTCAACCATAGATCCGTGATTTGAAGGGAAAATTCTTCATGTCTCGATCTACCAAAAAATCTCTTACTGAGTCTGTATTCTTCACACATCAATTGTTTAGTCCAAAACGCTTCCTTCTCCGCATCACTTTGAAATACAGTAAATAATATTTCTTGCGATTGTTTACAAAATGACCAGTTATCAAGTTGACTCCATCATCAAATGTAACATTAGCATCAGAAGCTTATCAACAATTAGGGAAAGTTCTGATTTATAAGTACAAAAATTACTTTGTTCTTTCAATTGAGAAAATAAACCATACAGAACAAGTTTTTGAATTTGAACTTTTGAACTTAGCTATTTTATGCAGGTAACTAGCTGCTTTGACAATGTAAATAAAACCCATGCAGTCAGAACTCTTTGTAACTACTTTTACTTTAAGTGCTTTTATTAAAAGTGATTTAATTAGAAATCCAGTAAAATTCAAACAACAGTAGTTGTAGTAAAAATGCAAATTGTCAGGACTCTTTCCACCTCTGTATACAACTTCTATACCATGGATGGTTTGTAACTTTCTTTTTAATCTGGGACCAAAAGATACCAAGTTTAGAACAAAACTATTTGTTACCAACTTACCAAATAGGTTAGTGTTTCAAATCCTGTTGTCTGGCCTGACCACTATCCATCATTTCTTTTCACAGATCACTAGATACTATGAAGGCTACACTGCCCAGAAATGTTTAAAGTTGGCACACGTCAAAGAATGTGGATGTTTTCAGGATTAATGTCATTTTTGATTAAAACAGTTATTTGCTTCATGTAAATAGATTTCTCCGGGATGGATATTGAGGTATTGATTTAAAACTCCTCCAGAGGTTCAGTTTGTTGGAATGGGCATATTTGATGTGAATCAAAATAAGTATTTGCTTCGTGGCAGACATGCAAACTCTTTGGCTTTGCCTGCCTTGTTATATTCTTTAGTTAGAATGGGGTATACTGTGAACTTTTCTGGCTTCAAGACATCAGAGACAGAAGGTGAGTGGGTTTAACTGATGAGAACAACCTGGATCAAGACAGAGGGCTTTTAGTGTGACTACTTTACTGTCCCTCCATATCTCTATGACTCACCTTCAATCTTTCCTATTTAGTAGCCAAACACAGACATACTGTATAATGAATCTATTTTTTGGCTGTGACAGCACTCAACCCCTTTTTCACTCTGTGTTCACAGAGGGGGAAATGCGGTACACAGTTTTGTTAGAGTCTAAAACCAAATGTAGGCCTTTTCAATGACAAAGGCTTTGGGGGCTTTTAAAGGCGAGAGAATGGTTTTGCTGGAGACAAACAGCAAAAGGAGGCTTTCAGTATATTAGCTTCTCAAATCAAATCACCATGAAGGGAAGGCAGCATCAGCATTTAACATAGTAAGGAGGCCTGGACATGGAGCAATAAAGGGAAAGCTCTGTTTGAACATGTCTTCTCTTCATAGATTTTAATGGCCTAAGGTGAAGCAACATGTGTTAACACTTGATAACTACATTAGCCTGAAGTATTTTTAAATAACAGAGAAGGTTTAGTCCCTGTTCCAATTCTGTTTCCATTACTGCTGTAAATCACAGAAAATGAAATCAGAACCACGGATGCGTTCAGACCACATCCTGTTATCAAATTATATGAATTTATCAAAAATAAGTTAATTTGAAAATCTAAATGTAATTAAAAGTACTGCCATGCATATAATCAGCACTAATGCAAAAAGGCAACATATCACCTATCAAATGAAGTAAAGACTGCAGGTTTATCAATCGCAAATGTACAGCTGAATCATAGTTGTTGAAGAAGTAGCTTTGTCCAGATTGATGTCCTGCTTCCGTCATGACCGGCTGGAAGGCTGAGATCACTCAATACTAATCAACAGGCTGGACACGAGCTGGTCTTTATCACTTTGTCCCCTTTATATGACTCCCAACCTTGGCTGTGCAACCAGTTGCCTGATTTCTCATTTTGTTGCACTGCGACTGACAGTGAGCGGCTCTGATTGAGGGGATCCATTAGGGATCAGCCTGAGGAAAGCCTGTTTGATGGATGAGACCAGCAGTCACCTTCAGAGCTTGCTAACAACACCTGTATCCTCTCCGACACACACACACACACACACACACACACACACACACACACACACACACACACACACACACACACACACACACACACACACACACACACACACACACACACACACACACACACACACACACACACACACACACACACACACACACACACACACACACACACACAAACACACACACTGTACAGCATAGAGAGCATGAGCGATAAGATGAGAATCCCCACTGAATTATCAGTAGTGACTGTCGGTCCAACCTTAGCCAAAAGCAATAACTGGTGCAACTGCCCTCGCGAAATAAAGGAGCACTTTGGCAGAATCCCCTCAAACAAAGCCTGATTTCCATACAGAGGTGGTAGAACTATATATTTGTCAATGTATTTCAGGCATTTTCGAACAGGAACACTTTACATAATGGAGGCACTTGATACTTTCATTAAAGAAAAAAAAACGCATAACGGCTTTAAAGAGTGGTTTGTTTGTTTGTTTGTTTGTTTGTTTGTTTGTTTGTTTGTTTGTTTGTTTGTTTGTTTGTTTGTTTGTTTGTTCAGAAGGTTTGGGCCAATCTTCTTTGGGAGGATGTGTTTCAGCTGTATCAGTCACCTCGTCCCTTCTGAGGTTTTGATAACATTAAATGTCTGTTGAACCTCATCGTTCCCAAAACTGCCCTACTGCTACTTGTCTCACACTGAGTAGTGTTTTATTGTTAAATGCCAGACTTCCTGATGCTTTTCACTTCAGATATCCCAGCTAATAACCACTGTATCCAACAAAAAGCCTTCATGTTCTGATTTAAAATGTCTGAGAAGCATCTCTGTATTTCTACTATTGTTACAATACATAAATTTTTTTTATTTTACATAATTTTCAAAAAATAAGTACTTTTATAAAATATATATATCACACTTCTAATACATTTTGTTTTCTAAGTCTAAAATCGTGATGATTTACATAAATAGTGATTTGTTCAATTAAGTTTTTTTGGCCTATTTCACCTTTGATACCATAGCTCAATGTTTCAACTTTCTCTATAAAACAACAAACCACAGTATATTTTAAGGAACACTCTTACAAGTGTCTGACGCATTGACTTCCACAAATAACAGATGGGTTGAAAATATCTTTGTTTATGTTTTTATTTTGTTTGTTTATGTTTGATATTTGTTTAACTCGCTTTTGTCCATAGAGTTGTCGTGGGCATTGAGAGTGTCTTCTGTTGTGCACTGTCATATGTATTGTGTCAAGTGGTTGGTACTCTCGTCTCACAACAAGAACATTCCCAGTTTGACTTGGAGGACGTTGTTCTCCCTACTGGATTTTCTCTGAATACTCCAGTTTAACAGTCCAAAAGACAGATGTTGGAAATTCATCAATGACACAAAAATGTGACCATATGTCTGAATGTGAGAGCATTATTGTCTGTGTTTGCTCCGTTATGTTATTTCTCCATTTTGAGATGTACCTTGCATCCACTAATCCGTGGCCTACATATGGTTTCAAAAGTTAATCTTGATTAAATAAATTCGCATAGGTTTATTTGTCACAACCTGTGGAGAACATGTATTTAACCATTTCCCTTCATTTCTTGGCCTTTTTTGTGAAATTATTTCTTTGCACCACTGCATTTCTTTGCTCATTGCAAACTCAATGTGTAGGAGGGACAAGAAATCACCTGAGTCCTGCAGAGGCAAAGAGAAAGTGAGAAATCTATACAGGATTTCCAAGCAGCAGCATATGATAGATTTGACTTGAAATAGGTGCTTTGAGTTGTTAATCATAATTTCAAAAAGTACATTTGACTGTCTGTTGTAACAATGTGCATAAATACATATAGAGGAGTGGCACACTGAAACAAGCTGGCCTTGCTTTCAAAATAGAACTTGAAAGAATCATTGGACTTATGTGTGAAAAAAATTTATTATTTCGGAACACGGTTGCTTTCTTCACTCAACATTATGCAGCAGGTACATGAAGGAACACAAGTGTGCCTGTATACTTACTGTATGTGTATGATTCTCCATGCCTTGATATGAATTTGCATCTGGCTGGCTAATTGCCCTCAGCAGTGTCATCTCATTAGGACCCATCAGCAGTTGACATTTAAACAGAGAGCAGCTAAAAGCCTCTCTACTTATTTAACAGTAGCATTACTCCCACATCCTCTGGAGGGCCAGTGCAGACACGGGCCTTGGTCTTGTTTCTTCTTCCTCCCTGCTCTCAAGGCCTCCAGTTAAGTTTAATCTTAAGCCATCAACTGATGCATTTAATAAGAATAATACTGTGATTAGCTACAGTGTGGTCATGGCAAAAGGGGGAGCACAATAATGTCAAGGAGGGGACGCAGCGATGAGTAAAGCAGGAAGGAGACGCGGAAGATGAGGGAGTGAGGAGAGACAAGGTATGAGAAGGGGTGAGGTGTTGGGAGGGAGGTCAGCGGAGTAGCGTTACAGAAGGAAGGTAGAGCCTGATGGGCACCAAATGAACAAATTATGACGGGCTCCATTTTGCAGGATGGGGTCACCCCCCTCACCTACCCGTCCCCTCTCTTCCCCCCATCCCACCCTCTTCTCTCTTCCACTCCTCCTCTCTTCTCTTCTCTCTCCTGACAGTTCAATTTCCCCCTCTCGCCTCCCTGCTCCTGCCTGCTAATTGTGAGTGAAGCCTTATCATTGGGCCCCCCATCCACCCGCGGTCCGAGGCATCGCTGTGTCTGAGAGAGGAGACTGGAATGTCAAAATGTTATCCGAGACAGCAAACAGCCAGAAAGACGGAGGTCACACACAATAAGACCGGACGTTCATCTGAATGCACGGGCAAAGGCGTGGAGTCTCTCACAGACTGCTCAGGCAAAAAGACAGGAAAACACTGTAATACAGAAAGTACAGTTCATAAGTTCAGGGTCAGTGTTTCATACCTTTGGAAATGTGCTTAAGAAATGCCGTCTTAGCAGATTAGCTTCCCATTTTTGTTCTTAAAGATTGGTTGCAGCATCAATAACTGTGTAAAAGGTGCCAATCACACAGAATCATTAGAAAACACCTCTGTTTCACTGAGAGTGACACATCTTTGATCCAATAAAGTGTTATCCCAAAGCATATTGGATTTCAAGACAAAGGAATCAAACTCAGCTATTCACCACTAGAGCTAATTCTTGGAACTTGACTGATTTGTGTGCTTCACATTAAAAAAACACATGGTTGGTGTGCTGATGTCTCCTTGGACAAAACTCCTACAATCTCTCACACACACACACACACACACACACACACACACACACACACACACACACACACACACACACACACACACACACACACACACACACACACACGCGCGCGCACACACACACACACACACACACACACACACACACACACACACACACACACACACACACACACACACACACACACACACACACACACACACACACACACACACACACACTCCTCAAATCTTGGCAGAGAGCACTTGACTCTTGTGTGCAAAGTGGAGCTGAGGCATGTTATTTACAGCCCAGTGGAGGCCAGGTCTAAATGACACTTGAGCATAAAGCTCATCTCACACCAGCGCTCAGCTCTCTGTCTGTACTTTGAAATTGAAGCATTGCTAAAAGCATTTGCTCATGGTCTTCCCCGTTTAGTTGCACTGTTCACTCAGTTTGTACCAGAAAGACAGAGGCAGATAAACAAGCTGAGAGTTATGAGGCAATCTTCACACTGAGGGGAGCAGCTGGCTTTGGGAAGGGTTGGGGGTCTAAAGTGCTTTAACGGTGAGCTGATTGGGCTGATCTAAGGTCAGAATAATCTGAATGCAGGAGGAACTATCGGGGGCGACACTGGACAGAATTACTGACCCCAGATGTCCCCCATCACAGAAAGCTAGATGGAGGGTAAGAAGGGACAGAAGGGAAAAGATTCAGAGCAAGATGGTGAGAGAGAGAGAGAGAGAGAGAGAGAGAGAGAGAGAGAGAGAGACTATGTGTTCATCTACATTCCAACCCTGGTAATGAGGGTTAATTCATTGGTTAAGGATTAACAAGGTGCAAGAATATGATAGGCAAGCAGTTGGCTTCTCGAATATAGATTTAAATCAACCCCATTATGTGTGATGTAATTTCAGCTCCAGAGCCCCGCCTAGTGGGAAAGTAATTACGTTGTGACTTCAGGGACTCTTCTTAAAGTAAAACTCCAAACCTGTGGTGCTCCGATACTCAGTTCAAACACCACTTTTCTTGTCTCCTTTCTTAATTTCTCCTCTCATGCAACACACAAACACCAACTCCCACCATACAGTTAAGTCTTTGTCAAACTGATTTAACCCTGCGTAAACTGTGCACATTAATCTTCACATATTAAAGACTCTATATATGTTCCACATACATGGGGAACAAATGGCCAGTTTCACATTTATGAATGCGTTATATCACATTTAATTTGCTTTAATTTATTGCTTTTACAGAGTTCATTACAGCATCCATGCAAACCAGTTCAACCAAGCACAGCAGAGTGTTGAGGGGAGAGTGGTGGTGGAGGTGGTGGTGGTGGTGGTGTTGGTCGCGAGGGACTCACATGCAGGCTCAAATTCAGTGGTGACTTTAATGTATATACGTCAGGTGTGAACCTGGAGTAGGCTATATATTTTTTTGAGATCTAAGTTTTGATTGATTCAATATTGATAATTGTCATTTTTAATATAATATGTAGTAGATACAAGGTTAAGGGATAATGCATTTTCGGTTACACGCGTGTCAAAATGACACTGGTGAGATATTTAATTTTAGAATTAGTGTCGCGTGGATCCTTTCAGGGGGGAAACTACCCTGGAGAAAATTTTATGATTGCAAAAATCTAAAAAGAGGACATAATTTATAAATTTAAGCTGCACCAAGAATTTATGGGGTTAATTCAACACTATTTGTATGATCTATAAAAACAAACAGATAACACAATAAACACCCCACCCCCCCCCCCCCCCCCCCCACACCCCACACCCCCACCTCCACCCCTCGAAATGTGCATTTTTAATAAACTGACAAAATTAGAAAATTAATCTGCAAATTCATTTAATAATCTGGGTTTGATAACAGAGCGTGAGAAATACGATGAGCCTGACCTCCAAGGCAAGTCCAGACTAACTAATGGCAGTCGGAGCTAAGCTAATATTTCATCATCACCTAGCGCGCGTGTGAATGATCTCGGTGCTATTAGCAGACTAATGGCTAAATACTCTGGCAGTGCTAAAGAGGAGCCAGCCCCAGACACACTCGGCATCCGCTGGTCCGTTTAGCATTGACATAAATGAGCGTGTGAAATGAAGACGTGAGAGGGATGGGCATGCCACTGACCCCCACATATATACTAGGACATATACAGAGCGATACACAACACACACACACACACACACACACACACACACACACACACACACACACACGGACATGGTGACCCCTACACAGTTGATGAGACAGGAGCTGATATGCGAGTCAGACGGAGCCACATTTGTAAAAAGCGATAGCCAATTACAGCAGCTCGGGCTGAGGGATAATAGCCTGCCTGTCAGGCTCTGTGTGCAGTATATGCGAGTGCATGTATGTGTGTGTCTGCACATGAGCACGTAGTACCCAAGAGTGAATATTGGGTTCCTATTCTCATCTATTTGCCCTATATCTCCATTCCTTAGATATTAATTTTAGAGCGGTGCTGCAGCACAGGGCCCAGGTCGTTAGTGTGATTCATCTGGGGTTCATCCGAAATGAGCATGAAAAGAGACAGAAGAGTAAGCCATGTCCATGAGAATGGGAGGCATATTTCTGTACGATTTCAGCACTATGGAATAATAGGGAGGTTTTTATCTATAACACTCTCTATGCCTGCTTTATATTACAAATGATGTACAATAGTGGGTGAAGCAGAACATAAAGATGGAGGATAAAAGTCTAGTGATATATAATGAGGATATTCTACACCCCTTGGAAAAAATGAATATATTGCACTAATGATCACTTGAAATGAACATGCTACATGATCCCCTACACTGTATACAATTCAAAGCACCTAAATTAAACAAAATCATGAATCGTTGATGCTGCCAAGCTGTGGACTTGTGTCACACTGTGAATGGTAAATAGCAGGGAGAAAGCAAGGCAACAACAGGGACACTGGTTTGAAAGCTCAAACATCAGTGCTTGTCCTGTACTTTCCACAGACACATGATCTCCTCAAGGACTTGGCCCCGTCAGCCACAGTGGCCAGCCACCTGAAACAGAGGGATGATAGACTATCAACGGAAGGGAAACTGTTCAAGGGAATTGTGTGGATTTAGTGGTCTAGTGCTGACACATGGCTTTGAGCATGGTAGAAAAGCACTTTAACTCTCGAGTGCTTTTATCGCATGTACACACCCCATAAAACATGAGTCTTTGTGGCACACACACACACACACACACACACACACACACACACACACACACACACACACACACACACACACACACACACACACACACACACACACACACACACACACACACACACACACACACACACACACACACACACACACACACACACTATGTATACATAACACTAGCTCAACGACTATCAAGTGTGAGTCAAACAACTTGGCTTGGAGTTCAGTAAAAGGAAAATGTCTTCACTCATATCAAACATGACAACGCTCAGCTCCTCCTGTGGGTTTTACTTTGCAACAGGTCTGCAGAAAGGTTCAAGCAGCCATGTGTTCTCTGTGTGATGAACCTGTGGACTGAACAGAACAGTTTTAACCAGATCAGTTCTGAATGTGCATCTTTTTTCCCATCTACGAGGAGTAACCTGATCGCCCCTTCATCTGATTTTGAAGCATTTCAACTCTAAACAAATTGGCAACAGCGAGGCAGAGATTCATGCATGCACACACCCAACCAGACTCCTGAAATGTATAAATGCATTGTCCCTGCAAGTTGCCATCTTATCATTTCCATAAAATCAAATCACAGTGAGAGGAAAAATGAAATCCCCACAGAACTGAAACACTGCAGCAACAGTGTTATGGCATGGCTTTTTATAACATTATTGGATTGAATTTAAAGTAGTCATCTATAAAAATGTATTAGCTCCAAATAAATTATTTTTCAAGGGCTGGCAGCATTCGCGCGCATGAATTTTATATTTGTTTTGTAGCTGTGAGTAATTTGTTCTCGTTGCTTTTACTGTGACAACAAAATAATGTATCTACAGTGACAACAGGATGAATTATGAAGGCCATGACTATATTATTCCTTCTAAGCAAGCCTCCCCTGTATATTTACCTCCATAATCCATATGTACTTTAAGAAATCCCAGATTGGGGCTTTCATGCTAAAAACAAACAATGAAGTTAGAGTGTATCCTATGCAATATTCCCCTTTCTCCTATTCATCTCTGTAATAGAGATGCAAGCTCCGTAATGCTCGCTGGGAGCCAAGCATGAGATTGAGGATTTCTCACACACCATGCATTATTCATAGTCCAGAGCAACAGAGTGTGTAAGATGAGAATTACACAGCATGAAGAGAACAGGGGAGAGGGAGACCCGGAGAGGGGGAAAGGCGAGGAAGGAGAGGGGAGCAAAGGTGAGAAAGAGTGTGGAAGAGAAAGAGATAAAGGAGGAGAAAAAAAGAGCGAGACACTGGACACTGTCAGATCTTCATTTCCTACCCTTTTTCGGGTTAACCCTGGGATTGTTTCTGGAGTTTGTGAACAGCAGGGTGGAGGAAATGAATATGGAACCGGGAGCCCAGATAGCTCCACCAGATTGGCTCACAATTTGCATTTGTTAAATGTGTGTCTTGTGAGTTGGTTTGTATTCCAAGCACAAACTGAATGGTGAGCAGGAAATTTCAGGGTTCTGTTACGATTCGTGTCCGGCTTTCGTTCTTCATAATGAAAAACAGTGGGAAGTGAGTCAGGGCTGGAATTGATTTGTTTAACAATGGAAATGAAACAAAGTAGGAGGCATGGACCAAAACAGGAGGCATGCTATCTTAAATGAAAGCTTGAGACCAAGAAATTGCAAGATTGCAGCTGATAAAATTTGACAAATGACTTGTGCAGAATGATATAGAGTATTTTTCATCAGAATAATTGGTAAATGGATAAAAAAAAATGGTTTTATGTCCATTACAGTGCAAAATTATTCCTGTGCTGACACACATGAGGCTGACCAATAAGCTCACTCCACTTCATTTACAGCTTCCAAAGTTCTTGAAAAAAACAAAAAAAAACAATACAACTGCACAGCAAAAGTAATTCATCAGCAGGCACTTTGTGATTGTAATTATTGAATCAATGCAGGACATGAGATTTGAAAGAGTAGTAATAACATTTTAGTTTTTCCTCAAATGAGTCTATTTTCTTGGTCTGAAAGCCTTTCAGAATATATTTCCAAGGTAATGGCATATAATACATGTTTTTTTCCTTCCAACTTAAATACGTCTCTCAGCATGTGTGAGTGTGTGTGTGTATTTGTGTCTGCGAGTGTTCGTGTGTCTCCACAGATGCAGCCTTAATGACAAGAATGTGATGGTTACTGGCTTTTTAGCTTCCCAGTGATGAAAAGCCAGTATTAATTTAGGCTACAGATTTCATTTGTTCCGAACAGGAAAAACAATATAAATCACTTTTAGAGTGATTAGAGAGAGGGTTAGATTAATCCAGGCCTGATTAGGGCATTATGCTGGCTTGTTATGGACACACAGGGTGACTGACGGTAATTACTGTCTGTAATAGGAGCACACACACTCAGTCAAGGCATGAGCCACGGGCACAGTGTGGGTGAATTTATGTGTGTGTGGATATGTACTGTATGGGTGCACCTACTTTGACTAAAACTAGAATTAAAAATGTTTGGTATTCACCAATTACAATAGAACTTTGTAATCTGCATGCAATCAGAAGTGAGAGCAGCCGCCTGTGAGAGACAGACAGAGGTATGTTCAGGGAGAGGTGAAAGAGTCATGGCTTTGTTTATGATTATTGATATCCTTAGACAAACATATTCACCCGGATAATAAAAATGGATGACAGGCAGGTGAGGCAAATATTACCGTGTGGAAAATTAGAGAGGTGCTAAATCAGCAGATCGAAACCTGAGCGTAAACACACACACACACACACACACACACACACACACACACACACACACACACACACACACACACACACACACACACACACACACACACACACACACACACACACACACACACACACACGTATAACTATACAAACTATACACAGGCTAAAGAGGTGTTTTTTTTTTAAAGAAAGGATATCCTTATAAAGTTGACACATTTTTTCTATTTAAATTCACTCTAAGGGTAAACAGTTTTATCTGTACTGCCATTGTCCTAACAGGATTAGAAACGCAGGACAGAGAAGCAGATTCAGCTCCATATGCCAATATTGTCTTTATTATAGGGAATTTCCTGCAGGTGTGAAGCTAAATTTCTTTAACAGTTTGGAAACAGACATAAAGCACGCAATGAGATGTGTGCCATAAAAGGCATGGAAGATAAGTGCGCATATTTAGCAGAACACTGAGCATTTCTCAATTCAACTGTGCTCCCTGTCCACCCAGAGCGCACTTTTTCTTTTCTTCGTACCTTTCTTCCTGTTCTCTCCTCTTTCCTCCCTTCTTTCTTTATGGCAGCATTTGTTCCTTTTCATCACATCATTGGTTGAAGGAGAAGTTTAACATGCTGTTGGCTCAGCAAGAGCACTACGTGATTTGATAGGCTGAGAGCTCCCGGTTGGGCCCTTTGGGCTGTAAAACAACAGCCTAGAAGCTTATTTTATGAGTGCACGCCTTTGCTCTTTGCATGTTTATGTCAAATATTTGGAACAAATGGCATCCATTGGTTGGAACAACACAGATAAATCTCGTCAATTCACAGGCAGGGAGAGTAGCGCAGGCCACTGAGAAAGTGGCCCACTTGATAGCTGACAAGAGGAGTGCTTGCATTATTCAATTAATACCTGAAAGGGTACATTTTATGCAGCATTTACTAAAGCATCCACTCGTCAATGTACACAGAGCACACGCAAATACACAAACATGCACATACTCCCACACAAACACAAGGACTTGCGTTTGCATCCTGGGAGAAGACTGGACTCCCCTTCCATTTTGCCAAATCAAATATACAGTGAGAGCAAGCTAAAAGGCACTTTCAATCAGCCGCTCTGGGTCTGTCTGTCAATCTGGGAACAACAACAATCTAGCCTACTTGGAGTGGTCTAGTCAACATCCATTCCCCAATAAATTCAATCAGTGATGCTTTCTGCGTGTGTGTGTGTGTGTGTGTGTGTGTGTGTGTGTGTGTGTGTGTGTGTGTGTGTGTGTGTGTGTGTGTGTGTGTGTGTGTGTGTGTGTGTGTGTGTGTGTGTGTGTGTGTGTGTGTGTGTGTGTGTTGTGTGTGTGTGTGTGTGTGTGTTTGAGACAAGCAGAGCGACGGACGGAGACCATTTCTGACAGGGTTGTTTTAGAACAACAAAAGATCATTTTAAAGTGACACCCGCATGTATAGATAAAGGTGAATATTCAAAGAAAAAAAGATATAGGTACATCGCAGTTGGGAAATGCAGGGAACACAGAAGTGAATAAATATTACTTTGTGTGCAATCCTATCCCTCATTCGAAGTGACAATAAGAATCTCCAGTTCACCAAATATTCTCAGAAAGCCAAGCAGCAGAGTTAACAGGCCTGAGCTAATGACATTGATGTGGAGGGCTGCACACCAGTGTGATTGTCTGACTGTCTGAGACCCAAACGCAGCACTAGCAGGCTCATCATGGACCCGCACTCTCATTATTTGGCCACAAATGGAAATGCAAATCGCTCGCTTTGCTGCGGACGCCTCAAATTTATTAAACTAAAAGGTTTAATTTCCATTTTTCTCTGCATCAGCTTTATTTATAAATGTCGTGCCCTATGAAGACCCTGTTATTTTCTCCCTCTCCTGCGGGCTCTTAACAAATCTGCTCATTAATATGGAAATGGAGAATCAATCGCTTTTCCGGCGACAGAGGGCTGTTTCCCTCAGCGATGTGTAATGTGTTCTGACTGGTCATCAGCACAAACAAACTCACACGCATACAAGTGCCATATATGAAGCTATACACACTATATACAGTACACCTGTATCCAGACATTCATGTAACAATAACACAATCTGTGTTTTATTTTACTATCTAGTCATAACAGCAGTGCAACACTAAATTTTCCAGCCCGTGCAAACGCTGCCAGGCAATTGCCAGGATGGCACCAGATGTTGCAGCATTAATAACCCATAATATCGAGTCCTGCTTATCCAACCTTTCAGAGCCCTAAAATAACACTCATAGACCTTAATGAGATCTAATTATGCACAAGGTTCTTATTCAGGGCAATATGATGATAATTGCATCTGTAGCTTTTTACACTTGGTTGTCATTTTGGCCGCTAAATTGCTTCTGCTTCCCTCTGTATCTGTCCGTCTGCCTGTCTGTCTGCCTTCCTCTCCCTTGTTTTCTGTCTTACCACAGTCAACAGTGGGGAGTGAACTATCACACCTTTCTACTCTGGTCTGCGACCTAATGAACATTTCTAAATGGCCATGACCAGCTGGTTAAAAGACTAATGTAGCACCTATTAGCTAAAGCGGTTGTTTCCACAAAGAGTCATCAGAGGAAAGGCAGAGAGTGTGCAAGGACAGACAGATCCGTGTTTTTTCCCCCTGTTTTTCTCCTCACACACATACATACAGTATATGCATAAGTGTGCACAGCCTGGTACGGCATGTTTATCTTTCACATTCTGCAGCAAACAAACCATGTGACGTATTTTCAGCCCACTGTGCATTAGAGCTTATTAGGGCCTCAAGGTGTGTGTGTGTGTGTGTGTGTGTGTGTGTGTGTGTGTGTGTGTGTGTGTGTGTGTGTGTGTGTGTGTGTGTGTGTGTGTGTGTGTGTGTGTGTGTGTGTGTGTGTGTGTGTGTGTGTGTCTTATTAGGAAAATTCAGTTTCACTCAAGGTCTCAGCACTGCGGTTGCAGACCACTGGCCATTGATTATTCATAGAGTCTGTGATTGGGTCCATTAATACAAGATTAGGGAAGGAACCGATGCTCATTTTGTGTGCATGTGTATGTGAGAGTGTTTGTGGACTGGAGTTGAATTGTAATGAATTCACAGTTTGTGTTTATCAAAGGTCCATCAATGCAAAACATTATAGGTACAGTATATAAGGTGAAGGAGGAGGAGCATTAGCAGGGTATGAAGGTGTTTAGTTACTCATTGACAAAAGTACATTAGTTTTATTTAAATGTGTTAGATGTGAGGCTCCTATAAAACTACAGTGACGTGGTGCCTTTGCTTAAACTAGAGCAGTAGAAGTCAAACAATAAAAGGGAATATTTTAACCACCATTTACCACATACTGTAAGATTTCAACCTAATAGCATTTGTTCTCCAATTGAAAGTTAATCTGGGTAAATGGTGCTTAAATGTTTAAATCACATTTACAGGCTGTCAACTGATCTGATGTTCTTCACATGGTCACCCTTCGTTTGAATGAAAATAAATTGACGGCAAATGAGAAAGGATTCTGTAAAAAGGGGGCCTGAAGAGGACCTATTGGATCGTAGCTCCCCCAAGTGGGCATTTCTGGGAAATAACACAATCTTGTGGGCAGTGAGGGAAAAGGCACACACAGGCACCACAGGAGCTCTCAGGGGGCCTGATACTTCCTATATGGACAAGTGAGATAAAATGATTTCTGCTAAATTGTCTGGGAATGCTCGAGAGAAAGAGGTCAGTGTTACATATTAGGGAATAGGCAGAGTCTCTTTTTGCACACAGGCACGAGCGACCAAGTGAGGAGCAGACGCTTCCATACATCATAGTCCCCATCATCATTACATCATTAACGTAATCATCATAATCATCAAGCCGAGGAGGTGGCTGTGGTATTTGACCTACCGGAGCTCAGATATCACAGTGTGCCAACAGATGACTGAACGAACAGAGATGAATTAAAAGAACATATTTTGTTCTCTGTGGGTTTTTTTTTTTTTAACAACCTCAGAGTCCGTGTCTGAGGTTGTTAACCGTGTTATTTATAGTTCAAATTGTTAGTGTGTGACTCAATGTAAAGTTATTTACGTTGAAATTAGTATAAAAACAAACACCTGAACACAAAAGTTAAAGGTTGGGTCTCCTGATAAATGAAGTACACATACATATAGAAGTAATGTTACACTCGTGAGTAATTGGGAAGTGAGAAGAGTCCCATTTCCCAGAGGGGAAACTTTGGAAGCAGGTCTGATGTGAAGGATGAATATAACAAGTACAGTAAGTTATATTCATCTTAGTTGTCCCTCATGATCATGGTCATAAACTAAATCACTCGAGCTCACCACTTTTGTGAAATTGACATGCTGTACATATATTTTGGATAAATGTATTGTTAACATAAATTGTGCCTGCTCTTCATTTCGCTATTTGTTGATCCATGTAATGACAAGTGTGTTTAGTTATTTTTTCAACTGAAGAGTTGTCAATATAGTTTGTGTCTAAATGATTATCAAAGTCATTGCTGCTGATAAGTATATTTCTGAACAATATTTTTTCTTTGAAATGTTGGCAAACATTGTACCGAGTATTATACAAAACAAAAGAAGTATAGATCTTAAAAACTCGATTGTGCAGATATACATTGTTAGTTTTTCCAATGTTGTCAGAGACTTTGTACTTTGGGTTAAATATGAAGCAAAACAGATATTGTCTCACTACTTGATTATATTCAGGTGCATCACTGAACAACACTATTTTAAAACACATGAATCACAATTAAACTGACAAATAGAACGTGTATCAACAGGGGGTTGGATGCCAGTCTGTGCTGATTATTGTTGTGTACACTACATGCAAAATACATAGCAGAACAGAGGCGGCCTGGATGTACAGGAATTTAACTAAATGACTTCAATAGCTTCCTGACATTACTTTTGCCTCAGTGGACTGCCATCAGATTAACATGTCTAAGTCAAAAAGAAGAGATGAATGAGTGATGTACGTATATATGTGAGAACAGGTTAAGTTTACCAATAGTCTTTTTTCATCAAGCCAATTAAAGTCAATGACGTCCTGAGTTGATCAGCATTGTGATGGATCTGCACATCAGTGCACATTATGACAAATACTCATAGAAAACAATACTGAACAAATAGCACCCTTAGAATCCAATTTGAGCCAATAAGATCATTTACTTCTATCCCAATTTCTTCTTTTAGCTTAGCTTTAGGAGATGACTATTTTACTTTTTATTAAATATTAAAGAGCTTATTCTATATATCTATCATTGTGCATCTGGCTCTTTATCAGTAGAATCAGTTAAACTTTCAAGATCTATCACAGAATTCTGCAATGTGTGACTCTGCAGACTCGTGGCTCCTTATAGTTTTAACAAAACTTTGTATTAATGTATTTTTTTTTACAATCTCGTTCCCATGCAGACAATCTTTCAGAGAGATAGCTATCTTTGCATTTCTTGTCGAAAAATTGTGACTCCAAAGTCTATAACAAAAGAATGTTATATTACATGTTAGATCCTACGATTTCCTGTGAAGCACTTTTTTTCACTGCAGGTAACTGATGCTGGGCCCAGTCCTCATTACCAGAACCATGAAAATATCCAGAAAACGAAAGTCTCAAAGGGAACTAGACTGTTTCAGTGTGGAAAGTTCCCCCCAATTGCCCTGCTGATAATGCTGCCTTACTTATCTGATATTTGGAGAGAAATTGCCAAACAACAAAAAAATGTATGTTGAACATTGAGCTGCACGATATATTGAAAATTCTTCATTAAAGCGATAAGAACGGTAAGCACAGTCACAGTATGCATATATGTTGCAAAGACAAACAGAAATACCATAAACGTTACAAATACGTTTCCATTCACTGTGTATTCATGCACCACAAAGCCAAAATAAGAGCTTTTCAATTGTGAAAGAAATCAATTGCAATACATTCACACACAAAAAAATCTGATTAACTAATAAGAGTATTTTGCACATCATCATCAATTATTTCATACCTGGTGGCAGCACGTCAGAAGTCAGAACCACTAAAGGAAAATGGCCCAAAAGAAAATCTGAAATAATGCTGGTGGGAACTGCAGACTCGCATGTGATGAAAAAATGAGAAAATAAAACCAGAGACCACACAGCTAATGTGAATTAAGGGCAAGAGAAAGAGCACATTAACATTATATATTCAGCTGTTTGTATTTCTCATCAATCTTATCGCAATACTATAAGCTAACAAAATGTCCTTAATTGTAGTTTATTAAATACAAAGATGTCGTGTATCGCTCGTGTTTAAAGGTTTTATGAGATGCACGTGCGAGAAGAGATGCTCCTGTGCGTGCACATACACACTGTACCTGAGCGGCCGTCACGCTGTCCGCGGTGCTGAAACGGTGACGTCAGCGCGCCGCTCATCACGTCCCCCTCTCCTCCGCTGCCATCTTTGTGCTACGAGCTAACGTGCTACGCGAGGGGTCTCCATCACAAGGAGGCGGAGAAGACTGCGGGCGGCAGAGAGAAGCAGTCAAAGCAGAGGACTGACCCTTCTCTGGAGAACCGGGGAGTTCTTGCACACGGGAAAGCGTGATCGAAAAGCCTGTGCAATGTCCGATTTTGACAGCAACCCGTTCGCAGACCCGGATTTCAGCAATCCATTCCAGGTAGCTCAGTCGGCTAGTTGTTAGCCTGGTAGCCCCGTTAGACACCAGGCAGAGCTAATCATCTATCACTTCATTTATAATGGTCCCCTGTCTTCATGTGGCCAAAATATCCGAAGATAAACCTAGAAGGAAATATCTTACAGCTCCAACGCGTGGTTGTTATTCGTAACATCGTAAGAAACACTATAGAAACAAAGACACCTGATGTTAGCTCGGTGTTGCATTAGCCTGTGTTCCCCGTCAGCAAACATCACTGCTGCACTGGCTGCTTAGCATCACACTGGGATGCTGTGTGACTAAATTACAGCCGTTTGTAAATTTATTTGATGTGCAGGTTCTGGAGATTTAGACGTGTTACGTTTGGGGTTTTTTTTAGTATCAGGCCGATGTAAACATACTTAGCTTGCATGCCACAGATTGACACTGCACCTACTAACGTCGCATTGAATACAGACAATACTGTTGCTGTTGGACTGCTTCCTCGTCTTACTGTGAGGTGATCATTTAACAATCACTGTATTTCATTGTTCAGTCAAACTGTCCTCAGGCTGCTAGAGTCTGCTGGATCTCATCACCTCAGCAGGAGGTTTTACTGCTGATTCCTTCCACTTTATCGTGGGTGGAGTTTGGCTTGATTGAAAACCTGCACACTGTTGGTTTATCTGGCGCTCCTGCCCTGCAAGTCTGTCATTAATGGTCTCTTTCAGTTCCCCATGCATGTTAAATTATTCAAAGTATTCCAAGTTCCCCAAGTTCAAGAAAACATTCATGCATTATGTAATATTAATAGCAAACATACTCTTGAAATTGGTTTGGAAAATGTCTTTTTTTCATTTGGCTGCTGTGGTTGCAGTTAACGGCTGTTTAATCTAGTGTAAAGCATCAGGTAGCACTTTTTCAATTTGAGTAAATCTTTAATTGATTGGTAAGATTGAATAGTTGTAGCTGATCATGTTTGTAAACAGAAAGTCAGGGTCAGTTATCCAGATACTCTTACATTAACCAATCAGCAATTCTATTGATAATCAGCCTCTTCAATGAAGGCTACCTGTACTGACCACTCAGAGACAGAGACTGTGTATCTTACCAAATATGAAATTAATTTTATACCAATTATATATTTCAATGATTATTAAAATTTGTACATGATGGTTACATTTAATCTTCCAGTAATTTCTTAAGGCAATATTTGCAATGCAAATGTTACCAGGTGTTGCATGCTTGAGTGGTCTCTGCCCTGCCTCTTCTTGTGATCACATTAATTCTGACTTGCAGACCCACCGAATGTGTGGCACTTCTTCTTATTAATAAACATTAGAGTATGTGTTTTGTCGTGTTTTGTGGTTGTAGTTTTAACCCCTTGAATTCCTGTGTGAACCTCTTTGCCCCATAGGATCCTTCAGTGACCCAGGTGACACGGTCTGCCCCTCCTGGTGGTCTGGAGGAATATAACCCCTTCACAGACGCCAGAACGGTCAGCTTAACAAGCGTTTTTTTTAACGTGTGTCTGTGTCACCTCATTTTATCCACTACCCTCCTCCCCGCCTCCCCCTCTTTGTCACCACTGAGAATTTTACTCACACAGTTCATGTAGTTTCTCAGTTGGACAAATATTAACACAGAATCTCTGCTGGTTTTACAGGCGGCGCCTGGAAATGCCCCCAAATCTGCTCCTCCCCCCTCCCAGAACACACAGCCCGCCATCATGAAGCCTACAGAAGAGCCGCCAGCGTACTCACAGCTTCAGACTCAGGTACTGCAAACAATCACATAAACTTCTTTATTTGCTTCATATGTATCTCAACTTGGGTTAAAACACATGCCTATGTGTTGCATGATATCCATTTGAAAATGTTTCTCACTAGAAAACAAAGTGTGCTGCTGTCTTGTCAATATTCAATTCAAGAGAGGACTTGAGGCTTTCAACCTTAAAGGATTCAACACAACATGTGAGCCTTTCAGGCTTCTTACAAAGTAGAGTACACATGAAAAGTCAATTTTCAAGTTAATAGTGAAAATTCCTAATTTATTGTATTTACTGTATTTCAGATTAATTACACATAAACTAATATTTGAAGCTTTTTCTGTTATTTCTAATAACAGAAAAAGTGAAGTAATCTTGACTATAGTCTGTTACCTGACAGTAATCAATGTGAGCTCCACGTGCTAAAGACCAAACGGAAGACAGAGAAGTCCAACGCAATGTGTTCAAAGTGTCACGTGTATTGTCCTAAAGCAGTGAGTCTGAGGAGGAAAGGCGTTTGCATAGATTAGACCAGAGGTGCGTACATCTGGCGGTGAATGGCCGGCCATCGTCCTGCATAGTTTTACCAATGTACCAATGTGATGAAGCTCATGCAGAGCGACCTGGAGCAGCAGGAGTGCCCACCTCTGCTCTACACTGTAGCGTCACATCATTATGATGCTCTGGAGATTCAGTCTTTGCTTCAGGTTAATCTTTCCTCTTGTTTTTTCACACACTTCTGTTTTTATGATGATCCAACAGCAACGTCAAGAGGTACTCTCTTTTATCTAGTGTTTCTTCTGCCCCCTTGTGTCCCTGTAACGTATAGTGTGGATTCACCTGATGCCCTCTCCCTACTGATAGCTTTCAACTCACAGTGCTGACCAGAGTGACTGGCATGCAGAATGTTTTAGTGCTGGCTTCATGAAGTTTCCGTGCAATATTAGTTTACATTTACAAAGTTTTGTGCAGAAAAACAATAATAAAAATCCAATAGTATACTTGAAAAAGCTATCAAATTAATTGTAGTCTGGACTCAATCACAGTAATACATCAACCAAACCAGCATTTTAAATAGGTGCCAAAATATATAGGTCTTCTGAGTCTATATTTTGATATATGATCCCTGTTTTTTTTGCTCTTGACTTTTAAAAACTGGAGGCATTTTATCCAATGTTTTCAGTTTAATTCTGATCAATTTGAATTTTTGTGAATATATTCTAGTTTCTATAATAAAATCAAAGTTGTCAGTAATTCTGTTCAGCACCACTTTAGTACTTCCTGATTGATGTGTGATTGAGCTTCAGTAGCTGAATACTTTTACTAATCATAACCTGTGATTTACCTCTTCACAATCTAATTCGCTTTAGTGTAGCTGAGAAGAAAAACACCCTCATTTCTTATGCCTGGTTCACACGGCAGGATTTTAAAATTGTCGTCAGAGTTCCCAAACCTAAGAGACCACACACACACGGCGATAAATAATCACAGGTTTAACAGTTTTGGTCGTACAGTGTGTGGTGTGCAGCCACACAGCAACATCAACACACCACACACGAACCAATTTCACTTGCAAACATCCCCAGATCAGACGGGAAATCTCGCAAAACCTCTCGAGATCAAACGTGATTCCAGACGTCAACACACATGGCGGACAAAGAGGATGCATTGGCCATCGTTTGTGGTGTGTTATTATTGGACATAACACGTCATAAAAAGCAGAGGCGTTGGTCAAAGGAGTGGAGACAACGGGAGCATGGTTGTCAGTCCAGTCCGACGTTTCCTCGCCACTACGTCCCCTCGCTTTCTGATTGGCGATACGTGACAGTCAACAGGTTCGTGCTTGTTTTCCCCTCGGGAGACACCACACACCATGAGAACTCGGGCCAAAACAATCCAACATGTTGAATATCCCCGATTTGAGATCGGAACGGTCCCGACATGCTTTCAAGCAGACGAGAGCAGTCTTAACACACAACACGCGGCAGGGATATCTGATAAGATTATCTTCTGATGATCTGAGCGTCCTTAAGATTGTCGGAAGGGGAGAATGGGGCCAAAATCAGCCTAATTATCCTGCTGTGTGAACCGGGCATAAGCTGACTATATATCACATCATTCCAGATATGACGGGTGGTGGATGTTATAAAGCTGTGTGTGTGTGCGTGTGCGTGTGCGTGTGCGTGCGCGTGTGTCAGGATCAAGCGCGCGCTCAGGCTGAGTTGTTGAGAAGGCAGGAGGAGTTGGAGAAGAAGGCAGCAGAGCTCGATCGTCGGGAGCGGGAGTTACAGTCTCACGGAGCAGCAGGAGGTCAGTCAGTCGCCCACTTTATACCCCCAACACCTCAGTGACCGGAGCGCGAGTGGTCAAAACAGTAATCCACAACTGCATTGAGTAGCAGATCAGCTTTTCACCGGGGCGGCAACATAATCCGGTTCACAATGTATTATTTAAGGAACATTTCACCCCCTGAATGTTTAATACACACATGAAGTTGAAGCTGTGTCAACTTTTGTCCTCAGAAGAGCTCTTTCTTTCTTCTGCTTGTTTTTTACTTTTAAAAATGACCCGTTTGAAGATCAAACGCAGAGAGTTTGAGCAAAATGTTAAGTTGTAGTTTGAATCTATGATATAAGCAGTTTTCACCTCCATCAACTCGACCTTTATCTGTCCTGTAAAAAGATTTCGCCTTGTAATACTATGAGCTTTTTCTGTGTCTGCACAGGGCGTAAGAACAACTGGCCTCCGCTGCCCGAGAAGTTCCCTGTCGGACCGTGTTTCTACCACGACATCGCAGTGGACATCCCTGTAGAGTTCCAGAAGACTGTCAAAATCATGTACAACCTCTGGATGTGTAAGTAGATCGGGCATGAAATATTATGTCAAATATCTTTAGACAAAACATCTGCCCCGGAGACACAAAAATGTGTGACAGTATTCAAAATGTTCTTTGGGAATCAAAGCATGAAGACCACACTGACACCCTGAAGACTCATTTCTCACACATTGACTGTTACAATACACAACGTGTTCATTTTACTGAACATCAACATTTGCTTAATTGTTAGTAAAAATGAAAACAACTGTTTTCACTTTCAGTGACGTTTGTTTGTTTGTTTGTTTTCTTTTTGTGCCAGTCCACGCAGGCACGCTCTTTGTGAACATGTTCGGCTGCCTGGCCTGGTTCTGCGTCGACGCCTCTCGTGGAGTAGACTTTGGCTTGGCCATGCTGTGGTTCCTGCTCTTCACCCCTTGTTCTTTCGTCTGCTGGTACAGACCACTTTATGGGGCTTTCAGGTGAGTAGAAACACGTCATGGTACACCAGAAATAAGCAGATTAGGGGTTTAACAGGTTTGAACCCAATGCGAAAATCTCTATTTGAAAAATTTGGAAAGTAACTCTGCCTTCACGAACCTCAGTTTATGCAGTTTATGTATTTTAGATATTTTGCTGTAGACTGAGCTGTTTGGATCCAAAAGCAAGAAACACATAGAGGCAAGTTAGTTAAAATGCTCTCGTGTTTTCAGTTGCTCTTTATATCTAATTTGCTGATTTATTTTGTCTTTATGTTTACATTCAGTTTTAAAAATGTGTATTTTGTTCATAAAAAGTGATTTTGATATTTATTGGTAAATCGTAAAGGGAAACTAGAAATGCAGTAAAAAGATGCAATAACATCCTTCCCACTTTAAAAACCGACGTTTCAATTGAACTGATTAACCCCTAATATATATGGAAGTTTGTTCTCTAAGCGTGTCTTTGCTATTGAACGTCCTCTCAGCTGCTCCTGCCCTATTCTGTCCTCTGTACAGGAGCGACAGTTCGTTCCGCTTCTTTGTCTTCTTCTTCGTCTACATCTGTCAGTTCGGCGTTCACGTCCTACAGTCTATTGGCATCACTGGGTGGGGAACCTGGTGAGGAGTTTTTATTGGGCTTGCACAGGTTTGTTTCCGTCCCTTACATGAGTTTGTACTGACGGAACGTGTGTCGGTTTGTGTGTCCCCAGCGGTTGGATCGCAGCTTTAACTGGTCTGAACACCAGTATCCCAGTGGGAATCATCATGTTACTGATCGCAGCTCTGTTCACCGCGCTGTCCGTGGGCTCCCTCATCATGTTTAAAAAGGTAACACACCCACACCTTTAGCATCAATGTCATCATTCTTATGGACTCAGTAAAGCTCTAAAGCATGAGATCACATGACATGAGCTTATTGTGAATAATAGGAGAAAAAAAAAAGAAAAAGGAAGTGTTGACAATCCACCAGGAAATAAAAAGTATATCTCTTCCAGTGCTCACTTTAAGTCGTGTTTTCACTGACTTATTTTCTTCCCCGCTCCTTCCAGGTGCATGCACTGTATCGTACCACCGGTGCCAGTTTTGAGAAAGCGCAGCAGGAGTTTGCAACCGGAGTCATGTCCAACAAGACCGTTCAGACCGCGGCGGCCAACGCCGCCGCTAATGCTGCAACCAACGCCGCTCGTGGGGCCTTTAAACCTCATCCATAAACTGAGCCATACGGACACGGACACGGACACGGACACACACACACACACACACACACACACACACACACACACACACACACACACACTCCAACACACTGAAACGATGGAGATGCACAGCTCTGGGTCTGCTGGTTCTCGGATCGAATCAATTCTATTTATGAATGTTACAATGCTAAGATTGCCGTGCGCACTTTGCTTGAGAACTGTAAAGTTTAAACAAATTACATAAGTGACCAGAGTTGTGCATCTTCAGCTCAAGCTATAAATCGGTAAGAAACAGAACCTCTCCCACATCCACCCTGCTTTTTTCAGTCAGGTGACCGTCTGCCAGCATCCCTCCAAACATCCCGCAAGTGACTCAAAGTAGACTCTGAGTGTGCGGGACTTCATCTCTGGCACTGAAACACTCCCTCGCTTTCACGCCCTTCAGTCCCCCCCCCCCCCCCCCCCGAGATGATCCCGGGTCAGGCAGAGGTCACGGTTTTAGCATACCTTATTTTTGTCATGGTGACGACCTCCAAGCAGCTTCCTGCCTGATAAGTCCAGTGTAGAGTCATGAGAAGTGATAATCTGATCAAGGTTGTTTGCACTTAGTTGTTTCTTTGCCCACGTACTGAAAGTACAGTGAATGTGTGAATGGCTGGGCCTCTGTGCTAAATGTGTGCTTCGGGTTTGAGAGAATTGTGGCTCTGACTTTGTTTTGTTTTTTTGTTTTCCTTTATATTTTAAATAATCCAGTGCTTGGTTATTGAGCTCTGAAAGGTAAACTGTACCATGTCCTATATCAGTGCGTCTATTATGAGAAAAGTACCATTTTGGTTATGGTAAAACGTGTTTCCGTATAAATAAGATCTCTGTTCTTATTGAAGGGCCCCCCCAGTGAGACCTGTCAGTGGAGCCGTTACTTCTGCTCTGTGCGACTTTCATGGGCAGCATCTCGAGATCTGACTGCATGATAGAGACATGCATGATTAGCACATTGAAGGTAGCTATTTCTCTGGCAGAGAAAGTCGATGCGACTGGTTTTTGCTCATTTTTTATTTAATTTTTTAATCTGAGCAGCAGTCGCATGTCCCCAGTGGCTATTTGAATGACGACGATGGTTCAGGCCTGATGCTCTCCAAGGAGGGAATATGTTAGGACTGGTTTCTAGATGTACGTGTGACACTAACATACTGCTATTTCTTTTGTAGCTCTTCAAACTTTGGTTGAAAACTAACGCTGCTATAAATGTGAGAGCTGCTCAGCCGCGGCCTCCTGCTGTCTTGTTTCCCGTTAGAAGGGAGGTATCGCCACATGTAGAGAGAACTCGCCTGCCTTTTGTCGCAGAAGCAGACCTTGGACAGCGATTAAGCTCTGGATTTCTCTCGAGATTAACCCGACATAGTAAGAAAGCATTGATCCTGTGTATATGTACACAGGATAGGCCAATAGTCCATTTCCATTGATCCCCCCCCTGGTCAGGATGACTGGCCTCATGTTTTATAGCCAAAACGAACATTACTGTTACAGAGGATTGGACTTGATGCACATTCAGTTATATCACTATGGTTCTTTAATTTATATACGATATTAACAGTGTTATTCAGCACTACGTTGTACAGACTACTGTCACTGAAGTGTAATATGGGTTACATTTTATTGTTTGTGCTTTAGCATCTCATAGTGGTGGTGGTTGTCTAAAGATGTACATGATGACTGGACGAAATCCTCTTGTGAGCGTCAAGTCGAAGGTCTGTGAAGATAAGAATGAATCTCAACCGTATTGATTTTGTCTGGAGTTACTTTCTATTATTGCACATTTCTTGGTATTTGTTGACCTTAGTGCAAACATGTTTTTATTTATGGTATAATTTAAGTTGTCTGTTTTGTTTGCTTTGGTTTTTCATCTCATTTCTATTGTTTCCTCGTGTGCGATTTTGTAACGACGTGATCATAGCATCAGCTAGATTCGAAAAGAAAGAAAAGTATTCGACATCGTTGCGACTGGACCCTGCGAGAGGCGTGCTTGTACAAGGATGTGTGTGTGCGCGTGTTTGGTATGAAAGGAAGAATAAGAGAGAAAAAAATCTCCCTAAAGTGTTATTCTATGTCCTGAAAAGCTGTGAGAAATCTACCAAATGTCCATATAGATTTGTTTTCAAATCTTACTTTGTGATGTGTGTTCTCTCTCCATGTTTTATTTTAAAGAACATTCACTTTGCTGCACACACCCACAGGATGTCCATCTTGAGTCCAATGTTTAAATGAAGCCATGCCACTGTAGGGTCTTTCTTGATGTGCTTGGCGAGCCCCTCTGCAGTACAGGACAAGATGTTTTTGAAGTGTGCTGACACAAACCTGTGGTTGACCTGTGACCATGTTATTTCACTGAATCGGAGAAGAAACTCATCCAAAAAAATGGGACACCTGTATATTTTGTAAAATTGAAAATTTGATCCCCATTACATGTAAAAAGAGAAAAAAAAGTAATGCACTCTTGTCTGGCCTTTGTCGCATGTGAAATAGTTTGAGTTTTGTATATTTATGGTATTAACATGAAATAAAATTTGAAAGAATTGTTTCTAGATTTTTTTTTTCCAGGAAGATATTCAGCGCTTACTCTACTTTTATCATATGTGTATTAAATAGGGATGATGGAACAACAAGTAAAGCTAAAGATTGAAGTCACTTATTAGTTGTGCAGAAGCTTTGAGGTGCAGTTCTATTTTGTGTGCCGATAAACATGTCTGATGTTTAAGCAGTTTGGAGAGCTTAAGTTCAATATACTAAACACAACAGTAAACAGTGTGTGAGCATCTGTTCACCTGCAGGGGGCTTCCCAGCGGCTCAGCTCATCACAACTTGCACCATGAAACTATTTTCTATGTTCGATGCCCTCAAACAAGTCGCAACTGGGATTCAAACTCTGGTCCCACACTCAAGGTCAAGACGTGACCAAATGTTCCACCAGGCTGCTGATAACCCACTGGAGGGGAAGCTTTGGGTATGAACCCACATGTTAACACAAACCTGATATGTGCTTTCAAAACAAGGAAGGGAGATTTATTTTTATTTTTTTTAAAGTAAGATTTGACACATTTATCACACATGAACGTACTTAAGAAAGACTGATTTATTTAAGTACAAACTATCTCTCTTCACACATGTAGCATCTCGCTGCATGCCACAGATGCTGTTTTACTCTTTTGTTAATGTAACAAATATAGCAGACAGTCAAAATATCAATTCAAGCACAGGCAGTCTAGAAATGCTTTTCTGATATAAATCCATCATGACTTCTCTTGCAGCCACACTCACAGCCGGACAACACTTTCAGGAATTATTGCACGTCATCTACGATGAATAAAAGCACAGCGTCACATGAACAATAACATTTACAGTGGTGTATGGAGCACAGATGAAAGAAAACATGAAGACATGAGGACTGAATATATGCAGCAATGAGAAATGAACACAGGGCCAAGTGCAAAACACAATATCAGGTGCATTTTGAGAATGAAAATAAACCAAAAGGTACTGTGGTGCTATGCAGGATGTCCAACAATCAGCTTTGAGTATCTTCAAAGTGGAAATTATCATAAGATATTTCATGATAAACAATGGTGGAGGCTGCTTTGTTTCACGGTGAGCAAACATCCCCTCATGAAAGCTCAGACAGAAACATCTGGCATGTCTTACACACACACACACACACACACACACACACACACACACACACACACACACACACACAACCACACACAACCACACACACACACAAAGCTGAACAATCCCTTCAGCGGTGTATCTAAAGATAGCAACAGTCTTGAGCAGAACATTATCGAACTGTTGTGTGATTTAAGTGACAAATTGACTAGTGGTCATATTGATTTGTTTCAGGCCGTCATGTTACCGATCAGCACACTGCCCTGATAACAGTGCTTGACATGTTTGTACAGCAGTACTGTACATACACGGTATCATTTTTTTAAATAATCACATACTGTTGCTGTACAGTGCTTTGTTTTCATGAAAAAAAAAGTGGTAGAAAAATAAACTATCTCCTGGAGAAACACTGGATACGTCGGTATTCCTTTGTCTTGTGCTGCAGCTCGGTTTCTGAGACAATCTTTTCCTAATCGCTGTTTACAGATTTACAAAGACAACACATAAAGAGCAAAAAGGTTTTCACCAAGGCTTCTTTCTGATCAACAACCAGCCATCCAGGAGGATAACACCTACCCACCCCCCCACCGCCGAGAATTGTCTGTTCATCCCCAGCGATGATTTCTTTGAGTTTGTTGATGTTCGTGAAGGCTCAAAGTAGGCAAATCAAACGCTTCCCCTCCTCAATCTCCTCCTGGACCTTGTCACTGGAGGTGGCGATCTCAGCCTGCGCGGACAAAACAGCACACAGGAACGTCGCCAGAGTTCCTCCTATTGCGGCGTAGAACGCCCAGCCGAGCGAGCACAAAGCTGGCTTGAAAGGCGAGGCGTCAGGGCCGCAGTAGGCCATCACCTTCTCCGAACCCCAGCCGGCAGGGTACAGCATGAGACCCACCATCAGCAGCAGGCCTGAACGGAGAGAGAGGGAGAGGCGAGGAGATCAAATCCTGTAAACATCTGAGCCGAAAGCACAACAAATCACAGCGTAGGTGACTCAGCTCAGCTAACGATAACATCTATTTATCAGCTGACAAAGCTCTCGATTTGTGATGAGAGGAAAGAGCCCGTCTGCACACTGCTCTCTACGTCACAGACACGTTGCTGTTTAAGAAAATATGCAAACACACTTTGAAAGTAGGATGGATCATGAGCGTTGACGACAACATGTAAAGCCAGATGGCGCAACACGGAATCCCACAAGCAATAACTAACCCTGCGGTTTGGTTACATGAAATACTTCCTTTTATAGCATTGTTTGTCGAGACTGTTTCAGATAATGTTTTATTAGTAATAGAGTTTGAAAACATCAAGTTTCTTTCTTTTTTCTTTTTTTTTTAAACACAGAGCCTATAAAACATGAACCCAGAAGAAGCACGGCAAGGAAAAGAATGGTTATTGTGTGTAGTAATTTAGTAGTTTAGGAAGAGTTTTTTCTCATTAAAATCAACACTCAGCAGAATATTCACAGTTTTTTTTTAAGTCAGGTAAAATGTCTTTTATTAAGAAAAAGTAGATTTATTGCTCAAACATAATGATGAAAAGATTTTGCCTCTTTGTGCCTCCAATTTGTGAAAAAAGTAAATCAACACTTGTCTTTAATGAGACTGTCGTTACAGCAACTCGGCTCTTTTTGGAGTGTGAGAACTCCACAACGCACCTGCTGGCAAAAAAGAAACACCTTTTCTTAATGACCAGAGCACATCTCTGCTTAAGGGACTATTTTCTGCAAATGGAAACCATTTTAAATTATATAAACTATAACTACAAACAGGAGGAATCTTGTCGCCCTTCTGACTGCATTTGCATGTATATATATATTTTTTTCTTTTCACTCTGGAAATTTTCTACCCTACACAACTCAACTGCCATTTAACTATTATAATAGATGTCAGCTTAGATAATTCCTCCTGCTTATTTTGTACTACTTGTTTACATTTGGTTCTTACTTTTTAATGTAAATTGAACGTACAAGACCAAAATCAAGGACAATGTTAAAATAAAACGCTTTGAACTTTGAAGAGCAAACTCAAAACTGCCATGCAACAAGCATATAGTTATTTAAAGTTAATTTATTACAAGATTATGCTTTTAAAATAACAAAAAAAAAATGGATATTGTGTAACATCTGGTAGGTCTGACATACAGTCAGAAACCATCAATAACTGTTACCTAATTTGACGAATTTAGTTTATCTCCTTTCCATTTCCAACAAATCCTTTTCTAAATGAGAGAGACTGTTTCTGTTTGGAGCATCAGTCGGCACTGTTAGCCTGTTTGCACACAGAGTTTTGACGCAGAGGATTTCAAGTTCATTAATAAGTTTGTGCTATCAGAGCTCTATCATAGTGCAGGAGATAAAAGAGCTTAAAGTCCAAAATACCGAGACGGAAAAGCACATGGATTTTCGAGGAAACCGGCAGTGCTCGACCTGGAGCAGTTTACCCAGATAAATTATATTATGATCATAATTGTGTTTATATGTTCAACTTCAACACACACAATGTCTCACCAGCAATAGCCTGGAGCAGGCCACAGATGTTGAATATGCTTTTCTTCAGGATGCTCTGAAAACACAAGCTGAAGATGGAGATGCAGGCCACACATCCGAGGACTAATGTCCCAGCTGCTAGAAACAACATGGCAGCCTGCCAGAATCCACTGGCCACTTCTCCAAAAGTGCCAGCATAAGGGCCGCAGCTCACCCCGACACCCCGCGTCCCCACACGGAGGCAGCGGCTGTAGAGGCCGAGCGACGGCCGGTACTCCCGGGAGTCCACGCCTGCTCCTCTCACGTTGGAGTCCGACCGAGGGAATCCGAGGAGCCAGTCAGAGCTCATGAAGGCGATGAGCTCGGCAAAGGCCACCACAATGCTGAGGAGGGTCCAGAGCATGGACCGGCATGTTACAATAACATGGCACATTGCGTTAACTTTAAACAACTTTAAAAAAAAAAAAAGGATGATGAAATAAACTGAATTGCCTTTTAAAAAATGAACATGACAAAGCACTGCTAACGGGGAGGTGAAATTCCTTTCTTTAGAGGGGAAAAGGGTCAAGCAGGTTCCCTGTTCAGGTCCAGATGGGCTGCAGATCTTATCCTCTCAGAGCAGATGTGGTCACTCTTCTTTGCCTTCCTCTCTTCCTCTGTGAGGCGAGCTCCGGTCATCCAGAACAGCTATGGTGCACCGAAGCAGCTTCCATTAGCCACAATGTCGCCTGAAGAGCGAGCCTACCGAAACAGAGACACATCAAATCAGGCAAAATCTGTTCAGACAAGATGTGAAGGAACTTCAAACATGAAAAAGATCAATGAATGATTTCCCCTTCATTATGAATTATTAAGTTCCTTTGTGTTTGCTCGATGGCCCACAGGAAGCTCAGTTTGTGCTTTTCTCATAGAAAGGATTCACCCTCAGACCTCCCTATTGAATGCCACCACAAACTTGTTGTCAGCCGGCTGTGACGGCAGCATGAGCAACACATCCAGATGTCTGCTGAGGAGAAACGATGAGTCACACACACACACAGTTTATTTTCCTCACGACTGCCAAGCCATCGGGTGCTGGATCCTATCTGCAACATGATGGGAGCCTTATGTGCTTTGCTGTGCAGCTGTTAACACAGATCAGTGCAGAGCTTTGTTACAGCATGCCACATTTGACAGTAACACACAGTGCGGCATGCCAGAGCCGCAGTGTTGTGGCAAGCTCGCTCGTCATGAACCGGATCACTCAGTTTGTTGCTCACTCCAGCCGGAGTGGATGAAATGCATTAGTGGGGGTGGTGGGCATCATTAGAAATAAGTTATATTCTAGTGAGTGTTCATGTGTGTACAACTCACAATCAGAGTCATGGTGGCGCTGTTGCTGTGTGGTGTTTTATTTGCTGAGACCACACTGGCCTCCAAGCTCTTGAATGTAAAGATCCAACAGGGAAAAGTATGTTGGATCTGGTTTGGAAGGTGCCAGGTTGGTGGATTGTTCTGCTTTAAGTTAGAGGAAGATGGAAAGTGACCTATTCCAGTTCTTATTTACAGTGTGTTAGTTAAAAAAATACATATCATTGAAGCCATCATTTTTTTTTGTACTTGAATTAGGTTTCACTCTAAATCCTGCTGTAATACCACTGCTTGCTCCCTTGTTGGTTGAACACTAATGTCATTGAGCCAAACATCCAGCCCACAAACATCTGAAGGACAAAGTTAATCAAACATGTAGAATAAATGCCAAAGCTTTTACATCTATAAGTGCAGAAAGCTCTGACAAAAATACATAATTGCTGAAGTATTTTAGAAAAGAATCAATATTTTTATCCTCTAAAAAAACTCCAACCATTTGTATTCTCCGTGCATAAGCATCTATTTTACAAAAGGTGAATAATCATCATTCTTTGAAAATCATTTAGCTCAGATGAAGAGATATTACACATGATCCCAGAGACAGCAGCGATAACGTCAATGCTCAAAGTTTCCATGAAAACACACTTTTTTCTCCTTTCATGTGTTTCCCAGTTTCTCCCAAGTATCATGCTAAATACCAGTCAATAATATCAATTGCGAGGCTTTTTTAAAACTGGAAATTCCTCCCGTTAGCTTCCTTTTATAAAACAATTTTAGGGTTATGACTCATTCTACACTCGTGTTTACTAATTTTCACATGATTAGGGCTGTTTCCTGCCATTTCTCTGTGTCCGGCCTCCACAGCCTTAACTGTTGACCTTGAGCTAACAAGTCAGTGACACTGGGTCATCACTGTGTATTTGATTGTACTAGTTAACACAATATTCTCCCCTTGCCTGCTTAAGAAGGAAATTGTTGAATTCTCATAAATAATATTTTTTCATCTATTTGGCACAGCTGGGAAAACTGTAACAATGATTTTCACTCCTCATGGGGGCTTTGAAATAATCCCTCCAGTATTGTCAGGGTTTAAACTCCTCCAAACTGAAGCCAGGTTTGTAACTCTTGACTTACACTGGACTAATATCACCTTCTTTGTCCTGGAGGAGTGTGAGAAATCCAAAAGACTGACATGGATGAACATAAAACCAAACATTTTATTTGCATGGCTTTAGATTAAGCATGAAGAAGGCTTCTCTCCTCTCTGAGATAAACTATAAATCAGACTTTATTGGAGTCATAACTTTCGCATAAAAAGGAAGGTAGGCTTGTTTAACTGATGGAAGTGGACTGTTCTATGGTGTAATCACACCCATTCTTGCTGAATGTGTCATTTTGCTGGTGATGAAAAGTTCAGCAGGAAAACAGTCATTGAGAGCCATAAGTCACTCCGACGGCCTGGGGGGAATAAGTGTGGTATAGGTTATACAAAACCACACCATGGTTTAAGATAGTGAATCATGTCACCACATATGTAAGGACTGAGCTCTAAGGCTGTATATCGTCTCACAAGGCCGGAAAAACTCTGACATTCACAGGGCCACAAAGTATGAGGATTATCTCATGCAGTCTGTTTTTTTTAAAACAGCTGAATGATTCATCTGATTTTGGGGTTGACTGGAAACCAAAGGAGGTAGGTCATAATCAAAGTAGAAAACGTGACAACATCTGAGGAGCAAGTACGACATTGAAAACAGTCATGGTGTGGGTGTCACTCTGTTGTGTCTGAAATTCTTGGTTGTGTTCTTTCAACGGTTCATTTTATCATAAAATATTGTGTTCCTCTCTGCTTTCGTTTAAGGTCTATCTTTAAATCTCCCATTCAAGTGAGTAGAATATCAGGGTCACAACTACACTTAAACTTTTCTTTGTTCTCATTCTATAGTTTCACATCTTGATTAGAGATTCCACAAAACCTCTGGCGAAATACTCCGTCTGCATATAATTACCCAGTGGAGATAAACAGAAGGAGTACATTTCAGTTACAAATGAGCTGAAGGAAGTCATAGTAGTAGATAAAAAATAAAAAAAAAGCTGCAGAAACGTCACAGGTTATTATCAACCACAACGGAAACAGCAGAAATAAACAGGAAGCAAACAGGAAGCATCAGTGTCCATGCAGAAGGCCTCAGAGCCTCGCTTTACATTGTGAGGGTGTCAAGGTCGAGCCTCTGCCCATGTACAGGCAAAAAAAAAAAGCTGAAAGAGTATGAAGAGCTGTGTTTGCATTTGTGATTCTGCATGCAGCAAATCGTGGCTGGATGAACAATTCACAGAAAGGGATTATCAGGTATTCAAAGCTTGTTTATGTGGCCAAGGACAGTCATGTTGTTTCCTGCTCCATTACAGTTTGTTCAATGACTCCCTTAATTCTTATCAAACTCTCCATTCTTTCACACAACAGTCACTCAGCCGTACTTGCTGCTCTAGTCAAAGCTTTTTTTACAAGTACAGAAGTGTTGAATATGTGTGACTCCTGACCAAATATACATCAGCCTTCCACTGTGTACACAGCATGTCTACAAGTGTGCATGACGTTTTTGTTTTCAGCCACCCAGGTGACAGTTCTGGAGTTTTGAGTGTTCTGCTTGCAGCTTATTATAGCCTGAACAGGTATGTTGCTTTCTGTTAAGACTACAATGCCCACAAATCAGCAGATCTGCCTCTTCAAACTACAGACATGGAGCCAAAACATACTTTGTCAAAGCAGTCAGCAGGCATCTTGTGTGATCTCCCTCAGCTCTTACAGGAAACCTCCACACACATACCTCATCGTGGCTCTCTGAAGTCTCACTAAAGACTGCAGTCAAAGGGAAATAAAAGGGAAATAAAACATCGAAAAGTCTTTTTTGACTGGGTTTCTGGGTTTAAAGCATTTAAAGGGGAAACAGGGAAAAAAAACCTACTCAAGCTTCAATAACTGATCATTTATTTGTGGTGACTGTATACAGAAAATACTGCATGCTGCAGCCTCATTCAGTGTGCAGAAAGGTCACAACATCCTGCGACTGATGAATACTTTCCGCTTGTTTTCTGGTTGTTCAAAAGACTTCTGAAAAAATTGCTTAAACAGCACTTGCCTGGCAAGGTCAAGATTTACTTTGTGTTCGTGTGAGCGCTGAGGGAAAAGTATTTTACACTTCACGGGACTTCAGGCACTCTGAATTATGACTTATTCATGATCAAGGCACAATGGGTGAGAGATCTCTGCCTCCCGGTTGCTCTCGAAAGATATGCATCTTCAGTACTGTCAGATCTTTGTTTCTGCAGCTCGCCATGTGTCTGCAAAGTCACTGTGGTAGATATGTATCATCATCCACACTCAAACATCAGGGAGTCTCACGCTTCTTTTAGGAATCCTCCACGATGCCGACTTTGACTGATGTTACGTTAGATATGCCACAAGATGAAAGCTGTTCAGCAAGTGATGTGGTTCTACATCTGATCTGGAAGTGCTTTATCCCACATTGCTCTCCTGTCCTGACAGAAACCAAGCCCGCCACACAGGCTTGTATGCATGTAGTGGCGGCTTGAAGCCAATTTATACACAGTTTTCAAGTCCTACATTGAGCGGGCCAATATGAACAGTCTCCTCTCAGCAACCAAACAAACTTTCTCTCTTGGAATTTCCACAAGACTAAAGTTGCAGGCCAAAAGCCAGATATGTGGACTGCCGCTCTTGCGTGAAACCTGTTGGCCAAGCAGCCTGCATGCTCAATAAAAATTGGACTAATGAAGCAAAACATCAGTGTGAATCAAAGACCTGGACAAAGCAGCCAGCAAAGGCATATGTGGGTCAGTCTGCCGGCCGTTACTTAGACAAGGTCACTGAGTAGTAAATCTAGAGTAATTGGTCTGAGATATCAGCAACAGCGCTGGTAGCATGCCAGATAGCTGAGGTAATGAGTGCCGGCCAACACAGTCAGTTCTGAAGGGTGAAAGTGAATGAGGACTGAAGGTGGGTGGCTGAAGGATCACAGCTGACCCAGATTACTCCATAATGGGATGCTAAGAGGCTTGTGTTGAAATTTGCAACAAAGAAAGCAGAACAAAAACCCATGAATTAATAAACAGTATAGATACTTATGTTTCTCTGCAATAGGCTGAGAGTACTACATTAGCTATTTTGCCTTAACTCATCAGAAACCTCAAACCAATGTGTTCCTGAAGCTGCTGCGTCTGCTCCACTCCAGTCTGGTCCTGCATGTGGACAACGCAGGAAGAGAGGGATGAAAACCAAAACCACATGAAAAGTTTCCCTCAACATCTTCAGGGCTACACAGTTACTCAAACAAATATGTGGACAGGGATACACTGATGAGGGTCAAAGTACCTCCAGTATCTCCAACAATCAGTAAAGTAAAAAAACCAAAGAGATATGTAACTAGGACGCTACAAGTCAAAGTGGGGCAGGACCAAACGTATCCCTCCTTCATAAAAGAATGCAAGCGGCTGAGCTCAAGGTGAAATGACGTAGAAACGTGGGTGCAACACTGAACAGGCACTGCCGAATATCAGAGAACAATACTACACCTCAATTTTCAATTACTCAGGGGAGTTTCAGTTAATTTCGTAGAGAAGTATTTATCGAGACTCCCTGAGAGTCCCAAGACCTGCCAGAACAGAGACACGTATGCCCTCCAGCGTGACTTACGAACTTTAATCACTGCTCATTTTTGTCTGCTGAGCAACAACACTTCAGTGCCACGATTTTCTTCACCTGCAGCAGTGAACAAGCCAATCTGGGAGGTTGTGTAACTGCATCCGTGTTTAATGTCAAAGATGATGTAGTCTTTCTAACAAAAAAAAAAAACCTACAAAAGACGAGAGAACTTGCAGCAGGAGGTAATGACATTTACATTAACGCCTCCTTTGGTTACCTGACGCCTTGGGCTTTGGGTATGCAAACATTTAATTCCCTTTAATACATTTTCCAGAATGAATACAGAGAAAAGAGAGAGCGACAGCAAAAGACTGAGTCACATAAAACATACAAAGCATCTGAGAAGATAAACACAACCGTGAGTAACGTTTCTTTAGTTTACAAGAAACATTCTCAATCGTCCAAGATATTATGAAACAAGCAGAGCAGCTATCTTCAAGAGCTCTTTCTCACTAACCATAACCATGTGAGCCGCAGCTTTTGTTTCCCTCAATAAACAGTGAACGAAAGCGCCATACCAGCAGAAATAATATTTCCCATGGGTAGGCACTCCCTCGAAGTTGTCTCATAACTCCATCCCATGAAAAGGGCCACCATCAAATGCATGTTGGGTGCTCCAGAGCAGGATTTATTTGACAAACTTGGATTAAACACTATAAAACATTTCAAGCTGTGAAAGGCCATTACACTGTATTCCCACCCTGCATATGAAGAGTGAAGGGGTGCCAGCAGTTATAACCTCCATATAGAGCCAGCGGTGGCCTCCGGATTCGATGACAATGAGGGGCTCCAAAACGTAAACATAGAGTCAACAGTGAGAAGGCCTCCAGCGTCGCGCCAAAACAATACAGCCCACTTTACTGATGCACAAAAACAAAAACAATGCAAACACCAAATAAACGCACACTCATAAACTGTGAAAGGTGCCAGCCTGTGCTCACTCATCCAGGGATTAATTGCATCAAAACGCATGACTTCCCCAGAGAAAAGTATCCGCCTTGCGCGTGTGTGTGTGTGTGTGTGTGTGTGTGTGTGTGTGTGTGTGTGTGTGTGTGTGTGTGTGTGTGTGTGTGTGTGTGTGTGTGTGTGTGTGTGTGTGTGTGTGTGTGTGTGTGTGTGTGTGTGTGTGTGTGTGTGTGTGAATAAAATCAGCCCTCTTCATCTGGTGAAACTTCTCTCAACAAAAGCGAAGCACAAAGCCGGACTGACAGAACCCCCCCCCCCCTTCACTCCGGCTCTCAAAGACGTGCCACCGTTAGACCAGAATGCACTCCTTCAATCCTCAAAGACAGGTCGCAGCGGCCCCTAACCTATTCAATCTGTGCTGAACCGCGGCCCCTCACTCCCCGCACTGACACCACAGCAGCCCCAACAGCTCCAGACTCACAAAGCCCCTCGGTGACCCTCACTTTTCACTTACACAAAGACAGGCATGACATGGCCTCCCTCCACTCCTTCTTTACCCCTGCTTTCCAGTTTCTTCCTGGAAAGATCACAGATATACACACAGCTTTCCTTTTCTTCAACTCTGTTGTTCTTATAAACCTCACATTAACACTTTCAACAGTTTTTCTGAATAAAAACCCTCACTGGTGGGTTTTGCTTGTTAACTTAACCAAAAAGTGGCTTCAGCGTTTTATGACGCCAAACATTAGTTTAAGCTGGAATTAACATTCATTCCTCTAAAAGGCTGCTGTAATGAGGTATGAGTTTCAGAGCCAAACATGATGCTGAGATGAGATTCAAAAGTGCATCAACGAGTTGAGGGAAAACAGAATGACAATAACCAGGGAAAAAAGAAAACTGGGGATTATTTTCAATGGAATTCATGGGGTACATCAAAGAGCTTTCATTAGAGTATCAGATTACTTGTAATGTAGAGTACTAGAGCAATTAATTGTTATGAGTGGCCCACATGAAAAACTAGGACTGTTAGCGAGAGCTGAGGTATATGTTTATTATAAGCATATCTCCATTAAAACACAACATATTTAATAGTTTTAATAAACTATGGTTTCTGCTCGGCAACAGTCACGTCCTTTACATGTTTTGTGTGATAAAACAGATTCAAATTCGAAAATTACGACACAGGAAAAAGACAAACCCACACTATTGCACAATTATGTCAGTTTACACGACAACGGTGCTCAGAGCCACATTCTGAAAATGCTCCGACTCCTTTGGTGTGCTAACGGGGCAAAAAGCCACTTTTCTGAAATGCTGAAATGCACATGAGCTCCACGGCCGTCGCAAAATAGTTCTTCTGCACGTGCATGAGTAGATGGACATTAACAACAATGTTTGCCTCCACAGTGTCATGACTCCCATATTCTCCTGGGACTTGGTAGTTTTACAGTAGGGAGTCACCCGTAATAACAATCCTTCGTCATCTGTTCATACGAATGTCCGTGTATTCGCCATTGTTAATGTTTATGAAGTATTATTCTTTGCGTAAGTGTGGTTTCATTAAAGAAACAAACAACAGCACCTACTAGTGGTCTGACATGAAAACTGCATCATTTTTAGCATTTTAGCCATTTTCAAAACATCGCGATGTAGAAGGGAAACTCTTCTGAAACAAAGATGCAAAAATTCTGTGTTTTCACTTCAAACGTTGCATAAATGGGACTTTATTCGGTCTTTCTTACCTACGGGCAAATAGGCCCCCCTTCTATGGGGGTCACAGATGGCTGCATCTGAAGCACCACATCTTAAATTACTAATGAGTTATAGTTTAAATGGATGCGACTTCATTTTTCTGCTCTGTCTTCCTAGAATACTGAAAATGACATATGATATGAAAACAAACGATACTCATAAATCTCTGAACCTCTGACCCGACTCACAGTTCATGTTCACAACTACACTACACAAGATGAAGCCAATCACATAACGAAACGTTTGCAGTGTCGCTATATGTAACTCTCAGTAGAGGGAGTTCATGTATGGCGACAGGAGAGTATTTTGGATTCACTAACAAGCAGTTTGTTTTCACTGCTGAAAGAAACTTTCACTTCGCTTTCACCATTGCGAGTCCTCCATCCAATGACACATAACAAGTTTATGCTTGTCAAACCTCATACTGAGAGAAGAAGGCAGGTCAGGGCAATCACACTAAAGTAAATCACAGTGTAACTGCATCATAAAACAAGTTCTGGAATTTGTTGGACATCACAAAGGATCATTTGTAACAGCCTACGCCCCCCACCGTAAAAAAAAAAAAAAAAAGACATACTTCCCAAGGTGGACCAAACTAAAAAAACAAACAAACAAACAAATATTTTCTGTGAGCAAGTGGTGATTGCGTCCTCTCATCACTTTTCAATGGTTTGTCCTTGAAGTCTGAATAAACAAGCAGTGCAGATGTTCCTGGTTTTGTTTGGTTTATGATGGAGAACCACTTCCCTCTCTGAGATGGGTTGTGTCAGGCGGAGGGCCTCCATGGGTGGCTCTCACATCGAGATGGACCTCCTCCCAGCACATCAAGGACACCGGGTTGTGGTCTCTGTGTGTGTGTGTGTGTGTGTGTGTGTGTGTGTGTGTGTGTGTGTGTGTGTGTGTGTGTGTGTGTGTGTGTGTGTGTGTGTGTGTGTGTGTGTGTGTGTGTGTGTGTGTGTGTGTGTGTGCGTTAGGACAAAATCCACATCTAGAACTGTTCTTGTGAAGGTGACTGGAAACTGCTGCCACATGTTGCATCTGGACACATCTGCTGATAAGTCTGCAGACTGGAACCAACATTGCCACTTTTATGTTCTGATGCACAGCGCCCAAGATGTAACAGAATTTAGCAACAGTTCGAAGTGTGTGAGTAGCAATGAGACTGAAAGACGCATGCAGACTTTAATACAACGCCGCTTTTTCAATTAAAACACCAAATGATCGTAAAAAGAAAGAAACGCGTCTCTCACTGTGAGTACAGCTGTAAATCAACCGCCTCCTAAATGAAAGAATCAGCAGCAGCTTGGAGTCACGTCTGCCAGCATAACGCGTGTTTATGTTGCCTGGTGTACTTACGTAAAGTGTGAGCGCACAGAGACGCTGGTTCGAGTCCCAGGACAGCTCCGGTTTCCAAAAAGCCCTCATTCAGTTCAGCCTCTCTCCTTTCTTCTGCACGTTTCTCTTTTGCCCTGTTCCCTCCCACAAAAAGCCATCCTCCCACCGTCTGACGTCGTCCTTTCTCCTCCACCTCCTCCCGCTACCATCCCCCAGCCTCCGTGCGTAAAAGCGAGGGGAGGACGAGAAGAAGTTTCTGAGATGATGTGAAAGACGATGACCAAGTCCTGTTTTCTCTCCCAGTTAAGAGTGATTTATTCAGACTTTCCTTTCAGCCTCCTTACTTTGTCTGAGTAATGACATTCAGAGGTCAGGCCTCTTTCTTTTCTGCGGTTTTAATTAAAACTTTGTCGGCGCCGGTTCCCACACGTGAACGCAACACGCACGAAGAAATAGGACAGTAGGTTTGAATTAAAATTACTACAATATCCACAATTATATCAGCATATTTTGAATATAATACGACCATAACAAATTCTTAGCATTTATGAATGCCATTTTTTTGATCTTAGGATATTAAACCATCAAGCCAGTGGAATTACCTGAATTTATCAAGGCAACTTTGATTATGTTTGATAATATCATGATTCAACGTGCATGCAAATAATTTTCCTTGCACAGTTAATTAAACTACGTGACACAGTAGTTTGGCATAATTAAACTGATACCTGATTGAAATGTTCTTAAAATGACCATCATACTGTCACAATCTGTGAAACCAATATTTCAGTAATTGGCTCCCTGGCCAGAAAATATGGGGACAGGAACCATATGTAGCCCACTGGGATAAGTCTGGCCTATATGCTGATTATAATATAATGTGTCTATGATTTGTTTGCTGTAGGTTCATATTTGAAAACTATACATTTTACAGTTGGATGTTAAACATTATGGAGCTTACAGCAAAATTCAAACACGGTTATAAATCAATCAATAAATAGATAAATACCTATAGTATAAGTCCTAGTCAGGGGTTTTCAAAGATCTTAAACTACATTGATATGATTGAGCAATAAAAAGCACAACTCTACTACAATACAACTGCACACTAACAACTTTACACCAAAGCTTCTGTTCCTATTTTAACATTGGTGATTAGTTATTGATCCGTGTATTAGTTTGGTCCCAGAGGCACATCGTAAAGTTGAACCTTCATAAGCTGTGTTGTTTCAATGTTTTCTAATTAGACACCTGAAAGGCCTATAACTGCCCTGCCAGAGACGTGTGAGGGTCACAGAGTGAGGTTGGCTGCTGAGGAGAAAACCTTCTATTGCCAGTCTGTTCAATCAGTGTGACACTGAGAGTGTACTGCTCTAAGCAGCAAACTAAACCGTAATATTTCTCAGTTAAACTTGTTCTATTGTTGTGGGCAATCAATCATCCCATTAGCATTTTGGCAATAACGTAAGAAAGCTTTTGTTGAGCTGAGTGTAAGACTTTGGAGTGTCGACGAAAAAGGATCTTCACTGCAGAACCTAAAATAGATTCCACATCATAAGTTACACTCTGCACACTGCGTCCATCCCTCTGTCTGAACAGAGACATAAACCACACCGATTACACTGTGGTATGTAGGACTGCAATGACTCAGAGATGACCGTCACTATGGGAGCACATGACAAACATACTGTAGCTGAGGAATAACTCTGGGCCCCTGCATGATTTCAAGGAGTGCGTCGCTTGTAACTACTGATGGCAAAACACTGCAGGAAGATTTCTGTCTGCACTCTCAGAAATGCATTATTTTAATTTAACTTGTAATGTTTTATTTTTCTAGCTGTTATAGATTTGTTTGACTGTATGGGTTGCCTAGTTGTTGCCTTTTCACCTTTCATGATCTCAAAGTGAAAATGATGACTAAGCAAAGTGCTCACAAGTCACTGAAATAAATTCTGGATTTAAGTTTCCCTTTGACTAGAACGTAGAGGAAGGAATCGAATAATTGAACAGTGGTTAAAAATGAACCATAGTAACTGAGCCAAGATAACATTTTGTATTTATTGGAAGGCATCGCATCTTAACCAAGTTCAAATCAATGTCAAATAAAATTGGAAACTAAAAATGCGAGTAAAAAAATTCCATTGTCCACTTTTTAAAACCACTGCCTCATAATTCTACTTGAATTTCTATCATGTTGTATAAAAAACCTACAATATATATTGTAGGTTATGTATATATATATATAGGATCATATAGTTCAGCCTTATATGGGGTGTTTGTGCCCATTCAAGGACAGAAATGGAGTGTTATCCACCACACTTGAGGTTTTTTTCAAATCACATTCAAAGGTTAGTCGACCTCTTAAAAGAAAAAATGGCTGAACCTCTACAGATCATAGATTCAAAATGATCTGAAACAAATTTTATTCTTAAAATACAAAGTGAAAGTAAAATATACAAGCTTTTGCAGGTAAATCTGGAGAAGAAAAAAAAAAAACATGTGCATGCTTTTACCTGCAGGATGGAAACAATCAGGAAGCAACAGCAAGACTTAACACGGCTCGCATGGTGTTTTATTTATTGTCGTTTAAGCCTTTTCTGCTCCGCCTTGGTACTCTAACAGGCTTTGTGGTTGAGGGAGTTGCGTCAGGCAGCGGTTTGCTCTCCATCCAAGGTGTGACTTTTTTAATTCGCCAAGGTTAAAAAAAAAAAAAGAAAAGAAAAAAGAAAAACAAAAATAGACTCTGATTTACTAAAGGTTGCTGTCAAACGTAGTGACCTTCCAAAGCAGATAAAGGTCTTGATCCTGGAAGGAAACAGTCCTGCATGTTTATAAAGTTTTCCTTGTTGTTTAATGGCAGCTTCATGTTACTTGTGCCATTGTCTGGTTCCAGTTGTCCATTACTCTTGTTTTGAGTCGAGAAGTCACGTTGCATCTTGAAATTTAAGCAGGAACTCCCTGGCCTTACCTAATAATAATACTTTGTACGATTTCCACAAATATTATTTACCTTTGCAATCATTTATTTACTGATGTTAGCTGGAAGCTTCACTTGAGAGAAATGTGATGTTCAACCCTGATAGCATGGTAATGGATCGTTATTTTTTTGATAGTGCTCGTAATAACCCAACTGACTGTAATAAATGTGTCATTGTGAAGCTCAGCAGAAAGCCTGATGATGAGCCACTCATAAAAATCAGATACACTGGTGCAAACCATGCAAAATTGTGGCCCTGCAGGGCCGCTCATCTCTGCTTCAGACTGTGGCGGCGGGTGCGCTTGCCTTGCACACCCACAACCTCCATGTTTTTGTCCTCGGGTTTAGTTTTGGTATTCTAACATGGAAAACACACCAAAATCTAATCATGTGAGTGAAGCTGTGTCCCCTTGAATTATTTTCACGAACATAAAAAAAAAAAAGTCATCTCTCATGCAAATTGCGATACAATTGTCTTAGTCATATCACTTACATTCACCAACCTGAATGAATAAGCGCCATGAAATCTTAATGTAAACAAATACATATAAACTGCCTAATAACTTCTAACACTACAATATCCTCACAGTGGGTTAAATGGGTCGGCTCTCATGGTGAGAATATTCCCGGTTAGTGTCCAGGCTTGGGGGGTCTTTCTCTGCAGAGTTTGCATGTTCTTCATGTGGATTTTTTTGTCAGGTACTGTGTATTCCATTCAAGTGCAGCAGAGATAAACTGATCTGAAAAAGATGGATGTGCATATTGGTAGTGGTAGAAAGTGCTCATCTAGGACAAAGATTGGACACCACTACTGTGCACTTTTTTTTTTTTAATCTTGGATTGTAAAGTGGAAGTTGACGTTAGCTTGTGTGCTTCACATGTATAATTATGATATTTTTTGCACTGGGTTTCTCTGTTTGGCAGTGTGTGTGACTCTGCAAATCACACTTCACCACACTGGTATTTACTGCATTCTTGCTGCATGGTGTTTGTTATTTTTGCTTAACCCATACAGAAAAACTAAAACAGCTACAGCAAAAAACAAAACAAAAACAAAACTCTTTCCACCTTGTGAACACCAGCTGTCATTTCCTCCATGGGATGCAGCAGTGGGAGTTTCTGTCACGCCGTCCTGCTGACATTCTTCATGGCCTCCAACCTTCCCCGCAGTCTGGCTCACAAGCCGGCCACCGTGTCATTTGGTTGCCTCTGCCTTCAGGACTTCCTCTTTCCACGCCAGTTCTGTCAGACTGTGTCGTCCTGGTGAGAACACAGTGGGAGGCAGAAACAGTCCATAAATAGAGAAGTGCGGTCACAGCAGCTCTCTGGTCTCAGAGACAGGAAGATGCTCTTAGCTGCAGGGCAGCTTCGTGGGAACAGGGGACACGACTTGAGAGGCACTGGGAGAGATAATTGGGATTGATGGTTAGAGGTTGTGGGGAGAAAGATATGATGATGAGGATGATGATGATGGTACCACTCATGATGTATGTGTTTACAGATTTGCAAGTGTTTGTGTGTGTGGAAAAAAAAACCCAGCCGTCATAACCGTCTTAAAAGTGGCAGAGTCTTAAATACATTACTGAAACTGAAAGTTAAAACTATCAAAAGATGAATCATGCCAGATGTTTGAAGCTAAGATAGAAGCGGTTGTGGTAAAGTTTTCATTAGGGTGCCGTCTGTGTGTGCACAGTTAGTCCAACTAAAATTTACAGGTTGGTCTTTATCTGAACATTTTCCATTGCGGTACTTAAGTCCTCCTGTTTCTCGCTCACCGTGGATACACTAAACCTTCCACATAAACAAACACAATCAAACATCAGTAACTGTCAACCTGGGAGTCAGAAACTCTGTCATGGGTCAAAGGGTGAACCTGATGACTACGGCCTCAAACAAAACAAAAAATACCAAGAAGTATGGATCTGATTTAATTCCTTTGTAGGTGTTTGTTTGTTTTTGACTTTCTCTTGTTTGAAATTCAAATTATACAGCAACTTTAGATTAACATGAATCATAGTATTTAATATCTTTGGGTAATAAATCTAATGATCCTGGCACACCCATGCACGTTGGAACATGGTGCATGTTGAGGTTGGGTGTACGCCAGAGTGCGATGGAAATGTGGGATAGCAACATTACATCAAAGTGTCAAAACTGTCAAATTCCTGAATTGCATTTTCCTCCATGTGCTGTTTGTGTGCATGCTCACACAGCACTCTGCAAACATCCCCCACCCACCCTCCCCCCAGCTAAACATCCAGTCACTGTTGGTCTATAAATGGACCTGGGGTGAGGTTTCTCAGAAGGTAGCAGGTAGCCTGTGAACCTGTTTCAGGGCCCAATCAGAGCAGACCTGGCGTTAACAAGCTTTTCGGGTGATTCGATCACATGTGATGTGCCCTGACGCAGACTGTTAACACTCTGTCCATATCATGTATTTCAGGCAAACCACTTGAGGTTGGATTGTGTCACCACCTCTACGTCACTTTTGTAAATGGCCTGGTGTGCAATTATGAGTCATGCGGGTTGGACAGTATCGTCTGCTTAGGCCACTATAAAACACTGTGTCTCCCTGCAGACCACCAGACGTCCATGCACTTTCCATAGTTTCTTTGGAAAGTGGGAAAGACTGTGTAAACAAATCAGACCCATGTGCACTAATGACAATTACGTATAACGTATGATGTATTTTCCTGCAACGCCACCATCCTGGGATGCATTCGTCACACATGCTGTTCACACTACAAAGCCTTTTGGTCAGATGTGTCCCTGGCCTTTTCACAGTTGTCTTTGGGGCTCGTCACTTGTGGCTGGATCACCCGAAACATATGTTAACGCCAGGCCTGAATGGGCCCAAAGTTGAGTTGTCTGCCACGGACATGTCCTCTAACAAAAAGTCACAATTTTCACTGTGATTCATCATCAACATCTTAAGACTTCCATCACCATATTTAAAGTGAATATGGTCAAGTTGCTAATAAGAGCACTTAAGAGTGTAAAGCATGCAAGTGAAATGCCTGAAACTGCCTGTTACCAATAGGTGGCGCTATGACTCTGACTCAATTTTACAGTGTGGATGTTTTACAGACACATATTCTTGTCAATCATATGTAATGTGGGTCAGATTCAAAAATCTGCAGGTGAGATGTAAACATTTCTGTTTTAATGGCAAACCATGAGTTTCACCATGAGTCTTCAGCCACATGTTAAGGCTTAGTCATCAAATTTCACTTTAATATGATTAACATTCTTACAGTATGGTACCATATCCAAGTGTCATTCCTGTTGCCAGCAGGTGGCACTATGACTGTGAATGGATATTGGCATATGGATGTGATAATGGCAGCCTTGTGATCAAACATGTAAAGTTTCAGGGAGGCTGGACCATGCACTTGAACGTTAGACAGTACTCCTGTTTGACGGCGAAGGATGAAACGTTAGGGGCCCCCATGGCCACGCCGTTTGAGTGTTTCAGAAGATGTTGATATGTTGATTTTTTCTTCAGTAATATGTTAATATTAATATATTTATGTCTATATTGGCCCAATTTGAGGTCCCCCTCTGTGAGGAAATAACCCCTAACAAATGCACCATTAAAGCAAAATGATGGACTTCCTGTTGGTCTGACAGTATTGTCACTGCATTTTCATTTTCATGCAGCCTCATGTCCTGCATATGCTTACCAAATTTCTTGTATGTAGAATAAATGTGCAGCCCACATATCCATAAAGTATCACATTTGTGGCCACTTCTGATGAGTCTGCAAATTGTCATTTCAATCTGAGCAAATTTAGATCATAAAAAAACTTAAAAAAAACTCAAGAATTGGCATTATCAAATTGGATCTAATTTCATTTGATAGATAAAAACAAGGACATAATCTCCGAATGACTTATAGCTTTACACACACAGAAAAGTTGTTCGTCTTATATGGTGATTCAGAAAATTATTCTAAAAACATTTTTGCCTCTCTCTCTGTCCAAATTTTATCTTTCTGACAAAAATTCTTCTTTTCTACTGACCTCAAGTAATAAATCAACCTGGAGACGTGGGATTCGAGCTGAACCACTGCACCATTTAACCGACACATTCCTGGTAAATCACATGAAGCGTGCAAGGCAGCCACAGTGGTTGTTGGGAGTTGAAACCGTCTCAAACTGTGTTTGGACAACTCATTAGAGGTTGCTAACAAACAGAGGATAAACAACCTAATAATTCTACGGTGTTTGACTGAGAGGCAATCCTGTAAGATGCCCTTCATGATCCTGCAGAGGTACAGATTATTTTGTTATTCGGGATCTTCAAACAGAATGAACTCTGCCAAGATTTCATCTTAAATTGCTAGTTTATAATTATTTTTTTCTCCTTCAGCTAATTATTTTCCTTGCATGGTTTTGCACATTGTGAGACCTTCTGGAGAGATTACAAGGAGCAGTTAAAAAGATAAGTCACTGTAAACCCTCTGTAGACTGCACAATTACAGTGTCTTCACTCTGAGAAGTAATAAAAAGAAGAAGGTCATGAAAAGCGGCTCCGCTGCTTTATTACAGTGAACCTCAAAATAGTTGGTTCAAACCAGCCCTCTCTTTACTTAAAGTGTCACAAAATTTACGGTCACTACTTTGGAAAGAGTTCACACAAAGTTCCTACATTTTGAAATAAGTTGGCATAAAATACAAAGCTACTGTCGCCACTGCTTTTTTTCTAGTTTGTTTTTCACAATACCTTTATAATTTAAATTTATTCCTGACATATAAATCCTCACTTTTTAAAAGCATATCAACAAACATATACACGGACATAACACAGTCTATGTATTATGCAGCCATAGCCCTAAAGCTATTGTGTATATAAACTCACTCATACCACACAAACAGTAATCATTTATTTTACCATTGAGATAAAAATCTTATGTAAACATGACCAAAGATGCGGGCAAGTCAAATTATACAACCCGCAAAACATGTATATAAGTAAACAAGTGCCACAATAAATAAGAGTACAACAGAAAACAGTAGAGAAAAACAAATGAAACTCTTTATGAGAGCAGTTACGTTCCTCGTTCAATAGATTTGTAATACCCTTTAATTTAACGATGGATAAGAGTGTTTAAAGATTGAGCTCTGTTTGGAAATCATTTGTTTAGCAGGGTGATGGGTATGAAAAGGCAATTTTTCCCACCGAAATTGGTCCAAACTTTGGGTACATTTAAAGCACAATACTTTGAAGACCAGGCCTGAGACCTCTGGGCCACATGTCGACTATGGGAAATAACAATCCACATCCCTGCAAACTTTCTGAGTAAAAAAAAAAAATTTAATCAAATCAATGCAGAGTGCAAAGTTAATGCTGTGTGTTACTGTGAGGAAAACCGATTACAATGGCTAATGATTAAGGTATAAATCACTATAAGCAGACAAAACACACTTTTCAAGACTGATGCAGAATAGGAGCAGTATAAAATCGCTTCCGAGGAAGAGCTCTATTCATATCGAGCAGAATTGAAGTTGTTTTTTGTTTCTTGGGAAATTAAGTGCCTGATTTCAAAGGATTAAAGCAACAAGTATCAAAGTGTACAAATATTGTAGACAAAAGAAAACTGATGCAGGTGAGAAGGAGCACACAGGCTTCAGAGCACTAAAATTATTAATTAATTGTCTATTACTTTAAAAACATGGGTAAGAAATTGAACAATCCATCCATCCATCCATCCATCCATACCAATCGCTCTCGCTGCAGAAAGTGAGCTATGTTGCCCTCTTGTGGACTAAAGTAATATTAAACTATGTCGTCACCAGTGCTCCACTTTTTAAAGTTTTTCTGCACACTTTATTCTTAATGTGCATGCATCATAAATAACCATGTCCATCTGCATCATAAACACCATGCACTTTTTTGAGTGATTTGATGATTTTTTTCTCATGAAATGGCCTCATGATTACTTTAGAGATGGAGTATGTACCTCCACATCAGCAGTGCAGAGTGACATTTCAATGCATCAATAAAGTGTGTGATGTGAAGAAACCCTGTAGTTAGAGTAATTTACAACCCGAAGTTTTATAAAACAAAACAAAAAATATGAAAAAGGCTTTCTTTGTTTGTTGCTTTATTAAATGTGTGTCTACCCCCTCGGAAGTGTTTTGGTGTCTGACTCAGCTTTATTTCAGCATTCACTTATCGTTTTTTGTCTCTCTGAGAGATTATAAATTATACAATAAAGCAACAAAAAAGGTCAGTTGTTTTTTTTTTGTTTGTTTTTTTAGCTCCATGAATTCATTAATTATTCATCTACGTGCCACATTGGTGTGCTGAAGTCAAGTGTGCTGACTTTTAAGAAAATCAGTGTTTATATACAAGTTCAAGAGACAGTGTCTTTAAATGACACTTCAACTGCCGTTTATATGATCTTCTTATCTAAACGACACTATGTCACTTTGATTTTGATAGTACACTTAAGTCTCTAAAGGACGATGGCAGACATTAAAGGTGCAACGGTTGTTAATGATTGAAAATGTATACGACCAGCTTGAGATTCTGCTACCAATCTAATTCTGTCTAATATGGGTCAAATTGTATTTATGGCACATGAGTCTATTATCGTATGTGTCCCCATCTTTATGATCTATAACCTACTTTGTGTTATTGTGTGCAGATATTCTGGATAGACATTTGATTTACTCTTTAAAACCAAAACTTTTCAAAAAGGATAGGGAATGCTTAGTGGGAATGAATCCCAGAGCCATGACACATGAAAATATCCATGTGTAGATATTTGGCTGTGAGTAAAAGTTTCCAAGAAATGCTTTCATTAGTGCTGCACTGGAAAATGTTTCCCATTCATAAAAACTGTCATTCTGATCATGGCTTCATTATATAGAGTGAAATGTGCATGCCTAAAACATTGGACAACAGTCTCATCAGATGCACTGCTGAGACTGAACCTTCAGCTCCCTGTGTTGTTTTTAGGATGTCAGTGTATTGACCATACTTAATCATCCTGAATAAAGGATGTGGAAAGAAAGAAATGGGAGACGGAACCCTAATACGCTAAAGCTTAAGATAAACATCAGGCCTCAGTGAGAGATTTTAGATGAGACACTACTATTCTTCTAGAGTATGTATTGTGCCTCAAGGTCCATAACTTTGGTGAATTTTGCATAGCGTTTTGTTGTTTTGCTCAGTTTAAAAACATGCATTTGAGGTTAATTGGTTACTGACAAATTGCCTGTATTTGTAAAATAAATGTGGTTGTCTCTGTCGTTCTCTAACAATAAATCCAATGAAGCAGTATAAAGATGGTTGGAAGAATTCTCAATGAATCAATCAAATGTTAATACATTTTTGCAAATCTATAGATTTAAACTTTGGACTGTTACACTGACTGGGTATACAGTATCTTGATTTGATACTTGTAGAGTAACTTTCTATAGTTGAATGAAGCTTTTTTCATGGCGGCCCCCTAACTCATGGTTTGATGCATCTAGAAGACATTTTTCATAGCCATGGCAGCGCATTTCTACTACATTTCTACTACATTTCTACTACAAATCAATATAGTTTTTATGGCGTCTAATTTTATGAAAAATCCTGATTCTTGATTTAATGCTCTATTTTATACAGAATTCCCATCACAAATGAGGTTGAATTATGTTTTAATTGACTTTATGCCACTGATAACTGACTGATTGTTTTGACTTTTGTAAGTTGGGACACAAAGAATGGAGATCAGGGGGCCGTATGTGGCATGTGAGCTAGTTACCCATGTTTGGCCTTTGTGATAATCTATGAATGTAAGGTACAGTTAGAAAATATATCCTAACCACATATATGTCCCCCTTTGTGAGGAATATTATCAGTATACTTTCAGTATACCGGTCAAGACTAATTCTCAGGTGAGCATCTATCGCCAAGGTTTGCTCAAAGTGTTGTGTGTTGCCAGTACTTCGATGTGACTATTTCACCTACCAGTTAATTTTTTGAGTCACGAACCCGCCGATGGAGGTCATGTGGAAAGAAACACAAAGCAAAGTCAAACATGGCAATGATCCAAGGGTGTCCTTGAGTCCATAAATCTCTTATCAGATCTTGCAGCCATATTCACCAATCTTAGCCAAAAATTCGCTTTCTGGTGAAGAAGTTGTGGTTATGTGGCATTAATAGTAAACTAAAGTTAAAAGAAAAACACCCTCTTTGACCGAGTTGCCAGATGGCAAGTCAACAGACCCAAAAGGATCACATGATCAGGACACACAATATGCTCATTTTGAGTCCGTCTCTCCCTTTTGCTGTTTCTATGGCCCAAAGACTCACAAAGAACAAACAATTTCAGCAGCGTGGCTTCCATAGACTGAGCTGTGATTGGACCAGAGGAAGGGGTGGAGGTAAACAGCGGGCTGCAGGACACCAGTGCGTGAAGCAAAAACAGAATGGAGAATGTGTGTGAACATTAACAGGAGAAAAGACATAAAGAGGTGGCTCGATGTCAGCTCTGCAGGGTCAGACAAACTGGTCTCTTTCACAACATGTGTAGAAACACCCACAAATACGAATGTGTGTATACATTTTGTAACAGACCAGAGAGTGTTCGGAGCAACATTACCATAACAAAGTATAATGCTATTTCAATATTAGAAGTAAGTGGTGTTACAGCAACAGTTTTTTTCAGTTTTATGTCTGTTGCCACTTTGTCAAATAGTGTGTCCAACGGTTTATCAGTTTGTTATGAGTCAATAGTTAACCACAACTTTATCTGTGTCAGCTCGGGTCATTCACATGCTCTTCATGCCCTCAGCAAGCTTGAATACATGCATTTTTCTGTACTTATATCCCTCAAATTCGGCTTTTCTCACACAGGCTTCACCCCTTAAACTATTCCAGCTTCATTACACCATGAAAAGTTCCTCCCCCTCAATTGCCCGTCAGTCGTTCAGTCCTTCGCCTTCCACACGCCGCTTTAGCCTTTGATCACTGAAGCTGCACAGAGTGCCTCAGTTCCAGCCTCAGCCTGCAAAAACTAGTTGCGTCGAGAAGGGGGGGGGGGGGGGGGGGGGTGCTAGTTAGTGCAGCTGCTGGTCAACTTATTATACTCAAACTGGGATGGCTTGGCTAACTCGGAAGAAATTAGATATGGTAGATGTTGACCATGTAAATAGATGTCAAAGAATGGAATGTATGCTGCAATCTCACTAGGATAAAGATTGGTGCGATGTTTCTTAAACTTTTCTGAGAGGAGAAGAGGGGCCACACAGTCATGAATAATGAGCACAAGGTGAGAAGTATGTAAAGCTTGTTCCCAATTAAATGTGATTGCTAAATGAAAAATAATTCAATCACTAGTATCTCTTTATCATGTGACGCATTAACAATGACTTGACTATGTTCCATAAATGCTTTGGTCAGTCATGCAATGTGCACACTGGACATGAAGAGCAGAGCTCACACTGGACTATCTAGAGCTTCTTTCAGAGCAACTCAGGGAGCAACACGCAGTTTGTGGTCTCCTGCACAGTCCAGATCAGCTGACTGAATCAGCATCTTAGTGGCACTTGACAGACACACACGCCCTATTTCTGTACTTACACACAAATGCACACGTGCATACTTATAAGCATGTGAAGAAAGAGCCCGAGAGACGGAGGCAATTTGGGGATATGGGACTTGTTTGCGTAACACAGCAGAGAGCAGGAGGGAATGTGACTGTGCTTCATTGCAAACTGATAAAATCATAGGATGAACTATAGATTGGAAGGTTTCTGAACTTTGACTGTGTTGATAAACATGTTGGAAGGCCTATCTCCAATGTTCTCCCTGAAACTGGATAGACCCAGCACTGACAGAACTGCACACCACCACTCTGCCGAAGGTCAACTCCCCATATCTCTGTGTGTGTGTGTGTGTGTGTGTGTGTGTGTGTGTGTGTGTGTGTGTGTGTGTGTGTGTGTGTGTGTGTGTGTGTGTGTGTGTGTGTGTGTGTGTGTGTACAAGGTAAATGAGGCGCTCACAGTTGTCGTTGTGTGTTGCCACTGGACGAGGTTACATGGTTGAGCAGGGCTGTGGTGCACGAGTGAAGCAACTGTTTCTCTTACAGAAAAAAGTAAATGGCTGGACATTTTTAATATAAGGCATTTCCATTTGAAAACAAATGCGGCAAATAATTGATCATTTGAATATTTGCTGATTTGAATATTATATGGCAACATGTTGAAGGTGTACCCTGCCTGGGGTTGGCTCCAGCTCTCTGCCACCTGAGTCAGATGGAGTAGTACATCCATCCATACACCTTGGAAGAGTCGCCAGTCTATGATAAAATCCACTCAATGTTTAATACTTTTTACAACTCTGGACCTTCAATCATTTTCCGAATCGAATGACTGGATTTATTTAGATTTCAGAAATGTCAAAAGCTGGAAATGATAATAGTGAGTGAGAAATCCTAACTAATGTTTAACTTTCAATATCTGGCAATTCTTCAGTTTCCCTTCGCGTGTTTAAGGTCCAGTCGCAAAAGTGTGCCACACTGATGACTTTTATTTGTGATTGGCCTCTGGGAGTTCTGGGGTCACTGTGATGGCTAGTATTTGTGCAAACCTTTCTTTCTCTGCTCCCGGCGTTATTTGAATTCTCTGTTCTTTATTCTCGATTCATCCTCCATTACAAAGACTCAAGAACTTATGAGGATGAGAAGTACACATGCTGAATCCAGTCAGGGGCACCTGGATTGGAGTAAAATGGTTCATATTATTGCTTGAATGTTAAATAAGATAAGAAAGGAAAAATCTTTATTGTCATTGTACAATCACATGTCAGTATGACAGCGTGACAAAATCTGCTCCTCATCTGCAGCCCGCAGCATACAGTGGTAAACATGAGCATTTCACCCACACATTACAATCCTTCAACCAACCGGATGCATCACACTGCCAGACATGCCAATTATAAATACTATAACAAGAAATATTGTGTACATTGTATAAACAGTATATCCATAAAAAAAACTATTCAGATAAATACTATGTAGGATACAAAGAGGATACCAAATGAGCAGAGTAAAATAAGCTGTTTTAAACCTTTAAAAAACGTTTCTGTTTAATAACTTTCAGAGATTTACAAAATGTAAACATACATGTTTCTTTAATTTCCGTAAAGTTTTCAAAACTTCATTTATTTTTTCCTTAAATCAAAACCGTGTATTCTCTTCAGTCATTTGTTATTCGTTTTAAGTGGGCTTAAGTTTCAAACTCAACCAGCCTTACATGTTTGTCTTCAGATGAAGAGAAATGTTTGAGTTACACAATCCTGACCTCAGACTTTTCCAAGTGATTTCAGCTGAGTGGATTGATCGCAAGAAAGTCCACAATCTGGACCCCTTTAAGGTTTTAATGAGGTGAGGAGTTTGGACGTGGATATCAAAGCTCAGAGTAATGGCGAGAAAAAAATTGTAGCTAAAGCAGAATAAGATCTGTAGACTCCAGTGGTTATATAATAAAACGGCCCTGTTAAACAAACCCCGCCGAGTTACACTCAGCTCTGACCTACAACTCTTCAACGATGACCTCATGGCAGACGACTCGAGGGTCGGTTAATGGTAACCGAGTGTTATTCTCAGTTGGATGGATAGTGTATCATTACTCTCACACATTTTTATACCAAACCCTTTTCCAGGTCTTACCTCAGGTGACTATTCAACCCATGCCATCTTCATTGATCTGTGAGGCAGACCACGTTGCACAATGTCCAAACAGACATGTGGAAATTACACATGAACCTGGCAGCAAAATGATATCCTCCCATCACCTTGGGTTGGTATAAAACTGGGGATGAGCAACTCTCAGCACTCTCCGGGTCACTAGAGGGGTTCGCTGTTACAAAGTACTTCTTGCTGCAACTGAACAGGGATCGAAGAGATGGCGCCGACTAAGAAGGTAAAATAACTTCTGTTATACAGAGATTTTGTGGATGAAAGCGTAAACAACTTTATGCCACATTTAAACAAGCTAAGTAATCATACTTTATTAATCCTCTTGGGGATAATTTCTTTACTGAATTGACCCGTCGGTGGGTGGCCATGATATGGCGCTCTAAGGAGCTGGTGAGGGTCAGGAGTCTTGCTCAGGGACCCACAGTGGTGGCCGGTTCACTGCGGGGAATCAAACCTATGAACCTGCAAACTAACGATTAAAAGTCCTCCAGCCACTGTACGCCACCACTGCCCTCATTGTTGCATCATTCATCAATAAATTGTGTTGTAGAGAAAATGCTTTCAGCGCAGCTTTTGTGTTTTCATGCGTGTCATTTGTGAAACAGCTGGAAACTGTCACTGCTCCGAACTTTCCAATGATAAGTCTTTTTTTATTTAATCTTGGACTTGAGTACCTGAATTGCAGCTTTTCTCACAGAAGCAGCACCAGAATGAAAATCTGTTATTTGCCCAGTTTAGATCACTTTTCTGTGCTTTCTGAGTCTACGTCATATAAAATCTACATTTGTCTGTGTGAGGATCCCTTTCAAAAATATGCATTGACCGACATCGGAACCACAGGTTTTTAAATTTAGCATAGAGCAAGGGCTAAGTGTGTATTCGTCTGTTCTCAAAGGGTATCCTTGAACGCCTGAGTGCCGGCGAGGTTGTGATTGGCGATGGAGGGTTTGTGTTCGCTCTGGAGAAGAGAGGCTACGTGAAGGCTGGACCGTGGACCCCCGAGGCTACGGTCACACATCCTGAGGCCGGTAAGACTGACAGCACAACACATGGTGGACAGACGGAAGACGCACAAACTCACGAGGTTTGAAATTTAACGAGACACCAATGTTTTCTTCAGTGCGACAGCTGCACAGGGAGTTCCTGAGAGCTGGAGCTAATGTCATGCAGACATTTACATTCTACGCCAGCGATGACAAGCTGGAGAACAGGGGTCAGTCACTGAAAATTACTGTGAGTACCCAACGCACTTCACTTCCTACGTGAACAAAACTGGATGATTAGCAAACTGCTAATGTGTTCTCCTTTGCTGCACAGTTTCAGTAAATTCATCCCAAACCTCATGTCGTTTTTGCGTGAAAGAAATGCTAACAGTACCCCAATTGCAATTTTTATTAGTTCTCCATGCTTATTGAGGTGAAATTGTCATCTTGTTTTTCATTTTTCTTACAGGGAAGTAAGATCAATGAGGCCGCCTGCGATCTGGCCCGTGAGGTCGCCAATGAGGGCGACGCTCTGGTTGCTGGAGGAGTGTGCCAGACTCCGTCCTACCTGAGCTGCAAGAGCGAGACGGAAGTGAAGGGCATCTTCAAGAAGCAGCTGGATGTGTTCTTGAAGAAGAACGTGGACTTCCTCATTGCTGAGGTGGTTTAGCGTGATGTTTAAAAGTATTTTGATCTTAGGAAGCTGCACGAGTCTAAAATGCCTCAGAGTTGACAGGGATGTTTTCCGTCATTGCAGTACTTTGAGCATGTTGAGGAGGCTGAGTGGGCTGTGCAGGTCCTGAAGACCAGCGGCAAGCCTGTCGCAGCCTCCATGTGCATCGGACCAGAGGGAGACATGCACGGCATCTCACCTCAAGAGTGCGCAGTCAGGCTGGTGAAGGCCGGTAAGTGTTACTCTACAGGAGATTGTTCCTCTTCGTTGTTTTTGATTTTCATGACTTTGGTTTTTCCATCACAATAATACTGAAATCTCCATCTTGTCCAGGTGCCCAGATCGTGGGAGTCAACTGCCACTTTGACCCAATGACCTGTGTCAAAGCTGTCAAGCTGATGAAGGAGGGAGTGGAGAAGGCCGGACTGAAGGCTCACTACATGGTGCAGCCGCTGGCATATCACACTCCTGACTGCAACTGTCAGGGATTCATTGATCTGCCAGAGTTCCCCTTTGGTAATATTTCTCGAGCCTATCAAAAGATTGAAAAATACACTGTGGTTTGGCAGCTTTTTTTATGTTTATCCTCTTTGTTCTGCTGTTTTGAGGTCTGGAGCCCAGGATCCTGACCCGCTGGGACATGCACAAATATGCCAGAGAGGCCTACAAAGTTGGCATTCGGTTCATTGGTGGTTGCTGTGGGTTTGAGCCTTATCACATCAGGGCTGTTGCTGAAGAGCTGGCCCCTGAGAGGGGAGTAATGCCCCCTGCGTCAGAGAAACACGGAATGTGGGGTGCTGGTCTGGAGATGCACACCAAACCTTGGGTCAGAGCCAGGTAAACCATTTAAAACATTCCAAATCATCTAAGGACTAAAAAGTTCTCCTACATCTCCTACTCTTTCTTCACATTATCCATCTTTTTGTTCTTTTTAGAGCTCGTCGTGATTACTGGGAGAACCTCCACCCAGCGTCTGGTCGTCCACTGTGTCCCTCCCTGTCCGCACCAGAGGGCTGGGGAGTCACTAAGGGCCATGCAGATCTGCTGCAGCACAAAGAAGCCACCACCGCACAGGAGATGAAGCATGTGCTTGACATGCAGAAGAAAGCCAAGACCTCTGCATAAGCATGAGACAGAAAGAAAACTCACCCATCCCCACCTTCAGCAAGAGAGGGATGAGGCGGTGAAGCACTATCCCAGTTCAGTTTGGAGTTAAAAAGTACTTGTAACAGCGATGCTCCAGTTTGTGGAGTATTTTAAAGTAAACCCCAATATAATAAAATCTGAATTTGTAACTTCAATTTAACAGTGGTGTGTTGTCAATCTGGTGTACTTGATATTTGACTGCTGAAACAAACACAAACCATTCAAGACATTGATATCACTCATAAATATTCAACACATTTTACATTTACAAGGTCTAAGATATGACACAGTCTGCCTGGGTTCGTTAAAGTTAGATTCCATTTATATCTCTCCTCTGGGTCAATAAAGCATAAAGCATAAACTAACACACCAAGCACCGTCAATAATCCGGCCCAAACTAGTATCATGCTCTCACAATACTCCCATTCAGAGGATGAGGAGAGGGGAAGGAGTAAACATCATAGTTGTGTAACTCATTCCTTGCCAATCAGAGCAGCTCTCACCAAGACCCCTCCCCTTGTTCAGGGAGATTTATTGAAGCCCTCAGCTTCAATCTAATGTCACTTCCACTTCTCAAAGTCTGAGCAGTCAGGGGTCCACACAGCTGAAGGATTATGGCACCAGGAAAGAAGGTATGTGTTTGAGTTTGATCTGCGCTTTCAAGGCTGTTCTGCAGAATCTCCTTGCAAGTAATTCTGTGTGCCTGTCTCTTTAAAAGGCCAGACACAAAAAGTACTATATTATAGGGCCCGTTTAATTTTATTAATTTATTGTTTTTTTTGCACAAGCACATACATATGTGTGAACATTTTTTTAAAAAATAATGTGCAATGACTTTTGTTGACGATTTGACAAAAACTGCGAAAAAATTTGACAATCAAAGCTGGAGATTTTAGTGAAAAACAGCAAAAGAAGCGGATGCTAGTCAGCAACTAAAAACATTTCATCTGAAATGTTCTAGTTACACTTGGTTCTTTGAAGAAAAACTGAAAAAATGTTTCCTAATCCACCATGTTTGGTAGATTATCTTTAATTGCTATGAGTTATGGCATTTAGAAACTTACTGATACAGGCAATATTTCTCTGAGATTTCTTCTCCCATCCCCACCATTACACATGAGAGGAACAGTTGTGGAAACTGCATATTTACAGGGTTGTTTTTGGGTGGTGGGTTTCCTGGGTTGGGGCTTGTAAGTGTTTCTACAGCAGCTGCTGTGGACCTGGCATGTCAGGTCACATTTCTCTGACCGCTGAGGCTCCTCACTTTTACTTGAGAAAAATTAGAAACAAGTTGACTTGCTCTGATATCAATAGTGAATATCATGCACTCATTGCAAATCTATTTGACACGCATGTATTCTTAAAAAAAACAAAAAAACAATTAACAATATATATATATATACAAAATACATACTTTTAACATAATATAAAAGCAAATATAGCTCTAAAGAAGATCAATAACAATAAATGCGGAAACAAGAATTCATTAAAAATACTTTATTGTGTATATCTTAGGCCACAACAAAACGTATTAGCATAACCGTCATTAAGAATGGATGCAAATTGAATTTGCATCGATAGATACTTTATCAATTGTCTAAATTTATATGTCTAAACTGTAATTAAAGAGCCACAAAGAGTGAGAATTTCACACAGGTTTTAAACAGGTTGAAAAAAGGTGAGAGTGGCGCAGCTGTTATCAGCAGGGCAGCTGTTAACACACACGTTGTTCTCAAGATGACTCACGGTCATTGCAAGAAGGGCGGACGTGGCACTGAATTCAGACACAGGACAATTAATCCTGAGCTGATATAGACTTGTATCACTCACTTTTTGCTCAGTTTGAAGCAGAAATCTTAAAAAGCATTTAAAGTTTGAACGATCTCGTAAAACTGTGTTATTGTATCACTGACCCCTGATCCCCTGACCCCTGATCACAGGGAATCTTGGAGCGTCTTAACGCCGGGGAGGTTGTGATCGGTGATGGAGGCTTCGTGTTTGCTCTGGAGAAGAGAGGGTATGTTAAGGCCGGACCCTGGACCCCTGAGGCTGCTGCAGAGTACCCTGAAGCAGGTAGAGACCACTTTTCATGGAGGTTTTCCCTGTACATTCCCTTTATTAATGTGCCACACTGTAAATTGATTTGACACGTATGTTTGCTCTCTCACGTAATCTCTCGATAACTTTCAGTGCGACAGCTGCACAGGGAGTTCCTGAGGGCCGGGGCCAACGTTATGCAGACCTTCACCTTCTACGCCAGTGATGACAAGCTGGAGAACAGGGGCAACAAGCTCACCTTCACTGTAAGTTGGATGGCATGTCACACAAATTTCAAAGGAAACCTTAATCACAAAGTGGACAGACCACACACGCTATCAATTCTCCTTAAACATGTATATATTTTTTTTTGCTATTTGTGTTGAGATAGCTTATTTCTTCTCACCTTGGTTCTGTTGTTCTGCAGGGAGCTCAGATCAATGAGGCCGCCTGTGATCTGGCCCGTGAGGTCGCCAATGAGGGCGACGCTCTGGTTGCTGGAGGAGTGTGCCAGACTCCATCCTACCTGAGCTGCAAGAGTGAGAAGGAGGTGAAGGCCATCTTCAAGAAGCAGCTGGATGTGTTCATCAAGAAGAACGTGGACTTCCTCATTGCTGAGGTGAAAAACAAAAAAACACACAAAACATGTCATTCATAACATTTTCTAGGAAGTATTGTAGTATTGCTTTTTCCTCGTGTGAAGCTAATGCTCCTTCTGTCCTGCAGTATTTTGAGCATGTTGAAGAGGCTGTGTGGGCTGTAGAGGTGCTGAAGGAGACGGGGAAACCTGTGGCAGCTTCCCTGTGTATCGGACCAGAGGGAGACATGCACGGTGTCTCTGCTGCAGAGTGCGCCGTCAGGCTGGTTAAAGCTGGTGGGTATTCTGCTGTTTGAAATATTCAAAAAAATAAAACTTTGGTCTGCCTCATACAAAAAAAGAAAGGGAATTTTTTTTTGTAATTTTTACTAGGTGTCACCTATCTAGTCCTCATATAACCTTGCAGTGTTGTGGTCAGGGCTTTTGCAACGGAGGAACAATTTGATGATTTGATGATCTCTCTGACCACAACTGCAAACCAAAATTGGTGTCCGTCTTATTTGTAGGTGCCCAGATCGTGGGAGTCAACTGCCACTTTGACCCAATGACCTGCGTCAAAGCTGTCAAGCTGATGAAGGAGGGAGTGGAGAAGGCCGGACTGAAGGCTCACTACATGGTGCAGCCGCTGGCATACCACACTCCTGACTGCAACTGTCAGGGATTCATCGATCTGCCAGAGTTCCCCTTTGGTAATAACATAATATATATTTCAATTCTGCACTGCAATTCTCATGTATGAAGTACTCCCTAAAAACAAGTAGCTTCTTTGCACCCTCTGCTGGTGCACCGTGTCACATTGCAGCATGGTCACATTTTCACCACAACCAACTACTCTCCAATCAAAAACTGATTTTGTTGCCAGGTCTGGAGCCCAGGATCCTGACCCGCTGGGACATGCATAAGTATGCCAGAGAGTCCTACAATGTTGGCATCCGCTTCATTGGTGGCTGCTGTGGCTTTGAGCCTTATCACATCAGGGCTGTGGCTGAGGAGCTTGCCACTGAGAGGGGCGTCCTCCCTGCTGCATCAGAGAAACATGGCAGCTGGGGAGCTGGTCTGGAGATGCACACCAAGCCCTGGGTCAGAGCCAGGTCAGTGAAAAATATCTGTCAATTTCTCACCAAATACTATGAGTATCCACCAAATATCAGTGTAAAACACAGGATGAAAGCACAAGATCACAAGTATTACTCCTAATAGTCTATCTATGTATCTTTATTTTTTTTAGAGCTCGTCGCGCTTACTGGGAGAATCTGCATCCGGCCTCTGGTCGTCCCCAGTGCCCCTCCATGTCTCACCCTGACAGCTGGGGGGTTACCAAGGGAGACTCTGCCCTCTTGCAACAGAAAGAAGCCACCACAAAGGACCAACTCAAGCAGCTGTTCGACAGGTCAACGAGCCACTGAGTCAGCCCGTCATCCTCAGACCTGGTGACAGACAGGAGTCAAACAGCTGTGCTGTAGAGCCACTGAAGCACGGTGGTCTCCCTGATCTTTACACGGTGCTACACTGACAAACATAATGTGAAGAGGCTCCAGTTAGTCTGTGGATGAGGCCGTTCTGTGTTTTGTAAAGCTGAAGCCACAGTGTCTCAAGCTAACAATTATCTCGTGTTTTTTCCATGACCCTGGACCAGTTTGTTTAATAAAACAAGAGCTGATAAAATACGAATTGGTTATTTCATTGTTGAGATGTTGACTCATGCTGTGACTCACAGGGTAGAGGAGGGTGTGTAGTTGGTACCGTCTCTTTCTGTTTATTAGTTCATATGTATGCAACCATGACATCACACAGCTGTGCCATTTACTTAATGAAAATGCATACATGCATAAACACTGCCAAGTTGATATGAAGCAAAACCATCAATGCACCAGTGTGGACACATATAAAATAATATTAGCAAAGGTTTCTGAAAAATAAAGACTTTACAAATAGTTAGAGCATGCAATAAAGAAAATATAAGCTGTTAGTCCACCCATCTCTCCCATCTTCTATATGGCTTTACCCAATATAGACTAGGATGTTATAGTACGCTATTTAATTCAAAATGGTAAAAAAAATTGGACCAAAAATTGTAAATGATCAATTCAAACCAAAGCATATGGCCAAGATTGAAAAGGTCCATCACACTCGGAGCACGTATTGTCTGATGAAACTTTTCATTCCTTACTGTCGCTCTCATATCTATAAGCACAGTGAATCTTTTTCTCAGCGTGAACTCTCATATACCAAGGGAGCTATCATAAATATTGCATCTACAAGACACGTGAGACACATGATGTTGTCTGACTTGAAGAACAATGGTGCTGTCTAAAAGACTGGTGGTGGCTGAGATGAAGATACTGAGATTTTCATTGCGAGAGACCAGGATTAAAAATGAATAGATCAGAGGGAGGGACACCTATGTAGAACAATCAGAACACATTTGTTCAAAACTTCATATCCCATAATGCCAACTGCCACTCATATTATTTTTACTGTTTTACTCTTTTGTAAATGCTTGATTGTACAATGTCCTTGAGTGCTGAGAAAGGCGTCTTCAAATTAAATGTATTATCATTATTATTATTATCATTATTATTATAACAGTTTACAGATAAAAATAACAAGGTCAGGTTGAGCCGACTGCTGATGCGAGATGATGGATATAGTCCACAAAGGGTGTTGCTGATGGGACACTTGTGGATGCAGTGAAGAAGGACAAGTTTGGAGATAGATAGATAGATAGATAGATAGATAGATAGATAGATAGATAGATAGATAGATAGATAGATAGATAGATAGATAGATAGATAGATAGATAGATAGATAGATAGATAGATAGATAGATAGATAGATGGATAGATAGATAGATTGATTGACTGCTGTTTATTAATACTACACATTAAGTATGTCTAATATGTTATATAGTGGGAATATTAGATTAATTCTAAATCCTAATTTCACAGTATTATATATGACATTGGAAGAGGTGGCTCGTGTTTCACCAATTCACTGATTCTTCTTTTTCTTCTTATTCTTTTGGGTTTGCGCACTGCGTCTTTTCCGCCGGTGACACATCTTCACTTATAGACGATCTCCGCTGCGTTCCACGGTGATTTTGATTGGACGCGCTCGGACCACGTGACCAAGTTATCCTTTTCTGTCCTTGTTTTTCGAGGCGGAGTGAAATTAAAGATAGGTCTAATATTTGTCATTGCCTCACTGTGAGGCCTCGTATTGACTCTATCTGTCATTACAAAGGCTACACCGCTTTAAGAGGGGTGAAAGGAGAATTCGGAGACTCGCTGGACATCAGCTCTGAAGAGTAAACGTGTTTATTGGACTGTTTTTCAGACTGACAGGCTGACAAGACGCTGTAGTATGGCCTGAACATTTGACCTAGAAGGACCGTCACTGACATCAGAGGCTACTAGCTCACATCCACTGAGACGAAGAGACACAGCTGAAGGTAAGCTCATCACTCGCTTAGTATTCAAGCTATATTTGTGATATTCATCATTTCTACTCACAATAAATGCCGTTATGAATAACCTTTCTGCACTGGGCTGAACGTCCCTCCCGCGTCATTAATGATCTGCTCATATAGGCAGGCAGACTGTCCACCTGCTCCATCAGCATTAAGCCGCATCCTGTGGACCGCAGCGGGTCTCATGGTATAGATTGGCCCGGTGTCTAACCAGCAGCGCCCCCTTGTGGCAGGACCCCGTCGCTACAGCGTAGCTCTCATCCCGGAAGTGAAGCCGTGAGGTCGTCATGGGGAGCAAAGTCAGCTCCAAAATGGCGGCCCCCACCGCGCGAGTGATCCAGGTAACCGCAGCTCCTCCAATCAAACTGATCGATTTCTCACATCTCTGATCACAAGACACCCGCACTTTAATATGTTGCTTGTTCCACCTCTGGTTGTTTCTGGTGTGTTTCAGCGAGGCATTTCAAGGTGACAAAAACCCGCGTTACCCTTGTTACTGTCCTTGTTAAAGCCTAAAACAAACAGTCTCGTGTTTTCAGCTCGTTGGATCCACTAATAAAGTCAGTGAGCAGATTGAATTAAAGTCTGGGCGGTTTAACGAGCTGCCTTCCGAGATGTTTTGAAGGCAAAGTTCACCTGAGATGAACTGTAGGACTGGAAACATGGAGCTGGGTTCTGATGTAAACTTATTGATAAGGAATTTGTTGTCAAGCGTTTTCATGTCAAAAACTGCATTTGTTTTCAATTGTTCCAAACTTACTGATTGGTTATGCTTCCTGCGGGATTTCTAATGTTAGTTTAAGTCGCTGTCCATACGGATAATATAAATGAGGCTTTGGATTATTTATTTCTGGTCATAGTTCACCACATAGATAAATTCAAACGCCAACAATACACTCTTCAAGCCAGTGGCTTCAGCTAATTTATGCCTATCCTTATAATTATGTAGGATAAGTTAAAACTTACAAACAAAAACCCATGTTTTAGCTTTAACATGCAGCCACACAAACTGCAGTGTTTGTACAATAAATTAAAGAAAGAGAGGCAAAATGGTGAGAAACAGTGTGTGAAAATTTTGCAAGCTTCTTGATTTCTGCATAACAATGTATTGATGATGGTTCTTACTGCTAAAACAACTGTTAAAATATGATAGTATGTTGCGCAAAAACTGCAGTGTGAAAATACTGGCTTTTATTGTTCATCTGTTATTTATAGTTTACTACTGCTTGGTTAATGAATTGGTCTTAAGAAACGGTGAAAGATCAGTCCGTAAATGGGTTCAAAGTCTGTAGCACTTTTATCCAAATGAGGATCCCGGCTGTGGGGGCTGCAGCTGATCCCTGCTGACACTGAGGGCAAAGGACAGGGTGGAACCTAATCAGGTTGCCAGGTCATTGTAGGGTGAAGACACAGAGACACATGCATACCAGCCCACAAGAGGCTCCCAGGGAATTTCTTTTTAAATTCAAAATGTGGCATTAGCTGCAATCTTTCAAAAGAAGCAACTACTGTTCTGAATTTGTCAATGAAAAATCCTTTAATGTTGCCATACGTGTGTAGCCTGTTTTGCAATCAAATTACCAGTCAAAACTAATACGATCACATTGTGTTGTATGTGGCCCTGGAACTAAAACGAGTGTGACGCCGCTGATTTAGAGTGACCTGATTTATTTAATTTATTTATTATACTATATTGATCCCCCTTGGGGGAAATTCCTTTGCTTCCCGAGTTGACCGGTCAGTTGGCCGGTCAGTTGGCAGCCACACAGCGCGGCGCTCGGGGGAGGGCGAGCTGGTGGGGGCTGAGGGTCTTGCTCAGGGACTCAATATGCATGTTTTTTTTTGGATGTGAGTAGAAGTCAGTTCAGTCAGTTAGATGTAGCATCAGAATTGGAGGTGTTTAGTATTACAAAGGGTTACAGAGCTCTAGTGTGAGATTTGTCAGAGAATTACTCATCTGTGGAAAACAAGAAGAGGCCATGTTGAATTAGATCTTTGTTCTAAAAAGAAGAAGGCAGAGAACAATCAGTTCAGAGGCTCTTTGTAGATTTCATAAGAGCCGATCAGTCAATTGATTAGATCAGAGGTGGGTGTTTAAATGATCCCTATCTGGCATCCCTGCACAACAGATAGAGATGAACTGATGGTTCTCGAGCTTTCCACAGCATCTCATCACAACACTTTCATTATTCAAGTATGTTAGAGCAGGAAGGTATTGAAAACATGCAGGAATATTTTTGAATTGTCTTTTTATTTCCCTCGGTCATTAAAATGTTCCTGTGGCCTTCATGATTATAACGGTTTGATTCACAAATATGTTGTGTGTACATTCAAAATTAGAAATTGAAACCAAACCTAAGAGTTCTTGGTTTGTGGTGTTGGCTTTTAAACTATGGAATTGGTAACAAAATGTTTTTTTAACTTGTGTCACCAGGCCTAATGATGTGGTACGTTTACTGTAGGTGAAACGGGCTGTCATATGCACTTAGTAATAAAATAATCTGCACGTATCTTCTTTTACAGGCTGTGCGGCCTCATGCGCCTCTGATCAAGTTTCCCAACAGAGAAGGCGTCCCAAAACCCAACGGTGAGTCTGAAAACACATCGGGGTCACTTTGTCATTCCCTTTCCCGATTTAGTTTTTGGGAATATTTCTGAGTTTTGTGCAACCACGTGGAAGATATATAGTTTGACTAAATCGCCATCAGCAAAGTTTTCTCTCTTGTGTGTCAGTCCTGCTTCCTGCAATCCAAAAAGCATCCGTCTCAATTGAATTGGTCTTTTTTTTTAAATCAACCAAAGGTCAAACTCAGCTTTTCCGTAGTGCCAGCGAGGATGTTCTTCATTCTCTGGAAACCCTCAGATAGATACTCTATTGATTGTTTATAGTCAATATTGTAAACAGCAGGAGCGTCAAAAATCAAAAAAAATATCTGATTCTTCTTAGTATTTTCATAATTAGTACCAATCTGATTCACCAACTTCAGAACACAAGTGATCTCTGGTTGTATCTGGATGCCGTCATCGAGTTGATGAATAATTTCCAGCTTTACTTAAATCCTCTTCTCTTTCCTCTTCCAGCTCTAGAGGCATTGAAATCGTTAGTAAACAGCCTTCCACAACACAATGCTGTCAGTTCCCCTTCAGCCGCGGCAGCGGCACCTTCGATCTCAAGACCTCATGTACCCCTGACACCGATCCCGGGCTCACCGGACACGCTGGCGTCTATTCAGCTCCTCCCAGCGAGGTACCGCAGGAGACCGCTGGCAGCCGATGAGATGGACTTCATCCAGGTGAGGGGCACAACGGAAAGTATTCTTAAAGTTCAACCAAATGTCTTTATCAGAAATTCACTACTAAAATTGTGGGTTTTGGTCTTGTGCTACACAACGTCAAATCAGTTTTATTTCTAATGGGAGAGTGGACTGCTGATGTCATCTCAAAGGTGTATATATAATGTAGAAGTTAGCGGTAACTTATCGGCACGTCTGATTTCATGTCTTTTGTTTTTGGTCACAGCGCGGCGGACCTGAATGACGTGAAAGCGACTCGAGTCGCTGCAGCCCAAGTCCTTATCCGATGGAGATCAGCGTGTGTAATTAATTATGTTCTTCCGCACAAGCAAAGCTAATGCCACAAGACATGTAGAATAAAGTATTACTTAAAGCCTTTTGAAATGTACATATGTTTATTTTCTAGATGTTAAATCTTAAATGTATCGTTTGTCACCGAGGGAGTTCTGCATTGTGTCACGCTGGAAAGCAGAAGCTTCGGTTGTCCGTCTGCAGTGCTGGCAGATGAAATATTCCACAGCCTGACTGAAATCCTCGCATTATTTCAAATTCTTTGAGATTCGCCTGCAGTACTTTCATGTTTGGGTCAAAGCAGGAGGCTCCGGCACACTTTGCTTTCCATGTCTTTCTCTGCAGTAAACTGATCTGTTTCGGGGGAACCAATGAAGATAGAGAGACGGCGAATCCCATGATGCAACATGAAGCCGTGTTGCTATTATGTGAACTGCTGGATTTAAATTAAACAAATATTGTATTTTGATTGTGGTGTTCTTATGCTTAATGCAGAAACGGGTAACAAGCAGACAACCAGGACATTTGCAATAGCAGGCAACTGATTAACAAGGTTTTATTGAACTTCAGGTTATTTGTCACCGCTGGTGGCATGCTCTATAATAAACATTAACAACATTGAAACTTCACAACAGTGCAGTACGTGTTACTGGTCATCTACTTACGAGTTTGAAGTAAGCTGAATATTGGTACGAGTAGTACAGAGATGAGGGGGAAAAAAGCTGAAGTGAATGAACACCTCACCTGTCTGAGGGTAGATTGTCTGCTTCGTCTCTATGAGACCGGAGTAAAACTCACACTAGTTTATTTTTGCCCGTTTGCTTCTATCCTTATGTGTCGAGCGAGAAGTCACACCCAGGCAAATGCAATGGAGAAGAAAACTTTGATTTAATAGGTCAATGTTTGCCCTTTGGCCAAAAAAAAAGAATCACATTTTAAACACATGAATTTAGAGCAATTCATGGATTTACAAAAATATCTCTGAATGATCCAAATCTGATATGAAACGTCTATGAAGAGAGTGCAGTATATTTCTATGTAGTGAACATAGCAACAAGGAACGGTCAAGTCACAAATGGGCACAATACTATTAGAAACACCGAGGTATGCATTGGATTACTCTTGCTTAGTTTGGTGGAGAATAGCCGTCCTACACGCGTCTCCGTCACAACATGAGCTTTGCCATTTGATCATTGTGGATAGCAACTTTTTGTTTTGCAAATGCCAGGCTCAATTTTGCACTTGAAATGTAGTCAAAGCAGTCAGTGCTCGGTACTGGAGGCAAATGAACTGGTCAATTGCTCTGTTCGTCCAGTTCCTCGAAGGCAGGTAGGAAATCGGCGATGGTGTCCACCACGTAGTCCGGCACCAGGCTGTGGTTGGTGGTCTGGTCACTATCCCTGTACTCCTGGGCCTCTTCGATCTGAGACACACCGGTGAGCGTGAGCATGGTGTCCAGCCCGCAGTTGGACCCGAACAGCATATCCGTCTCGAGGCGGTCCCCGACCATCAGGCACTGCGCGGGATCCACCCCGCTGAACTGACTGGAGATGCACTCAAACATAAAGCGGCTGGGTTTGCCGATCACAGTGGCTTTGCGGCCCGAGGACACCTCCAAGGCTGCGGTGAGAGAGCCGGAGCCTGTCAGGAGGTCAGGATAAGAGCAAGATCAGATCAGCTTCTCTGCAGGTCCTCCACCCTATTCCAAACAGCTTCAGCGATAAGGAGGATCAGTGATTTAACTAACAGACATCACGTCAATCTATACTAGTGTGGACTGTTTCACACATATTGTTTAGTGTATTCATTATACAAATGATGGTATTGGCCTTTTCCATAGATCCACAGTTTCAATCATCTCTGGTGCAGCCTAAAAATCTATTTTGAGGCTCTTGAAACTCATACTGGATGTCCAAATTGGTTGCTCCAAACTGTTGAGCAAAGCATAACCTCACTTCACCTCAGCCATGACAGACGTCAGTAAGTCGCTTTGCAGCAATTTCCTACCCTTTCTCCTTTTGTTGACAGTAATAAGTGTTAAAGCTCCAGCCACTCAGGTAGATTTTATAGTCTTTGTGAAACCATCCACATTATTAAAAACTCAATTCTGTCCCATTAGCAGAGAGTGGCACGCCTGACACCAGGTGGTATTTCCGAATTCAGTTTAGCGTCACAGCTTCTAGACTAAATGTACTGTAACAAAGCTGCCATTTAGAGTCTGCCAAGTTGGCATTTTACATGGTGGGGTGCACAACAATGCAAAGAGGATGAGGAGAATGGAAATCAGTAGGGGCTTGATGCAGTCACAGATCCCCACCCCCACCCCCGTGGCCCCCATAGTTACCTGCACCTTTGACTAAATAAAGAGCACAGGGCAGCAGAGAAGAAGCTTGAAATTTCCACAGGCAAAACTTTATCATGTCAACACAGTAAATATCACAGAAACGACTATAGGATGGTCAACATGGAGGGGGTGGGATGATTAGAAGCTGTGCTTCTGGGTCAGACACACAGAGGGATGATGAGGAGCCATACCTGGCAGTATCCTCCCCCCTGACAGGGGGTGCCACGGGTCGTTGTCGGTGGCCAGGAACAGGCACTCCGGGTCCTTCAGGTAACACGACGCTTTGGCCAGTTTGAGAAAAGTCAGTTTGTCGTCGTGTCCCACCAGCACCGCCTTGACGTCCGGAGCCAGGGCGCAGTCGTAGATGGTGGCGTCCGGGTCGTCCGCCTCCTCCAGGCAGGGGATGCCCGCCTCCTGCAGCTCTCTGCGCAGCCCGTCGCAGCCGATGACGAACACCTGGCCGCGGACCTTGACCACGTCCCGCAGGTAGAGAGCCGAGCAGTACGACGAGCTGAAGATCTGCTCCAGCATCACGTCGGTGAAGCCGAGCCGGTAGAACTTGCTCACATAATTCTCCCGCGGCCTGGTGCAGTTGTTGGTGACGAACACCACGTTCTTGCCCTGCCGGATGAGCGAGCTCACCACCTTGGCCGCCCCGGTGATCGCGTTCTCCCCGTGCCAGATCACCCCGTCGCAGTCGAACAGGAAGAAGTCCTTCGCCTCCAGCAGACTCCGGATCTGCGGACCTCGGATTTTCTGGCAGCCTTTGAAGCCAAAGGCGCCCGCCATCCCGGCGGTTTCCTCGGTTTCGGCCGTGTTTCACCTGCTAGCGGCCTCCCATGTCGGAGCCCGGTGCATACCGCGGTGGAAACGGCGCTTTAGAACGATTTGAAAACAAATCGCTGTCGGTAAATCACATTGCCGAGACCTTGGTGCGGTTACATACGCGGACAGCAGGCTACATAAACATTGACAGATCGCCACGCCCCCGTATCAACACTGTCCAATCAGGGCGCAGCGTTCCGGCCAATCAGCATTGAGTGTGTCAAGAAGCTTTTCAGGCGCAGAATCATCAAAAACACATTGCGCCCTCACTGCTGCTGAGGATGACATGTATCCCACTCCAGGCACCAGGACCCCACTTAGGTCAAAATTTAAACTGGATGCAAATATTCCTACGTTCACATCTGATTAACAGGAAAAACATACACAGATCTGTTTTTTTAAGACCCCAACCTTGATGACAACTGTATGAGATGTGTATATTTTGTTTCCTATTTTATTTATATCGTACACAAACGTTTTTTCATTGTTTTTGTAGAGCTTCGAATGAAGCAATAGAAATAGTGTCTACAATGACACTTCTGTAGTCCACTAAAAGAATCAAGAAAAGAACGATAATTAAAATGTTGTCAATATTCACAATATACGTTTTTCCGTGGTTAGATATAAATGTGTTTCATATTGTGTCATACATCTGTTTCCAAACTCACATCTTTCATAGTAAAACAATGTTTTTGCGAGTAAAGTGCCACACATAATATTTAGTGTGTATTTTTTGAAGATTGTTATTATTAATTATTATTATTATTATTATTATTATTATTATTATTATTATTAGACACAAACTCAGCAACAATCCTGGACTCAAACCAGAAACGGTGTCGCTGTTGAGTGTGAGGCCAGAACAGTAATCACTACCCTTCTCAAGTCACGAGATGGGGCTCTAGCGCATATTACCACTACTGCATGCTGTATGCTCATGCGGTTGGGGGCTGCAGTCCTCTGTCTCACAGTTCTGCCTCCCACAAAGACAAACCACTGTGATTATGTCAATTTGTTGAATTCATTGTGTGACAATAACCCTCACATTGTAATAGCTGTGGTATTTTAAAAATCTTTTTTACAAACAGTCATGATTGTTGATAAACTGTATTAAAATTCACTATTAAAAGAGCTAAAACAAAGTATCACATTGTGAGGATGTTCATATTTCAACTTTCATTTACTCAAAATGCCTTTTTTCTGCTGTCTGGGTTTTCTCTGTAGTGTTTTGCTTGTCTGCTTCATCTGCTTCACCAAGATTTTTTATTTAGTTATTTAATTTTTGTCCAGTCATGGTTTGGCTGCTCTGCACTAGCTTTTTTTTTTTTTCAGGGGGGGGGGGGGGGGGGGGGGGGGGGATCGCGTGCAAGACAAGGGACGACTCATTGGCACCCAAAACTGCCAGACAAACAGACAAATGAAATGCAGGAAAGTAATGAAGGAAGAGACAAATGAATGGACAGAGAACAAGCCGTCCTAATTGGTCATTATTTTCCTGCTAATCTATATTTTCCTCCCTGCTTACCCCCAACACAGATGTGAGTGGTGGACGGGAGGATGGAGCAGAGGAGGAGGGGGTCCTCTGAGGCCTGGTCTGTTCTCAACAGTGGCTTGAGCACTGACCGTGAAGACTGCAGTGTGCTTTTGTGTCTTGTTTAGGAAGAGGAAGGAGGCTCAGCGGAAACCAGCAGAGGAGGGTGGAGGGGTCAGAGTTGAGACTTGCAGGTGGTGCTGGTGGTTAAGAGCCAGTAGACCATAACACTGCCTCAAAGATACACGCATGAACAGATACACCCTTTTTGCAGGTGGGGTAGTTTCTTTGGGAAATGAGGAGTCACATATGGCCCAATGTTTACTGCCTGCGTTAAAGTCTAGTTTTCCCCCTCTGCCTCAACATTTAGTCATTTACAAGAATGCAGTAAAACGAAAACGGCTTTATTGGAAAGCGTTTGTGTGTGTGCCTGCCGCCATGGCCCCCTGCACGCAGCACAGTCAGGTTGAAGTAGCATAGAGGTGTTGGAAAACATGACGCTGACGCACAAAAGAGATGTTTGGTAGACATGATGGCACTGTAAGGGGAGAGGGCAGGACACTTGGCCTTAGGTTGTTACCCTAATGTGTAATTGGAAGTACAGAAGCATACATCAATTAGTAGACTGAAAATATTAGTATATAATGGCATTAAAACAATCTGAATCCTTTCGGTGCAAGCTCATTCGGTAAAGCCTTTTATTATTTTTTCTGGTTTCTTTGTACAATACTCAATAAAGGAAGTATTAAGGTATTATTGTATTTCCTACATATTGGAGAGTATAGTGTGGTTATAAACAAAAAATTGCTTTGAATAAATGACAATAAAAAAGTGTCTGAAGATGAGCAACATACATCTGTAGAAACAATCCCAGCTTATTTATTGAATTTCTGCAGCTTTAGAGTGATGGAGGATGACAGTTTTGCACAGTCACATATTGGTACTGTATGTGATACAGTTCTTAAGTAAAAAAAAAAAAGCTATAGTATCTCTACAGTTACTGCACCTTTTTATCTTTATCAGTGCTATTTGTTTTACCACACATGATCCAACAGAGAAGAGCCGGTACAAGAAGCCCCAGGAAGAGAAGAAAGACCAAGTCCAGCAGGTACCTCTGGTACCAAGGTTGCTCTAATGACACGGGCCTTAAATGACTTCCACCTCCACTGTGCAGAATGTGCTCCACCCATTGGACGAGTCGGAAGGCAGGAGGGACGGGGTGGGATCTGTGAATCTTGCTGAGGGATAGAGTCGATGACTTGAACCTAAAAAAAGAAATTTGATATTCAATAACAGGAAAGAACAAGGAGTTGATACACGTTTGATACTCTAATGGCATCATGTGGGTTGCCTATTTCCCATCTCCATACCCGGCGTCCTGTATGAGTGTCTGAATGGTGGTGTTGAGCAGCTCCCTGGTAATGTGTGTGGGGTTGATGGAGAGGCCAAGTCCCTTTGTTTCGGCTCTGACCACATTATCAAATTGGTCTCCAAACAGAGGGATTCCCAGCACAGGAACAGCATGGTACACTGCCTGGAGCAGGCTGTTTTGTCCACCATGGGTGATGAAAACACGAGCTTTTTTGTGTCCTGCATGGGGTAAACAGAAAAAGAGGGGAAACATCATTACTGAGAAACAGCAGGGCTGGTACAAATTGATGAAACAAACAGTTGAGTGCACTTTGTCATACAATCGTGGCTTTAACCTCTGCTAAACTAATTTGGACAAAGAATGATGGGTGAGCTGACACCCTCAAGGACATGGTTATTTCTTACAGCTATGAAAATCTAACAAACAGCTCGGGGCACAGTGACCAAACTATATCTTCCGCTTTATTACTCTCATCATACTTGACAGTTTTTTTCCGTTGTTTTTTTTTTTCATGACAAAAAAATATGAAGGGATGAAGCCGACAGTGATAAGCACTGCATCGGTGCTCTCTTTTCTTGCTGCCATATTCAGCGTCAGTTCAGAGCTTGACAGGGATCCATCCTCAAACGGCTCGTTTGAGGGGGGCTTTCAGATATGTCTCTACAATACACTCCAACTGCTCCTTGTTTGTGAAGAACGGTTCAGTAGAAGCAGCAGCTCCTACCTAACAGGTCATTTATGGGCAGCCAGTCCACAAGCCTGACATTGTTTGGTGTGTCAACATGAGAAGGCCATCGATGGGAGTCATACCTGAAAGGAAACAATGCAGATTCAGGTAAAGCTCCTAACTTTATGAAAGAATCATCATGTAACATTCAAGCAAAGTATTTGTATGCCTATATGGCTTTATACCTCCAGAGCACCCCCTGAGGGATCATGGAGAAGCCGGCCACCAGTTCAGTAAGCAGAGGAGCCACAGAGACTGAAGAGATCATTGACCCCAGAGTCACAATAATGAAGCCTGCCTCTCCAAAGCTGGAGATCCAGAGCTCAATATCCTAAACAGTTGCAAGAGTTGAGCAGAACAGGGGAAAAAAGAACAGAGGAACATTGATGTGCACAAGAAGAAGAAGGGAGCAAAGGAGAGAATAAAAAAAAATGGTTTGGAAAGTTTCAGTTATTTTTTTAGATTTGACAATCAAAAGACGAAACCTGCTCCAATGGCTTTGGTGGTTTATTCAGCAGACCTCCCACCAGCACAGTGTAAGGCATGAGAGGTTGGGGGAACTCCAGTGAAAAGTCAGTGTTGAAGGCCCAGAGTTCTGCACCTTGCTGTAACTCGGTCAGACCACCAGGGGGCGGACCTGAGTCGAGATGGCGTTCGGCTACTTGTTTAAATTTCAGCCATACAATTTCCTGACCTTCATTTGAAACACAAGAGATGAAATTAAAACTAATGATAATAAAAAAAAACAGATAAACTGTAATCCTACTGCATTTAGTTTTCTTTTCATCCCCTCAGTTGCTTAACATAAATATTGATTAGAGTAAAAATAATAAGAGACTGTTGATGCTAGAAAGTATATCATTATGAAAAGAGTTGACATCCCATTTCTAAAACAGTATCCAAAACAATACATGCAGCAATGTAACATTCAGCGTAAAAATGTCCTTACCAACAGGAGCCAGGAGAGAAAAAAAGAGGTTCTTTGCACGTTCCCAGAGGTCCATGTGGTGGGATAGATGGGAGCCGAAAACAGGAATGTAGGAGACAGGGCTGGGCAGTGCAATGGACAGAGGACCATTCAGAGTGCCAGGGTAGAAGGCAATGTAGGGGACACCTGCAGTAAATCAAGAGTGACATGAGTTAAACCTTTAGGCTCCTGATTTAGTCAAATTACACTGTTGATAGAAAAGGAGATTGAAAATATCTCCACAAACAATGTACAAGCCAAATTATTGATGCCTACTATATTGCTTTAATGTTCCAATTGAAATGCTTAGTTTTGTTTTTTAATGAAACGACAGCAGATATGCCAACCAAGTTTATGTGCCAGGATGAAGGAACAGGGATTGAAAGCATCCAGGATCACGATGCTGTAGCGTTCCCTCTGGAGGAAAGTTATCATGTCTTTGTCTCCCAGCAGCTTGTCACACTGGAAGGACAGGTGCCCCATGAAGTTCAAAAAGTCATTAAAATCATTCCTGAGGGAAAGATCGATGAAGCAGAACAAGAAAAGATGAGCAAAAAAGAAACAATTCAAATATATGATGTTGTTCGAGGTAGTTATCTTCTGTTTACATACAGTCATGATGGTTTGAAAGTCTGAAACATGATTAACGTGGGCATTTCCTTTAAAATCTTCATGATACCTTCCCAGGAAAAACTGTGTTTGCTGCTCCCGGAACCAGTCATTATATTCTTTGATGTATTGCTCTCCTAAAGACCAAAGACTCCTTTTATAACTGTCTGTGCGACCGAGATAGGAAAAACCTGAGAGAAAGGAAATGTGAACATGAATAACAGTGAAATAAATGTCTTAATGCAAGTGTGTGTTGGAACTATGTTACCTGTAATAACAGGGTTTCCAAGTTGAAAGAGCATGCGGACTTCATGGCCGTGCTGGTGTAAGTTATGAGAAATTTCATCAAATAGCAAGTAGTGGCTCCCTCCTGAGAGAGGGTGACAATACAAAGAATTAAAGATAAAAATGTGGTGCATACTGTATGAAATAAAGATTACACTGTAGTGATAAAATTGCCTATTTATTCAGAAACTACTGAGGTGGTTTGTGAAATTGCTTAAGCAGCAGTCATGCAAGACTCAAACAAATTTAGTCAGTATTTTTGTCATGAGTGAAAAACATTTTAAAACACATGAAAAAATAAATAAATAAATCACGACTCACCAATCAGGCAGACAGTCAAGATCTTGGCAGATTGAAGCAGTGGAAGAGCCAGCAGACAAAAGGTCCAAAATATAATCCCCATGCTGTTGTTAGAGGACTGTTTTTAAAATTAAACTGGAATCAAAAAACTTCCTGCTGGAACAGTAAGTCTTTGTTTACCAATACAACATTAAAGTTTGAAGAAGTGAAGTGTACTGGCCGCCTTCTGAAAAAGGTTGTGGAGATTAATGGAACAAAACAGAGGTATCAACATTACTTTACCAAAAGTGACATTCTCACATTATCCTTTGACCAAATGAACTACTGAAAGTCCTCCTTTTGATCTCACATCCATTTGAGCCACGAGTTTGAAGTTGATAAAAGCGACGTCCCGAATCCTCAGTATGTATCGTAAAACGTAGACTTTGTCTTGCAAAGTAAAAAGGTTTATTCCATATCATTAAAGAGGTTTTTAATATAAATCTGTCCGTATGATTCTGTCTACGTGTCACATGTGAGCGGCTCCGATTTCTCCAAAAGTCAGACTCTGGTATGACCAAGAGCCCTCGAGCCGCAGTGATAATGAAAGGGAGGGAGAGAAAGGGTGGTGGGGAGGGGGTGGGGAGGGTGGGTGGGTGCGAGGGGTTCCCCAAGCCCCCATTGTATTATATTAAGGCAAATGGAAATGTTTGTATGAACTTCATCCTCTCAAGCCTCCTGACAGAATATAACCACCTCCATGTGTGGACGCAGGAATACGATTAAAAATAAAAACAGTTTGATACATTAACAGTAAATCTTTTAGGATGGATTGATATCTTAGTTTTTTTCTATGAGAACATAAAAACTAACAACATAAAATGACATTCATTTTGATTGATATACATCTGTACCTTTGGTTTCTGAACAGCATGCACAGCACCTTGGCTGGTTGGCAGTGCAGTAGTGACTGTTATGTAGAAAAGCTGTAGCACACATTGGTGCATCGGTGAACTCTGATAGATCAGACCGAGGGTGTCCTGGCGGGCAGTGACTGGCAAGTCAGGCTTGACATGTAGGTTATCCTGGACAATGCACTCATTGTAACTGCAACTGATGCTTCTCTGTGTCAGAGAGGTCATTAGAAAAACAAGTTAGTCAGAAAAACTGCTGGAGTGTGTCGAGGGGAGAAAAAAAAGGCGAGTCAGAAGGGTCAATCAAACCACCGATGCGACTGTTGTTACTTCAAATATGTCATCGTTTCAGCCTCCATCACTTCGTCATTATGACAGAATGAATCATGTGTTTAGTGAACACTGAAATGTGTGTGAACATTCCAAAGATGAAAGCATCGAGAATGCAAAGAAAATGGAGAGATGAGAGCACTTATTAATATGACTCTTTTATTAACATAATTGTAAATGAAAACAAGTAGATGCTTGATTAGTCCCTTTTAGAAAATGAAGGTGTTTTGGGGCTGGTTTAATTTGAAATGACAGTTAGTCTGAGTTTATTGAAAACTAAAGCCAACCTCAGGTGTTTTCTCACCAACACATCAATCGATCTTTCAAAGCATTTTAAAATTGTCCCTTAAATAAGACTTGCAAAATAAACTGTGTGCTTTTTGAAGCTCTTACATTATCAGCCATTAATAAATAAGATTGTTTCCAAACATTTATAAACATGAGCAAACCTGGACACATTTGCATAATTTTGAATACATTTCTGTTTGTGCGCATTTAAAAAAAACTATAACGGTGAAAGTTGAAGCTGACCTGCAGCCTTTCAGCCAAATCTCTCCTTCAGACAGGCAATTTAGAAGTGTTGTATCAGAGTAAATAATCAGGGACTCAATGGTCGTTATCGACATCACTACATCTTGTAGAAACACTCGAGAACAAAGAACTGGCTTTAAGCCAATCACGGAACAGGTCTGGACCATAGGCGTTAAAAAGCGCCCAAAGTCTTGGAGAGCAAACGACGCTGATTGGTTTAATTTTATGTCACTTATTTTGTCGATCACCAACGACTAAACCCCGCCTCCTCTGGGCGGTTTTCACAGCACATATAGTTTAGGGCTCATTGTTAGTTTGTTGGCATAAACATGATTTGACATTACAACAGTTTATTAATATATTTTATTGAAAATAAATGTCTACTTTTGGGTCCGGGTGCCGCTGCTGGGCCCCTCTATCGGCCAGCCGCCACTGTGAGCAATACAGTTGGCTTCCTGAGTGTATATATACCATCATCCAGCTTCATCCTTAAACCGTCAAACTGTTATCTTCGTCATCCTGATGTGCCTGTAAAATTCTTGGAATATTCTGGGAAATAAAACATGGAACAGAAAGAGACAATTTTAGAGATGATTTACAAAAAAAAGAAGTTTGAGGCAATTTGGATTTGTGACTGTTTATAGCAGCAGAAAATGAACAGAATTTTTTAGATTTTTAAGAATCACACAAATCAGAATAGAATACATAAAAAAACACTGATATGTGTCAAGAGAAACTTACTACAAGCTGGTACTGTGTTGAGGCCTCCATGAGCGCCTGAATGAATGGGTGCTGTGAGAGAATGGAGAAGGGAACTCCGTCCTCAGGGTCATAGCCCAGTTCAGTGAATAACTGTGTGAGGTCCTGAGGTTCAGCAAAAAAAAAAAAAAACGTTGTTGAAACCACAGGAGAAAGAAATAAGTTTAGCTCATAACCATTGCTTTGGACACCCCTTATGGTCTTTCCTGTACATTGAGATAGTCTGCAGATCCCCACGGGCTTCATCAAAAACACAAATGAGACACAAATAAGACTGATTTGAGTCACCCTCACTGATTTGAATTTTGAAATATAAATAAAGCTTATTGTGACATTTCAGATAAAAGATTTATTACATAACCTTTCACTGAATCATTGAATCATCCTGCTATCGGTTTTATTTATGCCATGTACCTCAGTGTATTCCTCTTGACTTGGGCTGCTTTCCTTGACCTTGGTCATTTTGTGGCAGACCACTGCAATAAGAGCAGGGATCGACACTTCCTGTTCCCCCAAATGACCAGGAGATGTACACGGAATGTCTTTTTTCTGGAAGTCTCCATCAAGCTCGGAGGTCTCATCAATGCTGGGCATAGACTGCAAACAACCCGAAATGATCATTGTTTGCTTCACTAAAATACTTATACAATACAATATATCTGTTGGTTTCCATTTCAAGTCTGAACCACCTGAAAGGATGGTAACAGAGATTAAAGGCTTCTGACACATGAAGTCAAATGTGTTTGCAATAGATTTTATTCACCTTTATCAGATGACCCAGTGAAGAGTGCTTAATGTGTTGTCCCAGAACAACACTGAGCGCTCTAATGAAACCCTGTCTGGGGTTAGAGTCGGCTGCAAAGTACTGCAACATGGACACATAATCCAGTTGAGGGGGAGAGTCGGTGTGGTTCGCAAACAGCTGGAAAATGAACTGAAAGGGCACGATACAGACAAGTACCCCTGTTAATTTCTCATATTTAACATTTTCAGTGCTGTTCATTTGAATTATTAAAACAACACTTCATGGTATAAAACAGAAAATGTGTTTTCATGGATGTGGCCTGTAGAAGCAGATTTCCTACTCGTCTCTTAGGTTAAACAAAAGCTGTGGACTCCTTTTACACAAACCAAAAAATATCAACATTTCATTGTCCATAGTGCTGTAATTTATATTCAAGTAAATATGCTGGAGTACATATTGTTTGTCTTTATTGTTGTTTGTGTACTACGAAATTACAAATTTTAGCCACATAAATTAATTTGCCCGGATTTGTAGGCTGTTACCTTGGGTAGGTAAGCCAGATGCTCCTCAGGTACAACCTCAGAAGGGTCCTCAGAAACAGTATGAATGTTCTCAGTGGAAAACCACAACTCTGTCTGCCGTGAAATAAAGCAAACACAACAAATCAAGACTGTGATGTGGATGATCAATGTGTCACCACATTAGCTTGACCTTCTGTTTGGTTAAACACATTCCCGGAACAAATGTCACAAGAGAGGCCATTGGGGAGATCAGACATTGTGGTTCAGAAGACAAGAACTGATACGGTTCAAACGTCTCATCAGAGAGTAAGAACCTACAATGGGACAAACCTGTGAGTACTGTTCTTCATTTATGTAACCAGTGTGTTCTCCGTCAGCGTCCTTGAAATGTTTAAGCACAGCCAACAGCTGCGTTACGGTGGGAAAAGGCCAAGGAAGAGCAGCACTGAGCAGAAAGCGACGCCAGTCTACCAGGTTGTAGTCATTAGTCAGCGAGGAAACGATCTCCATCCACTGGCAACAAGAGGAAAAATGTTTACAATGTGTATTTTATTTGACAAATTGAATTAATGTTTGTTAGTTCTTGGGTTTTTTTAATCTGTCAACTCTGAGATGAAAACAAAAGCCATGATTGAACCACTCTGCAACTTCAAACTGCTTTGCTTTGGAGCGTGTACCTGCATTTCATTGGTGCCTCTCCAAGTTTTTGGCAAAGCGTGTTTGCTCATGTCAACAGAGACAAGATCTTCAAGAAAACTGAAGAAGTCAGAACTGCACATGAAGCCTGAATGTCAAAGCACAAAGGCAGGAACAGGAATTATGGATGAACCACTGGGAAGGAGGATTGATTCACAAGGTCAAATCAGTGTTTCATTTTTATGAACCTGATGGAGCAATGGTGCATAGCTGCTGGAAAAGTGACTGCAGGTGAGCAAGCAGGTGAGGAGGCGGATGTGTCACAGGAGCTGGACGATGCACCATGTGGCAGTCTGCGTTCACATAGAAGTCAGAAGATTCCTGTACAAGGCGAGGAAGATGATATCATCATATGATTTTAAATGGCACAATCAAAATGAATTGTTGGAATATTCATCATTACCTAGATGTTGGGATTCTATCATGAAAACCATTCTTAAGTCATTACATACCAATACAAGCTCATTCTGCAGCGCAATGCCAGCCTCAATGTGGTGGCCAATGACATCGGCGATTTGGTCAATGCTTGACAAAAGAAAAAAGAAGTGAATAAGTTCTTCTGTGTATATTCTGTACCAAAATGTGCCATTAATCAGCCTTTGATGTGGTAATTATAATCTTGTCAACTTTTCACTCGTTCCTCACAAAGAGACAGACATACTGTACATGCGTGCTCACATTTACACCAATTGACCTTAAATACACAGTTTTGTTCTGTTGGAGGAAACCAAAGTACCTGTAGTATGTATGCACACACAGGGAGATCACAGAGTATTTAGAAATGACGCCAAACACATGATCAAATTGGGGATATTGTCATTATGAAGGGAGAGTATTAAGCACTACTATGTAGCCTTCCACACAATTCTACTAAAACAAAGCTTTGCCATAAAAAAGAAAACAACACACCTCTTCATTTCTGCAAGGTAGTGTGTTTGTAACCACTTTTCCATGGTGCTACAATACTCTTGAGCTCTGCCTTGCAGGGATTCTACCATCACCAGTCCGTGACTTTTCACCAGTGCTATCCGAACCTTTGCTGCATTCTCTGGAGAAAACAAATGCACATGCACACAAATGCACAATAACAGAAGAACAAAATTATGACACGCATGCTGAGCCTGGATTCCAAACAAATACACATGAAGAGATAAAAAGAGACACAGCTGTATTTGACGCATGACTTTACTACTTTGTTTTATAACTGTGCAACTTAACTCCAAATAATAGCATGATTAAACATTTTCTGCTTTCACTATATATATGGTCAAAGATCAAAACCTTCAGGTTGGGAGATTATGTGCGGTACCTTCGTGATTCAGTGCAGCTGCATACTCCTCAAGTAATCTTTTCCTTATTTCTTTATCAGGGCTGGCTGCTGGGGATGGAGAAGAAGGACCTGGATAAACAAATTGTAGAGAAAGGTGGTGATGATGAAGGTGACCTCCTTAAACATACAGTGCACACAAGAATCAGTTTTCTTATCTTTATGCATTAAACAGACGTGCCTTTCTGTTTTTGGGGCGGTTGCTTTTGTTTTTTGTTTTGGTTTTTGCCTGCAGTATTCTTCCTTTCATTCTCTTCCTTCGCTTGTACGCTCTCCTTCTGTTCTTTTGTCTCCATCTGGTGGGCTTCTGCTGAAACCTACAGAAGTGTATCAAACATGCAAGTCAGGACCGAAATGACACATATGCTCCATAATATGTTGACGTAAAGTGAAACATAGACTCGGAGTGCGTTACCATTTTGGAGACGGTCCTGATTGCTTCTTTGTACCCATTGATGAGTTTCTCATGTGGCTAAAGTATTAAATGTAAATAGTTAATATGGTCAATGTACCAGCAGATCAACATAATGTTTCATTAAAACAGGATTTCCCACAACAAATTAATTCTCTTTTAAAGCTTGAAGTAAATTAACCAGATAAGCCTTTAAAAAATGTGTTTCTTATATGTTACAATGTCTTTGAAACACATATCACCTTATCAGATTATAGCTTTTTAATTAATGTCTGCTGCTGCCATTAGAGCTCAAAGTTATCTGTTCTATATATTATTTTATTTGTTATTTGTATATAAGACTATCCTTACACAAATACTATTCTTGTATATGAAAATATACTATTCTGTATTTGATTTATTTCATTGTCCACATTGAAGCCTGTACTTTGCTCTTTCGTGCTTTGGTTATAAAATGTGTTATGAATTAAGCTGAATCTGAATCCAAGCAAATGAAACACACAGAACGAGAGGCAACAATGTATTTTCAGTCTGACCTCAGCCGATTCAGTGGATTCAGAACGTTTCAAGAGAGGAGTGCTGCAAAAGATGATACAGCTGCTTATGTACAAGGTATGCTTGGGAGGATTGTGGATGATCAGCAAATATAACATAATATGAACAATGATGTTTCTTTCTTACAATTTAATCCTCTTTTCGTCCTCTTCATCATCCATCTGGTCCGTCACACTAGTGGCCGGGTGGTTACTACTAGTGAAGCAAAATCAGTATTTTATTTTTTGCATGTATTATCCATAAATTATGCCAGTTTTTTCCATTTTATTTTACTGATGTTCATTAATACTGTCACTTTGCTTATTCATTGAACGCATCTTGCCTTTCATTCTGCTTCTCTGCTCCTCTGGTGCCTAATAGGGGTGTATAGAACAATTTGGAGGGCGGTTCGGGCAGTGTCTGGCTGCACATGCCCAAATAGTAGACTCTGAGAAGACAGAGTGTCTCTTGAAAACGGATCGACTCCATCTATACAAAATGAAATATGAGAGAGTTTCCCTACCAAAGTCATGTTGAGAAAACAAACACAAAAAGAATATCTCCAATAAGCACATTGAAAATTCATGACAGCACATGACTCACACACAGACCTAGTGAAGAGATGACAGAGCTGTCACAGAGACTATATACAATACCTGTATAAGTACACAGTGGCAGTTGATCAGAAAAAAAGTGTGATTCTCCAGCCAGTTATCACACATGAGAGAAGCCTTCTCCTGCTCGTCCTCTTCCTTACGCTTATCGCTGATGTCCCACAAACATTCTCGAAGTCCCTGTACACATTCCAGAAAAGTAAATCGGATATATGCCATACTTTCATTTTAAGGCTGTTTGGATAGTTTTTTTTTTTTTATTTAGCCTACATCCAGTCTCAAATGTAGCTCTGCTTTAGTATCCCCATCTTCTCTCATGTCATCATGGACACTGTTGAAGTCCTTCTGCCACTGAGACACTATTACCTGCTTCAAATCTGGACGATCCAAATAATGCTTATACCTTTCCCTGAAAAACCAAAACAATGATATACAGCATGAATATACCACACACACATATATATATATATATATATATATCATACATGTTTCAACGTTCGTAATAAATATTCAGCAATAAGGTACATGACAGAGCCTAGAAATAGTCAAGATGGCAGAATACCTGACGTGGAAGAAGTGATTGTTAATTAGAGTTTGTTGTGAGCGCAGCTGCTCCATTACTCTCTTTACATTGCTCACATAAGAATCACACACTGCATTCCAGTATGGACAAAGATGCTTTGGAATCTCCTAGAGGGAAAGGGAGAGGAAGGGGACGACAAATAAAAAAGCAGTGGTGTGTTGAGATGACAAAGGGCACAAAACAAATGAAAGCAGTGTAATATAATAGATTTATTTTCTAACAGACAGAAATATATTACGGTTGAATACAGAAATTCATTCATGTCACCATTGTGGTTAGTCACGATCACTACATTAACTTACATTGAAAGATTAAGACCAACACCCACCCCCCCACCCCCAAACCCCCCACCCCAACCTGACTGTAAGAAATAAAATAAATATGAACAGAAAAGAAATCCTACTGGATGAAGGGGTTGGTCCATGTAGCCCTGGCTGGATGAAGCTGGGTTGGATGTGGCAGAACTGGTGGGATTTTTGTTCAATGTTTGCAAGTCCTCTTTGGACACTGAGGAAGACGATGCACTCCCTGATTGTTCTAGTTGTTAACAAGGAGAACAACACAAAGACGATTACCACTGAAACACGTTCATATAATGTTCATTATTAGCATTATAGTTTAACGCTAATTTAACTTATTTTAGTCTTACTGTTCTAACTCAAACTAAATTCTTGTGTTGAATCACAAACTGTTCGATACATTTACAATATGCCAATTAATTATCAAGAAAACAAAACATCATGCTGAGTTGTAGATAATTCATGAATCCTGCTTTTGGAAAAAGAAATCTTTTGTAATCAGAAGTGACAATAAATTAAATACTTGTCTCACTGACAAAATAATGATGTAGTTACCTCTAGGGGAGTGTGGGTTGGATGTGGAAACGGACGTCATACATTGGTCATTTTCCTCCTTGAGGGTGCGGTCTACAGAAGCCAACGACGCCAAAGAAGTCTCAGGATTTTTTACATTCTCGAGCATTGCATCTTCAGCAGGAGGAGTAGGAGGAGCTAAGGAGGGAAAATGTCCCAATATTTTTAGAAAAGGCACGTTAACATGTACTGTAAAGAAAGGGTAATTTCTTGAGATCTGGTTAATTTAAAACAGACTTTCATCAAATCACACAGAAAAAAAATTGATGCAAATAATTTCAGTCTTATAGTTTACCTTTTATTTCTTTCTGCATCACTTGCTGCAGGACAGAGTGAATCCTACTGCAGAGCTCCTCCTCATTTACATCCGAGTCAACACGAACCAATATGTTCTGCTTTTTTCCAAACCATTCCTCTAAATCTGGCCAAGTATCCCAGAAATCTGCAATCCTTGAGATTGGAAACCACACAAGACATTGAAAATATGGGAATTCTGAAAGGTAAGGCATCCTTTTTAGCTTCCCTTCCCACTTGATTATGCTATTTTACCTGTATGGAATCTGTGCCAGATATAAGAGCTCCTCTGTGGTTTGGGAGGTTGTAGCAGCATCGGGATCTGTATCTGTCCCTTATGGACAAGACGAGCACATGAGCACATACCTCAGGTAACTACTGCAGACAGCAATAAGATTGACGTGCATACCCATCTGACTGACAGCATGTGTGACCAGTTGCTCATCAGGGACATCCAGCAGCAGAGCCAAGTCCAACACAGGCGTGGAGGGTATAGGCTTGGGTGGATCAGGATCAGCAGCAAGGTTTGTCCTGTTGTCAACCACTTCACTTCCTTCACCTACAGGCCCACCTAGGGCTTTCTCTAGTAGGTGAGCCTGAGTGATGTCCACTGGAAAACCAACCAGAATCCAGCCTGACTGAGCCAGAACCTGACTACTGAGGACACAGCAATCAAATCAAATCAAATCAAATCAAATCAAATCAAATCAAATCAAATCAAATCTGTCTGCCCCCCGCCAACAGATACACACCCACCATTGTACATACATATCAAAGAAAAGTAAATGAATAAATAAAAATTCAAAAATCCTACAATATGTAAATATGGTTCATTAGTTAAACGCCTTATTAAAAAGGAATGTTTTGAGCCTACTTTTCAAAACATTAATATTCTCTGCTGCCCTCCGATTCTCAGGGAATACAGTTTGATCAGGTCCACATCACATATGACATTAAGTGTTTTCTTCAAATTACCACAAGTATTAACTTATCGATATTAAAATATTTCTAAAATAATGAATTTTGGAAAAATGACTGTACAACAACTACATATCATACCCTAAATACTGTAATTTATAGCAATATAGAATGTTTACCGGATGGCCTCGACTATAATCTCCACTAAAAGCTCATTAGAGATCGTTTTTCCATTTCTGAGGTCTTCTGCTGCTTCTGCTCCGAGTATGGCCTGAGTGGACAGTGACATAATGGATCAGAAAGTCTTCATTTCAAATAGGTACTCAACAGATTAGGAAATAGTTTTTTCCCCCAAGTTGCTTATTTATCATCAAGAAAACCACATTTTGTTAGTCAGTGGTCTCCACCACAATACATGCCACACCTACTTTAGCATCCCTTTGTGTAGTTCTCCCTTCGGTATCAGGATCTAAAATAAAACGCAAGTGATAGATTTGTTCAAACAGGAAGCCGTGAAGCATACTTTTTCACTTTTTATCACTAACATACAGCGCAAAAAGCAAGGATGCCTTCAATAACTCACCAGATGTTTGGGATGCGTTGGAGGTGAGCAGCTGCTGGCTGTCTATATCTTCCTGCATCTCTCTGACCTGCACCTTACATTCAAAAATGTTGAGATTCATGAAGTGGGGTTTTTTTTGGACTGCAGAAAAGTTATTATACTATTTCCTTGTGTCTGACTAACCTCTTCATTCTTGTAAGCATTCAGTGCCTCCTTAACCAACATATCAAGCATTAAGACACAGATGCCAAGTGCTGAATCAGAAAACAGCAGACATTCTCACATGAGCCATACAATCTTACCAAAAATGCATTTTCAATCTTTAATTTGAATAATGATGAAGTGAGACAGTGTGACACTGTGTATATGTGTGTGTGCTTCATTGTGCGTTCACATGCCTTCAGCAGTCTTGGACAGGCAGGTCGTCTGTACAGCACACAGTTTGCCCAGGGCACAGGCCTTGATGGCGAAGGGGGGAAATAAAGGTGAGGACCTTTCGATGAGAGGAGGATTCAGACTGTTCCTCAGTCGGTGGACAACATGACCAAGGATGTTGTTGTTGGTCAGAGGCAACTTCATGTCCCCTGCTTCCTCTTGCCATGCCCATTCACCTACCATATCCTGACACACACATCATATGGCTGAGACGAAAGGAACTTCTGGTTTTCCCAAAGCTTGCGGCTTAGATTCATAGACAATACAAACTTTATCAGGATCAAAAAGACACACAGTTATAATGGCTCAAGCCTAACTTTCTTTTTATGAAGTTAATCCATTAAAAAGATTTCAAAACTCACTGCACTCTTGTTTTAAACTCACAGTATATCGATCATAGTCCAGGCTGTTGAGTATCTCCTGCTTCTCAAGCTCTACAGGGTCTAGTGTGGCCGAGCCGTCAAACCCTGGCTGGTGGTCTGTTCCTGGCTCATAGAGCGGCAAACCATTGAAAAACAACTCCTTCCACTCTCTCATCTGCTTCTCTGGAATCAGACTTGACACATAGGCAGACAATTAGAGAAAGCCACGCTTAAGGGGTGGACATTAAGTTAGATTTTAAACTGGACCATAAATCTGAGAATAGTTGAATCGAAATGAATTTGTTTGTTCAGTTTGACTCTGTCCATGAGTGTGAAGGATATTATAGAGGACATGTAATTGTAATGATATAGTGGCGTTGTATACAGTATACACAGATGCAGTTAGGATGGACTTGATCATGAGAAGAAGCAGACATAATACTGACATCTCCTGATTTTATTTGACCACTGGTCACTTGTACAAGCATGTTCCCAATAATGTTAATTTTCCACAGGTTATTGTCACAACAAAGAGCCACTGCACCAAAGAGCATTTACGTCTTCACGTAAAATCCAGACCTCCAGAAAACCTTCCTAATACACTATACATAATGATTCATGCAGTAAACCAGACTTCCTGCCCACATTATAATCTGTGGCTCATACTCATAAACTTACATTTTTGCACCTTCTTTAAAAGATCTGCCTATTTTTTATTTTTTTTTGAATTTGATCTTTATTGATCATAAATCAAACAATTGTGGATCTGACTTTTAATTTCTTCACTGATATTTTTCAAACAATCAATCCATGAATGAAATATTTTACAAAGCATATTTACAACGTTTTCTGATAATACCATCAAAGACACATGTGAGAATTATGGGTTAATGATGAATGAGTGTTTTTACTGCATCCTGATGCAATTATGTTACATACTTCCCAGTGAGCAGTCGATATTCTCCCTTCTTGGTTGCCAAGTCCACTATCTGCTCCAAAATGTCCTTGCAGCTATTGAAGTGCTTTTGGTATCTGCTTTGTGCTCGCTCAGCGACCATCCTGTTGGAGAACTCCAGCTCCATCCTGATCTCTTCTGAACGCTCCAACTTAGCCTGCTGAGCCAAAGCCTATACCAAGCACCATGCCGAAAGTTAGCAAGAGAGGAAGAGGCACAACATAATGTCCCTGCTAATCTTTGCTGTTGCAGGAAAAGTATGGTGAACAATATTCAACATTCAACGTACATATTAAGGATCTTCTAGAAAACCCTAAAACAGGACTAATAAAGAAATATAATCACTGCTACTGGCTGTTCAGGTGATGGTATCAGCAGACAACCATGAAATGAACTTACTAATCAATCTTAAAGTGTGTATTATGTGATCACACCACAATAAACAGTTTGTTTATGGCATATCTTTCAAATTTGCCCCTTTGGTATCTTTGTTTTTACAACACAAAGTACTCTTTTCATGCTATCCAAAGTCTGAAAATCTATTCTTTAGCTGTGACCACTCATAATATAGCCTAATGCAAAACAAAACAAAAAACCCAAAGATTCTTTGTTGTTTTTAGTTATCCTGTTCTCACCGCCTCCCTGTCCAGAGCCTCCTGGAAGTCCCTCTCTCTGCGCTGCTGGTACTGCTGCTCTCTGAACAGACGGTTCTTTCGAATCACCTCCTTTTGCATACGTATCTGGAGAAGCTGAGCTGCCAAGCGCTGCTCTTGTCGAGTCTGACGTGTCAGAAGCTTCACCAGCTGATCATCTCGCTTAGCTTCCTGAGGGGTGGTGAAAATATGTCGTTGGTCAGATAACTGAATGTGGATAAAATACATAAATATAAAAAATAACATTATGAAGTAAGGAAAATGTGTAAGGTTTTTCTAGATTATTCTCAAAATTGTGTTTATGAATGATAAAAAAATTAAATCTGAGAATTTGGGGAAAGCTCCTTATTGACAAATAAATAGACACTTAAAAAAAACAACTAAAAATGGGCAGTGGATATTTGATTTTATCAGACAAAGTAAGTTAAAATTTGACAGGTTAAAGTTTTGAGGGAAAAGTTACACCTCCAGAGTTTCATGGGCTTTGAGTTGCTCCACCAGGAATCTGTCACATCTTTTTCGTCTTTGCTCAAGAGTCGCAGCATTTTCCTCTAGCCTCTGTCGAATCTCCTGTATGTACTTGCTGTTGGACTGTAGTACCAGCTGAGTTCCACCTCCAGGGACTCCACAGCCCTGGTTGCTGCCACCAAAGGGACCATTTGGAGAAAAGGGGTGACCACTAGAACTGAAGAGGTGCAAATTACATATGACGTTATGGCAAAAAAGCCAACCAGTAATACAAACACAGGTGGAATAGTAATTCCCTCAAGGTTTTCTTTGTTCACCTTAAAGAAGAAGCAAAACTAGAAGTAACAAGTTTTCTTCTGTTTGTCTCAAAATGGGCTATTTCGTCTTGGACAACCTGTAGGAACAAAATAGATTAAAAGAAATATATATTGAAAAGTCAAATAATACAAGAAATGTCAGCTAGTGTAAACTTGAATTCCCTTTGGGTGTTGGTAAATGACCACAGCAATACTTCACTCTAAATCAAACCTTTGCTTCTTGTTCTTTGCGCTGGAGCTGCTTCTGTTGCTGTCGCTTCTTCAGATTGAGATGTGAAGGGTACGGAGGAGGCTTTGGCACATGCATATATGTGGCCTGGGTACAAGAGATGAGACGATGATATTTATTAGTCATTCAGAAATATACACCATACATGAATGAAATTTATTGGCAAAAGCCCCACACTTAAGGCTTTGAAAGTGCCTCAAAACAAAACAATAAAACATATAAAAACACACAGTAAAATATATTTTTTTAAAACCACAAATATTAAACAGTAAAAAAAAGTGCCAAAATGCATCATAAAACAGTGCTGGATTTATTTTTGAGGAATTTATTGCACTGGGCTGTTGCCTCATCCTCAGATGTGCCTCTGATGATACACCTGTAACATACATCCCATGTTTAACACTGCCAAAGAGGTTACCTTTCGCTCATTCCATGATCAAGTATGGAATGAAGAAATGTCAAGGTGTTTTATTTCCAGGGATGTTGAGATATTACAGAATCATATTCATACTCAGTGGCACAGCAATGCATGAGTAACTTGAGAAAGAACCTTGTATTCCAGTACCTTGTCAGTGTTCATCATTCCTTTCTCGTCCTGGATTTTTTTCCTCTTTTGCTGAATCGGGTGGTTCACAGGCCTGTCATTCAACTGCTGGTATCTTTCTTGATAGTGCAGAGAAATCTTGGGAAACTTAATATCTGCGACACGTCTCACCTCTTGATGCAGTCTCTGCACAGAAGAAAAGATGCTTGAAAATACCTATTTTAGTCGGTATTGGCCTTTCGGGCAACTTTTGATGTGAAGCTTTAAGATAACATTGTGAATTTCCTCGTTGTGGGATGAATAAAAGTACAATCAATCAATCAATCAAGAACAAAATAAGTTTTTTGTGATTTATGCAGAAACGGTTAACAAAATCGTAAACGAAAGATGTAGCACACTATTTCCAAACTATTCTCACAGCTATACAATTTCCCTTACATCAGTGGAGCTCTCATGTTCCTTCTTGTGCAGATTTGCAATGGCAGCAGGCTGCATGATTTCCATCATTGTTCCACTGAGTTCTGCTTTCTTCATCTTTTCCAGTGAGTGATAAAGTTGATCAACCAGGCGTGTAGCAACACCCTGCTTCTCCTGCATCAAGGCTTGGGCTGTATTTAAGTCGAAGGAGATCCCCAGTAGCTTGAGAGTTGGCTCAAGACGCGTGAAGTTATTTACTTTGGAAATGGAGGTGCTATGACAAAAGAAAAGTGATTCAAAATAATAACCACTCTGGGAGGACACAAACAATGTTCAGATCTCATAAAATAGCTAAAACACCCATGTGCGATTAATTTAAAGGGATAAGTTGGAGAGATTCAGCTCTGTTTCAGTTTGCCACAGAATCATAAAACTCTTTGGCAGACCTTTCATGTTTTTGGTTACTCATGGTTAAGTAAACAACGTTAAATTGTATTTGCTCATTCGAATCTATGACACAACATTATCATAAAGCCATCCAGGCTTTTAACAAAATCATGACAGAAGCAAGGACAGCGAAACAAAAATGTGTGTCAACTCACTCTTTCTTCAAGAACAGCCTGAAGTCTTTCTGCAGCTGGTATTTATGCAGCACTTCTCCAATCAGATAACCGTTGGAGAAATCTTTGGCAAAGCTTGTTGGCTCTGTAGAGAAAGGTATGCAACTTCTTTTTCTTTTCTTTTTTTTTAACCAAACCTACATCATGAGATTGTCATTGTTATAGAGTTAATGTTGTTTAACATTTCAAATAGTTACGAGTCCCTTATATTCAGACACACACATCCTAGTTACTGACCGTCATCAGAAATCTCAAAATTAGCACTTAAAAAAAAAAAACGCTTTTTAAAAAGTTGTTGGTTTTGACGTATGGCTGATTCAAATGTTTGGATTAGGCCAACAGCAGTATTACATACTTAAATTTAGTTGTTTTTTTTTAAATTACACAAGATTGGAGAGAGTACAAGTTAATTTATTACCCAGTTTGGCAGGCAAAACGTTAAATTTTAACCACTATGTCGCACAAAATACACCTAACCAAACAAAGTAAGACTGCTTTGCTGAGCAGCGACCCAAAGTAGCTTTAATAAAGCAGTCGCCGTTCGCTCGACATGGCGAGGAGACGCCGCCATATGCAGTCAATTTAGGCTCACTTACCGACGGTTATGGACAACCGGAGCTCCTCGTTGAGCCACCGACACAACGTATCGGACATGATGTCTGTGGTTTTGCTGAATTTCAGTTGAGACGCTAATACACGGCGCGGTCAATGGGACTCCGGAAAACAGACAGCGGCGATTACCCAGAGGTGAGCGGTTGCCATGGCGACACGTCACCACAGTTACCCGTGACCCCTCCAGAGGGCGCGGGGTGTGTGAGGGGGAGTATTTTTAGCGTCACTTGTTGTCATACTTCACTAGAAAATAAAACAAAACCTCCTAATCAAGACTTGGTGTCGTGTGGAAATACATGGACGATTCAACAACACAGAGGCATTCAGACAAATAACTTTATTGCCTTTAAACAAGTAGCATATCACTTTGTGTCGTTAGTGTTGACATTTATTATTCACTCGGAGGCAATTCACTTCAATAAGTCAATCAATAACAAAACCACCAGCAAAGTATTATGAATTTTAAAGCTGAAGAACTTTTTTTAGATGTACAATTCTTCAGTCGTGCCATCATGCGCAACGTTAGTCAGTGTTAGTGTTTTAAAGCCGCATAGTAACAAAAAAAAGAACAGAGTTTTGGGGTTTGCAAGCCTCCTATAGTAATAATGTATGTAACATGCATTGATTTTGACAAAACGATCTATGGACAAGGACAGGAAGATGCATGTTTATAAATCACAAACTTGATTTTTAACAGAGTAAACAGGCTCCGATTGAAAATGTAGGTGGACAAACGGACAAAGCAATGAAATGAAGAAAACTCCATGTCAACAGTTGCCATATATGCAAGGTGACTAATCTTTCTCTATTTCCTTTTGTCTCAGGCGAAGCATCGCTGCTGTGTAATCATAGCAATTGAAAAGCAGGCTAAACTAAGACAGTACGATCACAAATTTAATCAGTTTACATAGTTATTCATAAACAATGTGTTTGAACACAATAATACATTTTAGCAGGACTCTTTACTCTTTTCTCTGGCAAAAACCGATTAGTCAACATTGTAGGATAACACAAATATTACAATATATTGTCATTTAAAACAACATTATGTTTTCATAATGCGAATTGGAAAGAAAAAAATGAGATAAAGTACAATTATGTACGGTTAGTTGAATAAAAAAAGGTAAAGGTAAAAAGGTGCAATTTTGTTGATCTCAATCAACACAAATCATGTAACACAATATCCTTGAAGCCCTGCTTTTTTAAAAAGGGATACTTCAAATCAAAACAATGTCTGCAGTCATGTTTAAATACTTAAAAACTACATCAACCCTTTCAACTGCCTTGTAGCAATGACTGACTTCACAAAATGGAAATTAGTTTGTTCAATCTTTACAGAGTTTGGATGATTTTTCTGAAGGATCTTTTAGATCTGCTTTGCAAGACAAAGAAAAGGAGTACGCATTTTTTTTTCTCAGTAGTCAAAGCGGAACGACTGCCTGTCTGTTATCAGTTCATCTGTGAGAAACATAACATAGTTAAATCTAAGTCATCATCCTTGTCACAGTAGTTGTACTTAAAGCTTGCTGGCTGGAGGCACAATAACAGACCGAAGGCTACCCACACAGGCAACCCCAAGCCTGGCTCTACAGATACATTGAAATAAAACATCCTGTTTACTGGATTACTAGGTCAAAGCAAACACTTTGCATACCGAGGCTTTGGGAAGCCTAGCCAATGGAGTAACCTCACAGAGACACACACATACACACAGTACCCGAGTGATCAGATTAAAAACGACCCATACTTTTTTTTCTTACTTAAATCAAAATGATTTTCTAGAAATCATTTACGATATATGCTTTCTCTTTGGTCCCTTAGACAATCCTAATAGATGGCTTCAAAAAAATTACAATAGAAATTTAGTCACATAAAAAAAAAAAAAAAAACTGTGTATTTATAATTGTATTTTCTTAAAACAAAAACAAAACTCAAACCTTTTTAACATCCACACAAACACACAGAGAGATGAGCAGCAATAATAATGTAGTCTAACAAGCCACCTGATAAAAACAGACAATCTTGGTACATTTTACTGAGTGCCAGTGGCGTCTGAAGTCCAGTACAACACATCTGATCCCGACTGAGCTGCAATACCAAAAAACACTCTAATTTCTGGGAATAAGGCAGTGTGTGAAAGGTGATACGTCGCAAATTATTGGAAGCATTCCAATTATCACGGTAATTAAACCCATCCAGGTAATTTTGACTAGAGTGTAATATTCGTCATCACTTTGATGAAACATAGCACACATAACATAACACTGGCCTGACTGTAAAGTGTATTAAAAAAATAAAAGGCAAAACAAAAATAAACTCTACAGGCTATTGGAGACAAAACTAAATACATTTAATCGTAAGATGATAGTGTTCGTCATTTAAATTACATTAGTTTACAACCTAGCTTATATCAGTGTATATCCAGTGGGCTTATTTCCCACATATTTCCAGACCATAAGAGAAAGCCCCGCTCATTTTTCCGTTGCATCTTTTGGACGGTAAACTGTGAAATACAGATCCTGTCTAAAATAATGGAAGCTCCCTGGGTACGGATGGAAGAGACCATATTGTTCTTTCTGTTACAGATCAAGTTTCCTTTCAGTGGCTCATCAACTGTTACAAAACAGTAACAAAGGAAACAAGACAACCCCAATGGCGGACCGATAGAAGACATTGATACTGTATTGGAAGAGACCGATTCAGTGGAAATTGTCTTTTGTGGTGTTCTTTTTATGATGTGTGGTGTCCTGTGGTGTAGTGTTGTTCACATCACAAAGCTAACAGACGGCCATGACCTTAGGAGATGCCGTTTTGAAAGAGCATCAGAAAAGAGGCAGTGAGGGGATCCAACAGCCACCAGTGTTCAAGTGGTACAATGTGGTGAGAGCAATCATATGACCACAGGAAGTGTGCTGTGAGAACATTTGATATACAAATGTATAATTTCCTTTTTGATAGTTGCATGGCAGACAAAATAACTACCTATGCACCTTGCAAAGTAATATTGACCTGTGATCACAATACATCAGTGACAATGTAAAGCTAAATCAAAGGGGACATTCATCTATTCCACATGGGTTAGGCTTGTTGTTTATAGTACTGATTTAGGAGATGTTATGAGAACCCCCTCTGGCCTGGCTGTTTGAGCGGGTGAGAGACTATGGTTTTGTAGATGACAGCAGGTTGGTGAACCAGGTAGATGCTGATGACTGTCGTTTCTCCTCATCATGCTCTTCTCCTTCAGGGAGGAGGAACTGAGTGGAAGCAACAGAGGTGGGGGATCCCAGAGAGGGGGCCAGGCTGCCCCTTTCCACCGCCTCCCCAGGGGAGTCCAAATGCCAGGAGGTCTGAGGTTTATAGCCTCCACTAATGGCAGCCTGGGGCTCGAGTAAAAGCTCTGGTGAAGCCAGACCTACTTCATTGCATGCTGCACTTTGTTGCATTTGAGGCCAGTAGCCCCTTCCTCCAGAGATGACAGGATGATCATCCTGTATTTGGTGGCCCTCACAGGAACCCTGCTGATCCAGCTGGAAGACCAGGGACGACCCTGAGGTTTGGATACCTGTGTATGTCACATCTGTCTGCGCTGAGTCCAACGAGGAAGCAGAAGATGTCGAGTCGGGAAAACGCGGCCGTATGGGTCGCTCATCTACGACTTGGTTGTAATACCGCAATGACGTTGGCTCATCTGTGTCAACAGGCTCATCGCCCATGTCCTGACCATCGTGATCCTCATCTTCTTCAGGAATGGCAACAAGCGCTTCTTTACTAGAATCCCACTCCGGCTTTTCGACAATATGGACCATATTGTGAGGTGATGGCTTTACATCCAACGGTCCCTGTAAGAGCCACAGAGACGTGAATGCCTTTCATCCATTTAAATAAGTCAGTAAACTGTTTAGATTCCACAAAGAATAAACACATGCATCGCGAGTCAAACACACAGTATGGCTTTCGTAAGATGAAGATGACACTGTACCTGTGTCCTGGACCAATCACCAGGCAGCTTGGGCTCAGGTATGTCTGGATAGAATGCCTTTTTTACCCTGAAAAAAGAAACATAAGCTAATATTATAAAACAATAACAACACTAATTTAAAGGTCTGCAAATGTTTCCTAATAATTTCTAAGCAGATATGTTTGCAATGCAGTTTAACTCACTGGAAATACACAGAATCAGAGAATACGACACTTACCACTTCCTTTTCTTGTAGCAAATGAAGGTGACAACAACCAGCAACAAGAAAACCATTCCCAAGGAAGCCAAGAGTTCCAGGATTAGCCAATCAGCTGTCAGAAGAGGACAAATACAAATGTTAAGAATGCTACATTTGCGAAAAACATCTTGTGTAATCCATTATAAATTCAAGTGTAAACGTATTTTTGGAAGCAATTATAAATACATGAAGATTGCCTTAAATAGAGGCAACACACAAAACAACTTTAATTGTGTACTAATATTCACATACTGTATGGCTCGAAGATTAGAGAAGCAGTGGTGCCTGTGTCCTCGCCTGCTGAAGTGTAGGCCCTCACAGTAAATTTATAGGTTCCGTGAGAGAGGCCCTTTACTGTGTAGTTCCTCGTGTCCCGGTCCGACAAATTGGCTGTTCATACAACGAGGGTGGGAGAAAAGAACCAAGAGTCGCACATTAAAAAAGTGAGAGCAGCAAAATTGTTTTAACCGGTCATAAACACTCTCTCTTTCCAAACACTCGTACCATCGTCAACAAACATGGAACATCGTAACATTTACCGAGAAGGGTAAGCTGGGAACCATTACTGATGTAAACATTGTAGCCCAGGAGGAAGCCTCTTCTGTACGCCATGGGAATCTCTCCCCAGGTGAGGACAACATCAGACTGCTGCTGTTTAATTGACAGAGGGACGGAGCTGGAAGGAACTGTGGGCGCCGCAAAGATTGAAGAAAGAATGGGCAGAACACAAAACATCCAGTCAGCAATTAAAATGCAGAGTCCATTTTCTAAAGTCAACAGTTTTTGTAAAGGGACAAGCATTCCAAATGCAGTGCTGTTCTCACCCAGCTCCTGAATGTAGCCCTGCCAGCGCTGCAGCACTTCGGGGGACTCAGAAGGGCAGCCGTACAGGGAAAAGCTGTACCTCACACCCGGCTGGAAGTTGGCTATTAACAAAAAAAAAAGTAGGGCATCGTGTAATATTTAGCGGTGTATATTTAAATATGAAGGAGTGTAAACTCTTGCAAATGAAATGAGTATCTACAACAAATAATGACATAAACTAGAAAGATTATTGAGGTTTTATCGAGGCATCGAAGGTAGAAATTGTGTTCCTTCTAGACTGCCGTACCTGACTCAATGGAGGCATTAGTGCTTCCAGCAGCAACTTTGAGCCACTCTATCGGGCAGTCATGGACACAGGTGGCATCGTGCCATTCGACCACAAAACTACACGTGGTGTTGCTCTGCCAGGATAGAGGGAAACTTCCGTCTGAAGAATCTGTCCTGGACACGGCAGGAGACTCCACATCTGGAAAGAAAACCACAAACACACAGCAACGTCACAGCTTTGCATCCGTCTGTCTGGACTGGCTGCTCAGAGTGTTTAAAGTGAGGAAAACTTGTCCAGCTACTCGCAATTTTTTTTCCATCTTCCCTTTTATTTCCACGAACCTGTATAACGCAGAGTCACACTTGCAGGTTGAGACCCTCCGTCAGCATTCTTTGCAAGGACAGTCGCTACGATCTTGCTCTCGTTGCTGGTAGAAGCCATTTGTGTGAGGTTGACTGACACCGTGTAGGCTGTTGGGGGCAAGATTTCTGTGTGCTGTCGGTTTTCTTCAGGGTTCCACAGAGTTAGCTCATAATTTGTGATTTGACCATGACTTTGTGCATGTGTCAGGGGCTAAAAGCAATTTAGGGCAAAGAGAGGAATGGGGGGAAAAAAAAACCAAAGATTATGTTAAACAGGTTTTTCACTTACACAGAGACAAAGTTTAACAAACCATGACACAACAAAGAAAAAAATCATAGTAAAAGTAAATGGGAAGAAGAGCAAAGAAAAAAACACAGGTGGCGCACAATGTACCAGTATTACCTTATTGAAGATACAACATTAAGCTTAGATATATATCGTATACCATATTAAATACAGTTGTGCTCACAACTGTAACTCAAAAACAAAACAAAACACACCTTCCAAAACACCTGTGCCGTGTTGTCCCCGTTCATCCACATCCAAACATCAAGGGCATCTGGAACTGAAAGGAGAAACACATTCAAATGAACAGAAAAATGGCATCAATGTTTTCATTAAGACATTTCAATACCTATTCTTCTACCTTTAGATAAAAACTGTAAAAGTTGGTTACAACATTTTTCATACTCTTTATTACAATTAAGAAAAATAAGATGTTGTGGCAGGAAACAAAAACCAAAAACACTACTTTCTGGGAAGGAGGAGTTGCCATAGAGGGCTTGCTTTACCATCAGTGTTGGTTTTGAAGGCAATTGGTTCACTCCAACTTCCCCACTTCCAGAAATTCTTTTGGGAACCACAGCGGACTTGAACAATGTAATGCTCATCAGGATTCAGGCCCGGTATGATAACAGACCGCAGACCCACACCAGAGTAGATGCGCTGCACACAAATGCACATTAGACTTAATGCATATTAATGAGCCACACAAACAGAACTCAACTTGCACACTGTATGGTGGAGACAAATGGTGAGTCACTAGTAGGCAGATATGTGATAAGAGATCACACTGTCTTAGTAACAATGAAAATAAAAATCTACACGCACACACCGTTGTTTTGTAGCCCTCGGCTGTCAACTCAACCTGGCAGACAAGCGCAAGGGAGGAAAAACCGTCGTACTTCCACTCCCATAGCACAGTGGCATTCCAGGCGTGCACAACAGAGCTCAGCTTGTATGGTGCGACGGGAGACACTAGGGAAGAGGGGAGAAATCTACATTAGCAAACTTGACAGAAATTTTGGATTTATGATTTATTTTTTTTCTTAATGTTTTAGTAGTTTAGAAGAGACACCTACCTCTATGTGCGAGTTCAGCAGCGTCAGTGAGGCTGTACTGACCAAGAGGGTTCACAGCCACCAGAGTCCAGTTACCTTCCCACTGCGCTAACTTACACTCCTGTATCTGTGTTGCACTGCTTCCAGGACAGTCCCTACAAACAAACGCAAAGCAGTCAAAAATCAACTTCAGATTAGCCGAAAGTACAACAATCGAAGGGATCGAACTCAATTAAGATAATCTATAACCACTTCAAAGACACATCCTCGAATATGAATTCTGGTCAGCCTTCTGTCCATTCCTGTAACGACTCTGGAAGATAGCCAAACCACTAGCAAATGGACATAGAGGCAAGTGGTTACTTAGACTAAGTGCTTCTTGTTGCTTTTTTCTCATCTCTCCCTGTGCTGGTTTATCCTTTTCTGGACAGAAAACACTTTTTAGAAAAAGGAAGATAGGCTTATCATAAATAATTCGGCAATATCATCTCAGATACCGTAACGGTGAAAAATAGGAAGAAAAACGTTTATTTCCACTTCTGATTCTGCACATTACAAGATACAAACACAGGAAGCTTTGTATGCGAGCAAGACTTGCTTTAAATTTAACAAAATTTAAAAAAAAAATTTAAAAGTGTATCCTGCCCTTTGCCCATAGCAAGCTGGGAATGGCTCCAGCGCCCCCTGCAGGATTAAGCGGTAGAGAAGACGGATGGAAATCAAACTTCAGATGTGTAATGATGTTTACCGTGTGTTTAATGAGTAGCGCGTTGCCCGTTTCCCAGATAAGTGAGTGTCTCGTCCTTCATTCCACTGGCAAACAGCTGAAGTCAGGTCGTGAGTCTCGCACACTAGGTCACTTGGTAGAGGGGCATCTAGGGAAGAGGACAAAACAAGTAGGGACTTGGATGCTGGTCATTTACAGTATACACACCAGCAATCTATGCTCTTTCCCTGCGTTAGCGAGAAAGAACTTTTTAACCACCAATTGACCCAATTATCTCAAGAAAATTTTTCAACAAACAATCTCACAAAATATAAATGTAAAGATGAAGAATATGTATTAAACATTAAGACCTCCAGTGACACTTGTTTTTTGTCTATTGAACAACTCCACATGTTTTTACAGGCACATCTCTAATAACTAAAATATCATTGAGAAGTTTATTTCCTAAATCATAACATAAACAAAATGATGACAACTGACTAAAAATAAAAATCTGATTTTCACGACTTGTTAACTGAAATCATAGTGAAACAAATAACCGTGATATATTTCAATTTATGGGCCACACAGTGTAGTGGTCAGCACTCGTGTCTCACAGTGAAACATCCCTGGTTCTACTCCGAGCTTTGGAGTCTTTCTATGCGGAGTTGGCAAAAGTTGGCCTTTTGCTTTCCAAAAATCATACAATTGAAGTCAAAACGAAGCCTTGAAACAACCTGTAGGTGTGTCTGTGTCTCTGTTTGCTATGTGATGGACTATCAACCGGTCTCTAGTGTATCCTGCCTTCATGTAAATTCCCATAATAATGTCATTAAATTCAAAGTTGTTTTTTTTTAGATGCACCTGTAAATTAGTGAGAATTGACATTCACACTCTTATTATGTTTTTTGACATTTTCCTCTTACATCCAACAAACACGACTGTTCCACTGTTCAGTCTTCTCGGCGAGTTCGAGTAGCAAGGTATGTTGGTTCCACTTGTCTCAGAGTGTCTCTGATTGAACGCTGTTGCTGCGTAAGTCCGTCTACTCAGTCGCTTCACATTCATCTGTGTGCCGTAGAAGATGCTTTCAAAGGCCTTTCCCTCGGCTACGATGCAACAGAAAGTGGTGTTGGCCCCAACAGGGACTATTTTATCAATGGGGTACATCCCATCACTCTTCACGCCAGGGATATCCTTTCCTAAAAAGAAAAAAAAAATGATGACAAAATGGAAAATGTCTTCATAACTGAGATGTCAAGGAGAATATAATTTCCATTACAGCTTTAATAAACCATCATTATAAGTATTAGACCTTTATGTATCTGACTCTTGCTCCATTCACTTGTTGTCTGTTCGTATCTTGAGCGAATTTGAACCGATAGCGAGGTGCACTCCAGTGGTTCAGCTGAGGTCCAGTTCCACTGGTGTCGACCGCTCACCTCATTCACTGTTGGAGACACTGTGTCCTAAAGACAAGACAAACAGGAGGAAAAAAATAGTGGTGGCAATGATCCAAAGCAACCTTGCAGAATATTGCAGGAAAAGAAAGACGCACGGACATTGTAATGATAAAATACTGAGACACACGTCAATCAGGGCTCATTTTTCATTTGGTTGCAATTATTCACAAAATAACAATGGAGAAGAATTGACCTGCCGTGTTAACGTAGCCTGGGAGAGAAATACACTTACATAGAAGACAGTTTCGTTGAATTCAGTTCGAAGAATGATCAGGTCAAAGGTCGTGGTGGCTCCTCCCAACCAGGAAATGGAAAGTTGCTGGGCTTCAGTGTTGCCTGACAAAGTCACCTGGTCAGGTACAGTAAGAACTACCCCAAAAAAAGAACAAAAAATGAAATCAGGATTTAGCGATTACAGTTCGTTTGGGGGGAAAACATAATTTCCCCATTATAGTATTTCTACACTCATCTCGATTATTATTACAAACATTTATCATGTTTTTATTTTGTAAAGAACTTTGTTACATTTTAATTTGTATGAAAATGTATACATATATAAAGATTGGCTGATTGATGAACCCTTAACATTGCAGACAACTCTGTTTTGATAAAGTCTTGTTTTTACCCATTGTGGCATGAGCGCGTGGAGCCAAGAGACCATGGAGAACCCATAGGAGCCACACAAGGCTGCAGCTCGCCTTCGGCCTGGGACCGACGCTCAAACCAGACATGATGATTAACGTTCCAAGCCTTTCTGCAGACTCTGAAATGATGATCGTCCTCACTACAGCGCCACCGTGTCGCACATCCTCAGAGGCAACAAACAGAGGGGATCCTGTGGAGAGACCGAGACAGAGAGGGACACGACAAATGGTTAACGAAACATTCACTTCTTTAAGGAGTTGTAAAAATGCATACACAACAAAAAAAAGTACATTTTACATATATTATATATATTATAGATATATATATTATATATATATATATCTGGTGGCAGCGTGCTTAATAATACTTTTATTCATCAGGTTTCCTGTTATGGCATGGTTTCCCATGCGTACAGTAAAAGTAAACGTGTAAAACTTTTTTCAAGCCCTGCAATGATTCCCTCATGATTGACGGTCAACGTCAGGGAACTACCACAGCCAGAAAAAACTCATGTCACATCAATGCTTCACTGTACAAGCTACTTTTCAGATTCAATGTGAAAATAAACATAAGCGTGAGTAAATAAGTGTGGTTTTATAATGCCCGAAATATTTGCTGTTCCAGTTCACCTGTCCTCTGCTAATGGACTGCCAAAATTTGTGTACTTTCGAAACACTGACTGCTTGTTTTTGTTGCGTATCCATAAACAATGTTCCTATGTTGTGGTATTGTGAATAGCCAGACAGAGAGGAGGCCCATCTAACCCGTAGAGTAAAGCCGGAACACAAAGACAGCTGACAGCTGTGGAACTGACACGATGAAGTCACACATGAAACCTTAGACACAACAGCTGTAGATGGATCTGTGCATAAAACGGCATCATACAAAACGTTTGTCTCACACGTATCAGGACCTTGTTTTAGCACTGACATATATAGTAAGAAATCTACATTTGAGTACCAAATGCCCACCACATCCATATACAGTTGTTTGGCTAAATATGAGAATAAGCACCGGGCAAAAATGGGAAGATTGACATTTTCTGCTAAAGGATTAAAATTTACCTCTCAGTGTTGTTTATGCGGCTGAATATTTAAACTTTAAAGAGAAAAATGTATGTAAAAGGAGAAATGTTTTTCCTCTGCTGAAAGGGGAAGGTTTCCTTGTGCTCAACAGGGAAAAGAAAGTTGAACTTTTAACCCCATGGTTCATTCAGACGCTTGTCCCAGACCATTTCTCAAATGTGATGATGTGCAGTCCTCTGGTGATTATTTCCTGAGGTATGACAGTTTTAGTGTCCTAAAGATAAAATGTTGAATTAAAATGGACAGTCAATTCATTAATTCTGCAAGTGAGAGGAAGCAAGTGAACTTTTACAAAAAGTTTCACAAGTCAAATGCAATTGATGGAAACCAATTGGGCATATGAAGGAGTATATAGAGGAGTGGTTCATGCATGTCTCATAGGAACTTTCATTACTCGTCATTACTCCATGTCTGCCCAAGAGACATTTTCGTAACATTTTCTTTATATAATCCACTGGACCATCCATTGGCATTTCGCAATGTAAACAAACCGCACCAACCTTTTCTCACATACAAACTGGGATAAATGGTCCAAATGGAAAACATAATCTACATCAGTAATTTTGTACAATTATTATAACAACGCAGGTGCAACTGACCTGACATGGAATGCACAATTAAAACAGTGTGCATCTGCAATACGAGAATGCTACTCACTAAAAACGGCAGATAGGCACACCTCAAGGCACAACATAGGATGTTGCAACATGGTGTTGACAGGTCTCCCGAGTGCGTGTGAATAAATCTCGGTTTTGTGTGTGCAACTGCTCCAGCAACGGTGCAGAGCAGGTCGTCTGGTTCCCGTCGAGACAAGCTTGGGCAGGCTGATGAAACAGTATTGTCAATATCTACCAAGCCCATTACGGGGCAACGGCACGAGCCAAACAAACTACGCGGAGACACAAACACACAAGATAAACCAGTTTCAGGTAACGAGTCTCAACCCAACCCCGAAGAATCATTGTGAAACCAGCGTGGCTGCCTACAAAGCAAACCAGCGGGACAGCATAGCCCAATAGTGGGATTTTTCATTCATCTGCTATTCATGTGAAGTCCATTTACCATTTACCATCTGTGATGTGACCGCTGCAAAACTTAAGACTCAAACATCATTTGTTCCACAAAAATATATTTATTCGTCCTGAAAGTAGGAACATACTATATTACTATATTTTTTAGGTTTGGTGCAGTGTTTCTGTGTAAACTGCTATTTAGCTTACTTTTTTATTACATATTTTATCGAGTTTTCACAAGGGTAAAACAGTCAAAACAGCATCTGGAAATTAGAGCAAATCCATCCATCTTTTAGCATGGGAGTAAAAGACTATAAAGGAAGTAAAGCGAACTCTAATCTGATATATTACTTATCATGCTTGCTGCTATTGATAGACATCTTGATAGTCACTTGTCAAGTATACTCTGTTTTTCCTTCGTCTGGACGATGTTGCGTCTGCAGGAAGAATGTCAAATCTCAGATGTGTGTTTCCATCTGGCTTCTGAAGTGGTTTCACACATGTTTTCATGGTGCTGCTATTTAAATGTGGGGCCTACAAGTATAGAACCAAGGTCACGGCATAGTGGTTTGTTTTGCATGCACACCGACTGATTTTTCCTGTGTGTGTTCATGGTAAGGTAACGACTATAGGCCTGAAGACCACAGAATCTCAAACAAGCCACTTCTGCAGTAAAAAAAAACAACACTATAAATTTCTCAGATTAAATGGGGTTTTTGGAGTGTAAATCAATTAACAAGATAATGTGAACACTTTCTGCAATGCTGAGACTTTTCACAGTCAGCTACAACTAAAAAAAAAAATCTCCCTGCTTTACAAAAAACCCTCACCTTTGGATGAAATTCAGAGGCATGGCTCAATGTAAATACAGCTGTGTGCTGTGGCAGCGTCACACACTTACCCAAAAAAAGGCTTTCTGAGCCTTGTGGGTTCAAACGTGAAGAGAAAATGTCTCTGTTTTAGTGACTCTCGATTCAAACGATGATCCTTTCTCAAACTTTGGCATCCAACTGTAATGTTTTACAACCTTTAATATATCCTCCACCCCCTTGAGGACCAGAAGGCAAAAAAAAATAGAAAATAAACAAAAAAGTACTGATGGGAAGCGGGAAAAACAGCTGTACATTCTGGGAAATCATATCAAGAAACTGATAGCTACAAATGCACACAACACACAGATCGATACCTCTCTCTGGTCTCTGGTCCCTGTCCTAGCAGCTGTAATGAATGTGGGGATAAGCTGGAAAAACCACAAGGATATCATTGTTACCTCAAAACAAATCCCGTCTGTGTGCCTGCAGCTGCACTATTTTAGGAAGGATAGACTTAAGTAAAACACAGTATTAACACTCAGGTTACCACCTTTGTACACACCAGACCTTGCCACTGTTGTGCTTGACGATGCAGCCTCACAAGTAAACATTTAGGATTGCGCCATTTAAAATGCTCCTGTATGCAGCCACTCACCAAATATCAGACAGGATTTACCGTCATATAATGCATTGATTCCTGTGTGTGTGTGTGTGTGTGTGTGTGTGTGTGTGTGTGTGTGTGTGTGTGTGTGTGTGTGTGTGTGTGTGTGTGTGTGTGTGTGTGTTTATCAAACTTCAATATACACATATAAATAAAATATTAAATTATACAATTTGATTGAGTAACACTTGGCCTGTTTACTCAACTGTGAGCTTGTTTCAAGATTTTTAGGGATAAAAGTAGCTGCTAACCACACTGAACCCACTTAAAGCAGGACAGAAATAAAAATGAAATGGAGCCATAGCCAAAGTGACGCTCCACAAGCACTGCTTGGAGAAAGAGTAACTTCTTGGTGAAGACACTTCAAAATGCTTTCAGAAATGTCTAATCCCCACCTTTCATAAGCCGTGAAGATTGTATGTTAAAATTCCAATTGGATTGTGTGGAAATTATGTGTAAAAACTAAACAGTTATAGAAAACTGCAAAGAAGATGTATTTTTTTGTTGATATAATCGAAGCACGTCTGTTTGTCCACTTGTATGCACATACTGATGCACTTTACAATTACAGTCACGTTTTAAAGCAACATGCAGAACCCTTGAAGTTTTTTTTTTTTTTTTTGCAATTCAAATCCAGGAAAACTGGTGCGCCGGCTCTCAGCCTACGCTCTGCAACGCTGTCATTACGCTGTCATACAATGACCGCCAGGACCACAGAAATAAGCACACAGCGTCTCTAGTGTACTTCATAAGTGTGGTGACATTTTGAAACACGAGCTGAAGTTGCAGCTAATTATGGCTGACCTTTGAATGCAACGGGAGGACCGGATGCTCCAAAGAGAAAAAGTAAAAAAAAAAAATCAGGGGGCTTAAAAAAAAAAGAAGAAATGGCTGTGTCCGTGTGAAAAGTCAGTGCGCTGACCTCACTAGAGAGGGGACATTCAGTCCTCTGTGTCTCGCTGTTGGCGTTCAACCAAATAGCATTTCCTTCCTTTCTTCCTTCCTTTCCTCACTGTAATCTTTTATGAACACTAAATACAAATACTGGAAGCAACGGGAAACTAGGAAAAACTCACTTTAAAAATATACAGCTTTCCAGAAGTCTGTGTCTTAAGTTTAATTCTTAGTAATATATACACCCACAGTAACACAGCACAGAAATACACAGATCAGCTCCTTCTTTCCTGGCACAAACAGTGTCAAAGAGGATATTTACAAAGAAAACATACCAGAACAGCTACTGTCCTGCCAGGTACGAGTAGTTCTTCCTTTCATTCTTTATCTAGCTCGTTATGGTCACTATTGTTCTGTGCTTCTCAGAGTGAATCACACCATGATGACATAATTTACTGTGAAAAATAACCAACTGTTTTTATAGTTCAGTCTTATTCAAGAGAGCCAATATATTACGGACAAGATACAGCACAGGTGAGACACATGAGGTACACGTAAAGGTTTGTAATGTAGGCAACATACCAGACAGATGTACTGGTATCATTTTATTACACTACAATGTATTAAAATATTTGAAAAATGTGAGGTCAGCTTACCGAGCTGAGTTTGATATCAATGATTATCATCTGACATCTCACAGAAGAATGCAACTAAAATGAAAATCAGCGACTTTGATTAAAAAGATTAAAGGTATGTTGTGAGAGAGTATTGTATATTAAAAAATGATTGTAATGAATAGAGTGACATATTAACAATGCACTAATGTATTTTTTATGATTTCCTTTTTTTTTTTTAATCTTCATAAAGGTTTTTGAAAAGGTTAAAAGACCATGTTAATGAGTGTTTGCAAACACTGTAACACTCATAAGCATCTGTCTCCTTTATAGGTCATTTCCATTTTACATTTGATATAATTTCTTTGAGTGGGCTTATATTATGCACTTTGATACTATCCTGCTATTCAGTGGGATGTGTTATTTTGTAACCAGTAGTTATAATTTCTGAATTAAAGCATTTGCATAAATTCTGCAGAAGCATTTTGTGTCATTATGTAGTGCCTTTACAAGAAAAATAAACCAAAACTATTTTTGTTCGTAAGGAGGCAGCTTTTTTTTTAACATTAGTTCAAATCTTCGTGTAAAAGTGGGAACGATGTGATTTAAATATCTTAGTGACAGATCGAACAGATGAGATGTATCCATACAGAAACAGACTGGTTGAGTAAATTGTTAAATTCAGGAAGAAATTAGAGAAGAAATAAAAGCGAATGTGACCTTCTTCAAAGTGTGGGATAAACAACCATCATGACGTCACACGCATGACATCCCACCCTGGGGTCCCCAACACGCAAAGATCCAATCAAACAAGCGTAAACACCACAAATCTTCTCCACACCTTTTATAATTCCCCGTACAACTGTTGTTACGTGTTTGTGACAGCTTTTCTGAGAAAAATGTGTCTCTTACAGCAGATAGGACCATCTGCATCATCACAAGACCACTTGCATCGTTAGCATTAGCATTAGCGTCATGGAGGATACCGTTACAGAAATGTCGGGTCTACGACTACCATGAGAACTAACTAAATGTGAATTACCTGCGTCATGTCACTAATTGAAACACTCATACAGGGAGATGACAGGTATTATAAATTCACCGAACAGCCGTCTCCTCTTAAAGCACACAAACACGCGAAGGCAGGCCAGTAAGGTTTGGAAAAACAGTGCTAGCTCGAGTGGTGCCATCCACCAACTCCCTTCAGCGAAACTAGTTTCAAAAATACAGAAACAACACAGCAATTACCTCTGTTTTAGTGGGGAACGGTCCTCTGTGTCCTTTCGACTGTGTATCCAGTCAAATCGGCTTCTTAAAAACGTCGTAAATATTTTAACAGGTCGGTCTTCTCACGGTCGCGCACGCATCCTCCGCGGTTTCACCATGACCATTCCCAATGATCCCGAATGGGCCGAGCCGCTGGATTACTGGAACACAGCGAACCAAGACTTTGATTGACATTTGCTTCGACCAATCAGCTTCGAGTAACCCGTGTCCACACAAGAAGAGGGCGTTGTCCTGCTGCGTTCACCACCTGCAGGAAAGACCAGTGATAACAGAAGGACAGCGTGGTCACGACATTGAGGGGTGGTCCGACGCAATCTCCCAGACTTAACCAGCTGATTGTTATGAGAGGAGATATTGAGAGTTGCAATTTAAGCATTTTGGAATTATTTCTCACTTATAAATTACGCGGTCATTTTTTGGGGGGACATTAGTGCAGGTACTTGAATGCACCTGTGGTCATCAGAAATCTTACAAGAAAAACAATCTTACAAAAAATTTTAACAAATATATATAGTATCCTATTCTAATTGCAAGTTTATTATATACGTTTACTGTTGTTGCCAATAAACTGACAACATAGTTGATGTGCAGCACAGAATAGAATAGAATAGAATAGAATAGAATAGAATAGAGTACAATTCATACCAGAGGGAAATTCCAATTCTGTGCTGCACAGACTGTGCTTCACACGAAATAGAACACTCAAAATTAATAGAAAAGAAAGAATGAATTGAATATTAAATAAAACAGAATGAAAATTAAATCAGTAATATTAATATGTACAAGGCCTATTCATATGTACAAGGTGACTAATAAAAGCACAGAAAGGATTCAATTAACCAAAACACAGCAAACACTATTTACAGGGAGGAGTTATAGAGCCTTCATATTTAGGAAGGAAAGATTTCCTCTGGCGCTGTGTAGAGCACTTTGCTGGTATGAGTCTTTTGCTGAACGTGCATCTCCTGTCGACCAGGACATCATGGAGGGGTGAAAGAATTTTGATCGCGATGAACCCCAGTTTGGACCGCATTCTCTTCTCTGATACCACTTGTACAGAGTCCATCTCCACCCCCACCACATCACAAGCCTTTCTGATGAGTTTGTTGAGCCTATTGGTGTCAGCAACCCTCAGCCTGCTGCCCCAGCAAGAAACAACAAAATTACAAGTGCTGCTCCCTTTGTGCATCAATATAAATGGTAAAGCCAATACAAATTGTACATATAATATAAATATATGAACATAAAGTGTAAGAAAGTTGCCAAATTGTACACGTAAGACAAATTATAAGGTAACATATAACAGGATAGCATGTGATGGTGATGGACATAATAAAACTTTGATGTCCAGGTCAATGGTTATCAAATGGCTTTACAACCTTAAATTTTAAGCAATATTAATTGAATCAAGGGAACTAAATATCTGAAAATGCTTCAGTTACTTCAGTTAGTTTTACCCTACTGATGATGTGTTGTTGCAATCCTGCTCAAGTATTTGATAATCTGGATGTACAGGCCATCATCAATATTTAGTTCTTACCAGAGAGCATCAGTTCAAACAGCTGATGAGCTGGGTGGGTGGGAGTTGTCTTTGAGGAAGGTAGTGGTCCTTTTCAGGCATATGGAGCTGATGATTTTCCAGGCTGTGTTTATGACCCTCTGCAGGTTTGGATTGATTTGAACATGGTTGAAATAAAAAAATAAAAAAATCATAAGTAAACAATACCAATAACTCCAAACACACACACACACGCATGCATGCCTGCACGCACGCATGCACGCACGCTCACACACACACACACACACACACACACACACACACACACACACACACACACACACACACACACACACACACACACACACACACACACACACACACACACACACACACATACAAATAACCCTTCCAATTCCTGTGTTGGCTTTGTCACAGCAAAGCCAACACCCGCTCTCACATAACAGAAAATTAAAGGAACTGACAGTTTTCCAGGCGTGGTCTAGAAGCTAATCATTGTCTTTGTCTGGTTTTCACTGACGTGTGCAAATCTAATTCTCACAACAGCAGAATAAGCAAACCCTTCTGTGAAGTCTTGTCACAACCACAGAAACAAAGTGACGGCTCAAAGACTAAAAGTTCTGAATTATTCACATATCTTTATTATTTCTGCTGAATTTTAACAAAGGGGTGGTTTTAATCAAGCCAGAGCAGTACTAGGAACATAAATGCAAACAATAGATTTGAAACATGTATAAAATCAGTAGCATTTTGTTCTCTAAACAATGCATTACTGGAACTACATTTATCACCTACATCAAAAGGAACATCATTTTTGGACAGGGTTGCTATGATTGCACCATTATGGTAGGCCAATAGGCTATCTACACAATTGAAAAAACACATAAAGGAAAGCTCAAATGGCACATTATTTTTCTCTCTCAGTTCACTATAATATAATAACAGTAATAAAGATGATAATACTATGTAATACCTTAGAGATAAGTTAATATTCTTGAGCAACATCTTTGTATGCTGGCATAAACAACACATATAAAAGCCATGATATTCACATCTGAGTCTACTGTACATCATAACTTGTGTGTAGGACCCTACATAGTGCAGTTGGCCTGAATGCTTATTTTTAAGAGGCAGATTTAACACTTTTTCTGATCTTTTTAAACTTCAGTCTCTCCTGTGTGTCTATATGAACTATACAGAAGAAAGTGAAAGTTTTCCGTGATATACACACTCCCTCTGTTAGATTTTCCATCCCACAAGCTTTGATGTACATGTTACTGTACATAAAGACAATCCCTTTGTTTTTTAATATAACTCCACTTGCTGTATTGCCACTAGTCCCTCTATCCTCAATCTCATAAGCTGAAGCTTTTCATATGTATGGACACACGTGCACACGCTCACTTGCACACTTCCTCTCTCTCACACACGCACACATTTACAATCTATAACTATTATAAGTATTTCTTTCTCTATTATATAATACATTCTATAAAATTGTTTTCACTTTGGGGATACTGACTGCTTTCTCAGATACTTGGCTGTGAATGCATAAAGCGAATGACACAATTATCATAATAACCAAATTCAAATTGTGCGCTCCCATTCACATTCTTTGCAGTTCGATGAAAAGAAATTTGAGTTGTGAAAGCTCTCCACTGACCCCTAGTGTCCATATTTAGTCACCACAGAAAATCTGAAGTGAAGGAGAACCTAGTTCTCCTGTGTCCTAAACGGTAATCTATATTCAGTTGGGATTGATTATCTGCTAAACATATCTATTTAAATTCAATTTGTAGAAAATATAAACTCTGTTGGTCTTAATAATGTGTTTCATTGGGTCATGTATGTGAGACCCTGTGCATGAAATGACTTCAAAACTGAATTAAGAAACAGTCTGTGTTCTCTTTGATGCAAATATCTGCTCAGATTTCAATGTAATAGTCCTGCCATGTGTACTAACGTGTTGCTGATATCATACTTAAAGCACCCAAAATGATAATTACACTCTTGATTAAAAAAAAATCAATTTCCAGCATTTGTTTTTCTTTTATACACGCTGGATGGCATGAAGTAAGGCGCTCTCCGGCCAAAAATGCAAGATAACATCACACATTCTGACCACTAATTCTACTTTTACATGACCAGTGACACAGACTTACAATGAATAAATATCGCATTATATTCCTGTTGATCATTTCTGACAATATCCCTGATTGTCTTGGTCCTTTTCTAACCTGGGTATCAAATGACTCATGTACTAGTGCTGTCTTCTAAACATTGTCATTCAACATTTTGTTTTTCTGCCATTCATCAGTGTGGCACACTTTTCACAAACACTGATTAGGTAGGATGTAGAGATGTGCAACTAGTGTGAGAAAGGCTGTTCAGAAGGTTGAAAAATCTTTGTGAACGTATGTAGATCAACCCCTGTTGAGATGATATGCTATCTGATGATGTTGCATTTTTCAGTCGGCCTTTGTTGCTGATGTTGCCTGCAGTTGAATTGAAAAGTATGTCAGACTTTACCGATTTATTCTATTGTAGACTGAGTGTTGTCCCACTGTATGCTGGAGTGGTGTAGAGTGAGAGGCCTTATCACTGTGCATGTAGTGTAATGAAAAATTAGCTTCATGGAGCTATCTTTAAATTTCCGTGGACTCTATCCTCTCCAGTCGTGAGGGTCCAGCCCACGGAGGGGCAAGCTGATGGAGGGAAGGAGGGCCCTTTTGGTCTTCACAGGGTGGGGAGAGCGTGAGGGCGATGGGGCCAGAGAGGGAGGGTGGCTGCTGAGGAGACAGAGGTGAGAGAGCAGGTGGGGGAGGTGGAGAATTGGAGGAGGTTGGGGAAGTGGTGGTGGTAGTGGTGACAGTGGTGGTGGGGGAGGTTGTTGTTGGTTTGGCTCCAAGCTGGCTCATACGTTTTTCCAAAGCTTGGTTTTTCTGCAGTGTTTCCACGTAGCTGAGCTGCAGCTGTGCCTGGTACTTCAGAACCCTCTCCTTCTCGTCCTGCCAGGTGTGCCGCTCCTGGTCAAAATTGAGGGCCTGCCGTTCCCGTTGCTGCCGCTCCAGGCGTAGTGCGGCCTGCAGCTGCTCCAGCTGCCGTCGCAGCTCCCCTGCTTCATCCCATTGACCCTCCTGGATCCGCTGCGGCTGATGGTTATCCTGGCAGAGTTGGGACTCATGACGTAGCTGGGCCTCTTGCCGCATTTGGACCTCGTGGCGGAGCTGGGCCTCCTGACGGAGCTGCACCTCTTGACGCAGCTGTGCTTCTTGGCGTAATTGGGCCTCATGACGGAGGTGGGCCTCCTGGCGAAGTTGGGCCTCCGGACGAAGCTGGGCATCCTGACGCATTTGTATGTCCTGATGCATTTGAGCATCCTGCCGTTGCTGCACGTCCCGCCACTGAGCTTCTTCCCGTTGCTGCCTCTCTTGTCTCTGAGCCTCCTGCCTTTGGGCTTTGGCTTCATCACTCTGAAGACTCAGCAGGGTGTCAGCTGTGGGAGTGAGGGAGTTGGTTGAGGAATCAGTTGGGTTTCGAGGGCAGTGGACAGCTCCCCATGGTGGCAACAGCCCTGCAGCAGCTAAGTTCGGGCTCACAACCACTTCTGCACCTCTGCTCACTTCACTTAAAGCTCGCTTTAGACTTAGCACCTCTGCCTCAAATACTCCCAGCTTCTCTCGAAGTATGGACACCTGCAGAAAAGAGAAAGAAACATCTATAAGACAATCTGCAACACACTTTTAGAAGTAGTAACTGTGTTGTGACACAACAGCATCTGATCAAATTTAATTTGAACAAATGCTGATAATAAACTTGCTGCCTTTTCAATAATTGAATATCCAGTATAAAAAGTCAGTACATGGTTATAAGCTGCTTATGGGCTAAATCATCACAAAAGAAAAGAAATGAAAAAATTGCACATGCTATATATAATGTTGTCCGATCCCCAATTTGTCCGAAACAAAATCTGTCAACTGTACTCAATGCAGAGCATTTTAGCCTCAATTGTGTTCGATTGTATTAAGTTCCATGCAATTTCTTTCTTCTTCTGTGGCATAGTAACTTTGTCTCTCCATCCAGGGCAAGGTAATCCTTTTATATGAATTTGATGATATGATATTATGATGTGAGAACCAGCTGCAAATAGGCTACATGAATAAGAATTTAATACTATATGTACTGCACAATATGTATTCAGGCCTTTACTTTTACCCATCCATCTACAGTGTCTATCCGAATTAATCAGAACTTGAAGGGAAAATACAAATACAGATCTTGCTCAATAAGTTACATGAGTGCTATTAATGAAAATACTTTCCATTTCTATTGCAACGATTGAAACAAAAGTAGAAGAAGTGTCTGTCATACGGTTTGATTTTACACAGCAAGTCAGTGCAACTTGTACTGCGGACATGACTTCAGATACATGATAACAAGGACTAGGAATATACTGTGAATTCCAATTCCCTGACAGAGAACATGATTGCTCTCATACTAGAAATCAAAAAAACATCCTGTGAAGAGTTTATTTGAATGTGTACATACAATCAGGAAAGGTATCTGCAAATCACAAGATACAAACCCCAGCATATGATCCTGACTCTTACAGAATATGTATGCAAGACCAGGCTTTAATGTTGTGTTGGAAACTAAATGAATTCTGCTCCCATCACCCTCTATATTCCTCTAAGCCTACAGTGAATACAAAAGTGTAAAATGTTTTTAAAAATAGGAAAGCATGGATACTTGGTGGTAGACTATCATACGTTCTCGTTACATGATATGTAGAACTTAATCTGAAGTGTCAAAAGCATAAAGCATGGCTGTAAGTAATCACTTTAGGTGTTTTGTCTATTGTGAGATATCTGTTTAATGATCTGACAAATCATTTGCTTTAGAGTAATTACTTAACCAACCTCAGACAGGGTTCTCCTCAGTTCTCCCTCGCACTTCTCCAGCTCCAGACTCTTGGTGCTGTAGGAGTCCTTAAGGCCCAGCATGACCTCCTCCCTCTCACGTAGCTGGGCATTGAGCTCCTTCAGCTGGCCTCTCAGGGCCACCATCTCTCCAGCTCGCTGTGTCACTTCAGCTTGACTCTCCCTCAGCTGCTGCTTCAGCAGGGAGATCTCTCCTGCTTTTTGACACACCTGACACACAGAAGTGAAGCAGTGAGTTACTGTAGCTTGTAGAGGTACAGAAAAAGCCTGATTAATTAGTAATATTTGACTTAAAGCGAGATGGACATACTGTTCATACAAAAGTAAGACAACCCATCATATATAGCACTTTATCTTATTCACTAGCAGTGATGCCAATTTCCACACATCAAATAAACTCACATTCATGCACAGGGAGAACATTCAAATTAGGCCAGGCCATATTTGAACCTGCATGTTTCCCGTTGTGAGGCGGCAGTGCTAACTACTGCTCCACCCTGCAGGGCACCAGTTGAATTTCTATGAAATTACAGCAATGAAGTGATTGTGTCAGAAATATGATCTGGATCAAGTCCAATCAAACACTATTTGATGGTTACATTGATGATCACCTTCTCCCAGCTCTCATTTCACATGAATTTTTGTTAGCGTGAATGGTTGAATGGTATGCACGCACGCACGCACGCACGCGGTTTCTGTCAGAACTTCTTGTTGAGAAAAGGTATTCCCTAACCTAATCCCCGATAAGTTAAGTTTCTTGTTTTTCTTTTTGATCCCTTTATCAACCCTGACTCTAGCCTGACTGTAACTTTAGCCGTGAAGTCACATCTTCACCCTTGAAAACATGTAAACATTGTGGCCTTCATTCATCTGACCTTGCAAAAAGAACAAAATGAGTGACACACTACTGAGTGCTCTCCTTAACCTGACAACTTTTAAATGGGTGCAGCTTAAAAACTCATGTACTCAAATCTCACCTCCCACTTGGTCTCCTCCAGACGAGGTAAGATGTCAGCCTGCTCCTTCCTGTAATCCAGACACTTTCTTTCCAGTTCCTCCCTTTGAGCTAAAAGGGCTGCCATCTCCTCCTGGAGCCTCCTCTTGTCCTGTGACAGACGGGATATCTGTGCCTGCAGGGCAGTTTGCGAACGCTGAGCACGACGAGTGACCTGCAAAGAGAAAGTACATCCAGCAAAACTTAAACATCTAGTATCTGTATATGGTAAATGTGGTACATAGTTGTACAGATAAAGCAGTATTATTCAGTCTTATTGCCAGCCTGCCGTAATCTGTGATGTATTTGTTTGATTTAAAATGTATCAGGCAACATTTAAAACTCCACAGAAAAATCCAACATCAGCCCGGTTCGAATCAGCATGATGCCCCCTGTTACACATCACAAGCCACATCATCAAAGGGCCAGGATTTACAAATAGGAATTGTTTGGTCGAGATGCCACTTTGTAACTGACTTGAGCAGTAACTTACTTTGAGTGTCTTCAAATAAAAAATTGTATTGTATTCTTTAACTTTTAAAAATTTCTCATCGCTTCACTTTGGACATTACACAGGAAAAAAACCCAAAATGTGGCGGTTTTTCATCGTGCTTACCTGCTGCAGGCGTGAAGCATAGTTCTGTCTCAGCTCATCCATCTGCCGCTCCCAGACACGCTGCTTCTCCTCAAACACCTGAATGATGGCTGCCTCACTTTGGTCCAGGTTTCTGCGCATATGCTGCACCTAGTGGGGAAAATAAAAAACAGAAGTCAGGCCACAAGGTAGCCACCTAAATAGTTAAAACTGAAAAATACAGTAAACATAGATAAATAAATAAACATGCAACTAACTACAGTTTGCATCGTAAATTGTCATTTCACCAAACTATGACGAGTAAGGAATGAATTAAACGAAAAAATTGTCTTGCAGCATCAGAAGATTATATTCCTTTATGAATAAACTAATGTCATTTTTCATGAGGAGTTTATTTACAGTAATAACAATCGGTGCTTTCTATTATGACATTTGTGTCACAATGGTCTCAAAAAGAATATCAGACTTACAAAAAAAAAAAGTAGACACACATGCCATGCTGCATTACCAGCAGAAATATTAGAATCCCAATTCCTGTGAAAAATCTGCAGATCTATTGATCCATCTTCAGCTATATGCATTATGCTTTATCCAATCATAACACTGGAGGTGTTAACATTGTGCAAAGACAGATTACACCCTGGACAGCCAGGTTGTAGTCAGGATGCAGACAACAGGACAAACACAGACTCAAATTTACACAAACAAGAAATTCAGGCCCCACAATTAACCTCAAAATATTATTTAAGGACTGTGGGAAGAAACATATACACATGGAGAACTTCCAAACGCCACACAGAAGGACCCAGCTCAGAATTGAATCCACTATGTGGTGAGAATGCTATTCTTTTTTAACTTGTCACAAATGGTCCTTTAAAAGCTGTTTTTTCCTGTTTGACCACTGACCTCTTGCTCTTTCTCCCACAAGCGGTCCTCCAGGTCCTGGATGATGTCATCGGAGGAGGGGGAGGGACGTAGAGGTGCAGGGGCATCACTCAGGTGGCTCAGCCTCTGATAGGAAGAGGAGCTCTTTCCTGAGGAAGACCGCCCACTGTCTGAAGCGCTGAGCCCGTTCTAAAAGTGATTTAAAAAAAAAAAAAACACTTTGTCATTCATTGAAAACAAGAGAGAAGATAAATTATCCCTAAACAAAGTAAATATGGATAATGGTTGCACCTGGTAGCCAGGCTTTTCCAGTTTATCCAGGCCTGCAGTTGCCCCAGCCATGCCCAACCTGTTAATGTGGCTGGTGGAGGCACTAAGGGGCCCCAGAACTGCTGGGGGCCCGCAACCAGAACCTGAGCCTGTGTACGTGGGCAGACTGGTCAAGGAGTTTCTCCCTGAATCGGACATCCCTCCCTGAACCACTTCATTACCATTCCCCCCTCCATCACTTCTGCTCACTCTCACTGGGCTGTCCTGGTCCAGCAGCAGGGCCTCTGGGACCTCCCCTGACTCTCCTCCACATCCTCCATCCCTGCCTCTCCTGCCTACTCTGCCCTCACTGAACCCTTCACCCCTTGCCTCAGCCTTTCCCTCGCTCCCGGCCCCTCCTGCCTGGCCCACCAGGTTCTGCATGGAGTGGAAGCTCTTGGGAACCACTGGCTTGAAGGCGGAGGGACGAACAAGGCCTGAGTTGTTCTGCATCGCCTGCAGAAGAGACGGAGAGAAGAGAGGAGAACAGTAAGAAAGATACATGAATTACTGTTTGTAAACACACTGTACAAAAATATTGAAACTTATAAGTCTTATATTAAGTGAAACGGTCAGAATTTCATGAGTATTATAAACCCTTCAAAACATATTGGTATAATAAAGAAAATAAAAAAAATCACCTCTGACTGCCATGTAGGGCAAGGCAAGAAAAGTCAACCGTTATCAACTTATTAGATAACACCAATACATCAAAAGTTACTATGAAGCATTAACAATCTCAGAAAAAAAGGTATCTCTCTTCATAACTTTTCTTTTTTGGGTGAAAAACTGTCCTTTCTATTACCAGCTTGTCACAACTTCACTGAGAGCGAAATAAAGAGATTTTCTTCCACCACATTTGGAATTTTTAAAGATAGCAATGTAAAGCTATACCATACAGTCTAGGAGCTATATACCTTCATATAGAAATCCTTCTTTTTGTTTGGACACCTTCTCCACTGTTTCTATAAAAAAGGATATTTTAGATTAAACAGGCATAAGTCTAATGGTCATGATGGTCCATGATAACTCAACATCAGAATTTGAACTGAGTTTTTTATTCAGTTTGGCCTTTTTTGGGCTGTCCATATGGTCCCTGCTTATTTATGTGAGATGTATGTACTTGAATGGACATATTACAGCAGTCGGCATCTCTCTCTATACCCGTGGCAAAGAGACATTTACGTATGCGTATTTGAGTGTGAATTTAAAATGTAGACCTGTAGTGTCCTAAACTTTTCAGCTTTGTAACCTGTTTGTGTTCTGCACATTTATGAGCTGTGAGAAGTTAAAATGACTGACTCGTGTCAAGAGTTTTCGATGTCTTATATTCCTCTACTTCACACAATGCCAATCACCCTCTGATGAATTTTACAACACCTTGTGATGGTCCTGACCCCCTCTGCCTTAAATCTTTAAGTACCTGCTCCAGTTTTCCCGACACTGGCAGGATCTTTGGCGGATTGTGGTTCGGAGGGTTGTGGCCGACCGGATTGTTCTCGCTGTCAGTTCTCGCTGCTGCCATCTCTCTGTGCTGGTGCGGGTTCATGCCAACACCGTTCTTCTCACCTGCTCCTCGACCCACAATGTTCCCACAGACATCTAAACCTGCGGCCTGCATCTCCCTCTCCCTCTCTCGCTCCATCCTCTCATTTTCCAGCCTCTCTCTCTCGCGTTCCCTTTCTCTTTCTCTCTCTCGCTCTCTCTCCCTTTCTATCTTCTCTCTCTCAATTCTCTCCCTCTCCCTCTCTCTGGCTCTCTCCCTCTCCCGTTCTCTCTCTCGCTCCAGTCTTTCCCTCTCCACTCGTTCCCGCTCCCTCTCCCGGTTTCGCTCCCTTTCGCGCTCCCTCTCTAGCCTCTCCCGGTCCCAGTCTCGGTCCCGGTCCCTGTCTCTCCCCCTCTCACGCTGCCTCTCCCTCTCCCTCTCCCTCTCCCACTCCCTCTCCCTCCGGCCCGCTCCGTTGCCACAGTCCAACTGGTTGTTGTTGGAGGGGGCCGTCATGGTACATTCAGTGTTGGTGGAGGAGGCTGTTTCGGTGGGCCGGTCAGTCCCGGTACAGGTCCCAGTCCCGACACTAACACTGCCACGTTCATCACTAGAAGCCGTCCCGTCTGATATAGTCGCCGGGGGACGGGGCAGGCGCTCCGCACTGCAGCTGCGGTCGCCAGGGCAACGGCGAGAGAGAGGAGGTGCGCGGGGCAGGGTGGTCCTCGTGCCCACAGACTTCATGGCAAACTCCTGCTCTCCTGCCACCCCACTGCCAACACTGCCCATAGTGGGGTCAAAGGTCAGGGATTAGAGGTTAGGAGTCAGGATTGGGGAGGGTCACAGATACATTTGGAAGTAGTGTGGGTCATCACAACCTAATGCAGGTAGTGGGGGCACACACACTAGAGGAACACAGAAAAATGAAAGGAGTTATACAAGATTGTAATTGCATAATGACTAGTTATACAATAACAGATGCAGAATAGTTTCCAACCCACATACGGGGCAGTGTGATCCTCCCACCATGATTTAAGAAAAAAATCAATAAATAAAAAAGGTCAGTTCAATAAAGCTGGACAACTATGACTAAATTGATGAAATAAATAAAATGTGAAAGTAAGACTTGGTCTTCCCATGAGAGAAGGAATCACACAATTACTGTCTGTTTACTTTGTATACACATGTGTACTGTTAAAATACTAATCTGGAACTATATTTTGTTTGGACAAGCTTCAAAATGAGGATGAGAAAGTTTATTCACTCTTTATAAGGATGAAACACAAGCGACATCACCATATGAAAATGCAGATTATTTGTTTGTTTTTTCCTTTGGTGGAATACACCGTATATACAGCACAATTCAAAACATCACTCTTGCAGACAGCATATAAATTAAGTTCATTTTTCACACACTTAGCAATCGATTGGCTTTATCGCCTCTGTTTTGCTCAAGTACTTCCTCATTCTACAGGCCAACATTCTGTACATCCCTTCCAACATGCGTGTCAGTAATCTTACCAAAGGAGGAGATAGCTGGCCCTATTAGAAATTTAGGCTTGTGGAAGTGCGGTATAAAAAGCTATATCCACTAATCACGGATAAAGAACATATAAAATTATATCTATTCATGTTTTACAGCTCAACAGTTGATGTGTATTTGTATCCAGATTTGGATTGGAAGCAATACGGCAGTACTCACAAATGCATTAAGTGCAAATATGAAGAACTGGATGAAGTGGGTCAGTATTCCCTTAACAGAACTTAGAATTAAGTTTTTGGTAACTTACAGTATATTGGGCCCCATGGCGGTGAAGTGGTTTGCACTCCTGGCTCACAGTGGGAATAACCTCGGTGTGAATCTGGACTTAGGGGTCTATTTCATGAAGAGTTTGCATGTTTTCCTTGTGTGTGTGTTTTCTTACGATACTCTTCCTCCCACAGACCAAAAACATGTGTTTCAGGTTATTAGCTGTTTTTGAATAGCCTTGTATGATTGTGTGTGACTGTGTTTCAGTGTTTGACCTGTGACAGAATGGCAACTTGTCCAGAGCATTCACCCATATATGCATTTGATTGGCTTTAGAACTCACAGCTCTAACTTGGGTTAAGCTGTATCGAAAATGGTAGAATGGATGGATGGATTGTAACTTATATGGCTCAGGCCAGAATCACAAGTGTAATGTGCACAACAAACCATAAACTCCCAAAACACAGCATAAACTAAAGCAGTAAATAATTGAGCAAAGAGCGTTAACATCATCCTTGTATCTAACTCTAAAAATCTCAATCTCAACCGCAAATCTACTCAAAACAATTATCCACCATCTATGTGCAACATGGTACAATCACCCTATCTTGCACTAAATGCTATTTTATACATTCTTTTATATTGTATACTTACTATTCATATTTATTCGGTTTTATCTTACCTTTTATCTTATTCTATTTTTAGTCAAGGAGTACCACGATAATTCCATTGTATTATTGTCTAGAGCTGTTCAACAACAGTTAAGGTTTTGAATATTGAATCTTGAATTCTATGCACTGCTGTGTACATTTAAGGTAAGAAGGTTTTTTGTTTTGTTTTGTTTTGTTTTGTTTTGTTTTGTTTTGTTTTGTTTTGTTTTTTGTGTATGCATTGGATTTGATTGTCAGCTGGACAAAGCTGGCACCTGCAAAGACCAAAGGCTGTGACAATATGATTAATTCTAAATTGATTGGCCAATATTCTCCTAAAACGCCTGATTTAAACCAAGAAATAAACGGGGGACTGTTCAGATTCCCCTTCGAAGTGATGCCTTGCGTGAAAAATGTATTATGACACAACTGTCATCTTAGTATTTTCTCAGGTGATCGGATGTTTCATAAAACAGAAGAAAAGAAAACCTGCATTTAATTATCTATTATTACAAATTTACAGGCAAATTTTAAGGTATGTCAGAATGGGAGTCTTTAACGTGTCCCACAGCTCATGTAGCCCTGCCCGGAAACATAGATTTCTAAATGGATTTCTAAATAGTTTGTTATCTAGTGAATCCATACTACCTTCACCTACACTCAATTAATGCGTACGGATGGAGGTATTACCTCCAGATAGATAGATAGATAGATAGATAGATAGATAGATAGATAGATAGATAGATAGATAGATAGATAGATAGATAGATAGATAGATAGATAGATAGAGACGCAGTCATGCCAGTGCACCTCCCCTCCTCAGCCCATTTACAAGAGGTTTACTTCCACTTGGGTGAATAGTAGTAGTAGTAAAATCCACTGGCTAGCTATCTGCTCCTCTGCCTCATTCCCCTCCCTCCCCTCACGACTCCCCTCTCTCTCCCTTTTCTCTGCATCCCTGGGCGGCAAGGGCGGCTTTAGCAGCATCCGCATCAAGCCCTGAATCGACTGCGCTCCCAAACAATTACTCGCTAGGCCTGAGCCCCCCTCCTCCAAATAAAAAATAAAAAATAAAGAAGAAGAAGAAAAAGAAGAGAAAAAAAATCCCCCACAATCGCATGATGCGCGCCGATCCGAAACAAACACATCCAGATGAAAATGCACAGCGCCATTGACATTGACGACGTATCATGCAGCAGCTTTGATTTACCGATTGTAGCATCCTGGCGGTCCATCGTCAAAGGCTACTCACTATTCTCCAGCTTGGCGGCTCGTAAGATGGCAGCTCCAGTAAACAATATTGTCACAAGGCACGCCACGTCAGTCCCGGTCGGCCGTGGCTCTCTGTTAGTCCGCGCCGACGCCGCGAGTCGGTAATATCAGGGATGCTGTCTTCGACCGCTGTCAGCGTCGGATGCTGATGATGGAGTCGGTCGGTTGATACGCGCATCAGCTGAGAGACACACACCCACCTCTGGTCCCGCCCCTCGGGCTGCACGATACAAACGCCCCCTTTTGGCATCCATCCAGTGCTCTGCTCTCCCCGGGGAATAGTTATATACTGTGCAGGCCCCAGGGTGGGCGGGTGGATGGATGGTATGGGTGTACTATGCTGGACAGTCAGGTATGGTGGTGCTCTGGGACGCTGGCCCAGTTTCATTAAGGGTCACCTGATACACAGGTTACTCTGGAAAGGACATGGTCAAAGCTTAAAGATCTCCTTAGTTGACATGAGGCCACTTTCAGCTATCCATCCACCCATAACCTCCTTCCATTATTCATTCTATGCTTCTTTCCATCCATCCATCCATCCATCCATCCATCCATCCATCCACCCGACCATGTAGCAAACAGCTGGCTAAGCCCAGAACAACTTGAATACCCATAAAAACACAATATATGCCGTAGGAAATTTAGACTTGCCCTTACCTTCTGTATCTTGTCAGAGGAAGCCAGAGTCTTCATAAAAAACGTATGCTGGTAAAGGAAGAACGAGCAAGCTTGACCCAGATAAACCAATATCTGCAGGTTCTTACAATGAGACAACCACAATAACCACTGTGCCGCCCAGGCGCCTGATCTAAAATACTTTCAATATGAACTAATACTTGTCTTATATTAAGACCTTTTTTCAATTAGGTGTCCATAAATATCTAAACATGTATGTTTTTGTACTGTGGGAGGAAGCAGACAAACCCACATAGGCACAGGGTGAACATGCAATCTCCACATAGACGGGCCCCCATGCCTATGATCAAACCACAGTATTGTAAAGACTAACATGTAACAGATGGAGCAGATCTGCAATGACATTGTTGTCATCCATATTTGTTTCTGTTTCTACCCAGTGTCACTCTGGCATTCAGCGCTATCAAGATCTGAGATAAATGTTGGCGCTTCACTGCATTCACCAGCATTTCAGCAACTTCAGATGTCGCGCTGGGTGCAGGTGCCACACAGAGACTTGTTAACTTTTGCTCATTGTGGTAACAACGTATATGAGAGTATTCAGGAGAAGAAAAACACAAGATGCCAGCCTTCAACTAAACCAGTGATCAGGAAGACATATTCCATTTCATCACCCAGACTGTCTTTTTGATAATCTGCACTCGGTCACATCCAGAAGCTGTGATCACAGATATAAATAGGAAATGATTGTAAAGAAAGGTTCTGATAACTGAAATGAGTGAGTTACACTGCATCATTTACAGATTCTTTCAAACAAATTAGGTGATGCACAGCTGACAGCCAACCCTGATCAAACCACCAGCTCTGAGCTTAGTTCAGTTGAAGTTTCCGCTCGATGAAAGGGAGTTTTTCTTATCCACCATTGCCTATGCTTGCTCGTGTGGATCAGTTGGGTATTTCTCTGAAAAGGTGCTTTGAGATGAGTGTACTGGTATTTCTTCCTAATACTACATGTGGTAACAATAGATGAATTGTGTGAACAAGAGGAAACACTACAGAATAAAACACCACCTACGTAATAAAGAGACAAATTTATGGAGCTATATTAGTTGCATTATTAACACATGTAGCCTATAAGTTCTCACTCTCAGAACAGAAATCTTTCCAACATCCCTGTTTCCACTCAAATTCACACTATTTACTCCTTGAACAATGCAGCAGGTTGAATTTGAACTTGAATAAACTGTGTTTAAATACTGAACTTCCTGAATGTAAGGGGGTGTGTTTAAGCACACATTCGCAAAAGGAAAGTTAGAGTGATTTTAATACCTGATATGAATCAACTCTCTAAGCCACATAAACAACTTAAGACCTGCCTGAGAAAACATAAACTTTTGTGCTCACAATCTTTTCCAATAAATGATATAACTTTTAATTTCTTCCTCTTAATCTAATCCAATAATAACCTCACTCTTAGCCCACCCCCCCTTTTTTATATTTGCTTCAGGTTTGGTTTATTCCAGATCAGATATATTGTATTAAGCAGTATATATTCATACACGGTGCATTTATTTATGCACCCAATGTAGAGCAATTGAGAATTGCATTGACTTCAACATATGGGTTTTTGTTCATGATTATACTTTGAATCGCCTAACCATGACTTTATGTCGCCTACATATGTTGGTTCGAGATATTTGGACTAATTTTTCCAAACATTATTGGCTTAGATCAAGTGTGTCGTATGGCCCCCAGGTCCAAACGGGCTCATCAGCCAGTCCGATGCAGCCAGCAGGACGACCATACTGAGTGCAAAAAGATCACTTAGTAATGCAGTAGAGAACTCTAGCAGCCCTATTAGTTTCAATTTGAATGAATTAATTTCGACCTGTATAGTGCTCTATGAGCAGACATAGGCAACGATGAAAAGGAAAAACCTTTTACTGGGAAGAAAACTGTGCGGAACCAAGTTTAGAGATGATGGCTTTCTGCTGCTTTGGTTGGTGTTAGAGGAGAGAAGGACAGAAAAGGATAGGACAGAGAGCAACAAACAAACAAACACATCGACACCAGAAAGCAAGCTGAAGACGATGGTGGCAGAAGGCACAGATAACAAACTTCTAGTTCCACTGTCTGAGATCCGGCTGCAATTACAGAGAGGAGAGAGCACAGACTGCATGATGCAGAATGTTAGTGTAATGGTGTCATCATCTCACTCCCCATACATCCACATGTCACATTCATAGTGACATATTAACTTATGGAGAGTGATATAGGAGAGAAGCCTGGTTTTCCCAGCTACTTAAACCTAGAGCAGCTTATGTAGAAACTGGTTGAGAGTGACTTGAACCAGCCCTGAAATTAAGAGTAGACACCATGTTAGCCTTCCATGTTAGACATTATTGCTGGCGAGAGGGTATTAAACCCTCACTGTGGTGATGGATTGCTTTTGGATTTGTCTGGAGAGAAACATTGGGGCAGATAGCATTTTAGAATAAACTTATTTTTCTGAAGACATTTCTTTTTACTGGTGTGCTCCAGTCAGAAAAAAAAACATGCTGTATGTGGCTCCTGATTACATTGACAATCTTCGTTTTGGAAATGCTTACCACTGTGTGTGGCCTCTACAGGGAAAATAATAATAATAAGAGATGTATTCAGATGAACATGCAGATATAGGGTAAACCCATTAAGCTACAGAAGCTTATATATCATTTATTTACATGTTGACCTTTTTTCCTATTGGAAAACTCAAAAACATTTATGTGCATGGTTAAGCAATTGATGAGCATAAAGTTATCAACAATAGATCTTTATATTTGATTGGTTGTAACAGGTAAAGGACAAAGTTAAATATTACTAATTGCTTGGAATAACAAAAGTTTAGAAACTGTGGCACACAAATGTGAAGCTGTCACTGATTATTTCTTAAAATGGAGTGTTACAGACATGACCAATTATCAACTAATAATAATGATAATAATGATAATAATGATAATAATAATAATAATAATAATAATAATAATAATAATAATAATAATAATAATAATAATAATAATAATCTCTGCTCTCTGTATCACCATCAGTGTATCTAAATCTGAAGTGAAGCGATGACTTCAAATTGGCTGCGTGTTTGCTTGACTGACCACTAGAGGGCGGTAGTGTCTACTTGCTTGCTTTCACTTAGTCTCACAGCAGCAATACTGCAAAGTACTCTGGAAAGAGTTCTGAACTTCAATCGCCGAGCCTTGATCCGATACTAAGCATCCCCTCGCCACTAGGGAACGCTATGGTTTTGTTTTTTGTTTTTTACAGAAATTTAGATGCAAGCTCTTTACACATCTTTTGTTTTATGTGGATTTTTTTTTTCTGTACGTATGAAAAGAAACAATGTTGTCCCAAAACATATTAACACATAGTTTGTGAACAGTAAGAGGTAGATAAACTAATCATAAAATACACTTGAACCATGAACATTATTTAAAGTCACATCTTTAAAGTCAGTGAAAACTATACTAACTAACTCTCGGACAGAACAATGTCAACTGCATGGAATTCACTACAGAATATGCGTTTACATTAAATGATGCTACAGGCCTGGTTTTTCTCTGGGGTTTTTTTTTCTCTATGCTGATTGCTGAAACACCAGAGCAATTTAATTGAGTTTATACCATTTAACACATATGTGCTTTTTTTGGTCAAACATGCCATTGAAGAAATATTCTGCCATATAACAAAACACAATGCATGACGGGACCACATCTCACTCATAAAAACAGCTTAGTGGCTCAAAAGATCATTCAAAGTGGAAAGAGAACCACAAAAACACAAAGTACTCCCAAAAGTACTTAATCATTCAAATCCAGCACTCTCCTCACATACTTACTTGTGAATAACAGTTTGATATTTATGTATGTAGAAAAAACATGTATTTATGCTTATATGAAATATCTTGATTCCTAAAAAAAAAACAACCCCAAAACTAACAACAGTGTCATTAGAATATCCATAGATTTCTTTCTTTAAATTAAATGTTTTTAAAAAGATAATGCAATAATCATGAATGTGCCTGGCTTCCATGTTAAAAGCAAGCAATCCAGCACACAGGAATACTCTCTAGAGACCATGGATCCACACAGTCATTATTGACAAGACTTTTGAATGTGCAATTATTTAGTAAGTTGGCCATCAACTACACTTTTCCACTTCGGTTCTTAGTTTATAGTGATTTTTACAGAGTAAAATGTTATTATTTTTTTTAAAATGCAATTATTCAGTGTCTTTGCTTGTCTCAATATGTTTTGCTCAAATTGAAACACCAAAAGTGACTGTAACATTGGTTTTACCCCCCCCCCCCCCCCCCCCCTTACTTTTGGAGGGCCGTGCAGTTCTGAGTGAGCATGTGTCTGTGTGAAATGCTTTAGTTCTACATGCTACTGTTGGGTTATAAAAGCAGCAACACATTGCCAAAGCTCCCTCAAGCTGACAAAACCAACACCTTCTTCACCATCAGACAAGATGTCTGTCATCCACACTGAGAACGTGAACACTCTGGGCAGGAGCCTCTGTATCATCACAGGAGCCTCCAAAGGGTTTGGGAGGACACTGACTCACCAAGTAAGCAATCAATATGTTACAGAGAAGCATAGGAGAAAGAGAGACAACAACAACCAAATGTCTTGTGCTTTTCCAGGTTGTCTATTTGCTGAAGCCCCGCTCCGTCCTCTTGCTGGTTGCCCGCTCTGGGATTCTGCTGCAGGAGCTGAGGATGGAGCTGCAAAGCTTCTGTGAGGAGCAGCAGCTGCTAATTCAGTGCATCACAGCTGATCTGAGCACAAAAGATGGAGTGAATGAAACAGTGACAGTAGCAAGACAGCAGGCTGTAAATGAGCCGGATCATGTGCTTCTCATTAACAACGCTGGTAAGAGCTGTCGTTGTGGGAGCTTGTTTGAATTTCGCTGATTTTGTTTCAATGAAAAGAAGTCACACTTTTTCCCCACCTTGTCTGTCCTCCGCTCGCAGGCTCATTGGGTGAAATTTCCAGCTTCGTTAATTTCACAGATCCTGGGATGGTGAGCTCTTACATGGCGTTCAACGTGAGCTCAGCTCTGGCACTGACAGCAGGAATCCTCCAGGCGTTTCCCAGCAGCCCAGCCCTGCGATGGACTGTGGTCAATGTCTCGTCACTGTACGCTCTGGAGGCCTCATCGTCCTGGGTGTTGTACTGCACCGCCAAAGCGGCTAGAAAAATGATGTTCAAGGTGCTGGCTGAGGATGAACCAAATGTCAAAGTACTTAGTTACTCCCCAGGTATACATTGCTCGGTCCATAAACTGGCCAGTCAACCCCATATTTCTCTGCTTTAACACTGCAACCCTGCTGCCCACAACAAAGGAAATTTAACTGAACAGCACAGTTCAATTACACGTTTGTTTAATTTTGGAAGCAGATATTCATAGTGAATAATTCAGGAAACCCTAAATGTTCAGCCATTTCTGTTATTTCAGAGTCATTTGATAACATTCTTCCAAGGAAGGCTCATGTCAAAGTTGAGCTGTTAAATTCAATCAGGATAAGTAAATAGACAGAGAGCATTTATCCAGCAGGGTAATAAGGGAATATTTGTTTTCATGCTTTACATATTAAACCAAAGTAAAGATCCAGTGTAAAACAGCCCAAAAGAAAAAAATTGCAGCTCCTCATGTAACCACTGCATGTCATACTCTGGAAGATAAACAACATATAATATTTTCCTAACTTGTCTCTGCTTCCCTTCAGGTCCTATGGACACAGAGATGCAGGAGGAGATTCGGAGGATTACAGGCGTCAGTCATCATCTCTTTCCCTGTAAAGAGTCTGCAGCCAAACTGATGAAATTGCTCCTGGAAAATGACTTTCCTTCAGGGGAACACATTGACTTCTTTGAAGTCCAAAGTTAATTTGTTTATCTTGCTGTGAAGAATACTTTTGTTCATATCCTGCCAATCATTGCTATAGTTTTTTTTTTTTAGACAAATGCGACGTCAATTAAAATAATGATGATGTTAATTGACGTTACTTTGTATTTACAGACAATGGACTCAAGTCTTTAGTTGAAATTGAAATCAACACAATATGAATGTTTTAGATGATTAATCAATGACAAAAAAAAACTTTTACAGTGAAGTCCCAAACTGTGAACTATTCAAATCTGCTTTTTCTTTTTTTTTCTTCTGTCTTTTAATACCTTGTGTGTTGAATGCTGATGTTCAAAAACCTTTTTGCTGTCCATTTTGGATGTGAAAATATAATACAATATAAAATGTTTCCTATGATAATAAGCAGACCACAAGTATAACATATACAAGCATGATTATGAATGAGTAATACTTTTATCGGTGATTGAGTTTTACCTGTGAGCAGTAGTTTGAACAGAGCGTTGTAAAATGTTAATAAATAATGTGTTATTGTTGCATCACTACAATACACGTGAGTGAAATTACGTGCTGTAAAGGAATATTAGAATAAAAATAGTGGTGTATTCAAAATACTGCAGTTTCTGTGCTTTATTCTTCATTTTGTCACATGGAAACAGTTATGGAGCTGCTTTCTCACTTGAACCTTCTCACCAGAGTTTGCTTGCTTTTACATCAGTTAAAATGATTTTCTTTTCTATTGCTTTTTCATTAAACTCCTGTTTGCAGGAAGATTTAACTCGCTCCGCCTATTGCAACATGAAAGATGTCCGACTGTAAGTCACAATACATTTGCGTTGATGTACCCGTGGTGCTTTATTCAATTATGAGATATAAACATCCTACTTTTATCACAGCTGCATTTTTGCCATTTTAACTCAGTTGTTTTGTTCTTCTCCTCATTGAAAAAGATTCATAAATCATTTTCTTTTAAGAAGTGCTAACATTTAGATTATAGATCATTTTCCTCTAATTTATTAATCTATCTTCAGATGAAATAATAGGTAATAGAACTTTTTTCATTCATGGTTCAAGACTATGGACTCGCTTAATCTTGCACAATAGAAAAATGTTATGTACACATCACATCAACGTCCGTTATGGGACAAATAAAAGTGATGCAGGAGTTACATTACTATATAATCAGGTCTTTTTTTTTTTAATCAAGTAAATAAGAGAAACTAATCAACAAGATGCAAACATCTTACCCATAATCGTACACGAGCTTATACAAACTGTGAAATCGGTACAACATTTTCTTGAGCTCTATTTTTGGCTAACAAATTCAAGAAGAAAAATAATGCTGATTTGACACATTTTAAGGTACGGGTTTTAACCTATCCCTGGGGAGCAGTTGGGGGTCAAGAGTCATGCCTGGGGACCTACAGTGGTAACCTGTCGGCTGTGGGATTGTAACCAGCAAACTTCTGATCACAAGCTTGCTTCTCTAACCTGTAGGCCACCATGCTGAAGGCTTTTCTCTCTTGAAAATGACAACTTGTGTCAATGAGATTACCTGTATAAATGAAGGAGAAGTTAGAAGAAAAAAAAAAGAAAGAAACTAGTGTAATCAAGTGTAACTTACGCAGGAAATCCTGAAAGCTGGAGGTTTGGTTCATGTTTTCACAAACTGTGGTTTGAACATACGGACTAACAATTGGCCAGAATGAGAAAGTGTGTGCACATATAAAGAGAGACATAAAGAATACACAGAACCAGTAACAGACTAATCAAGTTGTCAGCTTTGATTTCCATCAATCAGAGAAGACTGATACTTGTCCTCCTTCTCTCACTCTTTCCAGTGAATAGGTCATCGTGTTAAGTTCCCTTCAGGTTGGGACGAGAGAGGTGGGGGGGGGGGGGGGGGGGGGTGGGGGGGGGGGGGGGGGGGGGGGGGGGGGGGGGGGGGGGGTATGTTGCAGAAAGCACCAGAACAGTGTAGAGGCAACAAGATAGACTAGCTCTGTTCCTGTCAAACTTCTCGCAGCTGTTCAGCATCACCACTGACTCCTGACAGACAGTCACAACTGACAGACAAAAATAACTCTCAGAGAGAAGGCACCTACCAATTCAAGACGGGAGTAGGGGGTTATTTCCACCATTCAGGTGGAGAAAACACGAAAAAAATGTGAGTGAATGTTTAAATTAAAATGAAGACAGGGTCAATTGACAAATTTGCTTGTTGAAGACATGAAACTTCTTTGTCTACCAACATGACAAACCTTCAACAACCCATTTTCTAAAGCTCTTGGTACAGTTGAAGTAGTGCGGGACTATTTTGGTACTTTGGATGAAGAATGTGCAGTTGTCATTGAAGAGCAATAGAGGACACATATTGGTTTACGGTTCCCACCACTACCCTGCCTCTACACTGCTGAAGCGCTCCTCCCTTAGCCTCACTATACAACCATCGCAGTACTCTGGAACCGGTGCGTCGACCATGGAGAACGTGACAATATTTGTTTCACCTGATAAAGGGAGGGGTTTGAAGGCCAACAAGGAGTTCTGGGCCGGAGATGTCATTTTTTCGGAGGCCAGTCTTTCAGCCGTTGTATTTGACAGGTATGGTGAAGACGCTGGTTGTGGATGAAGACATTTAGTGATCAAGGATGTGCTTGAAAGATATGTTATGTTCTTTTCATTTTTCAGTCCAGATATCATCCATGTAAATCTACTTTGGAAGCCCAGTTTCTTCGGGGGGGGGTCAAACCCTTTTTTAATTTCCTCTTCGCCAATTTTACATTTCAATATGCGGATGTCATGATGAAGCTTCAGCCAATTCAACCCTATACTAAGGTAGCAAATAAGAAACATCAGAAACTAATTCCCCCGTTTACAACATTTGTTTTCAGAGTTGTTTTTCATTCAACAAGCAAAGTAACAGTTTATAAAAGGGTGTTGTGTGACAAACGTTTATAGTCAGTGCTTCTTATTATTTTCTTGGTCCCAATTTTGGACTTTCAGGACAAAGAAACATTCAGCTATGACCTGCTTCACATTAAGGTGTCTTTACAGCCAATAATGAAAGGCTTTACAACGGTTATCAACACACACATCTGAATCTCAAATCAAAGTCCAAAGTCCGGTGTGTGTGTGTGTGTGTGTGTGTGTGTGTGTGTGTGTGTGTGTGTGTGTGTGTGTGTGTGTGTGTGTGTGTGTGTGTGTGTGTGTGTGTGTGTGTGTGTGTGTGTGTGTGTGTGTGTGTGTGTGATATGTGAATAATTTGATTGGTATTTCTTTGTTTTTGTCTTTTTCCCCCCTTCAGTCTATCAGAGCGTATTTGCCATAGTTGTTTCCGCAGACAAGACAAGCTCCAGAGGTGTGGTCAGTGTAAATTTGCCCATTATTGTGACCGAACCTGCCAGCGTGCCGGCTGGGCTGAGCACAAGCAAGAGTGTGGCGCCATCAAGGCTTATGGCAAAGTACCAAATGAGAACATCCGGTAGGAGACAACAAAGCAAAACTTTATCTGGAATCTTCTCTAAATAATGAATGTATGTTAAAGCCTCTCGGTGTGTATATGTGCAGCTTCTTCACATTCTTTGATTGCCTTTTTTGTATTTCTACGTCAGTAAACAACTTTCAAAGCCATAGCCTTATCGCAGATTTCATTTTGCTGTTGTTTTTCTTGATATGATATCAACTTGCAATACTTTTCTGGTCCTCTCACGCTTATTTTCTACCTGCATTTATTGCTTCATGCTGTCTTTAACCCATAAAATCCAATGTAGACGCTTATACAACAGGTTACACAGGAGTGAGTGTCAAAGTGTCAATAGTCCTTAAGTCTACAGATAATGTGAATCTGATTGGATTGGCTATGACCTCCAGTGACACGTCCTGTATCTGTAATTGATGTTTTGCACGGTCAGTCTGGTGGCTCGCATCATGTGGCGCCTTGATAAAGAAGGGGGCGTGGTGTCCGACATGCAGCTGACCACCCTGGAGGAGCTGGAGGACCACATTGCTGACATGCAAGAAGACGAACTGAAAGAGCTCAAAGTGGACATCCACAACTTTTTGGACTACTGGCCTCGTAACAGCAAGCAGCACACAATCGATGTTGTCTCGCATATATTTGGAGTGGTATGTCCAAATGTTTCCAAACAGAGGTTGATATCTTTAGTCGACAATCATCATCAATTTAGTCTCTGACACCAAATCTTCACATAGACTTAAATTATGTTTATTCATTGCTTAACAACATATTATGCATGTACCCTATCTTGCTCAACATCAGACAAATATAAACTGTCCAGGTTTTCATTTTGATTGTGATTTTTTCCTACTGATAAACCTTTAATTGGTTGTTACAGGCTCAATGTGAATAAATATATCTGGCGTGTGAATCTAGTAGCAACAGGGTCAAACCGAACAGAAACTTTTTTTTTTTTTTTATTAAATCTCCCTCTTGTGACCTGCTGAAAGGAGTCCAATCCACTAGAAGTTCAAAATGACACTCTGATTTTACTTTGATGGTAAATGTGACAGTACATTGTTATTTTCACTGTGTCGTTCTGTTTATTTGTGACAAAAGCAGAAAAATGTGTTGTCCTGTTTTAATTTATACACTTGTAAACTCACAGATCAACTGCAATGGCTTCTCTGTGAGCGACCAGAGGGGCCTTCAGGCTGTAGGAGTCGGACTTTTCCTAAACTTGTGCCTGGTGAATCATGACTGCTGGCCAAACTGCACTGTGATCCTCAACCATGGAAAGTATGTATCGTTGTTTCAACATTTTGTTTGCCTTCAGTTGAAAGTGTCTCTAACATGATCAGAAGTTCAAAATGTTCAGTGTTTTCAGAGTTTGCGTGTGTTCATGTGTGGTACATGTGTTCGATGTCATGCGTGCAAATGTCTGTTTGTGCTATTTGGTGTAAAACTGCTCCCTGTTTGTCTTTCAGTCAATCGGCTGTGAATACTATGTATCATTCTCAACGGAGGTGCGTTAGCTCAACTGAAACCCGTTAAATGTCATTCATTCATTAGAGCAGTGGTTCCCAACCTTTATTTCCTGGGCCCCCCTGTTCATCCTTTATAAGAAAGTCCACAGATCTGCTTTTAACTGCTCCTCTATCTAAATATTACGGTGAATCAAAAGACAAGTGGCCATGAAGACAAGCAGAAGAAAGTTGACCAGAAAGTTGATCATGTTTAGTTTTATTGCTACAAAGCCTCACGCCTCCCCCTGTCATATCTGGTGCTCCCTTCCCCACTAAAGGGACCCCAGAACCCAGTTTGGGAACCACTGCATTAGAGCACCATTGGGACAAGAACCTTAAACGCATCATGACATCCTTACACATAACTTGCTTCATCTGTTTTAGTAAATACACCATTGACAGTGCTGTTGAGTTGTGTGTGTCGAACATCTGATGTGACATCATCACTTCAACATCTAGATGCGCCTTGAATGCTCTAATCTTCATTTATCCTGTTTATTGTGAAAATACAAATAACATCTTTTTTAATCTATTTATTTTCCTAAAAAGATTTTTTTTTTTTTTTTTTAACCACACTAACTTAAGTTTGTCTCGTCATCACAGAGTTGTACTCGTGTGCTGCTGACTGGTCACATTGTGCATCTGTCCTTCAAATGATTGCTGTGTCAAGCTCTTTTTCTTAATTATTCATCTCTAACTTCATATAAACAATAAAACACTCCAGTTTTATACACCTTTTTGAGTGTGTACACTGTGAGGTAGTTCATTCACTAACGTCTCACTGTTTCACTCCTTCATGTGAGCTGGACTGAAAGCCACATGTGGAACAGAGTTTCACCACCATTTCATAACTGTGACAAAGTCTATGTAAATAGATATTTTGGCTTGACTTCAATTGTATCCCCTTCTTAGGATTGAGCTGCGAGCTCTGGGCAAAATCGCAGAGGGAGAAGAGCTGACAGTCTCTTATGTGGACTACTTGAATCTGTCAGAGGAGCGACAGAGGCTGCTGAAAACACAATATTTCTTTGACTGCACATGTGACCACTGCCAGAACCGAACTAAAGACGACCTGAAGATGGCGGGAAGGGAAGAGGAAGGTGTCAAGGTTTGAGTCAGTGATTCGACTGCATGACACAAAAGACCCAAAGGCTCTCGCCACATTTAGTCCTGACGTGGGTGATAAGGACTGACGGGAACATGAGAAGCATGGCCACAGTGACTATTTTAAGCAAAGATAAGCCCCAAGTGGATTCTGCCTACAATGCACTCACACTTGCTATCCACAAACCTTTCATAGTGCTTATGTTACTGCATTCATCAATTAAATTATTGTGCTATATTACACCAGAAAAATAGTCAGTGTTGGTTAAATTTATGTTATATTAGTAGTAGCAGTAGTAATAGTTTATTTGGTCAACCCAATACACAATGCAACAACAAAAAATGCAACAACAAAGAAAAAGGAAAAATTCAATGATTTATATTCAGCTTCCAGGACCAGTCATGCTTAATTATATGACATGCCATAAAACGTGTACACTGTGTGCACAGTTAGACAAGATATATTTTCGCCGATTAGTTTTATTTCCCAACAACTACAGCGCTCTCGCTGAATCTAAATTGTTAATAAAGCGCAAACTTGAATATTTAAGAAAGTAAGAGTCGGGTTTTGACTCTGAGAGGGGGCCATGTCATTTCCTTGTCATCTTTAAATCCTTTACTGTAAAGCCATACAGTGGAGGACTTTGATGCATGTGATGGAGCATTGTCCAGCATAAAAAAAGTCATGGTCTTCTTAAAAGATGCAGGCTGTTTTCTGTACCACTGCTTGACAAAAGTGTTCTCTAAGAACTGGCAGTAGTTCTGGGAGTTGATTTAAAGGCCATCTTCAACCTGGAAAGGTCCAGCTAGCTCTTTCTTGGCCCAGTCTCTAAAGCTCTAAACACCTCGTACTTATAAATAGGCCTACTCCAGGTACTTTACAATCCTGGAATCTGCCAGCACTGAAGGACAGTGAATTGGGTTCCAGGCAGCTTTACGCTTGATTTTTCATAAATGATTCAAAGCTAATTTATGTCCTTTTCCTCAACGAGTTTCTTTCAACCCTCCTGATGTTTTGTAGCAAAATGTTTGAAGGTTCTGTGATCACGACCTAATGGCTTTGCAATTTCAGTGTGGCATCCAACTGAAAGATTGTCTTTATTTTAATTTTTTTACTTTTCAGAGTCAGTCAAATGTCTTTTTCAGCTCATTTTGCCCGAAGAAACTAATCTGCCTAATAATTATGCACACCTTGATATAGGGTATTGATTTTGTTTGGATGCGCCCTCCCTCATTACACATCACCTGATAAACATTCACATTTATAGCTTGGAGTTTGAAAAATGATATGGTTTAAATACTCATTTGCCTGATAATTGTGCATACGGTGTAATAATTCAGAAAGACAGTCTGACAATTGAGTCACACCAGAGAAACTAAAGTACTGTGTGTGTGTGCGCGTGTGCGTCACAAGTTTTAAAGCAGGTCTGCTGAAACAAACTGACCGGTGCTGGAATAATCTATCAGATTTGACTGTGTAATGTTTAATAAGGATAGAAAATGTAACCAAGTCTTCTTGGGCATGCTGAAAGCCTTGGACATTGTCCTTCAACAAGTCAAAGCTCATTTAAAGATAATAAACAATTAATCAGTCTTTCATCGTTATCTTTGTAGAAAAGGTTACTGATAATTGTTTGAAAATAAACAGTGTAACAAACAAAACTATCCAAACAGGACACTAATGTGAATTTTCTTGAGTCATCTCAATATTCCTGAATGAGTGTTTCATTTAAAAATCTCTATCTTTTCAGCCTACAGAGGATCAAGTTAAAGAGGCAACAGATTACTGTTTTCAAATGATGGAGAAGATGGAAACTTCTCGATTGGCTGGTGACTACCATGAGGTATTGTATAATCCCAATAAATCTGATAAAGTAGATTCAATGTGGTTACAGAAGATAGAAAATGTTTTCCTTGGTTTCAACTCACTTTTTTTCCCCAAGGTGGTGAAAGTCTGCAGGGAGTGCATCAAGAAAACAGAGCCGGTTTTGGCCGACACTCACATCTACCTGCTGAGGATCTGCAGTACAATGAGTGAAGTGCAGGCTTACCTGCAGTACTTCGAAGAAGCTGCAGATTACGCCCGCAAAATGGTGGAGGGATATACGTGAGTGAGAAGAAAATTTGCAGTTTTCTGCAATAAATATAAAACTCTTGGATAAGATAACAACTATAAAGACAAACACACTCAGCTTGCAGTGTAAAGCGTTCACATGTCGATTAAACAATCCCTCCAACATGCAGGAAGCTGTACAACCCAAACAACGCTGCACTTGGGATGGCAGCCATGCGAGCAGGAGTGACCCACTGGCAGGCAGGGCTGATAGAAGTTGGACACAGTATGATCTGCAAAGCTTACGCCATCCTCATGGTCACCCATGGGCCAACACATCCCATCACCAAGGACCTCGAGGTAAAACACCCCAAAAACTCATAACGTCATCCTTAAACATTTGATTTGTTCTACTGAAAGATTCACCACCTACAAAAAGTGTGACAGCACCTGATAATACTGTGACATTAACAAATGTCATACAGAAATGAAATGATGTGCAGAAATCAACCTACGGGAAAATTCCTGACAGATGCAATTTGGTTTCTCTCTCCAACTCTAACTTCCCAGCTCCTAAACAGCAGACCGACAAGTAGCAACAAGCCAGTGGTTAATGTGGTGGCACATATAGCAGATTACAGCAAACCAAATATCACAGTCAACAGAAATTTCAAAACACAAGCATATGCATAAAATAAATTCAGTCATGTCTGTAGGTGGTTTGTACTGCCACAAATAGATTAAAAGCTTAAATTCTCCAACTGTACACAGATTTTCAATGTCACATGATTTGTGCAAATCACACCTAAAAAGTTTTTTCCCACTATATATTCTCATTCTGGTGACCAGAGTCAAATTGTACCCATGAAGAAATGGTTCAAAAATAGAATGGTGAAGTAGCTACTGCCCTACTTTTTATTAAATTTGGTATATATGAAGTATGTAGCATGAAACTCATGTGGTTTGCATTTGTCTCAGTGAATGTTTATTTCATAGCACTGTATTAATCCCCGAGGGGAAAGTCATACTGATTGACCAATCAGGAGCAGCCACACAGAACAGAGCTCAAGGGGAGCTGGGGGTCTTGCACCAGGACCCCCAAAGCATGTTTTGGGAATACACACAGGGAGAACAAACTCCACACTATTTTGGCTTAAAGTTTGAAATCTCCATACATGTAAAGAGTTAATTACAGAAAACCTAAAAGTCTGCATTTTCAAGGTGCTTCAGGACGTGAACTTAAAGATTTCCATCTTGTTTCCTACACAGGCGATGCGTATCCAGACTGAAATGGAGCTGAGGATGTTCAAACAGAACGAGTACGTTTACCATAGTATGAGAGAGGCAGCGCTGAAGAACAAACCAATGGCCATGATGCATGAACCCAAGTCTGTGGAGGAGGGCATCAAGAATCTTTTCCGGAGGAAGTGATCAGACTGCAGTCAAACAAATGTTTACTTGGGAGACTCAATGGTGTAAGAGTCCACATATTTAGTCACATGGCCATGTTTGGGTCATATTTTGTAGCGGCACTTTTCATTAAATACCGACACCTCAAAAGTGCACCCATTTTCAGGGGGAGGGGTGGAGAGAATTAAGCATTTGTTGGAGTGTTAAATAAAGCTGCAGGTTCATTAGTGTGGCACTTGTCAAACTACAAAAAAGTTTAGTAAAACTCTGAAAGCCCGTTTCCTCATTTCAAACATGTCTGGATCATGCCAAGTTTAATCTCAACACGGTGAAAGATTTGCCAATTGAGGCAAATCAGCACAATTGGGCCTTCCAGTTCCCCACGTGCAGTGCAATTCATTGGAACCATTTGAGAAAGTTGGCATTTACTGTAGCAGTGCAGAATTGTTTGTATTAAAACTCAGGAGACACTTTGCATTTCATTTTTTTTTTAATTTCAAGTGCATACATTTACATGCGTTTGCTCGTCCTTACGTAAACAATCCCACCAAGAGTCATTGTCTGCAGGAAGAAAAGAAAAGTCATGAGGGCGGTTAAAATGCAGCACTGCAACTCATTTAAAAGCTCACAATACTCACGTTGACGATTGTGTTTGCATCCGCCATTTCTGTGACCGACTCGATTCCCTTCAAGCAAACCTTCAGCTTGTTGTCTTCCCGCTTAACCACCGCCTTAAGCACAACACAGTTAGCGTCAATGTTTACATCCTTTAAATAACATTGTGCGCCCGCCAACTACAAATGTGACCCCACTGGGTCAGTGAGCCACCTTACCTTGACCTTGTCTCCAGTGACCGTCTCCAGCTCGGCCTCCTTTCCGATAGTGAAGCAGTTGACCAGGACTTTGGAGCCTGTGGTGACCGTCACTTTGAAGTTGTCGCCAGTCTCCTCAATTTCAGAGATGCTTTTGATGTCCTTGCCTTTCTGGATGAGTTCATCAGGGAGCCCTAACACGGCAAACATGCAGTTAAACACTCAAACACTAAAAACAATCTCGCCAAAAACATGCATGACTGAGATCGTGAAAGCAGCTCTCTTACCAATGGCCTTCATGAAAGGCTCAAAGTTCTCCTGAGACACCAGCTGGTATTTTCCTGAGAAAGACATGGTGGCAGACAATGAAGGTGAAGCAGCACTGCCTCTCAGCCCCTTTTATACTTACAACTGCAGCAGCTCAATCATTAACTACAGGTGTCCTCAATTAAGGCGACAGCAACCCAAATAATCCTGCAGAGTTGCCGCAGATAAGGGCAGGCAGAGATAAAGGAGGTTCAGAGTGACAACTATTGCTGCACAAGGACGACAACAAAGGAGACTGCGTTTTTGAAGTTTTGTTACAAATAAATGCATGTTAGAAGTCATGCGCACCAACATATGATGACACTGCATGTGTCTTACTCCAACAACTGCTGACAGGATGTTATGTTTGACATTTTTCATGTTAATGCTATTTTCTTCCTTCATTTTATTTCCTTCCTTCCCTTAAGCCCCCCACATTGATTTCTGTTCCCTCTTTTCATTCGTTTTCACTCAATTGTCTGTTGCTGTTGTCTCCAGCCAACTGTTTCACCACTTCTCTTCCCTATAGCTGTATGGCTTTCAAGGATATCTTTAGTGTATTAGAGTTCATTACATTGCATATGTTATTTGTAAAATTGACTTTTCAAAGTGTTCCAGTGATCTTTCACAGAATCTTCTCAATCTAAAATCTTGACGTAGGGATTATATAACACAAGTTGCACACAATCATTTAGAAAAACTTAAATTTCATTAAAACTGATTGCATATGTTGCTTTTGGATTAAGGTCATTTATGAGAGCGCCACAATGATAATATACATTTTGTTATAATAATGGGACTCATTCAAATTTTTCCACTTTCTTTCGCTGTATAGCAGTGGGAGTGAACCCACGTGGAGGGTGTTGTGATTTTCACTATATGAACTATAGTCTACATTTTGAAATGTACTTTAGACAGATGATCTCATTTTTTAAGATAAGCTCACTGACTGGAAAAAAACCCTGCTTTAACACATGAGCCAGAAAATATAGATAAAATCCCTTTGATGTCACATTAAAATGTACTTATAATTTATGGGTGTTATCATCTGTGAATTCATTAATCTGATGAGTTTATAATTAATTGAAGAACGGAAATCCTGCTTAAAAGACTGAACCATAAAGTTAAAAAAAAAAAGCTCAAAGGTGACAAACGCACAAGATAATCCCTCCTAACTGTTGCAATAGTAGTATTGTGTCACTGGCGCTGCCACAAAAAAAAGCACACCGCGTCATGTGAGGATCTTTTAAATTTACGCAGGGGTCCTGTGCAGGATTATGCAAAGCTGAATATCAGAAAGATAACGATGGCTTCAGGCTTTGTACCAATGATGATAGCAGAGTATAGAGGGACTTGGCGGCCTGATAAGATTCATGCTGACTTGGTCTTTTCTGTCTGAAGAAAGATTCTAATAAACAGTTTAAGTTTTATGCACAGGTGGCTTCAAAATAGAGAAGAAGCAACATTTTATTCAGTCTCAAAAGTTTATTTCAACATGCACTTATCTGGATGACCAGTGTAAGGATCCTCTATCCTCTATTTTCATACAGAAAAATATAATGACAGAGGCCCTACACAGAATCACTCCAGGGGAAAGATCAAAGATCAAGGTGACACACATGGAAACACAATTACAAGTTCCATTTCTGTCCCCAGAAATGGAGAGGTTCTGGTGGGGCCTCGGTGTCAGCAGCAGCTCATTGGTGGATCCGGTGAGGAGAAGTGTGGCCGGCCAATTGCAAGAGCCGGAGGATGATGTCGCTGGGGTCGCTGCCCTCAAACTGGCTGTTTTGTTCGTCTCCCTCCTCTTCGATGAGGCAGGATTGGTCAGTAGTGCAGCTCTCTGTGAAAAAAGAGAAGCCGTATTATCTATGACCAAACTCATTTGTTATTGTCACACGTTTTTTATGATACGCTATTATCGGACTTTGTGACATGGAACCATGAACCTTTTTACTGCCAGAGACTAAAGTAGTGTGAGACTTGATTTCTTGCTTCTCCTTCTGGATGTTATACTGGTATTAAAGACGCTTGTGTAAATTATTAATGCCAGCATGAGAAAATATACCTGCAAAATATCGCAAAATATCTAAGAAAAAGCAATCAAACCTATACTGGAGAGGCTCAGCAACTTGTCTCGTTCAGATAAACCAAACCTTATAACAGCAAAGAAACTCAAAAGACAAACACAAGATTAAACTTCAGAGGGCAGTGGTGAACTAGAGATTACAAGAGTAAGCCTGTGAAGTCCTATGCAAGTAACTGCAAGTCTGCAAGGTCCGTATCTCCCTCCTGATGGGTCTTTTAGCAAAGCAAGGAACCCCATCTGCTCAGGTTGCATCAGGAACGGTATCTAATGTGACATATCAAACATGTCTAATGTAAACATTTTGGTAAATGGTCTTCACTTATATTGCACATTTCACTGCTTCACCAATGTTAAAGGGCTTTAGAACATCAGTCACATTCACCCATTCAGCCACACACCAATCAGGAGCAAGTTATTGGGATTCAATGATAGACTGAGATGGCGGCTCAAACTACTAATATCTTCATTGAAAGAGGACTCCCTCTCTAGATTATGATTATCTGCATAGTTGTATGCTAAAACATAAACAAAAATAGACATTAAAATAAGCACAACCTTGATCAATTGTAACAATGCACTCTACACACAATATACCCTCAGATCATGATGTATATTCAATAGGCTTTGTTGATATCACCGTACTGATTACAGACGTGGCTTATAGTTACATTCAAGTGTGCTAATGCTGCCATAAACTTGTCAAAACAGTTCTTCCACCACTACTTTCATGTATTTGTGGATTTCCTGACCTGCATCGCAGCAGAGTCCTGAGGCAGCGCAGCGTCCTCCCTCAGAGCCGCAGGGTCTCCCTCCTGCCTGACAGGGAGTGAGCAGGTAGTTCTCCTCCACACAGTGAGCAGTTTCTGGGGAGCCCAGGAGGCAGCCGAGACCCTCCCCGCAGCAGATACTGGGGCCGAAGCAGCGGCCCCTGTCTCCAGGGCCACAGGACATGCACTAGTGGAGGAAACAAAAAATTTGTCTTGATGTTAGTTTACGGGTCTGTTTCAAATTGAGTGTGAAGGTTTCCGGAGAGAAATTCATCCCTTCATTCTCTACACCGCTTTATTCAGCTTAGAGTTGCAGGTCACTGGAGGCAATCTCAGCTATGACTATGTGAGATAGCCGGGTACGGGTCACCAGTCCATCACAGGGCAAACAAAGAGACAGTCTCACACATACACATATACGTTTACTTGCAATTTAAAGTTACCAATTAACCTCAAAAGCACAAAGTTTATTTGGCCCGGGAGGAAAAAAAGCAGGTTTCTAAGAGCTAAACAGCCCACGCACACACATGCTAAACCCCCAAGCCAAAACTCAAATTAGAGTTATTCTGGCTATAACTCAAGAGCCCTTACAACTAGACTAATGTGCAGATTTCAGTACATTGAACGGTGTATGTGTGTGTGTGTGTGTGTGTGTGTGTGTGTGTGTGTGTGTGTGTGTGTGTGTGTGTGTGTGTGTGTGTGTGTGTGTGTGTGTGTGTGTGTGTGTGTGTGTGTGTGTGTGTGTGTGTGTGTGTGTGTGTGTGTGTGTGTGTGTGTGTTCCTGCATGATATTGTTGGCCTCAATCCCAAGTCTTTCATGTGTTATGAAGTGGAAGGTTCTTCAAATTTAGGTGTGTCACAGAAAGTGGACTACTGATCTGCGACTCTTCCTGAGATGTCTATCTTTTTTTCCATTATCTCAATCAAAGGTCGTGGACGAGACAAGGTCGATTTTAGAGACCAATATATGAGATATGACATAAAAAACTAAGCTCTTGCTAACTGAATCTAGTAAAGTGTTTGCAACTTTCTTTATGTTTGCTAGTGTGAATTACAGTATTGTAAATAATAAAGGCTAGTGTTTGTGGCTCACCTTGCGCAATGGTGCATCCATGATGGACCTTTTTCCACCAATCGGACAGTTTGAGATATAACACGCCGAACACACAGACAGGATGAAAAGCAGGCACACAGACACAGCGGTTCCAGTCATTTTCTGCTGAGAAAAACACAGAAACATTTCTAGTGAATCACAGCAAAGAAATGTAAGGACATGTTCTCAGAGCAAATGTACTCACCTGTTACTTCAAGTCTTTGCTTCAGATGTTTGCAGATGATTGCCGACTTCTCTGTCTCGTATAGAGCCACTGGCATGTCTTTTATAGTTGCAAAGCCTCTTTTGAGAGTGACACAGAGACCCAAAAGCCACTTAAAAATCCTTAATGAGCCCATCTTAGTTACTGTCACCACCAGATAGGAAGCTGGCTGGTGGGCAGGACAGGTCAAAGGGCCAGGTGACGGTGGTGTGGCCCGGCTTGTTTCATGCATCGGAGGATCATTAGAGGTGCGTGATGGTGCATGTTAGAGAGGATAGGAAAGTCAGAAGGGTCAAGAAGAGCATGTGGAGATGAAATTATTAAAGGCCCGAGAGGAACACGAGCACTGTTCGATCTGCATTTATTAAAATAGGAATATATTTTATGAATGCTTCTTTTAATAAAGGCCTCTTTTTTTTCAGCACGGGGAGAAAAACACTGGAGAATAGAGCTATTTCGAAGGAAAAGAATATTTGAACTAAAGTTCAGCCTTCAGGGCCAACATGGTGACACAGCCAGCCAAAAGGGATGTTTGTCTTCAAAACAAACACACACACACACACACACACACACACACACACACACACACACACACACACACACACACACACACACACACACACACCTGCGCTCAAAGTCTTTAATTCCTTGCAAGAATTGGCACACACACATCTTCAAGGTCTGAGGTTAATTGGTCTCATGAGCTAATTAACACAGCTAATGATCAGCCACAACCCATAAAGGACAATTTCACTATTTCAATAACATGAGCTCAATTACGTCTCAGCGTCACTGCACTGCCACCTCATCTAAAAAAAACTGAAGGATAATCAGTGTTCACTAACTTCTGTGTCTGAGAGAAAGATGACATTAGTTTGTTTGGATTTCACACTCAAAAACAAATTATAACACCTAATTGCAGGTACAAGGTGAAGATAAATAAGACAATATATTTGTGTAAACTAACACCATTTAGACAATAGGCCACTCTTGCCTCCTAGTGGCTGTGCTGATACATTTCATATATATTTTTCCTGCATATTGTATTGCTGTCTCACAGTTTTCATCTGCCAGGCTCCTGCAGGGTGTGGATAAATTAAACGCAATGCATATTTAGGAACAATATGCAATGAACATGTGTATAAGACTAAAGCAGATGTGCCCATCATGAGCCTCACTGCGCTGCAGTGGTCAACATCTCTTCAACAATCACTAACTAATTGAACTTTAACAGTTTAAATATGTTCATGATGACATTTTTAAAGATCTGTTAACTTCTTGATTTTTCATACATTTCTTTTTTTTTAATTATTCTCGATTCATTGTTGTACATGGAAAAAGTCATTGTCATACATACATTTATTTTAGAATGATAAACAGACGAAGCTGTACGATTTTAACAGGCAGGCCATCCTCTATCATAACATGTCATCTCACATTTGCATTCAAATTGTGTTTTGTTTTTTTGTTTTTTGTCATGAAACATTAGCTCTCTCCTCTCCATGTTCCTCCAAAGCTGTGCATATCCCTATTTCATAGAGAAATTGAGATGTCTATCTAGTGTTTCCTTATTTTTCTGCAGGAAGGCACTAGGCTTGTTGACTTCCTCTCCCCTCCCTTCCTTCCTTCTCTCCGAAGGTACTCATCTGAAAAATGAGAACAAAGTGATTGTTCCTGTTCTCTTTCTTAAGTCACTTCAAATGCTATCCGTGGACGGGCGGCTCATTGTCAAGAGAGTTGTAGTGTGAGCAGGAGGAAGAGAACGAAGGGTGCAGGTACAGCAGCAACTGCAGCAGCAGCAACAGCAGCAGCATCACAGAAAACACATTCCACTACACTCAGCTGGTAAGTTACACACTCACACTGCTCACACTTACAGGGCACTGACTGGTATATGAGGAGGGGCTTCAGTTTTAATGGATTGTTTGGAATGCACAGTGAGGTAAGAATAGGTTGGGGTCTGCACAGAGAGGCTTAGGTGGTCACAAAGAGGATAAAAGAGAATATAACAACTTGACAATGCTTATAAAATATTAGAAAACCTCAGCCTGATCCTGAAGCTTCTTTGAAATCCTGGAGATAATCTGAGTATTTTTCTTGCATTGTGCATGTAGTGGGATTTTTGTATTCTTCAATTTCCATGTTTACATTGTTGTACATTTCCATTATTGCAGAACAAGAAGCGATTTCTCAGTTACTGTGAGGAACACAGTAGTTATTATAAAATGTTCAAGGTTTTTAATCATTTGTTGGGACAATGACTGAAATTATTTATGCACTTTAACTGTTGCAACTTCAATGAATCTTCATTACACCAATGTATGCCAATACATGTTAGATGTTAGGTACTGAAATAGTTCAATGATTACTCTGCTAATACATTTTGTTGTATTCAGAATATCATTTATGACCATTGCCAAGCAAGGTCTGGATTGAAAACATTTTCCATTACTATGTCTTTTTATAGTCATTCCTTTTGATTAATACATTCTAAAATATATACATGAATCTTTATAATTATCTGAAAAACTTTATTATGTTGTTTTTACCAAGACATGCAACAGTTATTTGAGAAGTACGTTTTCATGTAACATCAGTCGATGAAAGTTGTTGCAGCAGGTCAGCAACTTGTTGCAGATATTAAAACTGTTTTAGATAAAGTAAAACTACCAAAGAAGAAATGCATTATACGTGTACATGTATGTATAACTATTGAATGTCATGCAGAAGTAAGATAGTTCCTCCTCATTATCTTTTCATCTATGAACATGACCTCACTATGAAGCTCACACATGCACACTGCAGTAAAGATGCTGAGTGCAGCTTTGAAACCTCTCAACATGAGACGGTTATCGGCTGTCATTAAAGCTGAGACAAAGACAAACACATCATACAGGTCTTTCAGCGAAGAAGAAACAAAAGAGGACGCCCTTCCTGTGAATCAGTGCAAAAAAAAAGATGATGAGAGCAGAGTAAAAAGAGACAGAGAAGCGAAAAGTATGTGGGAGGGTGGAGGTGTGTTTCAGAAATGACTTCCTAATTTCAGGCAAGGAGAAGATGCTTGTGAAAGGAAGAAGTGAAAGGTTTCAGGTTGAACACTGAGTGGTGTACGGACAGTAAAGCTTCATCAACATCACGCTGTACTGTCTGTGTGCCCGGTTACTTGGCTTCCACAGAAATCCTCAGCAAAATAGATCAGAGAAGGCAAATAAATCAATGGACGTACTTTTGTCAAGTTTCTTTAAAACAGGTGTTTCTCTTTACAGCAAGATGTGATCATCTATTTGGCAGCTCCCTTTCACATGAAATTGCTACAGCAAGTCACTGCAACTGGCAGCATAAACTTGACGTCAGGTGATAATATTTTGAACCTGGACCCCCACAAGGTTGAAACACAGCAGGAAGAATCCCCAAACACTAGCACATACTGTAACTATTCATAATAAATAAATAAATAAATAAATAAACACCCTTGTTGTGCTTAAGCCACCTGATGGTAGAGCCAAACTATACAGCTAAGTTGCAAAACTGAATGTATCAACCAGATATCTAAACTTAACGGTATTCATCAGTCACTTCTGTTTGCTGTCTTTAGGTAAGTTATAGTCCAAAGAGTTTGTTGATTCACATTGACTGGGCACATTTTATGTAAATATAACAAGAGTCAGAGATAATTAATTATGTGATTAAGTTTACATCATTCTGATATTTCAACCACCATATTTTTCTTTATGCAGAAGGAAGATGGAAAAAAATGAAGTAAACTTCTCTCCAGGAAGAAGCACCCCTCTCAGAGATGAACTAAGACAAATGTCTCAGCCCAGTTTCTACCTAAGCCCGACTCCATTTTATGTTAAACAACCTAAATTCTCTCCTCCGAGAAATCTGAATATGTCACCTACCGCAAACACATACAGCGCATTCAGCCCACCTGCTTTCTTTCCCGTGCTCAGCCCCGGGTACATAGCAAAAGGCGGAACCCATAGACCCAAAAGAACTCCTTTCAAAATGGATGCCCCGGAAGGTGAATTTCCAGACAGGCGGGATAAAGAGGGGGCTGAAGACAGCAGCACTAAGAAGACAGTAGACCTCCCCCACATCCAATTCTCCTTCCCACCTCACAATGTTTCCTCCCACTCTCCTAAACAATTCCCCGGTATGATTGAGCTCAACAGAATGCAGCTTCATCACAGATCCTCAGGTATGAATCTACCTGTGCAGGTGAAACAGGAGCCTCTCAGTCCTTCCCGAGTTTGGCCTCCCTCTCCTCTCCTCCTCCACCATCCCTACTTCCCACCTCTCCACCCGAGCCTTCTCCCGTACCCCTTCTTCATGCCCGGACCTGTCATGCACCTCTCACCTGGTGCTTTCTACCCCAGAGAGGCCCTCCGCTCCGGTCATGGGACCCATAGCGAATCTCCACGAAGTGGCACAACCAGCGCTGAGAAGCTTGGCCTCAGTGTTCATGTAGATGACAGTTACTACGTGGACGTTGGCGGGGACAAAAAGCGATGGAAGTGCCGCATGTGCGAGAAGTCGTACACCTCCAAGTACAACCTGGTCACGCACATCCTGGGCCACAACGGCATCAAGCCACACGGGTGCCACCTGTGTGGTAAGCTGTTTAAGCAGCTGAGCCACCTGCATACGCATCTACTCACACATCAGGGCATGAGGCCCCACAAGTGCCAGGTGTGCCACAAGGCCTTCACGCAGACCAGCCACCTGAAGAGACATATGATGCAACACAGCGACGTGAAGCCATACAGGTAAATCATATGTTCTGGACCACTTTGTGTTGTCTTTATCCAAGCCATCCTTCTCATGAAGACTCTTTCTGCACCTCCAGCTGCAGTGTGTGCGGTCGAGGCTTTGCTTACCCCAGTGAGCTCCGTGCCCACGAGCTGAAGCATGAAAAAGGACAAGAGAACGTGTGTGTGGAGTGTGGTCTGGACTTCCCCACACTGGCTCAGCTGAAGAGACACCTGACTGTCCATCGAGGTCCCACCTTGTACAGGTGAACACAAAATCCAGGGTTTTGATACTTGAGTCCATCAGTGAGTTTTTGTAATAGTAGTTACTTGGAAAAAGATTGTGTTTGACTGCTTTATTGTTGAAGAATCTCACCTTTTGACAAAGTCAGATTCAGGTTACAGTCTTTATTCCGTACAAAGATAACCAGCATCATGCATAAGCTCAAAATTAGTCCAAATGAATTATTCAACAGCCTCAGATGTCTTACCTCACACCTGAATTTTACAATTGTCTGACTATTGTTTCAACATATCAGTTCCCTGTTTATCCGAATGCCTGTTGTCCCCGTAGGTGTGCAGAGTGTCAGAAGACTTTCCAGTATCCGAGTCAGCTTCAGAACCACATGATGAAACACAAAGACATCCGGCCGTACATCTGCAGCGAGTGTGGGATGGAGTTCATCCAGTCACACCACCTGAAACAGCACACGCTCACTCACAAAGTAGGTTTGAAACAAAAGGAGGAAAAAAAACATCTTGTCTATGTTTTTTTTTTACAGTTCTTAGACACGGAAACATATACCTTGGCACTGATTAGAGGTATCAGCTTAGCTGTCAAATCATTTTATTGCTTCTTCACATTCTGAATGGTGAAAATGTCTGGATGAGCTTGGATATTTCAATGTAGTTCCCCATTGAAGTGTGGCTCTTTCATGCTCTGTTTTAATTATGCATTTTCTGTTTTAGTAGTTTTCGAGATTTAAGTTATCAAATCATGGACTGAAATATTGAGCCACATCTAGTCATTTTCAGAGGAGGTCTCACTCGTCTGCCACACCTTCTTCCACGTTTTCTCTTCTGTAGGGGGTGAAGGAGCACAAGTGTCGCATCTGCGGCCGCGAGTTCACCCTGTTGGCCAACATGAAGCGCCATGTCCTCATCCACACCAACATACGGGCCTACCAGTGCCAGATGTGCTTCAAGAGTTTTGTGCAAAAACAAACTCTCAAGGCTCACATGATCGTCCACTCTGACATCAAGCCCTATAAATGCAAGGTTGGTCAAATATGACACAACAAATGTAGCTTTAAGGATGAATGTTAAGCATTTGGGAAGCACTCTTGTCTGTATCTACATAATGGGGGAAAAAAACCAAAAAGCCTTAATGTGGATTTAGTTCATTAGGCTTGTCATGAGCAATGAAGGAGGTCAGGTGTAATTCAGTAAAAAGATTACATACATTAAAGAAGTACTTTTTGTTTGAGTACCAATAGAGACCGATCAAAACCTTTAAATCATAAGTCACAAAAAATAAAATATCCACTTTATGCAACTCTAACTTCAGTTTAGTTCTCATTGTCTTAAAACGAGAAAAATCGTTGAGAAAAGACGTCCATCTCCCAGCTATACTAAACCTCAACAGCAATCAGATCATCTGGTACCTCATGCAAATAGTATTTATGTCTCAAGGTGATACAATTACAATAGATTTTAGTGATTTTGTCAATATCTTAAAGCTCCATGCAAATTCCATAATAATATGCGTCTTCTGATCTCAAATGCAAGTGAATACTTTTGTTTTCCTCACATGTAATACTGTTTCTTTAACAGTTACTTCTCTTTGCATTAAAGGAACGACATTGAGTTGTTGTCGAATGGAAATTAGTCTGACTTGACATGCTGATGTTTATCACTGGCTGCATTTAAAGAGGTTCCCCAATTTTGTTGAGTGTCTGCTTTGACTCGATGTTTGGTGTGAGTCCTGAGACGATGACCAGATAGCAGAGAGGTTTATGAGAGTGGAAGCCTCCTTGTCCATAGGAAGGATATCGCAACACAAAATGCCTCTCTAACAATGGCCCCCCGAGCCTCCCTGGAGAACAGGGCCTGCAAATAGATTTCATCTCGCTTTCTCTGCTGCTGGAGGGAGCTTCCTGTTTTCTCACGGTCCTCTTGGACAGTTTACAGTCCCTCTCTCCTCCTGAAGGAAAGGACCACCCTAATAAAAAAGAATGCAGAGGAAGGACAGCGCAGGAGTTGCCCTTCCCTGTTCTCCTCCTGGCCCTGTCTCAATGTTGCTTCCTCTTTCTCCCTCTGTCTCACTCTGTTTTTCTAGTGTGTGTGTGTGTGTGTGTGTGTGTGTGTGTGTGTGTGTGTGTGTGTGTGTGTGTGTGTGTGTGTGTGTGTGTGTGTGTGTGTGTCAGGGAGCTTGAGAGGGGAGACAAAGAGAAAAAGAGGAAAGAAAGGATAGAATGAGGGAGGAGGGCGTGCAATTGTGTTTGTGTGTGTCTGAATGCCTGCACATTCATTCATGATTACGTCTTCTCTACAATTGGGCATTCAGAGAAAACCCTCAGACAGAAAAGTGCAAAGTGTTTGGTTTCAACAGATGAAAATACATAAATTATATGAGTGTCAGTTTCTATTGTTTTCACTGAAACAAATAGTTTATTTTCACCATGCTTCATATGTATTTGCCAACGATTGCTATTATGTCTTTGTGGGGGGAAAGAAGTTCGAATAAAGTCCAAATAAAAAGCTAGAATCATTATTTGTGCTCAGTATGTACAATGTCATAGATAACACAACATCTATCCTTTAATCTTTCACATCGATTTATCTAATCGACGCATGAACGCAAGATTGCCATTACATCACAGAGCAAATACAGAGAGATAGTCAGTCACACACATTCACATCTACAGGCTGATATGAATCACTATTTTGTCTGAAATGCATGTTTTTGGACTGTGGGAGAAAACCTACAACCTTCTCACTATGTCTACCATAAACTCAAGAAACTGGTTCTGCCTGAAGGTGTCCGTCCTCCCACCATCTCCTAAAAGTGTTGTTAATCTCTACAAAATTGAAGAGTTTATGGGGAACTCTACCGAAGCAGCCAGCTGAGCCTTGTTTATGAAAACGTCATCCATTGAGACAAACTAGAATGATTTTCTTATTGACGAGCCTCCCGGTTTCTCTCTTGTCTCTCAGCTTTGTGGGAAGGAATTCAACAGGATGCACAACCTTATGGGTCACATGCATCTCCACTCAGACAGCAAACCCTTCAAATGCCTCTACTGCCCGAGCAAGTTCACTCTGAAGGGAAACCTCACCAGACACATGAAAGTCAAACATGGTGTCATGGACAGAGGGCTGGATGAAAGATGTAAGACTGCACATGTATGTGGATGTGTATCTCCCTTGTGGTAAAACTTGTCTGATGCGGATACTTGTTTCTTCTAGTGTTTAGACAGCGAGGGCGGTTCTGTCTGACCAGTCCAATGGGCCTCCTCACTCGCTTCAGCCAACAGGAGCCGTTTGACCTTTCCCAAAAGACCCCGGGCCTGCCGGGCCTGCGTCTCTCCCAGTCAGATGGTGAGAGCGTCCCGGGAAGCTCCTGCCAGGAGGAGGACGAGGAGAGTTTGTACAGAAGGAGCCAGTACAGCCCTGAGGTAGACCAGCATGATACAGCCTGCGAGGACCAGTACGCTGCTGAGCTGGAGGACAGAGGACCAAGCTCTCCCGATGAACTGACCCTACAGCGAATACAGAGGCAAGAGAAGGACCAGCAGGGCTTCGAGGATGAGACATTTGACATAGAGTCCAAGGCAGAAAGACAATCTGTGGAGGCCAGAGATAAGCGAGTACACAGCTCACAGTCGGAAACCTCCTGCGAATCCGACACAGAGCCAGGCGAGCAGGTGTACCATGAGGTAGTGCGTAAACCAGCGTATGAATATGATTCAGTTTCAGAGGCAGAAGAGAACCACAAAGACGAGCCGATGATGCCACTCATGTAACTGAGTCAAGCTGAGATAATTGACAAGCTGAAGAATTTCACAGAGAATTAGAAGTTAGTCAAGAATAAAAAAAGAAAAGAAAAAAGATGCATGTTGGCGAGAATGATGTTATTTGTTTTGACAGGAAAATAGGGAGGATGTTCAGGAGACACTCCCCTATACAGAAAGGAAAGTGTGCAGGTCTGAAAGCACGGCTGATTTTACAGATTGCGATGAAACAGTTCAAGACAAACTGGAGCTGCAAACAGATCACAGCAGAAAGATAAACATGAAGCAGCTAAAATACAAAACCGGGAATCACCCTGCTTGTACAGAATATCAAATACAATGAATAAAGGTGACTGACTGAGGATTCTTTGTGTTTCGTAGGTGAAAATGATGAAGTATGATTATTAAATTATGTAAATACAATTTCAAAAATATATTTAATGTTTTGATTTGGGTTTTTTTATCAATGTAATTGTAAGATTCACTGAAATATGCAACTTTGTCCTCACTCTTTCTCTAATCTATTAAGTTGAATGATTTTTTTCTACTCAAACAATTGTGCATGATTTTTGTTGATTCTCTTTTTTTACTGGTAGCATTGTAAAATCTAATGTATGAGGTGTAATTATTTTGTTTTTGACAGGCTTAAGCATTGGGACCTCTTGAGTTTCTGTCTGAATAAAACTGTGATCGCTCTTGTTCCTTTTTTTTAATGTTTCGACTTAATGCAAATAAAATCATTAAAGTTGATTCTCCTGCTGTTTTTTTTATTTTATATATATATATATATATATTGACTGGAACATGCTCTGCTACAAAATACATAAATAAAAGCTTGAATGCAATACCTCTGTCTGTTTTTAAATGCCTCCAAAAGGTTTCTATAAGTCTTTTAAGAGAAAAAAACCGTATTAGACGTGCCTGTTGACTGAATGAGGGATGATTGCTGCGAGTTTCAAAATGCTTGCCTTTCTCCTGCTTCTCTTTCAAAGCAGAGGAAGAGGAAGAGAAAACACCTCTCCCCTTCTCTCTTTTAGGTTAGGATCAAACAGCAGTGACGGACACAGTGGGTGTCCCAGACAAAGGCTTCATGTGTCTGTATGAAAAAAAAAAAAAAAGCATTGTTTCTTCTCATTGCAGAAGCCTCACTGGAAATCAAAATATCAAAGAAATGGATAAAAACAATCTTAAACTTAAAATTTTAAGGAAGATACATGACAACTACCAGGTATCCTGACTGTAGTGCACTGTAATGCAGTCAAATAGGCCATTCAAGGCATAGTTCTGCGTGTTTCAGTCCACACAATGCTCAGAGGGTTTCATCTCACACCATCATGTCGTTCATTCTCACTTTGTGATGCCAGTTCAGGTAAAAAGGGTAATTTCTTGTCAGATGAAATGCAGAAGAGCGGCTTCTGCATTTCTACCAATGACGACCACCACGTCCCATAAAGTGAAACTGCAAATAGTTTGAGGAAGTTCTCACATCCTCCTCTTCTTTCCTTTCCTCACCTACACGTTTCAATCCCGACCGCTGGCTGAGAGAGCAAGAGGATGTGTCACCGTCTCTGTCCCAGGATCAGCTCCTGTCAGCAGCATCACACCAGGCGGCCTTTAAAGGACGACGTGTGGAACTGATCACAGCTTGGAGACCCGATGAAAGACGGGGCTTCAAACGGCTGCAATGCATGTTTGATGAACTGAAACAGAATAAATCATGCTAACCAGATGCATAAGAGAACAAGTGAATACTCGGCTGATGGGAAAGTTAACCCTGTGGTTGATCTGCTGATTTACAGTGAAACCTCATCTCAATCTGGGCAACTGATCGTGACAAACTCTGCTATTTATGACGGCAAATGCATAACGTTTATTATTGTTTGTATTGTTGATTAATCACATTCATTTTTAAATCAAAATATCTAAATGTCTTTGCCTCCAAATTGTGAAATCTTATTATCTCTGACTTATGGTAAAAATTGCATCTATGGACAACAGGTGCTCGTTATGGGTGTCTTTTTCTTTTCTCAAAAATGGCAAATATGTGTAACATGAGGACAAGGACAGAAGACACAGTGCAGGATGCATGAACAACAACTATATATAGTGGATAAGACAAACCAGCTGAAGCAGGGGCATGATCAAGAGACAGACATGGACTAACAGAATGAGAAGGAGAATGAAATAAATGAAAGCACTACAACAATAGTGTGCTGTTGACCATATTATTCCTTGACTTCTTATGGGGGTCCTATATTTAGAAAATGGTCCATTCGAAGAAATAAATTTGAATAGTACACACCATGGGCATCAGCAACGTACCAAACAAAAAAGTCTTTGGACAGGGGGGATGAAACCATTTAGATTGCTCCCTTCTGGCATTGGGCCACATGTTTGATTGTTTTGTGTCTAAAACATACACGTTTATAAAGTATGTACTTTTTACTTTTAAGTATGTACTTTTTTTTACTTTTAAAATAAAAACTGGAGGAAATCTTCCAGATGGTAGAATGATGTTCAATTATTTTAATTGTAATGATTTACTTTATGTAAATGTTTGTGTCAGAGGTCAACATAAAGCTCTTTTATTCAGTATTATCTTTATTTCTGCACATAAAATATGTGCATCTCATATATGCAATCAATTTTCTATGACACTCACTATATTGTCTAAAAAACTGCTGTTTCACAGAGCGACATTGTGGTGAAGGCATAATAGTCAGTAAACTATGTGTAAACTGCTAATGTGGGATGGATAGATTTATTCTTTGTTTTAACTATACTTCTTAGGAATAAATTTGATACCCCCGGATCGCCTGTTTATTTTCTTTCTACTTTTTTTATGGAATTGTTGTAGGTTTTTACCACGGTGCCGTTTCAACATCACATGCCCTTGTCTCACCATCTGCAACAATGTTCTGTACTGGAAGTGAGATATCAGAAACAGACAGGGGATGTCCATAAGTGCCATATAATGAAAACACATGTTTCTGAATTAATTTAGCCCCGGAACACAAACAGATTAATTTTAGTGGAAACAGTAAACTTCTGATGAAAATTCTTAATGCTTTGTGTTGCTTTTTGTCAAATCAGCACAATAGGGAAGCAAAGACTCCAAACAACAGAAGTCCATCCATTGTGTATTCCTGAAAGGAGAGGTGTGTCTTTGGGAGAATGGACTTCTATTGATTTCTCTCCTGTGTATCTCAGGTAGGAGCTTCCTGTTTTTGCAGGTCGGGGAGAAAACAAGATGGTGGTTAAACTCTTCCACGTTTTGTTTAACAAAAGCTGCCACACCCCACTCTCAACCTGTCACCTCCTTTGACCCACAGCCAAGCAGCTTGCAGTAAGAATAGCTGCAGTCTGTCCTCCTGCAGCACGTACAGAAAACAAACAAACAAAAACCACTGCATCCTCAAACAAATTTTACTCTATAATTTCAGATTTTTAAAAACAGTTATGCAACTTATTCATTAAGCCTCAAACTTCGCTGATATGAGGTGGATGAGGGATTATCTTTGCGGTTCAAACATCCCGATTGCTTGATGAATGTGCTGAGGGGATTCAGGGATCAGTCATTTACGATGCTGAGTGACGAAAGCTTTAATGCCACGGGGTAAAGTGGAGCTGTTGTACCCTAATGACTTGACTTAGCTTGGATTCCTCTTGACAAATGGATGTTTTCGTTCCAGCAGGACAGGTCAGTGTGTCCCCTGTGTAAACAGCGCCCTCTGCTGTCACTGCACTGGCCCCAATTTACCCAAGCTCAGGGGACGCATATAAAATAGACTACATTCAAGGCATTTTTACAAACTAATCTGAACAACCTGGAATGTTCTCAAGAAAGAAATTCTACCTTAAATGTTGTTTCTCTTCAGATTCATGTGGGAAAAGCCTGCCACCTCTCAGAACACACGTTTAGTTGAAGCCTTCAGTACGCATATATTCATAACTCACCCACATAATTTATCTTTGATGCCAAATATTTAGCGATTTTTAATGGCGAAAAATTTACCTCTGTTAAAGCATTGCTTCTATCTGATATTCCCAGGTCTCAGTGTTATTTTGTGTCCTCTATTTTTACGGAACAGTGCCACAAATTGAATTATTACAGTGAGGGTCTAAATGAAAAAGCTATTGTTACGTCAGTCCAAACAGCTATATATATATATATATATATATATATATATATATATATATATATATATATATATATATATATATATATATATATATATATATATATATACACATATGTATATATAGGTTTTTGTTTTTTTTACAATTATATTACACTATGTTTTATTTTAATGTTATGAACAGTTAAAAATTTATATATTTTGGCCCAGTGTCTTTTCTGCTCGCATTTGTTCTTAGTTTCGCCCACCGTAAATAGTTTTCCCCCCTCTCTGAATGTGCAATGGTAAATTCCAAGATGGCGGCCTCCTTGTGGAGACGCAGTGTGACTGCAGCTGTCAAAGTTAAATGTTCCTCCCCGTCTCTTTCAGGTAGAAACATCTTCTTTATTAACAATCATAACATTATACGTTGCGTTAAATGTGATTGCTTGTTAGAGTCGATATTTAAGGCAGCAGCTGTGAAATGTCCTCAGTTAGCTCTGTGAGCTAACTGTATGTAGCTCCATGGAGCAGCTTCTGCACACATTTGGTCTTTGCTTAAGGTTAAAAACTGCACACTAGTACACGTGAGGTATTTTTATCAGCATGACTGGGCTCTGTGTTTGTATTTACAGTCAGACGATGGCTGCTCTCAGCAGCTTACACGGACACAAAGTTGTGGGAGGCGAGAGTCGAGGATCCCCAGAACCTGGGTAAGTCCTCGGATGAGTTGGAAGAGCACATTTGATAACAGTCCAGGCAAACAGCGACTCCTGCAGAGTGTCAGTAGGTGCAGAGACCGTCGGGATGACTGTCTTGATCAGGATTACAAAATGCTGCAAAAGAAACGTATTTTACAGAATCAAACAACATCATCATTATGTAGTTCGAGATAATGTTTGGGTTTTTATTCTTCGTCTTTTTTCACAATGTTCCTATACCATCCATAACCCCAGTAGTAGTTTTGGTGCGGTTTCCTATTTATTGGTAAAATAATCAGAAATGTTACTGTAGTCAGTGTACACACTACAGTATTAACAGGGAAATAGCCCTAGTAGTTGTTTTGTCCCTCTGGTTGATTTATATGAGTAGAGTGCTATAATATTTATTGAGAGCATACATTGGTAAAGCTGTAGTGTCAGGTGTTGCTGTAGCATGGAGTTGCCTTAAAAGGTTTCTGAAATTCTTGATTAAAATATTGATATAACAGTATAAAATGCAGGAGATAGGGTGAGGTGGATTATGATGGTCTGCTGAGCAGCAGAGTGTTGAAGAAAATATAAATAATTTCAACATTTACTGAAAAATAACATTCAAAGATGCAGGTAGTAGAAATCAAGCAATAACGAAGTCTCCTGAAATGACCATTACAGTTCTATCTATTAATATTAGATGACAGCTTTATCCAGACTTGGTCAGAATAGGAGCCTATCCCAGCTTTACATTGCAGTTCCTATGACAGTCATAGAACCCTGTCTTATGTTTCACTTATCTATTACATTAAATGGAGATTATATTACATTTTGTGAATTTCAAAGAATGACGTACCTGCATGTGCAGTTGATCAGCACAGGGTGGCACTGCAGCCTCACAGTGCATTCGTCTTCGGTTGAGTTGTGTAGTGTGGATGTGATTTATATGTACTCACATTATTACAGCCTTATTGGAGAAATAAATAAATGAAAAACTGTTTTGATTAGAAATAATAGTTTGCAAAAGTCTGAACTGAATCACTGTTGATGACTCTGCAGTGAGTTTATAAGAAATGCACTTTGAGTGCTGCTGTGTGGTGGAGCACAATAAATTATGTTGTTATCAGATATTTTTCTTTCTCTGTTATCTGTTTATTCCTGTTTTTGCTGTTTTGCTTGTTTGTTCAGTTGATTGCAGCTCATGTGTTTGTTTTTCTCCCACAGCTGTACTTGCCAGTACTATGGACAAGACCTATGACAGGAATCTGCCAGTTAGTTCTCTGGCTATGTCGCGGGTAAACAGCACCTAAATTTAAATGGACATGTCTTCTTTGTTTGTAGTGAATTAGATGGCAGCAGTAACAACATCTTTAATAACTGTATGCTCTGCTTCTGTTTCAGTTTGTTGACAACATATCATCGAGAGAGGAAGTTGATCAGGCAGAGTACTACCTTTACAAGTATGAAGAATCTTTTTCTCCCTTTGCACGACTTTCTATGTCACCTATCATCGGTTTCCCTGGTTTTTCCATTTATGTGTTGTTGTTTTTTTGGGGGGTAAATTGTCTGTTTATGTCCAGTCCCATGCTTTTCTTTGTTCCAAGCTACTCCAGACCTTTCCTGTTTACTCCTCCCCCTGGAATCTGCACCATTCTCCTGAATACAAGTTTTACTAAATTTCTCAATCAGGCTATTCTTCAGGAGACATAAATGTTCAATCTTTCAAGAATTAAAACTATAATCCCATTTTGAAAAAGTTTCTTGTACTGCTATCGATGTGTTTGGACTTTTTCTTCGTGTTTAGGTTATGTCTGCTAATCTTTAAGACTGAAACTGTCATATTTATTATTATTGTTTGATTTTCTTGTGGTTTGGTCGTTCTCAGACTTGTCATCTCCTGTTTTTCTCATGTTGTTTGTTTCTTTACACTTTGTATAGCTTCAAGACCAGAATGTGATTGATTGATTAATGAATATATAAAAATATTCACTGTTTATTTTTGTTTTGTTTTTATCTTTGAAGATTCCGTCACAGTCCAAACTGTTGGTACTTACGAGACTGGACCATTCACGGATGGATCAGACAGTGTCTAAAATACGGGGCCAGAGATAAGGCCCTGCACACACTAAAAAACAAGGTACCCCACACCATATATCCACTCCACCTGTTCTGTGAATAGCAAACTTGATGCACTTTGAATTTAAGAGTTTAACGCAGCATGGGAAGCTAGGTTATCAGGGCATAAAGCTACAGTCATCATGCAATAAGCCAACTCTCAATCTGTCAGTATGAAGCAGATCAACTCCGAACCTCCCGGATGTATTTTCAGCCAATCACATCAAACATGTCAGCAATACAGCATTAGCAGATTATTCCAAACAGCAGGATGTCTTGTTTCCACTCTCTAAAGAGAAACGCACCCCATTTCATAAGGGAATGTGTAAAGTTTTACACTTGATTGGCAAATTGAGAACATTCTTAAAATATTAGGCTTCAGTTCTTTTTGTATCACTTAACACAATGTAAGAGAGAAGGCACACGAGAGAATCTAAATAGTTGGTGTGACCATTCTTTGCTCTGAAAACATCAGCTCTTCTCAGTAAACCTTAGAGTTTTTGTAGGAACTCTTTAGCAGGATTGTCCAAAAGACGACAGGCTCAAATTCTTCTTTTTCTTCATGTAATCCCAAACACAACAACAAACGCATCCTGCTCCAGAGTGAATCTGGAAACAATCACATGTTTTCTTTGTTGCCACTGCATGATGGATTAGTAGCATTTCGTTCAGAGATGCTTAAACTCTTTGTAGAGTCGTGTGATAAAGACAGCGTTTATGAAAGAATATATTTACACGTGCACGTGTGTACAGGTCCAGTATGGAATATTTCCCAACGACTTCACTTTCAACCTGCTGATAGATTCGTTCATCAAGGATGGAGACTTCAAGAGTAAGGACCTTTTTTGTGTGTTTTTATCATGTTTAGAGAAATGTGGGCACATTTAGCGGGGGCTAAAATATTAACACATTCTTGATGATTCTTTAAATCAATCGCTAGAATTTTGTACAGCCTGTCAAAAATAAAATTCCAAACATTTCTTCTCTTTTTGGTACCTGATGAAGTAAACAGTTTTTTTTATATAATATCATCAGACAGTAAAAAATACATTTATATGATAGCACTTAAATTCCATTTTATGTTTTTATGTTTTCTCAGTGTGTACAAGATGAGAAGATATTGAGCCCCACCATTATGGCTGACCTGAACATACAGTCACAGAGGCTCACCTTATTAACTATGGAATTACTTAGGCACCTATTTGAAATATAAATTTAATATTTTTCATTTTAAGTTTTCTACTATATTGATAAGTTTATATATTTTCGAACAGATTTTATTAAAGAGAAATATTTATGGCTTGCCCCCACGTACCACTAGAGGGAGCTCACATACCACAGGTGCTATGAGTACCACAGTTTGAGAATCACGGCAATAGAGCGTCAACTTGGTTGTTTTTCTGTCGAATAAGTTTTTCAACCTTTTAATGTGATGTTGTTGCTGCTTGCTTTCCTCCCAGAGGAATCAGAGTATCCCGATGGCACATAACTCGCTGCCTTTTTGTTCATTTCATTTATTCACAGTTGAACATGGTTTTGTTCTGTGAATATTCAGTTTTCTTTCGGTTTGAAAGTCTGTGTTTTTTGTTGGTGACATCCGATGAACATGTCAAACATTTGATCCATTCCTTGTTGCCTTTTAATCAGCTATATCTCTTTGTTGTAAATGTGCAGGTGCATGTTCGGTGGTTGAAGAGGTGATGCTTCAAGAGGCCTTCGATCTCCCCTCCACACACATCCTGTCGATGTACGCGCTGGGCTGTTACCTGGCAACCAGACCACAACTCACTGTGAGTGAAATGGGAATCAGCACTTGCGGAGCGACAACAACAAATACTCACATCAAAGTCATACAGGGAATATTGTTTAATATTTGAATCTCAAGTTGTTGTTAATGACTTTCCTCATTCAAAGTGATGGTGAAGGGTTTTAATTTCATTACGCTTCATTTAATTCCATTAAAAACACCCAACTGCAGAAGCATTATTAAACCACTTATGTCTCACTTTTCAGGTAATGGAGGAGCACTCTTTGGGGGCTTCACTGCTGATTTCCAGCATCAGTCAAGGCACCACGGTCGGCCTCAGCGCCCAGTTACTTGGCACTGCTCTTCTAGGTATTCGAGTTTCTGCTGCCACCATGTTGTTTGTTTTCACTGTGACTGATTAATGTGGCTGTTTTACATCATGCCGTTTGTCTCATTTATCAAATCTCCTCCAACCCCAAACAGGAAAGGTGGAGTTGTCAAACGGCATACATGTGGTGTTCAAAGGGATGCCACTCAGCTGGGAGCGAGGATATATGGCGCGAGCACTGGCTGTCATGGAAAGAGTGGTGGCTGCCTCTGGTGATGTCAAGCTGTGCAAAGACTCAGTAAGAACAATTTCACAAGAATATTTTACCATTTTATTCAGCTCTTTCTCACCCTGACAGGATTTGGCATTACCACCTCTCCAAACCGTAACGGCAAGATCCTTTTTAGATATCTCGAAAATTCAAAAACTTTATATCCTTGTAATTATATACCATTTACAGCATTTTAACCATCTCCAACATGAGCTTCTCTGTGCCATCAAAATACACCAAAGTAGTAGAATAGCATTGAAATACTTCATTTTTCCAAACATACTTATCCTGGCAAAAGGGGCAGAAGCCCTCACTCTTCGCACAACTCTGTAGACATAAAATAAAAAATTTAAAAACTAGTCAATCTGGTTATGACAGGATTAACTTAGTGCATGACTTTGGAACTCTTTTGACCGCTTTTAATCATTTACACATTTCAGTTTGTTTTGCATGTTACAAGTGGGGCCTAATGATGTGTTGTTCAGTGAAGCTGCACATTTCAGTTTACAGAACTCAAGTGGTCGTCAGATTTATGCTTGTAACTATATAATCGCTAATCTGATTTTAATCTAAGTTACAATGATACAGAGATCATTTAGCAGCTCAGCTAATTATAAAGACTTTTGTTAGGAGGAGCAGTGATTCAGAGAATTTAAAATGAGCGTTCAACAGCATGAAGAAAACCAGTAGTTATGGTGAATCTCAACCTCTGGCCAGTAATGTCCAAAAAGAACAAACTGATTTATTGAGATCCCAAATTTAGATATTTCATGCTCATGCAAGCAAATATTCTCTTGTTTTTCTGGCCGAGCAAGTGAGAACGATAGCATGGGCCACAACATGTGTAACTAGAATTATTCAGATGAGAGCTTTGTGTGTTTTACTGCTTGCATCTGCCAATGAAAGATTAAATGGGGAGGTGAACGCTCGCTGGCGCATAATTGAACTTGATAACATGGAGGTGGACAAAAAAAACTGTATTTGGCTTTAAAAAAACACAGAAATTAAAGTTAATCTTTGGGAACAACGTGTGAAGAAATGAAGAAAAGATGGCAAGGCCAAAGAAGAAAAACAAAGCGTTAAAATATCTTCTGACACAACATCTGTAAATGAACCTGCTGTGGACCAGCTCAGAAGAAAGCTTCTCACAATAAGGATCTCATGTTAAATACCGCCAGTGTGATAAATACCACTTTTATGCCTTGTAAATGACATGACAATATAGTAAATTAATCCATTTTCACAGATTCTCCACGGTATTTTGCACGCTCTGGTAGGAATGTCTGACATAAATTCATCTGTCAGACACTTTGCTCAGGGAGACCACTTAGTGGATTGACAAGTTTACACACAGTTTTTGATGACGATGATGATAGTGATCATTTATTTCAGACAATAAATCATGACATGTCCTAACACGTAACATAGTTACATCCGTACATTTATACACACTTATAAACACAGTAAGTACCCTGATCCCGCTCATATAAACGTACTCGAACCACACAAACAATCAGTCCGAGCAGGAAGAAGCAAAGCAAGGTTGTTTTCACTTTTTAGTAAATTGAGTTCAAAGATTTTCAAAGTGATACACACTGCGTGTAAGGACTTAGATAGCGTATGGCAGCTGTGTAATTGAGCTATAGTAGCAGTGTACTGCATTGATTCATGTATGTGCAAGTTGTATGGGGAGAAAAAAACATGGTACCCTCTTTCATTTAAACTTCTGCTGTTGGTTTTCTTTTCGTTGGAGCTGCTGTGGCTCCGTCAGTAGAGCAGGTTGTCTTCCATTTCCAAGGTTGGTAGTTTGATCCCCCATCTCACTTTGCCTCTCGGGTCTGTGTTGCCTCTGATGGTTGCAAGCATTTAGCAAAGATGCTGTTGTGTGAAGCATCGAACAGTTAAAACGGTAGAATTGGTGAAAGTACCTTTTCTGGAAAATTACCAAACTGTTAGATTAAAACCGGTTCAACGTTCCTCCTTGAGCAAGATTAAAACATGAAATAGCACAGTTTTGCAAAGCAGCGTTGCACACAGTCGACAGCCTTGTTCCTTTCCAGGTGGACTTAATGACGCAAACCGCTCTCATCCACTGAGATAGAACACATGTGCTGTCAAATTGTTAAATTTACATGTATGTGCACACGGCCGCTGGCCGCTGGTCGAAACCAGCCTGCGCTGTCCGGTTTAATAGTTCAGCTTTGTCCGAGTCTAATGAGATTTTGAGGAGCCTGGATATCTGAGGATGTCTGAGAGAATCACAGCAACGGGAGCTAAACGAGCTGTGTCAGACAGTGGCCAGGCCGTAATGCAGAAGAAGGAGATAACACCGTAGGACAGAGAGGAAGTATTACATTTCAGGGGGAGGAGGTGGCGGCGACTGCCTGCAGGTCACAGTTAATCTTTCCTCCTCCTAACATTAACAGGTGAGTTGTCAAATCAGGTATTCAGCCTCATTTGTCAGTACATGTCTAATCTGTAATCATTAAAGGAGGACACTGCGTCTTCTTAAAGTGTGACTTTTCACATATGTTATTCAGTACCCTCCAAGCAGGTACATATTACTTTGAACGCTTTATCTCTTCTCCAAACTCTCACCAGTTTTTTTTCATTATATTACAGCTGGACTATGTGAATCATTTGCTGGAGGAGCTGTCCTCGGCCTCAGACACGGAGTCTTCTGGAGAGGAGTCTGGAGGTGAAGAGAAGAAAGATAATGCCATAGATGAAGACGATCAGGCTGAGAAAGCTAAGCTCCCTCAGTACCTCAGCAGGTTCAAGGTTTGTGTGTCTGTTGTGTACAGCAGCAGTAATTCTCTGCAGTTCGATTCCTTCCTTTTATTTATTTTTTTTTACTGACGATCTCTCCTGAGTAAACGTGATACACACAGTGGTTTGTGTTTGTGTTGGGTTGGAACCCAGAGGCATCACTCTGACGGATAAAATTAGCATTAAATACTTGAACACATAGTTACATCAATATTTAGAAATTGTCGATTTTTAGCCTAAGCTTGTCTGTATTCCCGTCACTAGCTGGGCTTTATTGTACAACAAAAACACAAGTAGCAATGTCATGTACAAAAACAGAACAAAATAATTTGCAACATGGGATAGAAAAGTACACAATTCATCATTCTTTCATAACCCATTGGTCTTTAAAAACTATTTCATATTGAGTTTTATATGAACTCGATGCAGAGCCAGTTTAAGGATCGTTTCATATGGATATAATGGGACTGGTTGTCTAAATGAGGATTTTCACAGGGAAAGAGTGAAAAGTCTGTCCTCGAGTATGGTTCCCTTCACAATCACTTTATCGTTTTCAACATTAGATTAAAATATGCAAACAAACCTCACGCTGTCCTGCTGCTGTAACATATATTCTGCATAACATCATTTCCACAACAATGCTGTGAGCTGCTCTGACCGTAATACGCCGCATAGAGGATACCCTGGTGGAATTTCTACCACCTGAGAACTCGCAGTGAAATTCCTCCGTTAGAAAAATGGATTACCATAAACTGTGAGGGTTAAATCTATTGGGGTGTCCACACACCCAATCGACTGTTTCTGACCTTTTGGTCGGACTGGGTCTGCTTGTTTGGCGAGTACTGGGGTGCAGAGAAAAGCCTTCACACTTCCACAAATGTACGACTCTTCCCGCAGAAGGTTTTGTTTCTACCGAAACAAACGTCACAAGTGTGACCACACCTGAAGGGAGCACAGCTTAGCCCTTTGTGAAAGGTACTCCAGAGACTTTCATCAAATGGCTTCTGTTTACCTTCAGCATTACTCACCCTGCACTGTGCACGGCCTCCTGCTCGTGCTCCATGCATTTCCTTCCTCATAAAGCCACTTAAGTTTATGTTTTTCAGCTCTCATTCTTCCTTTTTTTTCCTGGCTTTGTTGGTGCATTAGGGCTTTTGACACATTTCCACCACCTGCACACCCGTGAAATTGTCCAAAACCAGCAGCTGGGATGTCGATTTCACCGATTGGACACTTCCTTCCTGGTGCACTTAGAGGAGAACAAAGAAAAATGGTTAACAATAGTTAAAAACTCACTTTGGGTGCTACCTGTTTTACTAAGTCACTCACTTTGTTTAATTTCTGATGCCAGCCAGTCCAAGTGGTTTCTTCCAGCTGTTTATACATGCAGTGAAAACATTTATTGCTCTTTGCATTATTAGAAATAGCAACTGTCAGATTCAGTGCATCGAAGCATGTTTGCGATGTGCTTAACTATTTTCTTTGCTCTGGCTTTATAGCAGTGAGTCGTGTGGTCGTCAGGCTTTATGTAGCTGTTCAGGCTTTGAACTGCTCAAATCAGCAAGTAGTAGGTTGGGTTTTTTTGCCTTCAACTTTTTCTTGTGTTTCTGCGCCTTCAGGAATTGAGCAGACAGCTGGAGGAGCAGAATAAAGTGGAGTCGGCCTCCTTCCAGGCTTTGGTGACTGCTCTGGCCCAGCAGGACCTGGCAGCTGCAGAGAAACCGGACCTGGAGCAATACAAGGTCCGGGTGCAGGCCTGGGAAGCTGAGAAGGTTGTGCTGGTGCAGAGAGAGAAGGAGATGAGGGAGAAGGCCGAGCAGGAGCGGCAGGAGAAGTTAGCAGCTCAGGCAGCAGCGGCACAGCAGCAGTAAAGACTCTGCAGGCGGAGCGGAATGGTGACGACTGAACTGTCGGCCAGGTTGAAGCTGACTCGCATCAATGTTATCTCTGCTCATGCCACCAGTTGATTTTGTATATAACAGTTATTGTGTGTTTCTGTCATAGGTCTCCCTCTGTTTTCAGAGAATAGGACTGATAAATTGTCAGAATAAAATGTATTTCCAAGAACTTTTGTCTCCTACTCATTTTGTTTCTGTCCTAAACTGTGCAATGACATAATCCCTGGACTGTATTCATGCACACGTCGATTGTTAGGCCCGCTGGTTGGGTGACCTCATGTAAGCAGAAAGAAGAGAAAACTGAGGAAAACTGTACCATCACATCCTCCCACTCCTTTTCCTCTCTGCCTGTCGTTTGTCTTTGTCACACGTTGGTTTACTTCGTGTGTGTGTGTGTGTGTGTGTGTGTGTGTGTGTGTGTGTGTGTGTGTGTGTGTGTGTGTGTGTGTGTCTTTGAAAGTGTTTCTCACAGGGGAATGAAAAGGGTATTGCACATGAGAATTTGCTGATAACCAATCTAGGAAAAAAAACAAAATGTTTTCGTAGGAAGGAATGCATTTCTGACCTGAACCCTTTGTGCGAACAGCGGAAAACGTAAACCCTGCAGTATAGCGACAGATAACTGAGAAGAGACACAAAGTGCACTTGTTGGTAAGTTAACACAGCAACACGTTAGTGCAGCATCAGCTAATACGCTGACAACACTAGTAAAAACTGCAGATAAGGGGAAATCTGGATTCTTTTGGCTCCGTGGACAGATGAGATAATAGATCTCTGGGGAAGCAAAATCCGTCATGGGCATGCGCGCAATGCGTTCCTTTCTTCTGTTGCAGCTATTCAATATTCAGAGCATGGTCTTGGGAAGCAGCCTGGTATGTGCTTTAGGATGAACGAGCGCCACAAACTGAATGAAAGACCATTGTGATCCTGAGGCTCCTGACTGGCGTTTCTGAGAGCGTCTCTGCGCTCAATGTTTTCCTGATGACCTTAATACACAATTAGCCCCTTGTGTGTATCTGAACACACACACGTTATTTAAAATCTCCTCAAGAGGCTCACAGCAGTTTGGTGACTCTCTACGAGATGTTGTAGATTCAAAGTTGACCTTTTTATAAGTGTAGAGTGACGTCTTTGGAATTGAAAACCTTTTTATTGTTACCTGAACGACCTGTAGGTGGGAAAGTGAGTGCGTGGTTGTGTTTTCCCAGTGGTTCACTGGTGACCTGTGCAGCATGTACAGCGATCGGCTCCAGTGGCCTTGAGTTGAATAAAGTGTTATCGAAGATCAATAATTGATGTGTGATAAAGCAACTTTGCTCAGCAGTAAGTGGAGATAATCATTATGTTGCAGGTTGTCTTGTTTTCTTGTGTTTTATTGGCATTCGAAAGATAGGAATCTGCAATCAATCACTTTATTCCTTTTATTCCAACGGGTTTATAGCAGGAAAAAGAACAAACACAGGTGTATTGATCCTTTATTTTTTTCCCCTTCTGCATCTGCTTGTCATTTACTCATTCAAGGAGACAGAATTTTTTTTACTTGTCGACACAATTACATATCACATTATCACCAGTTCAGAGCTGAGTTCACCCTCAGGATAAGGCTGGATATGCACCAGAAAAGTATAATTACCATAAAGAAAAGTGTCACTATCTGTTGTCTCCGAGCAATAAAATCTTTCATCTCCCTTCAATTCACTTCACAGGCTCAGGCCTTTTTTATTTTTTATTTTTTGTGAGCGTCTGCGATGCTTATCTTCTGGCGATAAAGCTTAAACCGTGTAAAAGGTACAGAGAATGAATTTGCTCTATCTGTGGTGTCATTTTGTTTGCTTTCTCAGCTTTGACTCAGAGTCACTGGCCTAAAATTAACATTGTTTGGACTTCTTGCTCTTATCACAGAAGCTTTTTGTTCATCACTTCAGGTGTTTGAGAACAAGACGTTGCTCATGCTGCAGCTGAAGTCAGCCAGCTAAGATAATCAGGAAGTTTGACGTTCTCGCCACAGCCTTGAAATGCTCAGAGACCTTTGAGTGTTTGGAAAGGTGTCCAGAATTCTCTGTGATATGTGACGAAATATTTCGAAATCTCAGACAAAATGGATGCTACTGAGCATAAATACCTGCTAAATACCTGTAAAAACAATATTGTCTTGCTTAGAAGATTGTAGATTATTCTACTAATACAAACAATAATCTTGTTTGTTATTTAAGGTCTATTACACATTACGACTGAATAACAAAGTCCTGAATCCATCATTTAACTCTTTTTTTTTTTTCCTAAAGTTTTACTCTTAAACTGGCGGACGGGCTCTGGTCAAGTTATATCTTATCTTTAATGCTTCAGTGAGATTTGCATCAGAAGTAGTGACAGAAATGTATTATTGCTGCTACGTGAGGCAGACTACAGGATGAGCTGCTGCCGGTCGTGTTGCTCTTTGACCGCCTGCAGAGTCTCCAGAGAAATACGCTTATTATCCTTTCATTTTTCATCAAGATCAATTGCCTCATATTTAACATTTTAAAGAGGTAATTGGAAACACATAATGTCTAATTTGTCTGTCCATTTGTTCAGAGGGTATACGTGACTTTCATCTCATCTGACATTGTTCACATATTAAACTAACAAATTAGAGAGATAAGCAGCGGTAATTAGAAATTGGATTTAACTGCTGGCTGATTCATTTGCCTGATATTTTCTCACCATCAGCAGATAAATGTTGGAAATTTGAGCAACGAAAATGCACAAACAGATTTTAATGGACACCATTAGCTTCTAAATGCTTGCTATGGACACTGAAACTCTGTGAGATTTATATTTCTAAGTTACCAGTTGTGGCAAATAGGAGGAAATCTCTTCTCAGACATTTGCTGATTGAGTTTTGTTGAGTCATTTGACTGTTTTAAGGTGTATTTAGTGGACTCATGCCAATTTTGTTGTTTTTGTTTGAATGCTCTCTAAGCAATAGTATCTCGAGAAGTGAATGGATGACGTACGATTCAGATGTTTGGCACTTTATTTTGAAATCTGCTGCTTTCTTCTGTAAACATGAAAATCATTGCAAAGTTAGTTTTTTTGTTTTGTTTTTAAGAATATAAAAGGTATGAGGCTGTTCATGTGAACGATGAAACAGGCCAAACCAAAAACACTGGCCCTCGCCATCCCAGTTCAAATGAATGGTTTGTCAGCAAGTGCTGCTGTAGTTTCTTGGTACCTCGACGAATCGAATCAGGCCTGTGGGAGAAAGTAAACATCAAATGAATCCAACCTGAAAACCAGGATTGGAAATCCCTCAAGTAATAACTGTCTAAACATTGATTTTGAAAGCTGAGGTCTATTAATGGTATTTCTGACTTGTTGATGGCATCTGTTGCAGAGAGAGGTCAATTGAATCGCCCAGAGAGGATTTAAAGCTGATGTGAAGAGTTGCAGCAGGAAAGCTGTGGCACGCAGAAAGGCAAAGCTTGAGGCAAAAGTCAAGTGAAACAATGGAGAAACAAAGCAACAAAGACGTTAAAGAAGAAAGGAAACCACCAAGGTTAAGCAGTAAAAGTCTAATTAAAGTGATGTCAAACTAAAAAACAGGAAGTCCATCGAGAAAATGTTTCTGCTGTTCCTGATGATCTCACTCAGAATCAGAATGGAAAACGTGCTATCATACACACTTGGACAGCCTCCACCCCCTCCACACACCTGACGAAATGCACAGTCAGTTCATATACAGTATGTCGGACTGTCGCGTTCCCAGAGCTGCTGAAATCTGAACTATCCCACACCTTCAGACTGTGGTTTCCTCAACTTTGTAACCGAAGTAAGTAAGCTGAGTTCTTTACAGATGGTAACTTGTACAAATGTGAGTGACTTTTGTTGATTGGATGGTTTGATACTGATTTCAGTATTTTTTTTCTTTCAACCTGGAACTACAGTTCATCCATCCAGCTCTGTGAAGAAAACAAATTACAGTGTTTAAGTATGATGTAACTATGTAAGGTGACAAACAGTCTCACTGGTCCGAAAAGCTAAAGTGGTGACCCCAAACAAGAAGGAGGAAAACTTTTAAATATAAGAATTCTAAAATTATGTAATTGTCAAAAATACTCAATAAACAATGTGAATATCAGTGTGAATATACTTGCCCACAGATCTTACAGGAGGGTGGTAAGAATGAATAGAATACTGCGAAACTGTTCCTGTTTAGCTTCAGCAGCAGATTATTCAGATGAAACAAGCGACGGTAAAAATGAAATGAAAACTTGTTTCATATAACGCTCAGTAATCTGAATTCAACTTTACATTGGCCTCGAGTTTAGTTACAGGCAGCCTCCATTTAGTCTGAAGGTAGTTCACACAGTCAGTGGTTAGAATATAAATGAGGGGATTAAAGAAGGAGCAGTCCTACTCGACCCATTTAGCTGGAGGCTTGCACCTTTGTCTTTAATTTATGTATCATCAGCAGTATAACGTCCCGCGTGCGTTTTTCCACGGTGTTCTAATGTTCAACTATGGTGGTCTGGCTATTTAAAGATTAGCAGAGAACACCTCTAACATGGCTTTGAGTTTGTCTCTCTGTTAATGATTACACTGTAGGACAACCAGCAGGACACCTGCACAAAAAAACTGCTGGCTCTGGAGTGAGACGCCCACATTTTTTTTCCAAAGAGTCTGCACTTTTTAAAGGGGACATATCATGCTAAATCCACTTTTTTAGCCCTTAAATGCATTTTGGTGTATATTTAGAGTGTTTAGAAGTACAGAAAAGTTCAAAGTAGTCTCTTCAGGTGCTCCGTTGATATCTTTATATTCTGTTTTGGTCATATTTTGCGATCGGTTTCGATTTTTCTATTCTCTATTACGTTTTTTGAACAATGACGTCACAGTATTCTCAGCGGAACTGCCAAATTAGGACATCGACGTTTCGAGCAATCCGCCATTTTTGTTTCTCGCTGCGATTTTGTAGTCCAACCGAAGTTACGAGAGGATAAGTCGAAATGTTCGGTTGTTGGATGTAGTAACCCACAAGCTTCGTTACACCGTCTCCCAGCATCAGAACCTTTTCGAAGTGCCTGGTTGAGTTTTATTTTTCACAGAAATGTACCCACATCTGTGGGTAAGGTCATTTTTGTGTGCGCGAATCACTTTAAGGACGACTGCTTCAGCAACCTCCGCCAGTATAAAGAAGGATTTGCCGAAAGACTTCGTCTGATTGAGCGGTCAGTTCCTTCTATCTATGCAGACGACGAACAGAGCACTTCGGTAAGCTGTATATAACGCTAAAAAGTGTGATGATAAGACGTCCCTGTCATTGTTTTGTTAGCATTAGCAGTTGCACCGTCTTCATATGTTAGCGCTGTGTGCTCGTTTTAGATTATAATGTAACTTCTGTGTTAAATAGTCGTTGTAATACAGGCAGTATTGTAGTAGTGGGCATGGATGGAGAAGTTAGTGTAAATATAGTAACACACCATTGCGTTACATCCATATGAAGACGTTGTTCTGAAGGTGCATCATCGTCATTTTCATCTCGCTCCGCCGGGTCCGACTCTGGCTCCAACATGTATGGCTGGATGGACAAATCTTCCGTTGTTGACATTTTGTAAATAATGTGTGAATATAAAGTTTCTGCGCCGCTAGATAATTGTATCTGTTCTATCAAACTACAAAGATGGCCGAACAGGGTGACGTTGAACCGAGTGTGACCTCTGCAACCTGGAGAGGAGGAGGGGTATGAAGTGTCTCATTTGCATTTGAAGAGACCGCCCCAAAACGAGTTGCTCTCAGAAGCGCATCAGAAAAGGGGTTGAAAAGGGGCCTGTGGAGCTATAATAATGAGGAATTCAGACCCAAGCATTGCAGTTTCGCGTTGTATAGACCACAACTGTATGATTTATATGTAAAAAGGAAGGATTTAAAAGCATGATATGTCTCCTTTAAGTTCATTAACACTTTTAGCACAGCTTACCATATTGTTGATGTTTGACTGTTGCTATGCTATGAGGCACACCCTGTGTAGAAATAAACTTTGTCTCTCAGAGGACAATGATTGTGCCACGTGAGGAGTGAAGAGCATTAAAGTGAATAAGGATGAGCCTGCTGTTGAAGGAGATAGACTTTGCAAACGTCCAGTCTCACTTGTCCTTGGTGAGTTTGATGTGTGAGGAATGATTAATGCGAGTAACTGAAGAAGAATGTTTTCATTAAATCCCACCAGGCCACTGAAGGCCATATTTACAGAAATCCTTATAATGTGTAGAGTCTAATTACATTCAGTGAGTTGAGAACATTATCAAGAGATGGACTGGTTGGATGCAAACTGTGGATAAAAGCAGACTAGTTGTGTTTTCGAGGAGCTGGAAGCGCCATGTCACGGTTTAATTGGATCACTTCCAAAATGGGAACGTGAACAAGAACAAACAACAATGAAGATAAGCCAACACATAGACAGAATACCCCATCCGATCCATCCATCCATGGTCTTTAATGCTTTATCTCAGGAGGAGGGTCTGTAAGTCCATCACAGGACAAACAGGGAGAGTTGGAGAAGCATACACTCGCCCACATTCACACCTACAAGAAGAACATGCAAACCACACACAGGGATACCCGTGTTTTCAGCAATATAGAATTAGTTTCTCCTGGCTCGACTGAATTCCACACTTTCCCAGCTGTAAGTTACCAGTTTAATGGAGTTGGCATGTATTTTTCCCGTTGTGGACATTCCCAGTCCTTCAATTACTCTTGAACGCACCGCCGCTGTTTGTGTTTCCATGTTGCCAAATGTGTGCCAGTTCAAACTGTTTACATCTGATTCCCAGCGCTGTGGGTTTGTTATGTTGAGCGGGATTGCGTTCGGATGTTATCTATAAATCTACCGGACTCCAGAATAAACACATCCTCTAACTGTCTAAACTTTACATTTAAAAACAAGCTGCAGGCAGCGTGTCCTCAAGGACAACAACCCCTCCACCTGGGCTAATGCTTGGAGATGCTGGGATTAAAAAAAAAAAAAACACTTTAAAAGTCCCAGCAATGACCCCCCAGGATATATTTAGAGGCAAACCAGACCAAAAAAGTGAACAAGCTTTTGATTTGTAAGGATAAGAAAATGTTAAGCGAATCTTAACTTAACTCATAATGTCAGTCTTTAGTTAGTTGTGAACTGAGTCTTTCCTCAGCATCAACATACCAACAACTAACGATTGTTTTTAGGAAGAAGCCTTCTGCTCTCCGTCTAGTAATCATAAATAACCAGGCCATAGAGGTGATACAAAAGCCGCCAACAAACTGTCTTTTCTTCACCAAGTCGATGTATTATGAAGAAAATTTAACCTTTTTAGAAAACTGACAAATTTTAATAGATTTTAATCAAACTTTTATGAACATATATTTCATTCTTGTTTTATCAAATCTTGCCTTACTTTTGCTTTGTCTGTTGGTATGGGTTGGTCATTCACACCCAAAATCAAAAACAGACTAGAGAGTGTAATAAGAACCACACTCAAAATCCTCAATGTTTTGTACAGGACAAGAATCATGAAGTTCTCCTTGCTGCTGTCCAGTTCAGTTTACCTTCATGCAGACCCAATACACACAAGAGCTCAGTTGCTCCAGCTGCCATTGCTCTGCTCAATAATTGTAAATAGGTGTGTCAGTGCATGTATTGTACGGATGCCGTTTTCTTACATGTCTGTCTTACTAATGGCTGCACCACAAATTGCCCCTTGGGAATAATAACGTTTACCCGGACCTTAAAACTCAAGTCTCGTTATCCAAATCACCAGGACAATGAGAACTGTGACTCAAAACCAGCCTCATTAGAAATGAGTTCCTATAATCTAATTCTACCTGAACAACAACTCCACCAAAGTCAGTAAAAAGAAAGCGTCTGCAGGTTGGAAAGGGTTAATGCTCGATATAGCGATGCAGACTGAAATGATGGCCGAGTTACAGTGTTGAGTCAAGGTTCATGAAAACGCCCTCTGCAGTCTGACGCTCGTGTTGGATTAACACACAAATCTCCAGTCTGCAGACTGGTGCCGCTGCTCCCGCTGGTCAAGTCGTCTTTTTAGCTTTTAGTTTAGTCGATGCATTCATCTCCATTCCATTCGCCACTACAATATTTATAACAAACATCTTAAAAGTTTTTTTTTTTTTTTTACTTCAGGGAGCCCTAACCTCAACTTTCAAATGACTAGTTTGGAAAATATGTTCATTCCCTTCATGCCGAGAGTTATATTAATTATAATGACTGTAACTGTTCACCTGGAGCCAGCAGCTCACAGCACAGAGAATAGATGTCTGCCGAGCAATACTTTGCCTGCAAGATTTTTCTTTTTCTTTTTTTTTCTTGTTTCATCAACAAGATGTGACATGTTTTACATCAGTGAGCTTTACATGTGCTGGTGGGTGGATTTTGTTACCTTTGGACAGAGATCGGAGTTCTCTCTTCCCATTTCACGTCTTGGTGCTAAAGCTATACGAACCAGATACACTTCCCAGGGCTTATCTACTTTCTTTAGTTAAGAAAGCAAATGAGCATAAGTTTCAACTTCAAACCAGTGCTGACGTATATTTACATTTATGTCTGGTTCGAAAGTGACTTCAGAGTTATGCAATGGTTTCATCGAGAGAAGAGTAAGCTGTGTTTGTAGAGTCCGTTTTATCTATTATGAAACATGTGGGTGTGAATGCATCAGCGCATACACATCCTGCACAGTTAAACCCTGGAATGAAAAACAGCTTTCTTCGAAGCCCCCTAGGAGCTGCTGGATGTGTCTGTACCTGTCCACAGCGATCACGTTATGCTACAGGTACGAGTAGTTCTCTTTTTTTCTAAACACAAAGGCCCATGGAGTACCATAATCTCAAGTACATTTCAAATACTGAACCAAAACACAGACACGTCGTTGCGAAGGAAATCATCCTCCGATAATGTGGCCAACAGAGAAAGACACACCTGTAATTGCATTTCTAGTTTTTCCGCCGATACGCCACAATCGACTCATTCAGCCAGAAACAAAAGTCTCGAGCAGCTATCACAGGAGGAACGTCATGTTCGGTTTCCCACCAATTGGCAATACTTTGAGGAATCTATGGAGCCAACAAATCTTTTCCACAACACAATGTAGTAATTGTTTGGCACAGGAATTAAAGGACTGGAAGAAATCTCGCGTTTGGGAAGTATTTTTGTGTTTGCTTTCTTTAGACCGCTGAGTTTACCCCAAAAAACAAACATAGAAACAGAGAGACCCACTCACCCGTACCATTGTCTGTCAACAATAAGTACACTGGAGTGGGTTTTTTTTATAAGAAAATCAATTCTTTCAGCAGTGATGGTGGTCATTACTCTTGAGCTGAAGGCGCAGTCACGCTGCAGGTTATCTGACTTCAACAAACAAATCCAGGAAAAGCGCATTCATAAGAAGCCTAATCTTTCAAATCTCCTTACAGAACATTCTGCAAGGCCTGAAACCAGACATACGCACACAAACAACAGGCAGAAACCATCATTTACACAGTATGTACGCACGCGTGTTACATAATGGCTCTGTTCTCCAAAACAGTGACATGTTACCACCAATTTAATCATGTCACATGTGAATGCCAGTCTTAAAAAATAATTATGTTCTCAAGGCCGTACAGCGACCCTGATCGCAAGTTCCCTTCTTTTCTGAGTTGGAATAAATTCCAGAAAGTGTCAGCAAGGAAAACAAGAAGCATGTTTTTTCTAAGTGCACAGGGTCAGTGCAGCAGGATGACGTCAGGCAGAGGGACTCGAGGTCTCGGCAGCTCATAGTTCAACGTGTTGTGTCACAATTAAGGAGAGGAAACCGCCTGGAATAGTGGACAGACTCAAGTATTTGACTCATGGACCATTAACCGCGCCGATTCGAGAAAATCCCACTGCGTCAACAACGAGGTTGAACTACTTCAAATGCAAATGGCTGCAAGCACGTGGCTAAACTACCCACAGACAAGCTCCAGCCTCGACTGTGGGTGCTGACTAACAACACACACATGAGCGTAGAGAACGTGGCAGAGCCGCTCCTTATTTTAGAAAGACCAGGCCTGATCACTGAACAATACATCTTTAGAGATTTGACATCTGCTCGGGACAGTTAGATCAGCTGATGTCCTTCATGTTTACAGTCACCCTGCTGCTGACACAGATATGACTTCCTTATTCAAAATGTCGGATTGCTCTCACCTCTACACTCTCGCCATGACACCACCACCGTCCCACCTTTGACAATAAAGGATAAATTTATGCGTTCATGTTGTCAATGTGGCAGCAGAACTCGAGAGTCGCCAGAGTTTTTCCAATCATATATACATATATAACCTCAGTTTCCTGTTCTTAGCTGACAGAAGTGGCACCCGGTGTGGCCCACAGTTTACTGTGGCTTTGGTTGGAAGAACGGGCATCTCTCAGTTGGAACACTGCAGGTTCAATTCCCAATCTCCGCATGTCGAAGCACCCTTGCGCAACTCTAGCAATGGGTGAGTTCCTTGCAACTGCTTTCCTGTGTGTGAATGGGCGAATGGAATTACCAGTGTAAAGCACTTTGGCAAAAGCAGTGTAAAAGCTCCATATACATACTTAATACTGTTGCTTTTCATCATCTCTAACCAGTCTGGCCACTCCATTCTGGCCTTTTGTATCGACACACCATTGAGAACTGTACTGGATATTTTCTCTTTTTCTGATCATTATATACTTAGATCAGTTCCTGCCATGTCATGGTTGATGAGCTTGTTGCAGCAGTGTATATGTGTACCCTGCCTTCACCCAGTCAGCTGGGATCAGCTCCTTCCTTCTGTAACTGCATGTTCTTGTTTCTGTCTTTCTATTCAATTCAGTGCGATTGAAGTTGATTGGATTGTTCAATCAGAAATGACTTTTCTTCGCATTTCAAGTGGTCATTTTCCCTGATTTCTGCAAAAAATGTTGAATAGATGTTTTAATAGCTATTGCACCCCAACAAATTATATTTTGTTGTATTGATTCAACAACAAAACACGTAAGTGAATGAAATCAAATTTTTCTTTGTAATTTACCAAAATGTGATCCAGTTGATCAAACGCAACGACAATACAAGTCAGAATTATTATTATTATTATTATTATTATTATTATTATTATTATTATTATTATTATTATTATTATTATTATTATTATTGTCATTATCATTATTATTATTAATAATAATCATATTATTATTATTAATAATAATCATATTATTAATATTGTTGTTATTATTATTATGTTGTTGTTGTTGTTGTTGCAACGACTTACAAAGTTTTACTTTTACTTATTTATCTTTGAATTCTATAGTTATGTCACTATTCATACTATTCATGCTTCATAATAATTCATCCATCCATCTTCTATGCCGCTTCATCCTGTGCAGGGTCGCAGGGAGCTGGAGCTGGAGCTGGTCGGAGCTATGAGTGACAGCAGGATACACTCTGGATAAGTCGCCAGTCCATCGCAGGGCAAAGGGTCACTAATTAACCTCACGTGCATGTTTTTGGGAGGAAATCGGAGTACCCACAGGAAACACATGCACACAGAGGAAGAAAAAAATCCTCACAGAACAGCCTGGCTGGTATTTGAACCTGGACCTTCCCGCTATGAGGTGAGAGCATTAACCACTGCACCGTTTTCAGCCTTCATGAAGATTTAAAACTTTTATTATATGCATGTTTCTTGGTAGAATAAGTCCTTTAATGAACAAACCCACCACAAACCTCCAAATATTTCACTCAAAACAAATCGATTTATGGCTTCTATCAAAACAAGTGAAGTAATTATACCTCAAAATGTTGGAAAGCCTCAACATTACAGGCTATGAATTGTAATTATATCTTGGTTTTTTTTCAAAATCTAGTCTTCATTTATGTAAAACATAAATAAAATCAAACCATGACTATAACTTTAAATGAAGGGAAAAAATATAACTTACTTGTTTAAAATATGTTGATACAGAAATCTTGCTGTTGCCAAAATATCAAAAAAATTGTCTGAAAATTGAGTATTCTGTTTCATAAACACACTATTAATTGTAATAATCCAAAGTGCAATAAAAATGGTCCAAAATACTTTTTGAGGTAAACGTCTTCCGGTGGTGTATCTGTTGGGATGACATCTGCAGTCACACAGGAGGTTCAACTGTGAGGTCGTGAGGTGATTACAATGCAGATATTGTGTTTGTTTCTGTTGAAAAATGGAAATACATCAAGGTGTCTCACATGTCTATTTATTTCAATAAACTTTTACAAACTCACGGAAGCTCTGCTGCATCTCTCCCTCACTAGCACTGATCCAGAGGTTGTTACAAAAAGGCAGCTGCCACGACACCACACATAATTTCATACCAGTAAAATCATTGTGTCACATAAAGGATTCATTTTATACTTTTAAGTAACAATAATATCCTTTCACGTAAACATTTACTACAAAGTCCTTGCTCTTATGGCATGAGACAAATCACATGCATCATGAAGGTTAAGGGGCGCTCATCCTCCCACATTTTGAGGAACCCCGGTGTAGGGATTTCCTGTGAGCTCATGTCATCCTTCGTGTTGTGAAATAGGTCCAAGGCCTCTCCTGAAGCACGTTGAACAGCTGATAAAGTGGAGTGAAGGGGAGGGGCTAAACCCGTGGAAAGCTTGGAGGCAGAGCCTCAATTCAATGAAGTCACTGCTGTCTTGTGCCCACTTTTATCTGTCTCCACTCATGAGTGAAATCTGCTTCTGTCTTGCACAGCCAGCTAAGGATCTAATGACAAAACCCCACTAAGCTGTGAGCAGCAGGCGGAGGATGCTCTGAAAGTTTTTCAGAAGTTAGTTGTCAGATTTTGGTGAAAACACTTTTTTTTCTCCTCACATTTTCAGGATGTTTCCCAGACTCCTTTTGAGTGCAAATAAGTTTTCTGCTGTGGACTGGAAGTACAGGCGTTAAGAAGAGTCCTTTCACTCGTCTTCCACAACATTTGGACTCAACAATGAATAACCAGACGGAGACAGGGAGAACGATGGTCCCCACCATCCCGTCTCTGATGTTCATTTTCGGCGTGATTGGAAATGTCATCGCCATCGTGGTTCTGTGCAAATCTCGAAAGGAACAGAAAGAAACCACCTTTTACACGCTGGTGTGTGGGCTGGCTGTCACGGACCTGCTGGGCACGCTGCTGGCCAGTCCTGTTACCATCGCCATTTACGTGAAAGGCTCGTGGCCCGGAGAGGACCCGCTGTGCCAGTACTTTGGATTCACCATGCTCTTCTTCTCCCTGGCAGGACTGAGCATCATCTGTGCCATGTCCGTGGAGAGGTACATCGCCATAAACCATGCCTACTTCTACAATGATTTTGTGGACCAGAAACTTGCTGGACTGACTCTTGTGGCGATCTACTTCTCCAATGCGTTTTTCTGCGCGCTGCCAATTATGGGCTTTGGCCAAGTTAAGAAACAATACCCGCAGACCTGGTGCTTTCTCGAGTGGAGGAGCAATAAGACCAGCGATGCCGCCTACACCTACATGTATGCGGGCTTCAGCTCTCTTCTCATTCTCGCTACTGTCATCTGCAACGTGCTGGTGTGCGTCGCTCTGATTCGGATGCACCGGAGATTCGTGCGCAGGATGTCGCTGGGAACCGACCTGGGGCGCAACGTGGACCCACAGAGGAGAGGACGCAGCTTCGGGCGTTTGGCTGGTGCAGAGATTCAGATGGTCATTCTGCTCATTGGCACATCAGCAGTGGTCCTCATCTGTTCCATACCACTGGTTGTAAGTTCTTCTTTTTTTTCTTCTTTTTTTTTTTTGCGTTGCTCTCCGTTACGCGTGTTTTACGCACGGTTCTTTTACGCACAAAACAAGTCAGGGAAAACGCTTTGCAAGGGAAGTTAAACCATGTCATTTTTATTATGAAAAACTTTATCTCCCTCTTTAAAAGCTACAGCTTATATATTTCATGGCTCCTATTGCTGTGAAATGTGCTCATGGAGCCATGTGTTTATGCACTTTGATCCTGATCTACAGAGTGAAAAACAAACATATTAAAACAATCCTTTTTCTACCAATCTTTTTATTTTTTTTATTTAACTTTATTACATGCCTCTCCATCAAACGCATGCACATCCAAACATGTATCTCTGAACACAGTATTCTCATCTCCTTTGCAGGCTCAAGTATTTCTGAACCAACTTTATAAGACTCCAGTGGAGCTGAAGCTGGAGATAAACCCTGATCTACGTGCCATACGCTTTGCCTCCTTCAACCCTATTCTGGATCCCTGGATCTACATCCTACTCCGCAAGGCTGTTCTACTTAAGCTGATTGAGAAAATCAAGTGTCTATTTTGTAAAATAGGAGCAAGACGACAACAGAGACAAGGGAACTTTCACTGTATAGATGCTCATCAGCTCTCCTCAGTCATCTCTAATCGAGATTCCCACTCAGTGGTGTCAAATGACCTGCAAGATGTCACCAGCAGCTCCCAGACCTTTCTCTATCTGCCAGAGGGGACTGAGGTCTACACTGGGAGCTGTTACAAAGTGGACAGACCTTGTGTTTCTCAACCATCATCAGTCGAAGACTCGCAAGCGTGTTATTTATGTGTAAAGTGTAACACTGGCGATCAGAGCAGAAAAGGGACAAATGTTACCCGTACTGTCTCCCGCCCAAAAGATGCACCGCTTCAGGTGACTTTAAAGACTGACACAATGAGGGAGAAAAGTATCTGACTTGACTGAAGCAGAGGAAAAATCTCAACCAGAATTGAACTTTTAAACCTACTGAAGACCAGGGAAGGCACATAAAACTAACGAATAACTCGTCTTGTGAAGGTGTGCACGCGCGGGGAGAAAGCTCTACAAGCTTCACCGTCCCATATTGTTTCATCACACAGCTACCTCAGGCACGACTATCTCAGACTCTATGAGCAGGTTTTTGTCAATTTGTCATTGATGGATGTTACAACCAGGAAATTGATGGAAAAGCTAATCTGTCCTAACATCATTTGCCTTCTTCAGTGATTGTGGAGACCTTTACTGTAAAGTAGATGTAGCCAGTAATTTAGAATGATTGAGTCACACACTTGTGGTCAACACAGTGAATGAATGCGGCACTGAAAGTGATTCTTATGCGTAATCGATGACATGTGTGCTATTGTGGGGGTTGATTTTTTCTTAAAACTATTGTACAGCACTTTTAGAATGACATAGCGTGTCAGTTCCATGACTAATGGGGTGAACACTTATTTTTTGTTCCTCTGTGCGGGAATACACTCAAACATGTTGTCTCACATCGTAAAATCCTTTGGTTTTCCATTATCCAGTGAGGGTACCATTGTTGCACCATGTTTTGTGAACGAGGAGAATAAGTCATCAGCTTGAAAAACAAACAACAAAAACATGAGGTGTAAATAATTTAGCACTAAAGTTATTCTTCTCCGGGAGAAGGCACTCGATAATAAAACCTAATTATATAAAGGTTACCATGCCAAAACAAGTATTACAATGCAGTTACAATACACTTATGCTTATGTGAGTTGCTTACATCCAGAACTATAATCTAAAAAGCCTGATGTTTGAGGAAGGAACTTATTTGCAAAACCTGTAGTAGCAAAGGTCGCAACTGACTTACATTTAACTTAGAAATCACCCACAATTAATATGTAGCGTCTATGTGGACAAATGTGGGAAAATACAACTTCTGAACTCTTTTTCTCACAAAATAAGCTTTTTGTCTTCGTTTGAGCAGCTTTGAGGCACGGGCTCCAGCAGCTGTTTTTTTCCTTCTTAATCTTCTCAGATTAATTTTCCTCCCAGTCATGCCTGTTTGTGTGCATGAATACTAAAAAGTGATGCCACTCAAGACTGTACTGTGAGATGTTTGTTTGAATAACTAATGGCCTGTTAAGCAAGGTCTTTTAATTTATTGTTTAATTTCTGAATGCACTTTATTTTGTATTGTGTTTATATTGTGATGTAGATTGGAACCTGTGGTCATGTATTTGAGCATTGAGGTATTGTTTGCTGTTGCATCATTTTCACATGTGTAAAGATGGCTCGATGTTAGACTGAGTGGTAAATACCGAGAACCTCTGTGATCAGGAATGCAGATGTGTACATTTCATGATGCAGCTGTACATTTGCCATTTGTTCCACATGACTTTTGACATGTTGTCACACGTTGTCACCATAAACCAAATGTTCAAAATACACTTTCTCACACTCAGTTTTTCCTGCTCAGATTAGACGAGATCATCTGATGACCCTCATTAGCTCTGACAAATAACTCCAACAGGAAAATGATCCCAGTGTCTCAGACTTTTCCATTCACAGATAAACACAAAGGCTTCACTCTGGGGTTAGCTTGGATAACGCTAAGTTGTTGTTTTTCTTCATCCGGGGTTTAACGAAAAGAGACATCACTAATGTAGCCGAGACGAAGAGGAAACACTGCAAAACCAAGCGAGCCTGTGCGCTGATGGAAAAGGTCTCAGGAAGTAGACGTGGCTGAAAGCTTCTTCCCTGAAACAATAAACATAATGGAAGACTCCAATTCACTTCAATTAAGCTTAAACAAGCAATGCTGTGGCTTAAGCAAACACACGGCTTGAAAGACAGTGTCAGAATACTGTTGAGACTCTGGGAACATCGCATATTGTTCAATTGAACCGTGAAAAACGGATTCAAACAGTAGCAAGACACCGTGATACACAGATCTACTCATGAGTGTCATCTGCAATTTGACCCTCTTTGCTTAGTGTCTGTAGGGCTTAATTAAATGAACGGGTGGACAACTGGCAAGGCTGATGTCTAGTGTCTGCATGAACCAAAGGACATTCAGCGGTAACTCTCATGTCAAGCTGGTTTAAAAGGCTCCATTTCAGAAATAAATGAGGATGTTTTGAATAATAGGATCTCAGGGGGCATTCAGCCTAACATGTCTGTTTGTTGTTGTTTTTTTTTAACAGAGGCTGCTTTCCGTCAGTGGGACCCTTCACTGACGCTCTGCACTCATTGATAAACAGCAGAAAGCACCTGCTGCACTGTCACGCCTGCTGTCACCCTCGGTTGAAAAGGACACAAAACAATCCCAGTCTGACGCAGGTTATTGATAAATGTCAAACAACCTGCACTTCGTCTTTTTACTGGAGGAGAAAACAGGAGTAAAGTGTAATCTAGGTGAGGGAAATATGGCTTGATGTGCCTGGAGCCGCTTCTTTTTCTTTTTTTATTTCAAGAAAATTTCAAGACATCATTAAGCAATAAGGGCTGAGTGCTAATGTGCTATCGGAACACTTAAAGGGCAGTTCATCCAAATTACAAAAAAAAAAATCTATTTTTAAAAGTGCTGACGAGTGGGCTGTTGATGCAGTCTGACTATGATGCTGCTAATAGAGCCTAAAATACTGGGAAGTGAGTGGAATTCGCCATAGCAACACAAACAGTGATTCTGGGAAAAATGTGATCTATGAATAAGTGTACTTTTTTTATGAATTCCAATGAATGCAAGTCAATTCAGTCTCACGTGGGAAATTAATGCATTTCTATCCCGTGTCCAGTTCATGGTCTTTGAACAGAGGCTCTGATCCCAGCCGACTAAAGGTGAAGACAGATTTTACTCTGGACAGGTCACCAGTCTATAACATGGAAAATATAGAGAGACTGACAGGGACACACACTCACATTCACACCTAAAGGCAATTTGAGTCACCAATTCAAGTCAATTGCATTTATTTTATTTTTTTTTGTGGTCTCTTGGAAGAAACTTCTATACCTTGAAAAAACCCCACACCCTCTCACTACTTTATATCAAAAGTACAGTTCACCAAAGATCTTCTACATGAGGGCAAGTTTAGCTGTAGTGAGAACCAAATGACTAATGGTTGAAACCTATTTTTTCTATAATTCATGCATATTTTTGGGCTGAACTTTGGAGGTATTGGATGGATTCCACCAGAACAGTTACTTTGATCAGCAGGAATCTCTTAAATCTGGAGCCCAGCACAGTCCCAGCTGTGTCAGAAAGCTCCTGTTGTTTGGATAACAGATTGAAGATTAAATCCAGTGTACGTGACAGCCTCAGGATGAAGGACCTTTTAAATCCCAAGGTGCTGTACAGCAATAACGGAAATTTCTCAACATCGGGCTTAAAATCTAAGATGAAATCAGTACTATGCCACACAAAAGATAATGTTGCTGCTGTTTCATTGGCAGGTTTGTGTCAGTTTTAGTAAGCAGTCCTGGTGAAAGAAATTCTCATCATCTGCAACAAAGAAGTATGTTGAACTACCTCACATAACAGTGTCGCTCCAACAAAATGATCAAATAAACCTGGTTTTACAAAAGCAAAGGTAAAATGATTGAAGCTGGTGCTCATAACCTCTCAACGCTCCATCATGAAGGAGTGTCTACTTTCAATGTCTGGTTGCTCTGAAGTATTAGAAGAAAAACATACTCCTCCCACTTCCCAGCTATTGTGCTGTGGTGTGCAGGATTCTTATTTTCATAGTTTAACTTTTACAAGACATGAAAAATCTGTTTCATGTTTCCTTCCATTTTATGGGAGGAAGTATTACTCAAGCAGTGAGTGCTGAGTCAAAAGCAATAATGCCACTACCATGCACTGGGTGGCAGTGCTGTCCTCAATCTGCCTCTAAAAGTGCCATTAATTAGTAGTTCTTCAGTTATTTGAGTCTAACGTTCAGAGAAAAAAAAGTGCTGACACCTGCACTCTATTTTGTATTTTTCCCTTGTTGGAGTTTGAACAGACTCCACAGTAGCGTGACTTGTAACTCCATCTTATGGTTTAAAAGCTCCTTGAATATTCCAAGTTTAGAATGATGTATTCAAGCTCAATATATTCCAGTAACTTCCTGAAGTCTTTGCCTTCATCTGAGCTGGTTTTATGTTCACAGACGTCTCAGGGTAAACAATATCAGACTGGCCTGAGAGAGGTTAGTGTCACGAGCAGTAGCAGTAGTTTAATACTCAAAAGCTTGAGTTGAATCTTTTTGTTGGTCACGTGACTGTCTGGCTTTGTTTGATTGATCACAGAGAGTCAGGTGGCGAAGCCTCGGGAGGAAATATCTCTGCCAAACTGTAAATGGAACAGATTAAATGTAACGGATACCGTTGATCACTGCAGGTTGAGGACAAGGTTTTTCCCAATTTAACTCCACATTATAATGCTGCCCACAAATGTGTCCTGCTTCTTTTCTTTTTTTTCAGCGAACCAATAATCCAACTGGTGTATTCCTCACAACCATGCATATTTCAAGATCCATAGCATGAAGGGACGTAACAATGTGCCTGTCTTAGGGCAACATCTCCATGTGGTGGACAGCCTTAGAAGGACATATTTTGCAAGCCTCAACAAACTTGATCCAACTGAAGGAAAAACTTTTTCCAGCGATCAAATTGCAAACAACATGAATTTCAAAGAAGACTAGAATGCATGCAGCATGAGTGGTGCCAAGTGAACTACCTCAAGGTTGTTAAGTTCAAGTATCATGTTAAAAGAAAATTACAATAATTGCATCCAGCTCTGTTTTCTCCCTGTATTACAGGACTGATGCCCAGTTGATATGAAACTAATCTTCTTCTTTGCAATACTGTGAGGTCATTATTGCCCTGTGAACTTTCTTATTCCATTGCCTTTGACCTGCAGATGACTCAGTCCTTGAAATGCCAAATCCAACAAAGACCGAGAAGGCAAGTGATTTGAACACACATATTCACATTTTACGAGTCATCTATCAGTATATCATGAACATGTGTGTTTGGATTGTGATCTTTGAATTGTCCAGTGAAGTAGTAGAACGGGAGAATATGCACACGTCACAAAACAGGCCCAGTCAAAAAGGAATATATTTGCTGAAAGACATCCGTGTTAACCACTTCATCACCATGATCAAATGATTCATCAAATATACAAAACAAGGACAAAATGTTGAGCTTCGGGACAAACCTTTAGGGACACAAAAGAGAAATTGAAATTGCAATAGAAGAAAAAGTCCACTTTAAGTGATTTGACTCATTATCTTGGTTGTGGTCCAGCTCCCACTAGATTTGATTCATTCCTGTGAACCAATGAATGTAAAAACTGAAAAACTAGCCATTCCTTTCACACCACAATATCAATAATATCATCATTGCTCAACTTGACCCCGCCAAACATTCAGTCCAGAAGAAGACGGCAGTGTGAACAGCTCCGGGGCAGGATTTAGTGCCCCTCCTCACTGCGTTAAATCCAACACAAACATACAGCATGTAGAGCGGCTTATTTCAAAGGGCTTTAAAGCAGAATTATGTACTCCCGCAAGTTCCCATGAAATCAGCCACTAATTGCTTACTTTGATCGTTGCTGTTCCGTAACAGCCGAGGCAGGAGGAAAACGTTAACCACATGAGATGACCTGTTCGACAACAGAGTTTGAATAAACAACACACATCCTCAAATGTATTTCTCAATTGGTTTTATTTTCAAGAGAGTCGAAGTCGTGCAGCGATCCGACCGACTTCTAGCTCAGCTTTGTGTTTCTAAAGTAGAAAAAAAAAAAGTGTCCACTGATCATGTTGCTGTGTGTGTGTGTGTGTGTGTGTGTGTGTGTGTGTGTGTGTGTGTGTGTGTGTGTGTGTGTGTGTGTGTGTGTGTGTGTGTGTGTGTGTGTGTGTGTGTGTGTGTGTGTGTGTGTGTGTGTGTGTGTGTGTGTGTGTGTGTGTGCGTGTGCATGTGTGTGTGTGAGCTGGCTGCATTCTCCAGGGTCATATTCATCCAAGAATTTTCCAGAGTCTACTGTGGGTCCTGACTGAGGTGAACATTCACCCGAGTCACTCGTGTCCCTAAATTTCCATTTCATATCAGTCACAGACCACCCAGGACAAATATTATTGCTCCTACGTAATAATATCATAATATAAAACTACACACCATCAAGGAAATTGGCTGCAAAGAGGTCAAAATGAAACATTAACCACTGGAATCAGAGCAATAATGTTGGTTGTTTGTCGTCTGCTCACGTGTACAAACGTACGGGGAGTGATGAAGAAAATGGATACAAACGGTAAAAAGTCTTTAAGTAAACTAGTGAAATTTTAACCCAACTGTTAGTTTAAATCTTCCACTCTCCTTTGGGTTCATAAGGGAGCCGATTGGTTGACAGCTTATTGTCTGTCTCTCCTTGTTTGTGTTACAAACCCAAATTCACCAGCCTCTTTACCACTTTGTTTTCTGCTTTGAAGTCCCTGTTCCCCATTTTTCCAGATGCATTCTCTCCCCGACACATCTGATTTAACTGAATAGGTTATCTTCAAGTCTTACGGAGGCCTTGTAATGACCAATCCTTTGGCTTCACAGGATTAAGCTGTCGGCTGCTGAATCAGAGCAGATGCAGATGAAAGAGCCACAGTACCAGAGAAAGAAATATAAAAGACCCTGTAGGAAGTCCAGCATTCCTTTTTTTTAAGATTACAACTTAAATGTAGCATGGACCAGCAGATCCTTTTGGAGGCAGACAGCAGGCAGTCAAACATCTCCAAACCTGCACTGCCCTCACTGTCTTTGGTTTGGACGCAGAACTTTTGAACGTTCATGAAAACCCAAAGCAGTGAAGCTCTTGCTGAGAGGTGAGAGTGCTGAGCATTACACCACAGTGCAGCTTCTCTTAGAGGGAAATTCAAATATGGATTAAACCCCTGTGATTTCAACACCTCAGTTCTAATAAATTAACATTAACACAGTCTGTTAGACTTTTTAACTCCCTTTTTAAACGGAACAAAATCCAGATAGTTTCAGGAGAATCCGCTGTGTTTTGAGGGGAAAGCAGTTAAAATGACTTAGTCATCTTCAGATGTCATAACATCAGACTGGCGCACTATGAAAATGCTTATATCTGGTTTCAACACAAGGTTCCTGGCAGAAAGTCACATGTCTGCTCGTACTGGAAGTCTGTAATGTTTCCCAGCTCATGCCACTCTCCCGGTTCGCTGTGGCGCCGCGCTCAGTGATTCTTGGAGCTCTCGCCTGGTTTTTTTTTTGTGGTTTTTTTGAAACTACGACCTAATATCACAATGTTTCTCATTAATTTTTTTCACGTCGCGATTAACTCCTGCAATCACCCATTTCGAGCTGAGTGGAGTTTCCTCTCATTGTTGCTCTGCACCATTAATCATTGATTCCAACACAGGTTCGTTTGGCTGCAGAGCGTCACCAGATCCTCCCTCCGTGCCCAAGAATCATAATAGTTCCCCTTTACTGTTTTCTTTTTCTTTTCTTTTTTCCCTCAAATGAAACTCAGACACAGTGTTGATGGCTTGAACCTGCTTATAGATTTCTTTTTTTTTATTAGATCATATCAACACCTTGTCAGTCAAACTTTCTTATTTCAAAACAACTCATCAGACACTGCATTACTAGAAAAACAAACATTATTATGTATCACCCAATGAAAAGAACTCATCTGGAATGGGTTCTATGTTTAAATTAGTTGACTTCATCTGGTTAGATTTAATGTTAGTGTTGTTTGAACTGTTGATAAACAGTGATTATTCGCTGTATAATACTGGTGAAGCAAATATCTTATTAGTTGTGCCAAAACTATGCTGTTGTGACATTTACAACCACAACGCATACCCCAATAAGAACAGGTTGGTAAATATGGCTTTACATAAGTACATGGTTTGATGGTGTTTGGGTTTTTTGCTGCCTTGTTGCACATTTCAAGTGAAATTGTGTTTCTTCTCTCCCTCGTGCTCCTCTGTTCACCCTAACGCCTGTTTCTTGTCCATTCCTCAGTGTGTGTGTGTGTGTGTGTGTGTGTGTGTGTATGTATGGGCTCCGCCCGCCTGTTGATTTCTACCAACTGTGCTTAATTCCTTTCCTTTAAATATCAGTGTTATATTGTCTAATAATGCCAGGAAAGACTTTCTGGTTGGCGCTCCGTGTCAGAATAATGCCTATTTTGCTGAAAGCGTCACCAGTGCATGGGGAGTGTGTGTGATGTCGTCTTAATGATGGATTTTTCTCCCCGAGTCAACGGCTCAAGTGTTTCCGTCCTTTTTTACCGGTTTATTGAAATGTCTCAGACGTCACAAGATCTATGCACATGCAGTGGCAGAGTTAGATTCAGCACACCTCGTGACTATGCATGGGAGATAATAGTGTCCCACACAAAAAAAAGTAAACTAATTAGCAGAAGTTAAGGATAGTATAGTCCTCCATCCTCCCTGCAATTATCACTGTCACATTTTTTTGCATGGCTATAACTTCCCTCGAGTCCGTGCTCATCTGTGTGTTATGACTCAAGATATTTTCCATATAAACATCCCCTCCTTCTATTTCAGAGACAATGAATGTTTCCTTGAGAAGCAAAGCGTTAATGGTGACTTTTCTCATCATCTTGCCAGTTTAATAACACAATATTTAGTTAAAACAGCACCACTGAGTCATAATAAGCACTTTTTTTTTTCTTCCCGCCGACGGCTAACAGATGAAGGTACTCAGGTTGGTGTTTTCACTTGATTTTCATTGCAATCCGGCTTTCAAATGCGAGTCTCTTGTCATGAGTCACTGAAAAATGCATTGTTTACTCCTCAAATATTGCTTCTGCAAAGATCATTTTTATGTCAATTTACTGGAAACCACCTGTATATTATCAGCCCTCTCTGAGTCCATGACATGTACGGGAATCTCTGGTAAAAGGTGCAGTGTTTGGCACAAACGTGATTTAGCGGAGGGTACTGGGATAAAGCGACAGGAACAGGCCATAAGTCTGCTAATTCAAGTCTCCTTGAAATGGTTTATGAAATCACCGACTTCAAAAGGACAAGACATTAGTGGGGAGAGCACATTTCTTGGCATTTAAAGAGAAAATAAATCTGAAAACAGAGGCTATTTAGCATGCTATTAATCATAATCATTTTTTTCTCATGTGTGCGTGCGCGTGCGTGTTTAGGTGTTTCCTGTGCTGCTGCACGACTCAAGTTTCCCTCCCACTCGTGTTTTTTGCTTTCACTTCCTTGGCATTTCAAGCGATGCAATTTGACTTTGTCCTCATTTCGACTGCCTGGACTGGGGCCACTAATTGTATTGACGAGAGTGTTTTACCAGCAGCTGGGAACTGAACGCCATGGTGCTCTCACTCACACACACACACACTGTATCATGTGTTGCTTTTCAGCAGACAAACAAGCACCAAAGACGTGTGGACGTGGCAGGAGCACATCGATTGTAGATCCATTTCTCAGCGCATCCCATATGACCTGCATCGTTTTTGTCAACTATCCAGTCATCGAATTCCATACATGTGTTACACTTCTGAATAGTTTGCTTTGTTCAGTTAAGAAGAAAAATAGCAAATCTGACTTATTAGCGTTTCATTCATGACGTTTGTCCAAGAATCAAACTCTGTGCACTGTAGTGTGTTGTTGACAGGGGTTGGTGCAGGAAGGGTCCTGGTTTGAGTCTGTTGGACAGCGGGGCTGAGGCAGGGAGGACGGGGCGGAGCGCAGGTGGAAGGAGAGCTCAGAGGCTTGTGTCTCACCTGGGACAAACAACAAATATCAACATATTTTCACAGTCTTTCATTCCATCTCACAAATTTGCAATCTTCAGGGTGCAAGATGACGGTAGTCGTGGTATTCAACAAACCAGGAGTCTCATTATTATGAGAAGTACAAAGAGAGGAAGGTCTTTCAAGCCAGTTTTAAAAGTCTTGCAAATAGAGTGACAACTTTCTATTCTGATCAAAAACAAACTCATGTTCACCTGAAAGTAACTTTCTATCACGAGAATACACAGACACATGTAGTATCCTATTGACAGTATGGATTTTTGTATTATTGCTAAATGGATTTCACTCACTATATAGTTCCCAATAGATGCAAGGTATCTAATCCGTCCATTGGGAGCAATTTGGGGTTCAGTGTCTTGCTCAAGGACACTTGAGATGGGATGGGAATCAAACCTGCAACCTTCCAATTGGGAGAGGACTGCTCTACCAACCAAGCCACAGCTTCCCCTTGAAGAAGGAGCAACATTTTCTGAATGTGAAGTCATTTGTTGCTCAATGGAAAGTCTGTGGTGAAAGTCTCAGGTTTTCTTCATAATGTTTCCCCACGGTGCAGTGTTTACACAGAACGGGATCAGCGACTCTGAGGGTGATTCTGTCTTCCCACCGTGTCACCTGATTTCCACCATATCGATATCATCAACACCATCAGCAACCTTTCACTCTGTGTTGCATAACCACCAGACACGGAAGGACTGAACCACCTTGCTCTTGTGGAATAAATCAATGTTTAGGTTCCTCGACATGGAGATCCCCGCTGTCAAAACAGAACTTGACCGCAATCGGTAGGGCAACACAATAAGTGCCTGTCCTCCTCACGTATCCTGCACTGGCCGTCTTTTTCCTGCTCATTTCCGTCGGTGCATCCTGCCTGAACTGTCAGACCCTCTGGTATGTTTGTTTGAAGAGTTTTTCGCAGAGTGTCTTGTGTGTCACTGAGCCGCAGCCATGTTATCACTGTGTTCCTTCTGGATGGGATGGAAAATAAACATTTGTAGTTTGGGAAAACTAATTTGGCTTATAATCTGAAGGCTTGGATGGGATCTGAAGTCTCACACAGGAGAAATTGCAAGCTCACATGGGAGTCTACAGTGACATGTTCCTATCTGAAGAGCGAATCGGGGCCGTACAGTTCGTTTGGGTCTCGGGTGGTAATGAGTAAGATTAGCAGGGTACAAAGATACTGCTCTGTTTATGTCCTCATTTTTTTAAAGCATGCGCAAGTCGAGAACATCACGGACTGTAGTAGGTTGATTAGATGTGAATTTGACAACACCAGCAGTTTAGATGAACCGATAAATTGCTTAAAAAGCAACATGACCGGAATGAATGACAACAGTTTAAGTTGTGTTACCACATAATAGTTGCACAGGCCGAAGAAGAAAGGCACTCCTGACATAGGGTAGTCCAAATATAAGCTATAAACAAATAATTTGAGAAGAAATATATTCAAAATGAGTGAAATTATCTGTCTACGCAACTAAGTAAATTTTACTTGATAAGAAATCTTGAAATAAGATTTATAAATCCAGATTAAAGATTATACTGTAAAATCAAGGACTAAAAACAAGTAAAATAACTTTTAAAACAAGCTACGGGTCAATCATGTCTAAAAATAAGATTTTAAATCTTGGCAAGTGCCAGATAATTTGCAGTGTTCTTAAATTCCATTTCATGGGATGAGTTTTTAATCGTATGGTGTGTTTCTCTTGATACAGACTTAATCATAACAGAATATCTTTAAATATTACATATTTGTGCAAATTTGCGTTTTAGTTCAAAAGAGGTACACCAAAAAGAAAAAAAGAAAAAGGCAGAAGCTGCTTGTAGTGTTTTTTGGAACAAACCACCTGAAGACTGAAAACTGCCGGACGGCTCTAACCAAGTCCTTCAAAATGAGGCTGAAGATGTTTTACTTTATATTGCATTGTATCTTTAATGGTTGTTTTGACGCCTTGATGATTTCTGTTTTTATTGCTTTTTCTCATTGTTCTTGCCAATTGTACATGTTTGGTAATGAAAGGCGCTTTGCTGCCAAACATCCGGTCCAAAGAAAGCAGCCTTGCCATCTCACTACACCTGAATTCAATATAAAACGTTTGTATGATAGAAACATTTAAAAACTAAACAGTAAGAAAACTACCACCATGAGCGTTTCCTTTTGGTTGCAGTGAACTGAAGAGCAAAGGACAGATATAATTTGAATCAGATCAGTTTTTGATTACAGGCTAAACTGAGCTTTGGGATTTAGGCTCTTTGAATCCGTGTTCAAAGAAATAAACGATAATGCTGCGTCTGAACTTCAGTATCTGGCCCTGGTGGACTGCCATGTCTGAACCGCTTCCCTTCCTTTCAATGACTCTAAAAGACTTTCATACTGTACACATACAGTCAGTATGTTTTGGTTGTCAGGAGACCATCTTGAAAGACCTGTTGGATGTCCTCCTCTTCCTAGAAGCATCACTGATATGCATCTCACAAACATGTCAGTGCCCTTTAGCTTCCCAAACAGCCCTACCCTACAGGAAAGGTTACACCGCAGGGTGATGGCTATCAGCTTTCCTCTCCTTTAAAGAGAAAATTATCACCCACACTGCTCTGGAGCTCGTTATGCTACGACTAACAGATTTTGTCACGTTATATAAGAACCGTTTCTCCAAATCTATCGGGTAATTCATTTTAATGTACAAGACAATTCTGGACAAACTGTTTCAGATTCCCATTTTTGTGTACACAGCAGTTTTAGAACTTTAAAGCAACAACTGATGAGGAATTCAGATGAATAAATAAAAGAGGGATAGCAGTCTCGGTCAAGGGACAGACTGCAAAATAATTTGATTAATGGTACAAACCTTGACACTGATCAGTGCTGTAGAGAGCCCCAGAGAAGAAACACTGAGGGAAATGGGAAGATGAACATGCAATCGAGAAAGAGGAAGAGCTTCCAGTATTTCACTGAAACTGAGGATTTCTTTCTTTCTTTCTGAATATAAGCAGGTTCACACAATACAATTAGTGTGTCAGTATTTGTATATTTGTGGTTTGTACTGTGTTTGTTTTTATCTAATCTCTGCATCTTGAATGCAAAAGTAATTTAAAATTAAATTACTGCCACACAGAGAGTTTGCATGAATAATTACAGCATTATCTGTGTAAATTGCATCTAATGAAGGGCGTTAATAGTACAGTCAGCCATATCCCTTGAACCCTAAACCAAATGACGGTGTCTCCCTCTGCTGGTTATAATGAAAACTTCAGGCAGAAAAGCTGTGGGTCAACACATTTTGAGTCGCTCTTTAAGAACCTCTTATGTGAAAGATGTTTGTACAATTTAGATTATCAGTATACTATAACTGTGCTGCTTAATTATGCTCAAGTTTCGATTAGAGACAATCTGTGAGATTTCAGATTTCAACTGGGACACTTTACAGCCGTATCACTCCGCTTCATAGTCGCTTCAACAATAAAGACATTGTATTTGAATCCAAGGAGAAAGGTTTAACTGGTAAATAGTTCTAATAACAACTTTATGATGTAGTGGTGGAACCATTTGACTTGCAAGAGTAAAACATATTCAAACATTGTGGTGCTATTTTTATTGCTGTGTAAAAGAAATTGTAATCCATTGTATAGCAGGAATATCTCCAAGTATTGATTAACACTGTTTGATAATACAATGCAAATTATGACATTGATGTAGTTTTCCCTTTGTTGACAAAAATGCGATTACTTTTTAGGAATGTTCACATATCAATGCACTTTTCCCATCAAATTAAGCACTTCTGACACTGTGTGCGTCTGGTTTTGGATCTTTCTCATATCAGGATATCAACATCTTGGTGAGTATTTTATATAAATAGCTAGGAAAGTATACGGCACCGCAACTAAAGGCATCTACACAAATATTAGGATTAAAAACTCAGAGTAAAGTAGCTGCCAACTGTCTAGAGCAAATTTAACTAATCTAAACTCTTATGTAACTCGTTTTTCTGAAACAGTAATGATTGGTTAGGTGCTGGAATTACTGATGTTTTACTGATTTACTGATGTCACAGATGACCAATACCAAAAAGCTTTACCACACTATTCTCATGAGAGAGTAACAGTGTGTGTTGATGACTTTAAAAGAATCGTGTCATTAGTTTGAAAAAAGGGCTCAGTTATCAAGTCAATGTATTTCCAAGGCTGCCATCATTTATTAAATAAATTAAGACTGAAGATTTTCCTCTTTGTTGAGCCAAAGTACTGTGATCTCTAATTGTTTAAACTCCCTTGACAGGGGCGTGCCTCTAATGTATATGTACTGCTAAGTGAGGATCAACCAATAATATAAAATAATGAAGTGTCTTTTAAAGGTTTTTTTTCCTTTAAAGCTTGGGGAAAATGTTTGTAGTTTGTTTGTTTTTTCAGCAGCTAACAGAGGGTTTCCTCCTTACGTCAGGTGACCTATTATCATTTATAATGAGGTCAGAGCATCTGCTGCAGTTGTAGGTCAGGATTACCAGGAGAGAAGGGCTTCCCCGGCCAGCCACAAAACAGCAGTCGGTCAGCTCGGACTTGTCCTGCCAGCAGGTCACTCCTCTGCAGTTAGCAGGTCAGTTTAATCAAGTTTCACAGGATCCCGCAGAAATCGGTTACGGTTACAAGGTAGTAAATAAATTAAAGATGCCCACAAAAAAGAAAAAAACAAGACAAAGAGCAGAAGAGGAAACCGAAGCTGTGGATGACGAAGACTTAGAGGATCAGGAACCAAAGACTAAGAAGAAAAGTAAGCAGGTGAGTGAGTCAAGAGATACGGGAAGACTGAAGAAGAAGAGGTTGAAGGACACCGAGGAAGAGCCGTACGACTCGGACACATCAGAACCTGAAGTGAAGAACACCAAGAAGAAAGGAAGAGATCAAGAAAAGGTCAAGAGGAAGAAAAAGAAGAAAGAGAAAGACGAGAAGGAGAGCGACGATGAGTTGAGCAATGGATCAGATGATACAGACGATGAATGGAACAATAATGACTCCAAAAATAAAAAGAGAGGAGAGAATCTCCCGGATGTGATTGAGATCACGAAGAAAGGCTCAAAGAAAGCCTCAGTCAAAGACAAGATGGGCAAGGATAAAAAATCCAAAAAGGACTCGGAGAAAGAGGATGAGCCCTCAGCCGGGGATGAGGAGGAGGGGAAGAAGAAAAAGAAAGAAAAGAAGAAGAAAGGTTCAGTGAAGGGCGACAGTGACGACGACACCAAGAAGACAAAGGCCAAAAAGAAAAAGATTGAAAACTATGTTGAGATCTACGAGAAGGAGCTGCGCAACTACGAGCCAGAAAAAGTGGAGAACTACGAAGATGAGTATCACAAAAAGAAAGGTAAACCATCTCAGGCTGTACAATCTACAAATACTAAGACGGAGAAAGTATAGATATATAAGTATCTGTCTTTTATAGGACGGCCGTATTGTTTAATCGTAGTGTGTGATTCCTTCATGGAGATATCGATGATAATTCTTCTTCAGAGACATTTGACACCCAGAGAAGAGGTGAATCCTTGATTTCAGTTACGGGAGTCTGAGTGGCTCGAGCAGTCACGCATCCGTGCTTTAGTTTAATGTTCACGGTAACGCGACACGCTGAGATGTACTACCCAAGTATCGTTAGTGTACCTCCTGGTAAGAGACACCTGTCACTCACTACACCTTATACAGACTGATCTCACATCCATCTCATTAGTCCTCGCATCCTTTTTGTTACTGAGCCCTCATATCGGAAACACATTTAATGTCACTCCAGATCTTAAACACTGAATTCCTGTGTGAGCATTTACTTTGATATCATGACAGGGAAAAAATATGGATGACGTTTTCAGGTCAGTTGATTAAAGAGCAATCAAATAAATCGCTGGTCATGTAAGGGACATGTTGAACAATGTCTTTGGGATCATGTCTTGGTAGCAAACCTTTTCAAAAGAAAGGTGAGATACCGTGTGAAACAGGAGGGATAACCAGCTTCATGAATCCTTTTTCAGGTCAAGCTGGTCTGCGGCAGTACGCATTCTCGTTTCATTTGAATAATATTTATTTCGTAATCCTACGTGTCCTCTAGTTCCCATGATGTCAGTTTCCCCTGGTGTAATCACGCTCTTTACCACAACAATGCTTCCCAGTGTACGAGGTGGTGACCATCACTGGTGATGAGAGAGGAGCTGGAACCGATGCCAACGTGTTTGTCACTCTATTCGGAGAATACGGTATAACTCCCAAAGTCCACCTGGCGAGCAAGTAAGTCCCCTTAAAACGTTGTACAAAAGTATATGCGAGCTCACCTGTACTCCAAGTAAAGAGCAAGTGTGTAACATAAACCAGGCTGCATGAGGCAGAGCCCTATTAACTTTACTTCACTTAGACTTCCATCTTCCTTCAGTTTTCAAGCCTGAACAGTGTTTTCTTCCTCTTCAACAGCACAGAAAAAAGGTATTTACCCCCTAAAACTTGTGAGTGAATGACGGCTCACTTTGTGCTGTGATTTTGATGTGAATCGATCTGCATGGCATGTGAATGTGTCAAAAGGGTGCAATGCATTTGTTTCATCATGAACTTCATGTGATTGTGAAATATCTTAGTTTGTTGTCTGGATCAGTGTTTTTCAGTCCTGATCTGGGATTCCTCCATTACACAACTTTTACTTGGCTTCGTTCTATATACAGTATCTGATTTATGGGATGGTCCAGCGTGATGGTCTTCAGGGAAAGATAATGACCTAGTCATATAAATTACAAATATTAAAAAAAGGAAGACATAGAAAATATCCAGGACGCAGGTTTTTCAGGAACAGGACTGTAAAACATTGATCTACTCTGCTTGTTTGGGTCAGATAAAGTTCAGTCACTGTGATTTCAGGAGTCGCACAGCATTCGAAAGAGGCAAAACAGACGTGTTCAGAATCAGAACCCACAATATCGGCGCTCTGAAAAAGATCAGGTATGTCCAAATGGAAGCATTTCATCCTGTTAACCTTTGAATGGAACCATTTCGTTTAGTTTGTTATTTGCATAAGATATGAAGCATCTTCCTGGTTGATGATGGTTGAATACTGTTGACTTGGATCAAATATGCGTTGGTTTCCTTGATTATTTTCCTGAAGAAAGCCGACGTAACTCATTGCTTTTTGCTCTGTGTGCTTTAGGATTGAGCACGACAACACAGGCATGAGTGCCAGCTGGTTTCTGGACAGAGTCGTGGTTACAGATGTGATTCGACCTCACCTGAGGTTCTATTTTGCGTGTAACAACTGGCTCAGTAAGGTGGAAGGAGATGGGCTTTATGTCAGGGACCTGCTGGGCAGCATGGACCCCATGGACATTCCCAAATGTACGTACCCACAGATAGGAGATTCTGAAACAAAAGAATCGGCCCAAACTGTTTGAAATATTAGAAACTGCTGATCATTACCATTAAAGGGGTCAAACTTTTGACCTCTGGGCCAAAATCACTGAAAACAACTGTTGTCTGTAATTGATGTACCAGCGATTTAATGTTTCAGTGAGTAGTGGCTACAGCGCCGTAGAGATCCGTTTGTTTGTTTGTTTTGTTTTAAGTATTATCCCTCCTATGAGGGAGAATATGCAAAAACATGCATGCAAGCTTCAAAATGCTTCAGTTAAAGGACTTAACAGGCATGGTTGAAATTCCATTTGTTTTTCTTTGTAAATTTCAGCTTGTTCTAATTTTGCATAAAGCAATTAAATGAAACGTCCACTACCCTGCGCTAAACTTAAACAAAGGAGCGCATTTGAATTTGTATTTAAAGATTATTTCTTGTCATGTTACTGATGCAGCCCTCTTAAGCTAGAAGGGGGCTGCGCGAGACCTACTGGACCCTGGCTTACATTCAAAGGGTTTCTTTTAATGATGTTTCAACATTTCATTGTTGTTTTCCAGATAATAAGTGTGTGGTGAGTGTTTTCACAGCAGATGTAAAAGGCAGTGGAACAGATGCGGATGTCTTTATCAATATATTCGGGGAGTTTGGAGACACAGGTAAATCAGACTGCAGCGGGGAACAAGTGTCACAAATGTAGAAAAACACATTTTCCCGACTGAAATGTCAGTTTTAATTATGTGCACCTTAATTATAGTGTAGTCTGTTACCGTTTGCTTTTTTCATTTCAGGGGAGAGGCGACTTGACAATGACAAAGATAACTTTGAAAAAGGAACTGAGGACAAGTTTACCATTGAGGCACCGAATTTAGGCAAAATTAGGAAGATCACCATTGGTCATAATAACAAAGGCTCCTCAGCAGGGTGGTTTGTAGACAAGGTAAGAAACTAACAAACATATTGTCCATGCCTGATTCGATGTTACTTCAGAAACTGTTATTGCGCAGAAGCAGGGTTTGGTGTGGTTTCAGTCTGGGTCTCCCCCGGAGGTGACTGGAGAGCTTCAGAGGACACGTAGCAGCAGCAGAAATCCGGAGGTCAGGGCAATGCGATGCCTTTCAAAATGAAAATCAGCTTTAGTTTCATTACAATCATAGTTGCAGACTTTAGTAAAATCCAAAAGTATTTAATTAGTACAAGAGCAGCCATTAGGAATTATATAATCTGTTTTGGGCATTCAACCTCCCCAAAAATCCTAAATTACAACAAAGCAGACTTGAGAGTTTTGGTGGCTGGGGGCCACAATGTGATCCAAGCTTGTTCGGGAGGAATTTGTCCTCCTGCGTTTAAAATGAAAGCGCTGTGGTATTTAAGACACGTAACCTTTGTGTTTCCTGCCAGTCTTTTCAACTGAGACCGGCATCCCAGCTGCTCCAACACGTACAGTGCACCTCAGCTCAGGCAGACGGTCACTCAAACAGACACATGCACACACACATTGTCATTCTACACTCTGTGTAAAGGGAAACCGTGGCCCATTAAGGGATTGTCTTACGACAGGCAGATGAGTTGTTAGATTTGTTGGTTCCTACAGCACAGACCAAGAGTGGCAGCAACAGTGGCATTGGCATTCCTCATGGGGTCCCATCAATGTTTATTACACTGAGACATGTTTGAGAGTGAGCAGCGTTTTGAGAACAAGATATGTGAGCTTGTTTTTTCCTCCTGCTGCAACCTGTTTAGGCTCCTATGCTAAATGTAATCGGCATTCCCACACTGAACACATTGGACTATCAAACTATAATTACTATATGTCGCTCATGAATTCAGCGGAATGCCAAAAAACACAATTAATACAATTTATGGCAGCATTATATGTTTATTTAAATATGTATAAAGAGGACAGAGTTTCAAGGACTCAAAATTATTGAAATGATGAACTCAGGAAGGGAAAAGAGTAACCTGACTGGCCTTGATGCCTGAGGAACTGTAGGGGACATTAAACATTACACTTCTACGATAAACTCCCCCAAACAAAAAACATATTGAAAAAAATAACCAACAAAATGACTGGAACCATATCCTGGATTCAGCTCAGGGATACACCTTTAGGTGAAGGCAACTATAATTATTTTTATATTTAGGATGAATAATAGCAACAAGGAAACCTGAACAAACACTACAGAAATTTAAAAACGTTTTAAAACTGTCTCAATATTTTCATTCAGCTCATACTAGATGATTTACTTCAAGTAACAAAATGCAAAAACCTGCATTCTCACACTCATCAGGTTTTCTATTTTTTACCTTTTGCATCTAATTACTTCTGTAAAATGTCCATTATGTGTACCATAGCGTAAGAGAGATGGAGAAATAGCTCAAGAAAGGATGAAGAACACCAGTGTGTTCATCGTTTGACCCATCAGTGTGACTATTTATGCAGGTTTATGTCTGAATAAACATATTTGTCTTTTCATACAGGTGGTTGTGGATGATCTAGGAAACAAACTACTGTACGAGTTCCCCATCAACCGTTGGTTTGCTATTGATGAGGATGACGGGAAGATTCAAAGGGATGTGTTGGTGGGCGGGAGCCAGCCCACAGGTGAGGCTTGACCAGCAGAAATGTAGCTCTAAGCTTGGAAAAATGTAACTGTCACATATAGTCATGCTGGAGAACAGAATATTGGTGAGAAAATGTTCATTTTGAAAAATTTGCTGGGTCATTCATTTCAAAGTTTAATAAAAAGACAACTGCAGATAAAGTTTGCTGGAATGCCTGCGGTGTAACGATTCATTCTAGGGTCGGAATACGGCCGTTTAAATGGGGGTGATCCGGTTTCTTCTCCACTCCTTTGCAGTATGGGTGTACTGTGAACCATGGTGAGCCTCTGGCGTTGCCTCTGATAGCCTGACATGTAACTGTACCCAACAGGTATTGTGTACAATGTCCAGATTGTGACAGGAAACATCCGTGGTGCTGGGACCAACTCCAAAATCCACATTGTGATGCATGGCACGAAAGGCATGAAGAACAGTGGAAAGGTAATGAGAAGATCACAGCAGCAGAGACGTCCGCTCACATTCAATTTAGAAAGTAATGAGAGCGGTGCAGCAGTCATTAGTTTCTATTTGTAGGAAGCAGAGTCGATAAAGACACTGCAGTTAACTTGAGCGGCCAACACAAGGCGCAGGATTCTGGACACAAAGCAACATCAGCAGCAAAATCAAACATTTAATTCAATCAGGTGTCCTTGATAATGTTTCCTGTTAATGAAATGACTCAAATTAAATGTGCGTGTCAATGAACCACTATTTCCTTTTGATGCAGGTGTTTTTGGAAGGTGGAAAGTTTGAGCGGAGCCTGACGGACATCTTTAATGTTGAGACTGCTGCACTCCTCAGTCCCCTCAGTCGAGTCACCATTGGACACGACAACGGAGGCCTCAGCGCCGGGTGGTACTGTGAGAAGGTGCATTGATATGCGTGTGAGCATCCGAACACTGCAGTCTGGCAATTTTCTCCAAAATGGCTCAGTGGAATTGATGTTTGTTTTTTTTTTTTGGGGGGGGGGGGCTGTCTGCGGTTTTGCAGGTCGTGGTGTATTGTCCATTCACAGGCATCGAGCAGACCTTCCCCTGCAGTAAATGGCTGGATGAGAAGGAGGGAGATGGGCTGATAGAGAGAGAGCTCTATGAGATGGTCTCACTCAGGCAGAAGAGACAGAAGAGTGAGTTGAATGTTAATAATTGTGACTAGTGTGCTGCCACACTGAATGCTTCTGTTTCCAATTTCACTGCCTGAAACACGAAGCAGAGGAATTTTAAATCTCTCGCATGTATCACAAATTTGCATAATGACTCATTAGGCAGTCTGTCTTCGCTGTACCTCATATGATGGCTCGTGAAATGAAGCCCAATATAATTTTTTGAGAGCCATGAATGACAACTCCAGTTATCTTCCATCCTAACTTTGTGGCCTATGAGCAAATACAGCATGGCTCAGGTATTTCTGTCCCTATAAACCTGTACAGTTAGTACTCCCCCACCAGCTGGTTTCATATCAGTCACATGTCCACAGCAATCACTTCATTATGATCGATCTGTGTCCAGCGAAGACTTTTTAACAAGCAAGAATGTCATTTTAAAGTCTCCCAAAATGGTGAGAAAGCAGATCTGCTTTGGAGCCGACTGTTACAGACTTGAGGCTTCTCGTGGGCACAAATGTGAGAAATATGCTTATTAAAGTCTGCCTGGGCACCCCTTAGGGCTATATTTTAAGTACTTCGCTAGAACACATTTAGGAAGAGTCCAAATCCACTTTAGTTCAACAGCAGATGCTCTATTTGCAGCTTGGAGTGCTGTTCTAAAGCTGTTGTATTCGGTATTAATACAGGTGTGCATCAGGCCGAGAAGGCGAAAACAAGGGAACTCCCACTCACTGTCAACCCAGTGACAGAAAAACACAAAGTCCTTTATATGTCAGATTTACAATGTATTTATGTTTGACATTGTTGGATACTTGCACCATCGGTAGCAACATCAAAACTGCAAATAAAACACAGAAGTGTTTACAATGACTTTGCATGCGACCAAATTTAAAGTGAACAGTGCAATCAGTTTCTGCACCAACTTGTATACGGGAACAATAAGAGAAACTTAGAGAGAAATTGTCCCCCAGAAACACTAACAGTGATTCGTTTCTCCACAGAGCACCCCTGGTCCCTGTGGATCTGGACGTCAGACCTGCCTGGTGCAGGAACCGACGCAGAGATCTCCTTCCAGCTGTTCGGAGTGAAGGGCAAGTCCGACGAACTCAGGCTGGACAACAAAACAGACAATTTTGAACAGGGACAGGTAGACAGATTCATGGTAAGCAGCTTATAATTCATACTAATATATGAAAGGCATAACAGGAGGCCCTGTCATTAACTTCTTCAATCCTGCTGTCAACCTGCAGGTTGAACTGCCAGATTTGGGAAAAATTACCAAACTTCGCATCTGGCATGAGAAGAGGAATCCTTTTGCCGGATGGCATCTCAGCAAGGTGACAATTTCTCAGATCTTCTCATACATGCTGATGAATCAATTTAAGTACCTCACCGTGATGCTCCAGTACATATATTTCAAAATAATGAGCCATATTTAATGATTGACTATATAAATGTGTATATTGGTAGGCAGAGTATATAAATGAGGCAATTAAATAGCTCAGGGTCCTCAGGCACAGACAGATATAGTAATGTCATAACCATAAAAAGGTCTGTGATTTATACACTTTTATATAAGCTTTAGGATCATTGTTGTACCTGCAATTAAAATAAAGTTTAATGAATCACAGCACATTGATTATTGGTCAAAGCAAGCAAACTCACCAGCATAATCTCTCCTCATTAACAGGCAACATTGATGAAGACCTTAACGAAGGAGAAGTATACATTTCCTTGTGAGCGGTGGCTGGATACGAATGAGGACGATAACGAGGTTGTGAGAGAGTTAACCGCCACTGGAGACCTGATTGCTGAGCCTCTGCCACGTATGTAAAATGCACAAGCAGCCAGGATGTGCTTTAAAGAAATCAACAACGGCGGTTTGAGTTCTGGCGTTGTTCTGTTCTTCAGTGGTCAAATACAGAGTGACTGTGTGCACGGGGATGGTCGGCGGCAGCGGCACAGACGCTTCTGTTTTTCTCAATCTGATTGGAGACCTGGGGGACACTGGAGATCGTGAGCTGGTCAACTGCAAAAACAATGTCAACAAGTTTGAGAAAGGAAATGTGGGTACAGTCAAATCAGTATGAGTCAAACCTCAGGAAGAATGATCAGTGCTTCTGCCTTTGTCTCACTTGAAATAACTGACAGATCCTCACTCCTTTATTTCAACCCTGAAACTCTGAAATTAAGCCTTAATGGAGTTTCTTTTTTTTAATGTGTGTTACTGCATTCGTAGCAGAAATGCTTCAAACCTTTTTCACACTGAATATGTGGTAAATGTCTGCGTGTTAATGGGTTATTTTGTCATTCCAGTTGGATGAGTTTATAATTGAGGCAGCAACCATCGGGCAGATTCGCCGGGTGAGAATTGGACACGATGGCAAAGGCGGAGGCTGCGGCTGGTTCTTAGACAAAGTGATTGTAAGAGAAGAGGGACAAGCTGCGGCCCAGGCCGCCGAGTTCCCCTGCAACAGGTGCATTGGTTTCAGTGTTCGTACATGATAAGTGCTAATTTGGGATGAGAGTATCTAGAATCCTTTTAAAACTACACCGAGCCGGGGCAGCCTCAACTCCATCATTTCATTTTCACAAATCCATATTTTCCTCATATTTATGAGCCGTGGCTTCACATTCCACAGGTGTTTTACAGTATTTCGTTAAGCTCACATTTCCCATATATTTCTCCTCCAGCAGCAGCAGTCCACGCTGTTGGCACGTGGCAGCTTGGCGCCATTTTGTCCATAGATTCATGCTTTTGATGCCAAATCCTGAGTGCACCATCTGCAGCTTCAACAGATAAAAAGACACGTCAGTCAAGGCCTCAGTTTTAGTTTTTTCTTCAGCTGTACAGTTTTAGCAAACTTGTATCCCATGCAGCTTCAAATTTCTCTTCCTGCCTGACAGGAATAGATCCAGATAAGGTCTTCTTCTGTTGGAGTGAATTTGCCTGCAGGATAAATGTGTAGTAGATGTTGAGAGGCTTCTTTGCTGCGTCTGATCAATGGTGACCTGAACGGAGAGGCTGTTCACTTGAGGATATTTCTGTTGTTTCATGTATCACAATTGGTATCAATATTATGGTGTCTAAATGTGGAATTAATGCACAATTAAGTGATCTGGCATCATGAAATTAGCAATGCATTCATCAATACTGGTATGTAGCAGACTGTGTTACTCATTACTTTTGTCAAACAGAGAAACTGTTTGAGCTGCAGTCTCACTCTGTCCAGTCAATTCTCTCAGAATTTCTAAGGAATTTATATTTCACTAAATTGCTGTTTACTGGAGAAGGAGCGGCTGATTATTCCTGAACACTGACAGTTACATAACAGTTGTCAGTTTTTCAATAACACTGACACAATGACGTTCACACTACCTGTGATATAATCTAGATTACAGAGCATGTTCTCTAATCTATGTAACTTCTGATGAACTTGACGAGTGACTCAATCATCAGACTGAACCACACGGAGCTGACAACTCAGCTAATGTGTCAAAAGCAACACTACAATTGCACCACTGCATGTGCTGTACTGTTATAACTAAACACATTGAAAACCAAGAAACTAACTGACTTCACAGAAAGTGACTGTTCATGACTAACTTTCATTAACATGTATAACATGATATGAATAAGATGGGTTTATTGACAATACGCTCTCTAGGTGGCTGGATCGCAATGAGGATGATGGACAGATTGTTCGAGAGTTGGTGCCGTTCTCCGATGGACAGCGTCTTTACAGTAAGTGAGAGAAAATGTTATTTTATTGAGCTTTTTCAACTCAACCCTGACACTTCCATTTGTGCCTCCGCCACGTGTGTCAGACATCAGCTATCACATCGCAGTGAAGACAGGAAACATCCCCGGGGGCAGCTCAGACTCCAACGTGTTTGTCAAGCTGTACGGCGAGAAAGGCGACACGAGCAAGATGATGCTGGTGGTCTCTGCCAACAACCTGGGGAACTACTTTGAGACGGGCCGTGTTGACATCTTCACCGTGGAAACCTTTGATATTGGACAGGTTCGAACGTTTGATGTTGGCAGCTCGCTATAAGAAGCTTTAGGTGTAATTTAACTGAGGACACACAGTCAGAGATTAGTTCTCCGGTTAATTTGGGATCAAAGATTTTATCAACATGCGATGTAGAGATACTGTGGATGAACTGTGTGACGAATATCACTTTTTTTCTATCGAAGTAATTAGAAATAGTGTATTTTTAAGATTAGAACTTGACACAAAGTTGGAGTTTTGAAAACTTCTACAGAATCTCTGACCGAGCAACAAAAATACACTATATGACGTTTCATTAGTTTTACATGAATAATTGATATTTCATGTTTAATTTTTGACATCTGAGATATAATCTGTTTAATCATTTTTAGATCAACCGTCTGATGATTGGCCACACCAACATAGGCATGCGGGCCGGCTGGTTCTTGGACAGTGTTCAGATCATTGTTCCGGTCCATGGAAGCCATTACATGTTCCCCAGTCACCGCTGGCTGGATGAAGACGAGGCTGACGGCAAGACCGAGGTGGAACTTTATCCGAGCGAGATCTTGGAAATGGAGCAAAGTAGGCAACACATGCGTTCTGGATTTTCAAAGTCAATTACTTACATTCATCTATGTACAGTTAATAAAGTGATGTTGTGCAGGTAATAATGCTCCAGTGTGTGTCCTGTGACTTTTCTTCCGCAGTGATTAACTATGAGGTGACGGTCGTGACTGGAGACGTCACTTTTGCCGGCACCAATGCCAAAGTGTTCACACAGATTTATGGGAAGAAAGGCAAGACAGAGGTTATCACTCTCGAAAGCAGGTCCAACAACTTCGAGAGGAACACCACAGAGATATTCAAGGTATCAGAGCTACAGGTCGAACAGTGAGCACCTCTAAAAAGTGCAAGTTGAACAAAAGTATTTGAAACATTGTGCTTGCTCCCCAGACTGAGGCCAAAGATGTAGGGAAGATCTTCAAGATACGCATTGGTCACGACGGCTCTGGGATTGGATCGGGTTGGTTTCTGGACACCGTCGACGTGAAACACCTCATCATGGCCATGGTGCCCAAAGAGAAGAAGAAGGAGGACAAGAAGAAGAAGAAGAAAAAGAAGAAAGATGAGGAAGATGAGGATGAAGAGGGTGGAGAGGAGATGCAGGAGGTGGTGCTGACATATCATTTTCCTTGCTCGCGCTGGCTGGCTGGCGGAGAGGAGGATGGCGAGCTGGTGGTGGAGTTACTGCCTGATGGAGAAGAGGAACTGGAAGGTAAAACTTTATTTTTTATTTCTTTTAAAAAGCTTGCTGAGAGGGAAGAGTTGAATATCGAAGTACTTCCAACTGCATCGTGAATTTCTTGGACAGTGAACAGCTGATGATCTGAGCACTCACTTATAAAAACCAATCTCAGCTAGTAGAAGCTTCTCTTTATGCAATGATAGAGTATACATTGTTGTAGGCTATATAGAGTGTAAAACTATACACTAAAACAATCGTTACTTCAAAAAAAATCCATTAACATGAAATCCATAAAAACAGCAGCATTATTCTTGTCAACGCTCCCTGGAGCACATTGAAGTTGCCGTCCTTAAGATTTTCATTGTGTTTTATGCTATTGTCATTAAGTCTATTCCTCCCACTGCATTCATTTGTATGGCCACTGGGTGAATCCACCATCCCTGCCCTGAATTCAAATGACCTGCGCTTTCATAAAGTACTCTCGAGAAGAATATCATGCAAGAGCTGAGTAGAAGTCTCAGGAACATTGCACTTTATGATATCGTGACATCAGCCAGACAAGAAAGTTTAAGAAATACAACGTGTTCATTTACTCCGACTAGAAGTTCTGCTTTCTACTCTGGACTGTCTGTGAATTTGTATCTATTTGTTTGCATGATATTTGGATATAGTCGACATTTATACATAAATAGTGACACTGCATGCTGGCAATTCATCCTGTCTGTTGTCTTCCAGTCAACACTTATGAAGTGTGTGTCTTCACTGGTGACATGCTGGGAGCTGGGACCGATGCCAACGTCTACATTAATGTTTATGGGGAAAACGGAGACACCGGCGAGCGCTACCTAAAGAATTCTGACAACCTCAACAAATTTGAGCGGGGGCAGGTATTGATGAGTCAAACAAAAACAGACCAGTCACTCAACTGTGAGGACGCATCCAGATCGCATGATCTGTGAAGTCAGAAAGATGTTGAGTCGATGATTCGTATAAGTACATTGCTTAAATGACACCAGCTGAGTCATAAAATAATTTAGATATTCACACTCTTTCCTGGATGGGTAATTCGCTGAAAATTTGCCAGCAGTTAGTCAAAGATCGATCTGCGCAGCCCGAGGTGTGGCCCGAGGTGTGGGCAGGAGTGTTTTCTGATTGGGTTACAAGCTCTCCGGCAGGCGAGCCAGCTGTGACTGAGAGGAGCTCCGAGGAGTACTCAGTGTCATTGAACCTGCCCTACTTTTACTCGTTACTTCATCCACACCTGTGAATTATTCATCACTACATTACACCTGGCTTAGTGTGATCACTAAACTGAGGCCCGCTGACCGCCAGGCTCATCAGTAGCCCACGAGGGGGAAAAAAAAAGCCACAGAGGACTTGGCAAATTGCATGCACTCTTGACAGGAAATAAGTGAATAAATTATAATATGAAGGACCAACATCAGAATAGTTTTGTTGATTAAATCAAACTTTTAAAATATATTTTATTCAAACTATGTCGTTACAGAAAGCCAAACAACCTCAGAAAAATGTAATCGAAAACTTTTTTTTTTTTTAAATTATTATTATAGTAAAGCACTCAATGTGAGTGTTAAATTATCCTGTCTAAATATTATTTAACAACATAACAAAAGCCCAAATAGTTTTAGAGGAGTTTTTTTCTCGAACTAGAAGGAGCTCATCACAAAAAAACACTGTCTCACCATGAAGTTCTGTATAATTCATTTCTTCTCACAACCTGAAATTTCTACCCGATTAAACAAATCATGTGTTTTGAAACAAACCTTCCAGAACTATTTGTACTGGGAGTATTTGGCAATTGAGACTCTACACTTTAGTCTTGCTGCGTAAAGGCTTAAAAGGGATATTAAAAAAGAAACTAGCAGCTTTGGTTACTCTGGAGATTGGTGGGATTTTTCATAGAAAAACTAACAACATTCAATAAAATTACTGCAGGACATACAAAGCAGATCAAAGAAATGTTTTAAAAGTTGAAAATCTAACTGACCTCTCATGAAACTTAAACAATTAACTCTGATTAACATTCAGCTTTCATTTCATCTCTCCAAGCGATGCAAGGCCAGACAATTATCATAGACAAGAAATGACATTTGTTGATGGGTAGTCGTTGGAGCCTTTGACTTTGGAAGCTATATCTGTATGCACCAATCACAGTTAGAATGGTCTTGCATCTGTTTTTGTCTGCATTGCACCATTGCATGTATTATTGTTATTATTTTTACCCTTTGCTCAGTGTATTTTTTATTTTTTTTTAGCTGCTTTCCTTTCCTTTTTTATCTGTTCCTCCCACATGACCACCCTTGTTGAAAACATCCCCCGTCCTGCTTTCATCACGAATGGCACCCTGCCCGTATCAGCATGTGTTGTATTTTGCAGGAGGATGTTTTCACTGTGACAGCTATTGACTTGGGCCCTCTGAAGAAGCTGCGTATCCGACATGACAACAGTGATCCTTACTCCGCTTGGTACCTGGATCGGGTGGAGATAGTGGACACGACGGAAGACATCACGTAGGTGAAGCATTTGCAGAGGAATTGCTCGGCTGTTTAATCAGAGGAGAAGAAAGATCCTCCTGCTGTTTGATTTAAAAATTCATTTGTTGATATATTTGATTGTGACGTAACAACGTGCTATCTTTAAATAACAGTGCTAATCAAAGGAATTTCCTGTGTCCACAGATACTATTTCCCCTGCAACCGCTGGCTGGCAGTGGATGAAGATGACGGGCAGATAGCGAGAGAGCTGGTTCCAGTGGACGAGGCCTTCATGAGGAAGGACGAGGATGACGAGGGGACAGGAGCCACACTGGGGCTCGAGCAGAAATGTGATGCCATTTTTGAGCTTCTTCATTTTTTTTAGATGGAAAAACGAGAGAAATCAATGAATCATGTTAGACTTTAAAGAGGAGATATATCAACGTAAAGAGAGTTAAAGTAATGACTTGTTCCATTTATCTTACAGCCATGTCTACCACATATACTCTTAAATTGAAAACTGGAGAGAAGAAATATGCTGGAACGGATGCAAATGTGTTTGCCATACTGTTTGGTGAAAATGACGACACAGGTATAACTCATCCACATCCTGACATACTGTAGTTCTGTGCTCTGTGATAGAGTCAAGATACAATGTGATAGAAGTTTGCTGCACCATTCACAGGAATCATCAACCTAAAGGCTTGCAAAACCTACAAGAACAAGTTTGAACAGGGGATGATTAACGAGTTCACAGTGGAGGCCGTCGACTTAGGGGATCTTGAGAAGCTTCGAATTGGCCATGACAACTCAGGTGGGGTAAGACCCAAAAGATAATCAAATACTGACGGTAAATAAAAATCCTCTTGGATCAAAACTCTCCCGCCTCATCTGTCTCCAGGAGGTTCCCCTGGTTGGTTCCTGGACTGGGTGGAGATAGACGCCCCCTCGCAGGGTCAGCGAATACGCTTCCCATGTGGCCGCTGGCTGGATAACGGCGAGGACGACGGTGCCACAGTGAGGGATCTCTATCCAGCTGAACTCCAGACTGAATTCTACACGCCATGTGAGTGACGAGGCAATTTAAGGACTGTTTGAATCTATTAGTAGAAGTAGCAAGAACTGATGGAGAAAACGTCCTGTGAAAGTGTTTTTTTATGTATATCTAGTAAAAGTGTGGGTGGATTTGCAGTGAAATGTATTAAAGGTAGACTGTGTGAGGTTGTCAGAGTAGTCTTATTTTGTAGTTTCAGTTTACTGCTTTTTTCATTGAACCGAATTAAAGGCATTTTCCCAACATGAAAAAAGTATTTTCTTCCAAACTGTGCTCATTTGGAAAACATCAATCATCAAATGTCACAGCACTCCTACAGGCTGATAGCATTGAAAAGTCTCGATATTTAGGATATTTTTTATTCACATAAAATATTAACGTGTACTTGTGTTTATGCCACTTTGTGTTTATTGTGTGACAGATACATTATGGCGCTTTTATTTTTCAACCGACATTTTCTGCCTCGGATTTTTCTAGTTGTGCCTTACGAGATAAAGATCTACACCAGCGACGTGTTTGCAGCAGGAACCGATGCAGACGTGTTCATAGTTCTGTATGGGGGTAAGGGTGTGTGCACGCAGCAGAAACACCTGTGTGTCAATAAGAGAGAGCGACGTCTGTACTTTGAGAGAGGAGCCGAGGACATGTTCATTGTGGAGGTGAGTCTTTTCCATCAACGGCTCTTTTAAAACTGTGGCCGCTGTTGACCACAAGCTGTTTTATTTGTTTCCACAGCTGGAGGACATTGGCGATATTCTGGAGAAAATCAGGATAGGACATGACAACAGAGGCACCAACCCCGGATGGCACCTCGACAGAGTGGAGCTCAGGCGTCAGCTCAGGAAAGGAAAGGTAGTAAAAATCCACTTGAGATCCACCTACGTAATGGAGAGCATCATTAAAGAGATTCTGGTCTGTGCTCTCATTAATGGTTAATAATTCAGCATCTTTTGGCTCTCGCAGTCAGATAGAGATACCTTTCCGTCACTATGAGGCTCAGCCTGGGGATTCGTCTGTGTTTAACGGCAGGGTTCCGAGACGACCATCTTCCCCTGTGAGTGTTGGCTGGCCAAGTCTGAGGATGATGGGGAGATTGTGAGGGAGCTGGTCCCCTCGGACATCATCACACAGAAGCTCCTCAGGGATGGGACACTAAAAACGACTGAAACTGAGGTGGAGGACGCACTGGAAAGTAGGTTGACCCTGGCTTCAGTGCTGGAGTGTAACTGATTACTCTAACTTTGGCTGCAATTAACCCTTAATTACTTTTCATTTGTCTTTCCTTGTTCAATTTTGGCACAGAGCGTGTAGTCATTATGGACAAAAACATCTCTTGTTATCACACAATGTCATGTCCTGTTTTACATTAGACATGAAAATAAAACTGTCAATATCCCTGACATGGTGGCTTGAAATTTGATTAGAAATGTTGATATATAATAACTGTAATTAGAGTACTCAAAACTAGCACCTGGTCCAATAAAATATCACAACATGCAAACAAAGAGTGACACATTCTTACATGCGGTTAACATAATTCATTGTATAATTGTATAATAAGAGAACTATTTGTCAATATATTTAAAAGGTGTTGCTTGTAGTGATGAACCCACACAAAGTTATCTTAACCTACTGCTCAGCCCTGCTCTGCTCCATGGATCTTTGAGATTCTGCTGATTGTTTTGAGGCCTTTTACTGCATAAATTCACATATTGCTGCACTAACTGAGCAGAGAAATGCCACTCCATAGCCAGAGGTCTGCTTTCTCTCAATAATGTGGTTCAATTGCACAAAATTACAGACTCGGTGAGCAAACAAACAATTCACAGCAGAGTTTTTCTCCCCTCACAGTTCACACGTACAAGGTGTCTGTGCGGACAGGTGATATGTACGGAGCGGGAACTGATGCCAACGTTTTTCTCACCATCTATGGAGACCTGGGAGACACCGGGGAGCGTAAACTCGCCAAATCTGAGACCAACAAGAACAAGTTTGAGAGAGGGGAGGTATGTGTGGAAAGATGTTTGGATATTATATCACAGTATTTCCACAGTATTGAAATCATCTCATTTCTCTTTTGCCTTCTAAGGTGGACAAGTTCACAATAGAGGCCGTGGACCTGGGGCAGGTGTTTAAGATCCGCATTCGTCATGACAACTCCATGATTGGGGCCGGCTGGTACCTGGACCAGGTGGAGGTGCTGGATGTGGAAACAGAGGAGGTGTACATGTTCCTGTGTGAACGCTGGCTCTCAACCAAGAAAGAAGACAAAAGAATAGAGAGGACTTTCTACGTTAAGGTTTGTGGGAATATCTGCTGCTGGAGCAGCACAGTGGCGTTGGAAGAGGGATGGATTGATAGAGGCTGTGGTGAGAAATGTTTCTTCTGTCCTGTTCAGGATTATGAGGGTGAAAGAAGCAGTGACCCATATACCAAGATGATCGCTCAGGCCAAACTGGGACTGGACAGGAATGCCAACAAGAAGAAAAAGAAGAAGAAGGTGGCAGTTGTCGAAGAGGGTCCAAGTAAGGCCACAAAAGCAATACTCATGTTTCTCAAAGCTGAAGGCGGGTAAGATGAGAGCAATGTGCCTCGGGAACCTTTTGAAAATGTTTCAGATTCTCAACATGTATACCTAATTAGACATGTTGAAATAATTAAAAATATGTGAGATTCATCAGTTCAAATTCCAATTTTAACATTTTGACCTAGTCAGCTAGATAGCTATAGATAAATGTATATGAAACCAAATTTCCCAAAACAACCTGCTAAAGTCATTTAACATGTGCAATTTTGTTATTCAAATGAAAAAAAACTAAAAGACAAAAAATCAAACATTAGCGACTAAATTTCATGCTTTACTTATTGAGAAAAATTAAGAAATTCCCAACAGTTCAAACCGATTCTTCATAACATACGTCTTAAAATTGCTTCAGTCTAGCTTTATAGTCACTCAGTAGAGCACACTCAGGTTAAAGATGGCTGACATCTCTCGTTTGAAGTGTGAACTTGAAAGAAGACTTCAAACTGAACTTTCAACGGAACTCAAATCTTAAAGCGATCCCTCTCTCTCTCACTCAGTCATTCCATATCACTTCACCCTGTACACGGGGATTGACCGCGATGCCAGCACGACGGCCAGGGTCTATGTTATCATCATTGGCCCTAATGACGTGGAGACAGACCGGCTCTGGCTGGACCTCCCCGAGGGAAAGAAATCCTTCCCAGCCGGCACGATGGAGCACTTTGTGTCCTATGGAACTGACGTAGGAGAGATCAAGAGGGTGGAAGTGAGAATCTTTGACTGTGTCTGTTGGCTGAATCTGTGAATGTGCCTCCTATCTGCTTCCTCCTCTCACGCACCGATGCTTAAAATTCAAATATAGCCATGCTGCCTTGGTAATAATTAATAATAGTTGTGCCTGCTGGTGCCAGATCAAACAAAATCAAATCCCCACTTCTACCTTCTTCCTGTATTCTCTCTCTCTCTCTCTCGCTCTCTCTCTCGTCTGCTTTCTCATTCCTGCCGTGTCTCTTCCTCAGCTCGGCCATAACGGTGTAACACCAGAAAGCTGCTGGTTGGTGGATGAGCTGTCGGTTGCCGTGCCAACCAAAGGTATCAAGTACATCTTTCCGTGTAAGTGCTGGCTGGCTAAAGACAGGGGAGATGGTCTGACTGCCAGACTGTTCAATGTGCTGGACTCCAGCACCATCAACATCAGCCGCAAAGTGAGTCACCGCATGAAAATATGATGTCTAGCAAACATTCAGTGAACCTGTTACATAAAGGCAGAGTTCCCACTGTCTGCGTCTGTAATACCGACTGTATGTTTCAGGTTGTATATACAGTCACAGTTGTCACAGGTGACACTCAGTATGCAGGGACTGACACCAACATTTTCCTGACCACGTACGGAGCCAACGGGAGCACTGAGGAAATGCTGCTGCCTAAAAACGAGGACAGGTCAGTGGAGTCAGCCCACCGATTAATGAAGGAGTATTTAATTGTATTGAATTACATGGAATTGAATGGATTGATACCTGCTTAACCAAAGCTGTCAACGTTTGACTTCAGCTTGGAGTGAGATTTCTTTTTCCATCGAGGGAGTACACAAACACACACACACACACACACACACACACACACACACACACACACACACACACACACACACACACACACACACACACACACACACACACACACACACACACACACACACACACACAGTGCAAGTGTAATACATAAGGCATTAGTAGGCAATCGATAGAGAATCAAAATACAGGTAGTTTATGTGAAAATGTTATTTTTGCAGCTCTCCTCGCGTCATTTAATGTGACTCACAGGAAGTTCAGCATGGATCTGAAAACTGCAGCGTAGCGTGACAAAAGGTTATGTGTGGAGGGAGAATGTGTGTGTAAAGTCTCACAATCGCTGGCAGCTCAGGTTGAACTCAACTGATCACAAATATGAGCAGCATCTTGAAGCACCACATCATCAAATCTCACTTATTTACAAGGGATGTATAAAAAAAGTGCTTTAACAAAAAATCACAGGCTGCATTAGACTGTTTATGAGTCAGAGAGCTCATTCACACACTTTTTTTTTAATTCATTTATTTTAGGCATGTGACATTCAAAGGTTTTGTACAATCACATACATAACCAATTTCCCCGTATACCTACACACGTATCCCAAAATATCTACACCATTTGATGATAATAGATAATTAAATTATAGCTTATGAAAATATAGTTATACAAAATATCTAATTCTATGTTCAAGTATACCCACACATACTTATCAACATACATGCACACACACAGCTTGTATATCTGATTAACATGTCTGAAAAGGACATCTCATGTCTCATAGAAATCTCACTGGTCACAACTCACACCTAATAAATAGTCTCTTTCCGAAAGGTTAGTGTACTTTTCTGAGGAGTGTAAATCACTGAGCTTTAGACATGCTGTTAACAGTGTTCACAATTAGGGAAACTGTTTTACTGATTCCATACCTTAAACTGAGTCAAGCAGCCAATGCTTGCTACGTATTTATTTAAAAAAAAGAGGAGCCATTTGGGCTGATCTAACTCTCAAAGCAATATCCGTTTGTACAAATGGGACAAACTCTTTCGTCAGGATGCCCATTCAGATGTTTTCAAAGGCCAATTGAATCAAGCATATTGTTCTGTGCAGGTTTGAAAGAGGTCAAGAAGACACTTTCAGCCTGGAGATCGATGATATTGCTCCTCTAAAGAAGATCAGAGTTCGGATCGACGGCAGCGGCAGTCGCCCTGATTGGTTTCTTGACAGGGTAACAAACACACTGCTGGGACTGAAATGCAAATCGGTGATAACACAGATTATACGCACAGGCAGCAGAGCTGGCAGGGTCATAAATTGTAATGTAAATGAGGCACCATGTTTGAACGGCGCTATCAGAAGTATCTCTGGATTCTGCCACCTGAAGATCCAGTTTAGTTCTATTTTACTGCTAAATTGTAAACACAGTTTTCATTTGCCAGACAAGAAGTATCTCTGCGGTTTAGTGCTTTAGATTATCTACAACTAAAATTAGAATGTTGTAACTGTAAATATGCAATAAAGCAATGAATTGGTCTCCAAACAGCTGAAAGCAGGAGGAATGTTTTAGTTTGTACTTGTGCTTGTTATGGCTGCATAATGTTTTATACAGTGACGACATACATAAAATGAATGGTTATGCATACATGTGCTGGAACAATATTTTTAAATATTGATGATAAGTTCCTGATGTCGATATGTTTGTGTTAAACCTTGTACTTCTGCTATGTACTCAAACCACTGGTTTAATTAATACGTTTAGATGCTAATGAGGAACCTGATCACGGAGGACATGTATCTGTTCACCTACGAGGACTGGCTGTCCAAAACCAAAGGTCCAAAGAGGACGAAGGTGTGTGAACTTGCGGCCGTGGTGGACGACGAGGAAATGGTGGAGAAAACGACTTACATCATCCAAGTCCAGACCAGTGATGTCGGAGGTGCGGTGCATGGGTTTTCAATAGTTTAGTTGAGAAATCTATTTGAATTTGTTCTCTGAGGTCCCTCACAAATATTTATTAATTCTAAGGTGGACGTTAAGATTAAAACTAAACTGTTATTTGAGTCTTGAAGAGTCCGATAGCATGTAGAAATTCTTTTTATTTATTGTGCCTCTTGGTTGAGCTTTTTCCAAACACAAAAGGAAACATATGATGTTTACTACGGAATTTATACAGATGGATTATCTGTGCCAAACTGCCAATCTGTGTGATATTACAGGTGCTGGCACAGACACTAACGTGTTTCTGATACTGTTTGGGGAGTACGGAGACACAGGGACTCTGCCTCTGAAAGAGAGCACCAACCGGAACAAATTTGAGCGAAAAGCGAAGGACGTATTTCGATTCCCCGACTTGCTCAGTCTTGGCGAATTGTCCAAAGTCAGAGTTTGGCATGACAACAAAGGTGAAGAAAGAGGGAGCTTTTCCACACATTTGTTCATTTTATGACCAGGCTTCTTCTTTGATTTAAAGAAAATAATAATAATTCTGTTTCTCTAAATCAAAATGTTTCTTGTGAATTTAATGGGCTTTTTGAACTTTTCAAATGAAAAACATGTAAATATGTTGTGTCTCGGTGGATTTAGTTTTCTCTCTCCGTGAGCAGGCCCTGCTGCCGGCTGGCACCTGGAGTACATCGATGTGAAAGATGAGGCCATGGACCAGACTTTCAGGTTCCCCTGCGACCGCTGGTTGGCTAAAAATGAAGACGACGGGCAGATTATGAGGGAGCTGGCTTGTGCCAACAATGACGCTATAGACCTCAGTGACAAAACTAGTCAGTATGAATGGACGTTTGCAGACATAATTACAACCTGTCCAGCTGTCGGAGATGCATTACTTACAGCTAATTGCAACCATTTGCCAGATGTGAAATGATTGCAGTGTGACAAATTCTGCCCCTCTGCTTCGTCACAGAATATGAAATTGCCACAACAACTGCGAACACAGACGACGCCTCCACCTCGGAAAATGCTTGGATCGTTTTGGAAGGGAGGAAAGCCCGCTCCAAAGAGTTTGTTCTGGAAAATAAGAAGAAAAAGTTCTTATGGTAAAGTCTTCAAAGAGAATCCAGGGGCTCGTGCCCCGAAGTCTTACGTAATCTCTTCTCTTTCACGTTTTGTTTTTCTACCCTCTTTTTATCTTGTCGCCAAACGTTCTGTTCTCCAAGTCTCTGCTCTCTGGAGATATAATCCCATGAGGTGCACAGAAGAAACTCAGAGAGACCGCTCAATTCGCTGTTCAGAAACCTCACACAAACCCTGCCGGTGACTGAAACTTTCTTTATTCCGATGCTTTACAGTGGTGCCACTGACACGTTTGAGTTTTCGTCCAAGCACTTGGGGGAGATTGCCGGGATCTGCCTCGGTCACGTCACTAAAGACGGCAAGAAGGTGAAGAGTGAAGCGTTCTGGCATGTGATGGAGGTGGTGGTGACAGAGAAGGAGCTGGGAAACAAGTAAGTGGAATCCCACACAACCTACTGAACATTGTATGAAATGTAATAAACATTGAATGTGTTGATTTCGCTCTCTTGTTTAGGTATTTCTTCCATTGTGATGCACAAATCCCCCTGGCAGCCAAAAAGGACCAGTTCCAGACGTTTGAGTGCTACAAGACGGTTGAAAGCTTTGCGAGCAAAGTCCGCAACCTGGTCCCTGTCAAGTATGAGGTCATCATCATCACCGGGGACGTCAAAGGGGCGGGCACGGACGCCAACGTATTCATCACCATCTATGGCGTCAACGGCGACTCGGGCACTCGCCATCTGCGGCAGAGGTTCCGCAACCTCTTCGAGCGAGGGCAAACGGACCGCTTCGTTCTGGAGATGCTCGACCTCGGCGAGCTGCTGAGGGTCAAGGTGGAGCATGACGCCAGCGGCTCCAACTGTGGCTGGTTTTTAGAGTGTGTTGAGGTGACCAACACTGCCAACTCGGTCACAACCATCTTCCAGTGCGGAAAGTGGTTGGACATTAATAAAGCCGATGGACAGATTCAACGAGTGCTCTACCCGAGATATTAGACCCCAAACCTATGAAACAATGAGTGGGTATGCATTTTTCTTTCTCCTTTTTTGGGGGGTTTGTTTTTTTTTAACTATGTGTTAAATGAGAATTGGGTGGGAAAAAAAGAAGTTAACAGGCCTGAATGTGACTTTATGTCAGCTTTTAAGGGGTAGAAACAGTGTTTGTTCTTACATTGGTGCCAAGAGTTCAGGCTGCCCCTCTACAATCCTCACACAGAAAAAAGCCATTTGCACCCGACGTGTACAGTCTGAAAAATGAACCTCAGCCGACCTCAACATCACTAAAAGTCCTCATGAGAACATAATAAATGTGTTTTCACCCGGTGTTTGTTTTCTCTTGTTTAGAACCAGCTAAACCACTTCAATGCTGAATACTTGAGAAGTTCTGGTCAGAAACATCAGTCTATCTTCTATGCCATGCCCAGCTAAGTATGGGTGAGGGCAGGATTCACCCTGGACAGATCCCCAGTCCATCACGGGGCAAAAACAAAGACAGACAACTGCGCACACTCATATTCACACCTAGGGGCAACCATTTCAGCTTGATTTGTCCTCCTCATGTGCCACATAAACATATTTTGGTGTTCGTAATATGGATTTTAACTCAGATGCTTGTTTTGTCTCAGTATTTAGGCAATGAAAGTTCAAGGTCACTGTGTTCTCATGAAACATTATGAGGCCATGACTGAAATTAATTTACTAATCATGAAATAAAACACACAAATGTGGCAGAGAAAAAGTAATCCAAGATACGTTTGTATCCTCTCTCTGTATCAAATGTAGAACTGTAGTCTTCAATAGACTGCACAGCTTACACAAGTCTAAACAGTCTGAATATCTGTGAAGACTTTGCTGAACATCAAAAGGAATTGATTAATGCATCTCAGGATTATTTAAACTGAAACCAGGATAATTTAAATGAGTGTAAATACGCTTTCAATGCAATATGAGCAGTAGATAACTATTTTGATATAATAGTCATACAGATTTGCTTCAGATTACTGTTCAAAGTCACAGGGTGCCAAATAACACCAGAAATTAGTTCTCAGCATTTTAGGCAGTTTATTTGAAAAACACATACAAAAAGATCATGTACAAGACAATAAATAAAAAAGAGACAGAACAGTTTGGGTTAAGCTATGCAACTTTTTGCATCATCATTAGTAATAAATACAGTACAAAATCCACCCAGAGTGAATCTAAAGATTTTCCACAATATTCACTGATCATGTTATTCTTCATTATGATTTAGCTATTGCTTTCATATTATTGATACATACTTCTACTTTTCTATAAAATACTCAAGATCATAAAACATTGCGCGGTTACAGCAAAACAGCAGTGTGTTGTACAAAGATGGCCACTTCCCTTTTTCACTGGCAGGTTAATAATCAACTTTTTTTTTTTTTTTCAGCAGCAAAGAAACATCTGAAATATTCAAGAAGGTACAGCATCATATTAAACACATCTACAGAGCTACTCCCACATACACATAGGAAAACCTGAGAAGGACATGCATTAAAAAGCTTGTGCTTTAAGTTCTACTGTTCATTCCGGTTCATCAGCTTGAGTTAATACTATGGCTACTGTCCAGTTCGCTCTGGAGTTATGGGGTACACTGTGGAGGGCACGGGGTAAGGCCAGTGAGAGCACAAAATGAAATAATAATAATGATAATAGTAAGACCAGCCAGCTTCATTCCAATCCGATACGTGTTATAATAATTTGCAGGATTAGTAGAGTATTAAGAAGAAATGCACACCGAAAACAGAGTTAGCTTATTATACCCAGGTGTAAAACATCTATATTGTATAACCACAGTACACCAGAAGTTTGCTCAATAAGATCAATGGCTCAAGTTAGCATGTTAGATACGCCCCAAAGTCCCACACAAAGCAACTGCCAGCAATACGTTAAGAACAAAGATTACAGCTCGTTATGTGGGCCCTAAAGTAAGAAGCACTAAATTCTGATCCAGATATGATGGATATCATGAACACGAGAAAAGCAAAAGTAAAAAGAAACGACACAAATATGACTGATTATGACGGGCAAAGCAGGATCATGTGGGAAAAGCAAGCTAAGACAAGCAGGGCTGCACCCCGACGTCTGCTTTGGATCAAAGCAGGGAGGATATTTTTGAAACGTCACTAAGACCAAACCAAGAGATGACATGAATGGAATGTAATCCAGATTAACAGCACCATGCTGGCTAGTAAATGTGTCGGGAAACGCCCCCCCCCCCCCAATCAATTTTTCAACTAGTTTCTTTTTTTCTCCTCTGAAAAAGAAAACACAGACGGCATGCAGAAGCATCCCCACCGACCAATGCATAATGAGGTATTCTTTTTTTTTTATATTTTGTGTTATTTTAAATAAATATATTGATTAAATTGCAAAGTTATGAGATAGAGACATTAAATATTCCACCACAATAGCTAGCTAGCTACAGTTAGTAATAAATAATGATTGTTAAATACTTAAGGCATCTTTAATCACAGCATTCTATGTGAACTAGCAAACCTCCATTTTCATCCATCTGTAGTTTTTTGGATGGAGGTTTCATACAAAAAAGGAAAAATAAAAACGCAACACAAACAGTCAAGTTACCCTCCAATAGTACACAAGGAAGCATGAAAATACTTTAAAATGAAAAGAAACACAAAAATCTAGGACAAGAAGAACCCACACCACCAAACCAAAATATCAGGCAACTCCATATTATAGTGCATTTACAAAACACAAGCTACATTATAACAACAATAAATATGTTTTTGCAGCATTGCAGCTTTTCTTCACTATGGTTAAAATGGACACGGACTCGGCATATTGGTACCATGTCCACATTGGCATGTGAGCAAAAAAAAAAAAAGAAAAGAAAAAAATTAAGTTAACCGAAACAAAGAAGAAGAAAAAGAAATGACAGAAAAAGACAATTGAAATAAACTAATGTTAAGAACAATTGTTTGGTATTTTTCAAATGGATGGCTTTTTCTCCCTTTCACCCTCCTTCAAGTGAACTACGCCAACATGGTTCATGCATGATATAGAGAAAACATCTTCTATCACTGAACATATCACAGTTGTTCTAGCAATACCATACACTACTACCATGGGGGAAGAGGGGAGTGGGGGACAATCATACACATTCTAGCACATATCACAGGCAAACTAGTTTGTATTTTCCCTGTAAAACCAGACACAGTCATTTTTTGTTTTTGTATAAATCAAACAGTGGGAGCAACTCAGATTGAAATGAAAGGAGCTGATACACAACAGAGGCGATTCACTGTATATAGAAATCACATGTGCTTGTTCGATAGGCAATAAGGTTCTGGTAATAGGTAATACAAATGTTTTATTCACTCTGATGGCAAAACTCAGGCACTGCATCCTCAAGCCCATGCCAGCCTCTCGCCATCGCCATCATGCCGGGAGCGAGGCCACAGAGGGGAGTTGCTGTTAGACACGGACCCCGCTAGCAGCTCTTGGAGTCCTAATCACTCGACTCTCTGAGAGAGAAACGCTACACGGGTCTGAGATCAGCGTCTAAGAGCAACTTTGGTCTTCTCAGGATGGGGCAGGGGCAGGGAGGGAGGGGTGTGGTGTGGGGTGGGGTGGGGTGGGGTGGGTTGGGGTGGGGTGTTCAGGTGCATTCTCGACCTCCCCTGCGGATGAGTGGGATCATCAGAGTCAGAATATACGGTTCACATGCACAGACACAGTCCCTGTTTCTACTGCTCCACAATATTAACGACACAGCCCAAGCCTGCCATACAGCATGCACATCTGGGGCCTCTGCTCTAGGTTATAGAGGCCCGACTACGACACTACACACATCACTGGAAGCCATGCCTGCAGTTAGCGGGTTGAGCATCAACTCCGATGGCATCTACTAACTGGAAATCCAAAACCATGTTAGACAAGAAAGAGGGATTTTTGGCCTTTTTACACAACTAGCTCTTTCTCTGGTTGCCTATGATTAAACACACTGAATATTCGCACTGGCAGAGCTGCATTCCCCTTCTCCGTTAGGATTATTTTTCACAAACATATTTCTCAAAAGGCTTCTGCTTGCTACACAACACTGTTACTCTGTAAATACTTATTCAGTACTATACTCCATTACACCACAAGCGTTCAGCTACAAGAGTTCACACCAAACAACCTCATGCTAATCATTTGATAATGTTCTGTACAGATGTGCTGAGGGCTTGGGCAGAGTGCAGCTTAAAGGATTTTTCACAGGCCTCGGGGCGGGGGTGGAGGGGGGTGGGAGGGGGTTGGATACAGTGGCAGAGAAATGGCCTTAATACACCACACTGAGCAGGGGAGGTTGGTAGTCAGAGTGTCCTCTCTCATCGCTCTGTGGCTGTATGGAGAAATGCACACGAGGTACACAATCTGACAGTCGTGTGAGGCCTCAGCACATCTGTCCATACCTGTCCCCTCCTACCTGTCACATCCAGCTAACTCCGTTCAAGTGACCTTACGTCCCGCCAGCTGTCTGTGCGTCAACCCCCGTCCCTCGTAGTGTTGTGGGTGAGTGTGCTTTGTTAGATCCCTCCGTCACAGCTGTCTCAGAAGGCAGGCTCGTTGAGTGATGCAGAGGGGAAGAGGGGTGTTTGGCAGAGCTTCCTCCCCTCGACAAAGGGAGGCAATGGAGAATTAACAAGACCAGATCCAAAGCTGCAGGAGTCAGACAGGAACTATCAACTGTCCGGGGTCAGCTGGGTCTCAATGTCCACTCTGCAGATGGGACATTTCCTGCTGGTGGCCAGCCACTGGTCCACACACGCCTGGTGGAAGAGGTGCATGCAGGGTAATCTCCTACACACAGAAGAGACACAGTGATGTTTAGGCAAAATATCTTTGTGTACATTTTCAAAGGTTTCTTAGGAAATACAAAACACAACTTCTAATGGGGCCCAGGAACTGTCTTTGTGTTTCTGACAAAACCTGTGAAAAGTCAAAAACCAGCGAGTTTAAAACGTTCCTCTGCTCGGTTATAATAATTTACTGGTCTCTAAATCAACAACGTCCCTGTGATTCATGGGTGCTGTCACACCCCGTTATCCAGCCTGGGTCTAGAATAGCTCCAGTTGTCAGACTGTGGCTCACATTTGACACCAGAACGCGTCTCAAGTGGCCTCTTCAGATCAAATTTCGCCATACAGCAGACGTCAGATTTTATCTGAGGAGAAACTGCAACTGCTGGGAAAGGTTTTGTGTGTCTTTGGGGGTATTAGGTGGGATGTTTACAACAAGCATGTTATTGCCAAGTGTGAGCAAAGCCAAAGGTATTCCCGTCTCAAATCAGTCTTCTTTGACCTTGGAAGTATGAACCGAAGAAAACCAGGCATGTCATGACTAAAGAGGGACTCTCACTGTGAAGCACTGCTCACACCAACTGTATGAATGTGATCGAAGTGAACACAAACATGATCACAGTTTCACTAAATCATCTTCCTCTAAACAAAACCTGACACACCTCAACCGTTAAAAGCCTTTTAAATTGTTACATGTACCTTCTTCTTTTCCTCAAAGTATAGCGACTTGCTCTCTCACTATGCCAGTAAAAAACGAAATACACCCGTGGACACACACCATAAGGTTTAGTTCAAATGCTAATGTTGCCTGAGGGCAGTTTTTTTCGAGAAGATTTCATGATGGGACCTGGTGCTTTGCAGAAACAATCTGAAGTTAAAAGCATGTTTTACTCAGTTTATTAATAACTGGTTAAAGTTCTAGGCAGATGTGAGAGACTGTGCCACTTATCCATCCAGTACTACAATCAGAACGGCATCTGATGAGACTGACATGTACACCGAAGACACAACTGCAAACATGCAGCCAAGGTCATCAAGGTCAGTCTTCAGTGCAGAGACAAGAAGGTCCTGGAAGTGATGATGTGGCTCATCTCCACACCTCAGTTTGAGATAGCATAAACACATATGAAGCAGGGAGCCATAAAAGATCTGTAGTCCATTCTCAAATATGATTGGAACAACTCCAATTCAGAAGACTTTCAAAACCAAGCAATGTGTCACCCAATATTGATTATCATCTGTAAATTCACTTTGTCTTGTAAAAAAAAAAATGGCACTTTGGTTTTTTAGGAAGCAATATGTATAATATCAGAGTTGAACGCAATATCAATGTAACCTCAAAGATCAGCAGAATGAGACAATGCAACAGCCCTGATGTCATCTGAAAGACAGTTGTGTGATACGCTGGTCTCCCATTTATCTCCATGTTTTCTAATGTGTCTGTTCACTCCTGCAGTGCAAGTGTGCACCACAACATGGACTACTGCGTCACCCAAAATAACATCAGGATTAATAGTTACCATAACAATGGCTGAAAATCGTACTATTGAACAATGACACAGTCCACATGATAAGAAGCTGCATCAAATTTAGTCACTGGACCCAAAGTAGACCGACAACAAATAAGAACAGTGAATATCGAAATATAGGCGAAGGACAAACTGGTGCTAAATTGACTCAAAACTGCCACCCAGTGGACATCAGACACGGGTTAAATTTCACACATTGCCCCTTTAAAGTTTTCTTGCTTTAAAAGGGGAGAGAAAATCTTTGCAGTGCTGTATATATGAAATATTAATGTCAGCGTGCTTCAAAGATGTCTGGTCGGGAGGGTGTGTATTGTCTGAGGAGGCACAGTGACTTAACCAGCTTTGCATCAACCGCACACAGCAGAGTGTGTAAGGTCCAGTATGTTGTGTAGAGGCTGGATGTCAAAAACAAATATAATGGACAGGTGAGAAATGTCACAAGAGTCTTTAAGCCGGTGTAAAACGGCGCCAGACTGCAAAAGTACTGCAGTGCTTTGAGCTGGAGCTGAACTCAGTGTGATTTCATGCATATTGATGTTTAGGGGGTCACAAGAAGAAAAGCTGGGTCTAATGAGGTGGGACGGGTACTACTGTGAATGATGCAAACTAATTCAGGACAGGTAAAATACATTTATTGAGCCAACAGGGGACTGTGCACATAGCCTCCGTGTACTTCTGCACAACCAGCATGATGGTCTCTGAAGGAGCAAACAGCCCTACCTCACGTCCTCGCCATCCTCCAGCATCGACAGACAGATGGTGCACTTCTCGTCAGTGTCCAGCTCTTCGTCGTCCAGACACATCTTCAGGTCCTGGGGTATTCTCTGCACAGGCACAGAGGCGTTAAATATTAAAATGGGCTGAGTAATGACATAGGAGTCCACCGAGTCATCCAAGGCTCAAGAAGAAGTCACCTCACACTCAATCAATTGCATCTCAAAATGAGGAGGATTTTTGAAATGTGACTTCTGAAATGAAAGGATTAGGTTTATTGTAATAACTACGGGCTCCAGGTGAAGAATAAAGCCAAAATCTGGTCTTTTGAAAATGCTTAAGTTCCTGTCTTTCTAGATCCAAACATTTTAGTTTAGGTTTGACCATTCACAAACACATGAAGGCTTGACTTGAATTAAATTATGGGAGACATTAAATTGGTCATTGAATTCGAATTGCGAGACGCACCTGTACCTCCCAGAATAATATAACACATTGGATTCAGAAGACTCGATTACCTCTCCTGACTCGCAATGTGCCAAATAATCTGACAGTTTCCCCAGACTATGTATGTGGGTCATATTCAGTATGGATGTTTCCTGAAATTCATTCCAGGCACGTATCTGCAGACAGCTGGATGACTCATCCTCTCACTTAAACTGTGCACACTGCAGCCCTGTCTCACTAATCTGAGAACGGAAATTAGTTTGACCTTTGAACCGCTGTGAGAGTCGCGACCTTCTTTCCACTGGCGTCTCCGCTCTTTGATCGCTGCAAACCCTGCGGCGCCCTTCTCTATTCCCATCTTTCACTTCTTCCTCAACTCATTTCTTGCATAACGCTTCAGCAGACCACATCAAGACGATCCAAAGTCTCTAATCTTACCTTTTTGTACTTATGGGGGAAGGTGAATCTCTCGATGGTGGTTTGCACCGCTCCTCGGTTCACACTGCCCAGCCTGTCCTCCAGCTGCAGCAGCTCCTTTCAAGGACACATATATATCAGTTAATCATTTTAGGTGACACGTTCAAGAAAAGGCTCGCCCGTGTAAACAATATAACTGCGCACAATAAAAAGTGGAATATCTGCTCTAATTCAATAAAGTTGCTCCTTCGAGCAAAAGGCAAGAGCATCTGAGGAAATCTCACTCAAATGAAAACAAATGTCATGAGATTAAAGTCAGCCGGACCGTCTGAAGCATCTGGAGTCCAGAGTATTTGGAAATAAGAAAATCAGTTACACACTCCAGCCTGTCCAGAGCTTTGGTCACACAGGAAACGATGACAAAATTAATGCAGACTGGCGTGTCTGCTGAGAAGAGGGAGGGAAGGAGGGAGGAAGATACACTAACCTCATAGCTCTCTCTGACTGCAGATGCGTGGCGGGAGGGGTTGAGACTCTGCAGAGCCAGCAAGTGCAACTGGGGATATGGGTAGTTTCTGATCTCGTGGACAACCTAAGAGATGACAGATAAAAGAAGCTGGCGTCAGCTCTGGAGCAGAAATCAGGAAGAATAGCAGAGGTACGGGGTCGGTCGTTCCGCAGCTGCTGGATATCCAAATTAATCTGAGAAGCCAGAGGAGATTCGAGCAGAGTTCACTGAGATGAGCATGATTGATTATACGGAGGCAGAGGCGACTCTCACCACTTGTGTTGAGGCATTGTTTCGAGGGAAGTGGTGCATCCTTGGAGAGGTCAAGTAGTGCTGATAGTGCTGTGGCAGAGGGTGGATGTGATACTGGTGGGGGGGCAGCCCAGCATCTACACTTAGATCCCTGGGCAAAACCACAAGACGGGTCAAACACGTAGAAGTCATCTTTTTATGACATTTATTTTTTCTAAAAAACGGGTGTGCCGGTATTTCTTGATTGGGCCATTTAGCATATATGTCCATAATTGTCACAACTATTAAACAATTGACCATCTCGGGGAAATTCAAAAGCTACCAGAAAGCTGTGAAAAAGAGCTTTGCAACCATTTACCATCCAGCATTTCCAGAGTACACATGTCCAACCACAGACAAGTCGGCTTTATAGTGTTTTGGGTCCGCTTATTTCAGATCTCATTTTATGCGTCTCTGTGGTTATGTTTTCTCATATTAACCACTATTCATCTCTCTGTGGTTACTTGTATTTATTCACAATCCTTTTATGGATCATTTTTGCTGTTTGTCTTCTTAACACATCATCCCAGTTGGATTTATTTCTGGCAACCAGACAAAACGTCAATATTGTTTTTGTGTTCTGCTGATCAAAATCTATTTTCGTCTGAAATGTTGCTGCACCTGAAGTGCACGGACTAAAATGAAGATGAAAAGTAGCAAAACTGTTGAGATTCTGTTTTAAATATAATAGAAATTATATGTTATTAATGCTAATGTTTGGCATTAACTCCAACCTTGAAAGAAGGAAGGAATTCTTCCAGCATTTGACAGCAGCTGATACTGTTTGCATTTTGCTATGAAACAATAGATGACCTGCTTACCAGTCTGTGCCCTCAGCCAGGTAACGGGGCTGCTGTACCACAGGCTGAGGAGGAACATGAAGAGGGGGCGCAAACTCGTAGCCAGGCCGCAGTCTGTGGGGCTGATGAGGAACTCTCTCTGGGGTGCGTCTACTAAAACAAACAATCGAGCAGTTTAAGGATCACATCCTGGTAAAAAAAAAAAAAAACACACTTCAGGCATGGCTGACGCAAACCCCTCGTAACAACTAACGGTCTGCTGCAGCCTGTCATCGCTCACGTTTCTGCAAACCTGAATGGATACCTGGAGGGTGGCAGGATGTGTCGATGCTGGGCCTCGAGAATCTGCTGCTGGAGGAGGTATTGCTGGTGTAATGCCTGAGGTAGGAAGGGAGGGGCAGGGATGTCCTGGAACTGGGGAGCGGGCAGGGGGTTGAGGGGCGGGTGGAGCGGAGGGCCATGCTGGTGGCCGGGAGGGGCCAGGTGAGGGTTAATGCCTGACTGTGGCTGCCCTGGGTGGGGCATGGGGAAGTCCATGGGCAGCGGGGCCTGAGGACCTAACTGGAAGTGCCGGCAAGAGGTAGCATGGCTGTGCTGCTGCTGCTGCTGCTGTTGCTGTTGCCGGTTGAAATGGGATCCTGTGGAGGATAAGGACAAGTTGTCAGGCACCTGAAGGGAGAGATGAGCTGGAATTAATTGTGGGTGAAATGTGGTGTCACTGTGTGTGTGATATAGCATGTTAATGAAGCCCTACCTCTTACCTAGGGTGACAAATACTTCTGTAGGGGTGGGAAAATGATGGTTACCACAAGTACCATGAAAATGAAAACCGTTTTTGGCGCTGTGCACGAATCGTGAGTGTTCATTTCTTTAACTGTATGTCCGACCTCTGGACTCTGGACTCCTGGTCTTCTGATTCTCAGACAAAGGCACTGGATCAGAACAGATGAAGTCTACCAGTAAACAGGTTTGGTCCTCAGAGCTGCCCAGTTGTGAAAAGGTCGGTGAAAACCATAATTACCTTGCTCTCTGTAAAGACAAACTGTTTTAAACAGCAGGTTTAAATCTGAATGACCTTAAAGAACCATTCCTTTGTTTTAGGATCATAAAACGGGACAGTAAATTCACATCAGGTGCCTGTGCTTCACTAAAAGCGAGTTTCTTTACGTTTTACACATACAGTGTGGCTCTACTATTCTTCTCCCATATGAACAGTTGAGGGTTGAGAGGAAATAGCCTGAATGCTTTTTTTAACTCTCTCCAACCACAGCTATTTGGCAGCCGCAGTGGACCGACTGCTGTCGAGACTCAACGGGGAGGAAAACACTGGATAGCTTGTGCTGTGGTGCAATATGGTTTTAATACTGTGCTTAAGCTTGCAAAGACCTTCTGGACTGTAACAGTTTGACAATACAGACATACTCCGGAGAACATTACTATATATTATGCCCAGCTATGTCTGAATTTGCAGATCAAAACTCTGCCGTTCTGACAGGAAATGCTAAACATCTAATCTGACAATATAAAAGAGGACTTCTGTTGCACAGTGGATTCTCTTTTTAACAAATCATGAGGAAATTGGCAAAGTCTACATTGCATTTACTAGGAGCACGCTTGTAAAACGCAGTAAACGTCTTATAAACACAGCCAGGATTTTCTTTTCAAAAAAAGGTAAGCAGTATGGCTTTCGAGATAGGTCTCCTTGCTCAACAGTTGTGTCGGCGTGAAGGCGCAGACAAGAGGTGACCTTGCTGCCGTGGGTCAAAAGCTCGAGTCTAGACTGCAAGTAGCACACTGCGTTTTCAAGCGTCTCAGTGAGTACGATCACCATGAATGACAGCAGATAGACTCATTCAGGCCCTGTGATGGAGGAAGCGTGGAAATCATCTATCTTTGTCACAGCGGGAGAGGAGGTTGGTGGGAGGGGGGGGTGGAGGAGGAGGAGGAGGAGGGGGGCAGGTAGGGACAAGGGAGGAGGAGGAGTAGGACAATAAATGGAAATCAGCAAGAAGCACACTGAAGGTTAGGAAAAACACTATATTCTTTATTGAAAATTAGTAGTATATGTGGAATTCGTGTTTTCTTTCTTGTCCGTTTGTAATAATAGTATAAATCCATGCAACAAAAATAAACAACATAGACTGAAGGCAAGGCCCACCATGCTCCATATAGGGTTAAAAAGAACAAAAGCGGCATCCAATGAGCAGACGTGTTGGCTACAGCACATGATTTCAGTACAGCAGGGTACATCTTTACTACAGAAAGATTACATTGGATTTTCACTAGTCAATGTAGAAAAAACATAAACAAAAAATTATGAATCATAAATGTGACCATGCATTGAAAGTACTATTACCAGAACAAAAGGTAAAGAGAGACCACAACCAAACAATAAAAGACGTTATTACTAATAGAGGATCTCTTTAGCAGTGCAGGAAAATAGGCATCCCTGTGAAATGGATAGCATTTTGGTCTTATGTTAGTGGGGTAAATTGGGAAGTGATGAACCACCAGTGAGCATGTTTTCCTACTTAATTTCTTAGAAGTGTAATTTGCCCGCGAAAGTAAGGGCAAAAACAGCCCCGACAATTCAGTGTGATTCAAAGCTTGAAATTTGCAAAGGGAACAAAAGGATTACACAAAAATGGAGACAGTTATGGCAGGTTGTCGTGTGCAGGTGCAGTGTACCTTTGAGTCATTTCAAGTGATCACATGACAGCGTTTGTTCCAATGTTGACATTACTAATACAAAGGGCATGCACGTGGCTCCAATTAGCATGCTTCTGGCTTGCTCTTTTGTTTTCAATCATATGTCACTTTGGTCATGTACATTGCACCTTGTGTGAAGAGAAGGAAGATGAGCCAAATTCTGGTGTTCAACAATGCAGTGCAGTATTTGAGATCATGCAAAATGTATCCACTTTACAGGAATTTACAGCATGTTGTCTATCAAGACTGGATGGGAGGTACACAATGACATTCAACTGATATCTAGAAAGGAGCTAATATGTTTACTCAGTGCTACAGCAATTTGACAGAAAAAAAAGACAAAAAAAAAGGTGCACTGGTCTAAGGTGTTAGCTACTGTTTTAGTCTGCTCAACATGGAAAAGTCTATGGCTGAATACAGTCTTGGGAGGGGGGGGGGTGCGTTTAATACCAATGTCGTCTTCTGATGGAAAGAGGAAATGAAGAAGGGATTCACAATACAGCTAAATGCAGAGAACAGGCAGAGGCCACGCCACACCACACAGCAGCAGATGATCATTAGCTACACAATGGGGGGACGACAAAGATCTGATAAATGCAGAATGTAGAGCCAGCCTCCATACTATGAAACAGGGAAATAAGAACAGAAATAAAAGCACAATGAAATCACTGATGCCACTGTTGTGAAATTAATGTTACACTGTAGCTTTATCATTATTGTTTTAACTCAGACCGCATACATGGTTGCTTTCTTGTTTTCCAATTCGGCGAACAAACAGCTGCTGAATTTGCCAATGAGCAAATTAAAAAGGGAGGAAAGGGGGGGAAAAAAGAAAAAAGAAACCCGACGGTAACAAATAGGAACAAAAAAATTTGCGCAGTACGGGCGATTGACAGTGAATCGATTAATGCATCGGGAGATTTACGGAGACGATAATGATAATAATTGAAGAAACGACGAGCGACGGCAGAAGCGGATGATCTTCAAATGACATCATCCAGGCTCAGCTAAGCTGACTGGCTGGACGGGCTCCGGCTAGTTTGCGGTATTTTTTTTTTTTTACACTGCAAACTGCTCCGAGCGAGGAGGTGAACAACAATGCACAGACGCGTTATCGGGTTTAGAAATAAAACTTGCAAATAAAAAAATATATATTTCAGCCGGTTTCACTATGAACTCTTGTGCAGGACTGTGTGTGTTGTTGTTTTTTTATAGCCGCATGTGCAAAGCCTTTGTGAGAAATGTGTCCGATCCAAGACGTAGCCGGAGCCGACGAGCCTGTTAGCTTAGCCGTAGCCGCGGCGTTCCGAGCCTCGATAAAAGCGGATTCACATCCGGCAAAAACACTTCACTCGGTGCCTTTTGTTCACCCGCGACGGGTGGGGATTAAAGAGCTGACATGTTGCGGCGACATGGGCGAGTAATTTGAGCGCTAATTTGGAGGGTAGCTAACGGGAGCTAAGCGGCTAACGGCTGAGCTCGAGCTAGCTAGCCAACAGCTGCAGTGAATATTAAGATAAACAGGGCACATGTTGTTGGATCGATATGAATATTAATACCATACCTCTGTTTCTTACTGAGCCGAATACGGGAAGAACCAGATATCCGACATGCACTAACACCATCCTGGGATCCGTGTGTTATGATTCCGCCTGGTTATTTGGAGAGATGGAGTAGTAGTAGCAGCAGCCCATGCGGATCTACATTCAGGCGGCTGGTTGTTGCTGGCTGCTGGCTGGGCTCAAACACTACAGGCTCACCAAACCCAACGACTGTCTGCCTCGCCTGCTTATCGTTCACAAAAGCAGACATGTCATTTGTTGTCCGGAGCAAAAGAGGGCGATGTTGCGGCGCCGCACGCCACAGCTGAGGCTGCCTCCCGGATTCACCTTATCCGGCCCTGATGGAAATAAAATGGATTTCAATGTTTTAAAGCGCAGACGGGCATTTCATTATGTGGGTTTTAACTTGAACTCACAAACCCTGCATTTAAAGAGACATTTACTGAATGGTTATTGCTTGTACCAAAGTTATGTATTTTAGAGAAGAAAAAAAAAAAAAAAAAAAGTCAAATTCAGAGTGTTGGTGGAGTAGTGGTCTGGGAGTAGTTCCCTGCAGTTTGCATGTTCTCCCTGAGCAGTGGGTACAAACACACTTGACAACCACACACTTATAGAAATTTTATGTTCATTAACTAACCTAGTCATACCATATTCATCCCCTTTAGTGACCTTTCCCCCCCCACACATTGGTCAATCCTATTTCTCGGATGTGGAGGTGCAGCCACATTACAGCGCTGATGGGGGTCAAGGGTCTTGCTTAGGTGTTGGACTGTTGACCTGTCCAGGATGTATCCTGCCCTCGCCCATAGTCATCTGGCTTCAGCACCAGACCACCCTGCACAAGATAAAGCGGTATAGAAGATGGATGGAACTAACCTCACATGCACCTCTGTTGGGATCTGTTGTCTTTAACTATGTTGTGTGCAAAATCCCTTGTTGAGCTTGAACATTTGCGACAAAGAAAAGACATGAATTCAACATGGTGTGGAACAGTGGCTCTGGTATATAGTTCTGCCAACTTCACAATCAAAAAACCTTTTTGCCATGATCCTTGTCCAGACCCTTTTCCTTACTTAGTTAAAGAATTGTCCTTGTTTAAATTTGCTTGCTTTACAAAGTTGGCCACATTCACACACCAGTGGTGTTGCCTGCTATGCAAGGTGGATTTAATGCCTTAACCAAAAATCACTTCAACAGAGACGGTGAGAGATGGAATTAAACAATCAGCCTTGAGAATGAAGGACAAACGATTTTCTTAATTGAGCTGCACCCGTAGAGACCCCTTTAACTTATCATTTGTGGAGCTCAACCAAAATTGCTTGATATATATATATATATTTATTTTTTATTTATTTATTTTTTTTAATTTATTTTTATTTTTTTTCCGTTTAACGTCCTCCCCACTTTGGACACAGATTTCCATCTTGTTCAGGCTGGACGATACGGGAGAAGATGACAATTACGATGCAGCAGTGAACAAGTTGGATGAGTATTTTGCACCGCAGAAAAACATTCCTTATGAGAGACACGTGTTTAGATAAGCAGAGCAAGAACCAGGAGAGTCAATGGACAGTTTTGTAAGCAGATTAAAGAAGCTGGCGTCCACTTGTGAGTTTGGAGATAATAAAGATGACTTCATGCGAGATCAAGTTATTGACAACTGCAATTCAAATGCACTGCGCATACGGTTGTTGTGTGAAAAGGATTTGAAGTTGGCAGGACTCCAAGTAATGGACAGAGCAATGAAGACAGCAGATTAACAAGCTGCAAAAATGGAGATATTAACAATTAATGCAGTGGAAATGAAACCAAACAGAGGGAGAGGAAAAAGAAAACGGGCAAAACCCAGACCTCAAGATAGTTCCTTAAGTGATGAAAAAAGAGTGAGCTGTTATTGGTGTGGACGTGCAGGTCACATGAGCAGAGAATGTACCATAACAAAGGACAAAAAGTGGAACAAATGTAGAAAACCAGGACATTTCACCAAGATGTGCAAGACGAAGAATGTGCATAAAGTGAACAGAGTGTCAACCACAGTTACAGAAGATAGTGACAATGATGGTGATCGTCTTCTCTGTTGAGAGTGGCAATAAGGAAGGAACACTGACTGTGCATGTTAATGAGCAGGCAGTGGAAATGTTGTTAGACTCTGGTGCTTCTTGTAATATTGCGAACGGGCCTACATTCAAAGAGATCAAGTCAAGGGATAACATTAAGTTAAAACCAGCAGACAAAAAGGTCTATTCATTTGGATCTAGAAAATCCACTTAAATTGAAAGGGATTTTCACAGCTGAGCTGAAGACTGGGAGGTCAGACACTGTCACTGCAGAGATTCAAGTGATAGAAAATACACAGATCTGTCTGTTAGGCAGGGAAACAGCTGTTAAATAGGGCTGTTGCACATAGGCTCTAAGGAACAGATGAATGCCATTCAATCACCAGAGGCAGGAGGTTTCACAGCTGAGATACAGGAAAAATATAAAAAAAAGTGTCTCCAGGGATTTGGCAGGTCAAAAGACTGTCAGCTAAAGTTACATGTTGATGACACTGTAAAGCCAGTAGCGCAGTGGGTTCGCAGAGTGCCATTCTGTGTGAGAAAACAAGTTCAAGAGAAAATCAGAGAACTTGAGGAAATGGATGTAATAGAAAGAGTAACTGGACCACCTCCATAAGGTGTCAGCGTTAGATGTAGTCCAAGCCAAGAAAGAACCAAGACTGTGTGTGGACAGGAGAAGAGCAAATGAAGCTATTGTTCATGAGAGGCACCCCATTCCCACAATTGAGGACATGATGGGAGCCACAGTATATTCAAAGCGAGATTTGAAATGGGGATATCACCAGAGCTCACTACATTCGTCACACACACAGGGCTGTGGCGTTATAAGAGACTGATGTTTGGGATTCCGTGTGCCGCTGAGATTTACCAACACATCATAGGACAAGTTCTACACGGCGTTCCTGGTGTTCATAACATCTCTGATGACATCATAGTTTCAAGAGAAACCATCCAGCTGCACGACGAGAGGCTGCACCAAGTTCTCTAACGACTGGAGGAGAAGCAGCTGACACTAAGTGGGAAGAAGTGCCAATTCAGAATGACAGAACTGGAGTTCATGGGTCATGTGCTGTCGAAAAACGGTATCGGAGCAGCTCAGTCAAAGGTGGAGGCAGTGGAGAACACACGTCGTCCAACAAATGCTTGTGAGGTGAGAAGTTTCCTTGGGTTTGTGAACTACTGTGGCAGATTTATTCCCGATCTGGCTAAATCAGCGCCACTGAGGATATCCTGCAAATGGACATGGGGTTCAGAACGGGAGGCAGCATTTGTAGAGCGAAGAGGCCAGTTCACATGTGATGACATATTTTAATCAGGATGCAGAGACACATGTGATAGTGGATGCTAGCCCTGTTGGGCTTGGGGCTATTTTGAGCCAAAAACAACGTGATGGAGCGCATAAACCCGTGTACGATCCCAGCCCAGCTTTGTCAGATGTGGAGCGACATTACTCTCAGACAGAAAGAGAAGCTTTTGCAATTGTATGGGCATGTGAGAAATTCCCCATTTTCCTTTACGGAAAAAAAGTTTGTGATGGTCACAGATCACAGGCCTCTTGAAACAATATATTCACCAGGGTCAAAACCACCGGTGAGGATTGAAAGATGGACACTGAGGTTGCAGCCATACAAGTTTAAGGTTGTGTACAAGCAAGGGCTGCAGATTGCAGCTGATTCACTGTCACGCCTCACAGTGAATCCATCAGTGGGCATTGAGGACACAGAGGAACACATTGACCTTGTAGCTCAACATGCAGCGCCAAAAGCTTTCATTCACCGACAACTAGAGGAGCTCTCAGCAGTAGATCATACCTGTATACAAATGGTTGCACGTGTGTTATGTGATGGCAAGGAGAGGAATTGTTTACAGCTTATTGAAAGTCTAATGTGTATTTTTGTATAACTGACAGAGAGAATTATTGTTTTAGAAAGTGTTAAGTGTTGAGTTTGCTATCAATAATTTTGAAGGTGTTATTCTATTGAGAATTGAAGTGCTTTAGATTTATTATTTAGTTTTGGTATTGCAATGTTAGTAATGAAAGTTAACATCTAAGAAAAAGAGGGATGTACTGTACGTCACTTCCAGTTTGATAAAGGTCATAGGTGATTAAGACGTACAGCAGTGTCAAATAACCAGGAATTTAAAAAGAACATTATTTACCGCTTACACATCTTTTGGTTCACAATTTATTGCTTCATTTTATGGAAATATTGCTACTTTTTATTTTCTGTACAGGTATTTATTTAGAAATCTTACTCTATGGGCCACTATGGGGAGAATGCTTAGGGATGAAAAGAGTAGTTGGATTGTGAACAGTCAAAGTGTATGATGGAAAAGAAAAAAACCTACCTCCTGTCATTTTTCTTTTCTCTTAAGTGGCCCTTGTTGCCTTTCGTATTAATTAAACTTTTGAAAAGGTAATAAACTATATGTTGAAATAGGATACAGCACTGAGGTCAGTATCATCACCGCTCAGACAGGGGGCAGCGGTGAGCTCTAAAGCCGGAGAGTCACCGTGGGCGCAGCATAAATAGAAGAAGTGTCCATTCTGCCATTACATTCACAGGCAGGTCGGAGCAGCTAACGGTGGAGGACAGGTCATCAGAAACCCGACAACATGCTTTCCGTGAGAGTTGCAGCAGCTCTGGCAAGAAGCCTGCCCAGGCGGGCTGGCCTTGTAAGTATTTTAGCTAAAGGTTGCACATCTGATTAACATGTTGCAGCTGCTTTCTTTAAACTTGTGTGAACCTTGTGGGTGTGAAGGGTAACGTTAACGCTACAGGCCGCTAGCTGACTCGGCACCGGGCTATAATGGCGTCCCTAAACGTTCATAATCTTATCGGATCAAAGTTTCTAGTTTAAATTTGTGATTTGTTTCCCATTTTAATATGCTTGTTGAAGTTGCCCTTGTGGTTGACAGTGTTCGTCCTGCAGCGCTAAAGTTAGCACACAGGCTAACGCTAGCTCGGAGCTAGCGGCTCATTCAGCCACGCTTTGAAGGTCAGAAAGCCTGACGACGCATTTCGTCTCCTCTTTATCAGATGAAGACGGCTGCAGCTTTTTGGATACTAATTTAACTCTCTCTGCTGGGTCTGCAGAGAAGTGAAGTTTGCATTTTACCCATAATTGAATCCGACTGTCATTGATTCAGGTGTCCAAGACTGTTCCGGCCGCCTGTGTTGGGGTCAACCACCTCCACACAAACAGACCATGGCTGCAGAAGACTGGTGAGGAAGTCAAAAACTTTACCCTTTACGTTAATATAATTTAGATCCTAATGCGTTTGTGTAATTGGAGAATGCATACGGGTTTCGAGCCATGCACAGCCATCACATCGATATATCCACAAAGTCTGCCTGTACATGCATTCAACTCTTTATCACTGTACTTTTTAGAATCATAGACATTTCTATAGATTAATATTGTCACTTGTCAATTTGTTTTTGTTTGACCTTTTAGTTAAATGAGTGAATGATTTATGAAAAACATTGATCAACTAAAGCTTTTACTCCTCTCCTTATCAGGCACAGCTGAGGTGTCTTCAATCCTGGAGGAGAAGATCATGGGAGCTGACACCTCTGCGTCCCTGGAGGAGACGGGACGTGTGCTGTCCATCGGTGATGGTATTGCCAGAGTGTACGGACTGAGGAACGTCCAGGCAGAAGAGATGGTGGAGTTCTCTTCTGGTCTTAAAGTAGGTCGACTTTTGTCTCCATGAGTTCTCAAAGCAATACATTGTACTATATTTGGCAAAAGGCATTGCTAACCAGTTGTCTTCTTGCTAGGGCATGTCTCTGAACTTGGAGCCGGACAATGTTGGTGTTGTGGTGTTCGGTAACGACAAGTTGATCAAGGAGGGTGACATTGTGAAGAGGACTGGTGCCATTGTGGATGTTCCTGTGGGCGTGGAGCTGCTCGGCCGTGTGGTGGACGCTCTGGGAAATGCCATCGATGGAAAGGTCATTTGGGACATTATGATTATTTTTAGTTTGGTGAAATAATATAGATTGAAAGTTGCTATTCACCAAGATTTGTTTCTGCAATCTGTAAAAGCAGGTTGTTTATCTTAATCACTTGGCTCCAAATTTTTTTTTTTTTAACATTCATTTATTGAATCACAAGGGCCTTAAAAAAAAAATGTTAGACATTGTCACGGTTGGGCCTGCCAAAAAGAATCTAAAATGAAATGTACAATGGTGCTTGAATTATTTGACAGTTTGTCATTAAAGTTGGTGTTTGTTCTTTCTCAGGGTCCCCTGGGCTCCAACACCCGTAGGCGTGTGGGTCTGAAGGCTCCTGGTATCATTCCCCGTATCTCTGTGAGGGAGCCCATGCAGACTGGAATCAAGGCTGTGGACAGTCTGGTGCCCATTGGCAGAGGCCAGCGTGAGCTGATCATTGGAGACAGGCAGACTGGGTAATTACACAAGGATGAAGAACGAAGTGTTTTCCATAATACAATTACTTTGATCAAACTGTTGCTTGGATTCAATATGAAGTTCTTCAAGTTGTAATTTCGTTATAGTAAAACCGCCATTGCCATCGACACCATCATCAACCAGAAGCGCTTCAACGAAGGAACAGACGAGAAGAAGAAGCTGTACTGCATCTACGTCGCCATCGGACAGAAAAGGTCCACCGTGGCTCAGCTGGTGAAGAGGCTGACTGACGCAGACGCCATGAAATACACCATTGTGGTCTCTGCCACCGCCTCCGATGCCGCTCCTCTGCAGTACCTGGCCCCGTACTCCGGCTGCTCCATGGGAGAGTACTTCAGAGACAACGGCAAGCATGCCCTGATCATCTATGATGATCTGTCCAAGCAGGTGAGGGCTTTCTCGGAATTACAACATCAACATGCGTACTATTCCATTGGTTTAAGCACCCAACACATTTAAAAGATTGCGCCCTCCGTTCATTTTCTTTTTTCGTCCCTCCCTGCAGGCTGTTGCCTACCGTCAGATGTCCCTGCTGCTGCGTCGTCCCCCCGGTCGTGAGGCCTACCCTGGCGATGTCTTCTATCTGCACTCCCGTCTGCTGGAGAGAGCTGCCAAGATGAACGACAATTTCGGAGGCGGCTCCCTCACTGCCCTCCCCGTCATTGAGACTCAGGCCGGTGACGTGTCTGCCTACATCCCCACCAACGTCATCTCCATCACAGACGGACAGGTCTGTCCCTGAGCCCGTGACCAAAGTGATTAAATGCTCCGAGTTGGGACGTTTCTCACCAACTTACCCGTTGCAGATCTTCTTGGAGACTGAGCTGTTCTACAAGGGTATCCGCCCAGCCATCAATGTGGGTCTGTCTGTGTCCAGAGTGGGGTCTGCTGCTCAGACCAGAGCCATGAAGCAGGTAACATCTGGTTTACAAACCTGCTCTATCGTTCTGTGCTGCATTGTTGGGAAGATTGTGCTTTTACACTTTTGTTTTTTCCTCCCCTACCTCATAGGTGGCCGGTACCATGAAGCTGGAGCTGGCCCAGTACCGTGAGGTGGCTGCTTTCGCCCAGTTCGGTTCTGACCTGGATGCTGCCACCCAGCAGCTGCTGAACAGGGGCGTCAGGCTGACTGAGCTGCTGAAGCAGGGACAGTACTGTAAGTGTCTCGGTTTCTAAAGACTCTTGCAGTGTTTGTTATACAGATGGTGTTATTAAAGTCTGTCTCCTCATTCAGCTCCCATGGCCATCGAGGAGCAGGTAACGGTCATCTACGCTGGCGTCAGAGGTCACCTGGACAAAATGGAGCCCAGCAAGATCACAAAGTTCGAGAAAGCTTTCCTGCAGCACATTCTCAGCCAGCACCAGGAACTGCTCGGCGCAATCAGGTGAGGAAACCGGAAATCTCAGGCTTTTCATAAACGATGTCTTTTTAAGAGGCTAAATCTGATTTTAAATCTGTTTGTTTCAGGACTGACGGCAAAATCTCAGAGGCATCAGACGCTAAACTGAAGCAGATTGTACTGACCTTCCTGTCCAGTTTTGAGTAATGGATAGCACTTGTGTTGATCTTCAGTGAACTATCCATCTGTGTCCCCACCATGCTTATATATGTGAACACACTGAAGGCCGAAACCTCCATGTACAGATTTCTCCAAAAATAAAATTTTACAACCTCGCTCCGCCGAACAACTCTTCTGAGTGTGACTGCATCTCGTGTTGTGTTTCGGTCAGAAAGAGAAGAGTTTGAGGGGAAATGAAACAAAAGCCACGCTTCTCTTAAAACATATTAAATGTTTTGTTTTTTCAGTGTCCCAAACTACAAAGCTAACTTCTGTGGCTTTGCACACGTTCATAAATTTAGCTGGCTCCTGTTGGTAGTTCATGAGTATTGTGGTAAACAGTGGCTGAATGGGTTTAGAGTTATGTGAAAGATCTGTTTTACTCTTCACTTGCTCAGACCGTCGGTGAGGCGTTAGCGCAGGTCCTCAGCTGTGGTTGAACTGTTCGATACTACAGTAATAAATTCAGTGACATTGTCACATACCAAACGATCTTGTCCTGTCTTCATATACATGTTCTTTGCTTAAAGCAACTCATAACTGTATTAAAAAGGAAAAATATACACGAGTTTTCCATCAAAATGTATACAATAACCGAAGAAAATGTCATTTTGACCCTCTTATGACATTTTGTTATGAAATGCATTTTCATGACCAAGCTCATCCTTTATAAGACAAACACTTGAAATAGTTTATGTAATGTATCTGTTCGGAAAAGGATTTGCCAAATTTTGGAAAGAGTTCACCCATGCTTCCATAGTGGAGACTATATCATCAAAAATTTCTTTGAAAACTTAATTTCTCCTTGCAAACTTTAAAGATTGAATTGTCCATAATTCTGTTTCTTTATTCTGGCTATTGAGTTTCTCAACCCAAATGAACAATTTCCACCGCTTGATTTATTTTTAAATGTCCACATTTGGGTTTGTCTCATTCTTAAAAAACCTTTTCCTTCACCTGCACATATCCAATTCTACATTGTTTGAAAGCAGACCACAGCACGGAGAGACTGATAATCTCATTCACACTTACAGGCAATCTAAAGTCACCAGATCACCTCAGGAGCACGTGTTTGGACTGTAGGACAACCTAAAGACAATCCAGCAACCGGGAGAACATGCAAACTCCACAAAGAAACCACACCTCCACCTCGTTATATTTCTTGGCAAGTAAAATGATTTACTTTTTGCAACACTCATTGTACTGGTGTTGTGCGGCTTCTGTGTCGGTTGTGTCCAGTAGGTGGAGTTTGTGACCTATTTTGCCTCTGAAGGGCACGTTGACCCGGGAGACTGGAAAGGTGACAAGCTGTTCAGTGTGTTGAGGTCATTTATCAGATCATTTGTCTGACCTCATTAAAACCATAAATATCTTCTTTTTTTTTTAGTTCCACATCAGAATATATACATGATATTAAGATTTTAAATGGCCAACTAATGTATCTCTTCTGAGGAAATTAGGTTAAAATGATCAAATGTCAAGGTGGAATAAGAATGAATTACATGTTGATGAGGTTTGTGTGTGGGATTAGTATGCATCACAGATTCTCCAACAAATTGCACGTTTTAAAAATGAATGGTGTCTAAAGTTTGCACTGACAACACTTCCTCCACGCACCACCATGTATTAGTAGTCAGTATTTTCTCAGCCTGTGCTGCGTTTACCTCTTTTATTACTGCCTGTCCAGCCTTGAAATATATCTGAAGAACATTTTAAAGAATCGATTTTGGTTGCTGTGTCTTACTCTTCAGGTGAAATCTGCAACGGTTTTCCAATAATTTCTCAGTGAATTTTTTCTTTCTTTCAATTTAACAGTGGATATTGTTTTTTATGTCATTATGTTGGAGTTTTTTTTGTGTCACTTCATAATGTTGACTATTAAGTAAGAATATAGTATTGATGGAATTGGATGTATAGGAGAGAATGAGTGTTTCGGTGAGTGGTCCTTTTATAATTGTGACAGGACGCTGTGTTCTGAGTGGTTTGTTTCTCCAGCAGCATCAGTGCCTGGCAAGATAAAGTGAGGCATGTGACAGAGAGTGAATGGAGCTGCTTTCAATAAGGACTATTGTCAGTGTCAGCGTGACAACAAGTGAGAGCGCTGTGCTGCGAGAGCGACGGGCAGCAGGATCCCTCAGAGGTGACGCTACAGCAACACTACAAATCATCAGGCCCAGTGGATTCCATAAGATTAAATGATATTAAATCAATTTAAAACGTTTAAAACATATCTTTTTGGGATATCAGCCAATTGCGATTGTTTGCTTTGGTTGTTGCCCTCAGCAAGAAATAGAACATTTTCAAAACAAAATTTAAATGAATATAATCAATTAAACGTTGTCCGAATAATAAAATAGAATAAAATAAAATAAAATATCAATATTCTGTAGTGTGTCATTGTTATTCTTGCTTTGTATGTCATTTGCAACATTTAGACAAGGCATTTCAGCTTCGCCAGCATTTTGTAGCTTAGATCCACGTGACATCCATTCAAATTCCCATGAGGTCGTCATGCCGTCGTGTTTGTGTACAGAAAAGTCTTATTGTGCTTCTCAATCAAATTTCCTCCTCAGTCTTCACAGGGTTAAGTGATTACAGGGACAATAATGAGTGTCTGTACAGGAAATCTCCCCATCAACACGTTTGTAAATTTCTTGTGCTGACTGAGGTCTGTAACAAGAAGAGCTGAGTCTGTAAGAGGAACTGAATCTCTGTTTTAAATGACAACGCGAAACAGCAAACCAAAGACAAACATTTAAGTATCACTTTGTCTTTCAGCACAGATTGATCTGTGATCAAGTCAGCTGAATTTTTTATCATTTGTTTAATCTGATGGAATATTTTATCACTTTTCCTCAACCATCATTTGGCGTTACCCTGTTGCTATGGCAACCACTAAATGATTAAGTGACTTTTTCATGCCCAGTATTCATTTCCCAGGACCAAACAACTATAACTCAAACAGCTTTTATCTACTTCATGAATGTTGGAATGTTAGCGGCCTAACAATACAAACACAAAGATTCATGACTAATTTGCTGTAATTAAAGTCGCATTACAGGAATTTCCTGATTACAAACAAAAGGCAGCAGGGATCATTCGATGGTGCTGTGCAATGCACCACTACGCTGACTTGAACTAAAATCCAACAACCTATTTACTTTTTCCCAACTAAGTTCCAAATCTTATCAAGCTGCTTGTATAATTTATATTTCTTTTTTTTTTGGTCTTTTGGTTTACATACACAATTTTTTGACACTCATTTAATAAAATACTTGCGGTGCTCCAGTTGACTTTATTTCCTGTATATTTCTAGCATTTGTTTTAGTTCCAGTCCAGACCTATCACGCCTCCAGCTTCTACAGTGAACATGTTCAGCTCACCGGCTTGCAGGCGGCGCGGGAGCAATCATCCTCGAGGTGCACAGTTAAAGCTCAGCTTTGCTCCAGTCAACCACAAGTACAACTGGTTTAATGTTAACTCCTTTAACAATGAGCTGAGCTTTTCTCACAGGGTGACATCATCACAAATAAAACCATCCCTACATATTTAAGCTGTTGGTTGCACTTAAGAACATCATTTACTTCAGTGGCCGAGAATTTGTGTGTTAACAGGATCTTGCGGTTTCTATCGCTGTACACTTGAGGACCTGCCAAAGCACTGTTTGTTTGTTTGTTTGTGTTTTTTTAATGCAACAGCTTGGTTTCTCTTCCTTGATATAATCATACTTAAAAGTGAAGTGTACAGTTACGTATCAGCTTAAAAGCAGCAGCAGAAAACGCACAGCAGATTAGCCGAGCAGTGGAAAGACAGCATCAGTCCTTTGCGCAGCATTGGATTTGCATTTTTGTCATTGTACCGATGAGCAAGACACCGACCCCCAGATTCCTCCCAGTGGAAGTCGTTTTTCTTGCCCGGCAGCAGTGAATGGGGGACTGTAACCAACAGTGTAAACTGCTGAAAGACTCCCGAAGTGGTGGAGCCACTCCAAGTGAAGTCCATATAGAAGAAAATAAATCACATGGGAAGATTTGTTTTTCTTTCATAGCAAAATGAATTTTATTTTTATTTTTTTATTTCACCACTGCTCGGCAGAGCAATTGCAGTTTAAAGCTTTATGCTCAGAGAAAAACTCATAAAACTTCATACAAACTATGCAAAAAATAAAAATAAAAAATTTCTGAATTTGTATTTTTTTAATACATAAAATGTGTGAGGTGACTGGGGAGCAGGTAGCAGCAAACGTCTAAGGCAAAAATATAGCATTTCTGACTTCTGTCCCCATTTTAAAAGCGTGTCTTATTCACAGGTGCCAGGCCGCTACAAGCCTGCTTGCAGTGTGCACACAGAGGATCATTATATTCTGGGCAAAAAGAATTTCATTCATTCATAATGGCAACATCACACCAATATACATATATAACCACATTTCCACCACACTCACTATAAAAAATAACTAATTTAAAGGTCGACAGAACACGCTGCCATTTTTCTTTTTCTCTCTCTCTTCTGGTCACTCTGAAATCAAATGTGTTATATAAGGTTTCAACCAGAACTGGTCGGAATCTTCAGCTGCTTAACGTCTCAGCGTAGTGCACTTTACACCCCATAAAAACGATCAAAGGCAGCAGCTAAAGCCTGCGGGCTGCAGCGATGGCTTCATGACGGCGAGCCCGGTTCAAGACATGAGGGCAGGGAGCCGGCAGTGAATCTCACAAGCGTGTGTTTCGAGGCCCACGCCAACCTCAGATTCAGTCAGTGCTGCCGTAGTGGTTCCCATTGGAAGGGTTATCCTGTAAACTGGTCTGCGAGGCTTCGTCTTCCTCCTGCGACACCACTGGCTCCACTGGCTGTTTGAAGAAGTTCGAGACGCAGCAAACCTGCCGGGAAGGAACACACAGTGAAAACACGTCACTCGGCATTGCCACAACAGTGCTGAGGAGACAGAAGAAATCTTTATCTTGATCACATGGGCTTTATTTTCCATCTTAACAGCTTTGACCTAAACCGTCAACGACTGTCTTAAAATTCACACCATACCAATAATTAGTCTGACAGTCGAGCAAGAATTTTTTTTTCTAATTATAACATTACTTCTGGGGGGGGGGGGGGGGACAAATATGACATGGACATTCTTCTCCATTAATCCATCTTCTAAACTTGCTGGTGTCTCAGTCAGCCGAGACAAAGCAAAAAGCAGGGACAGGTTGACAGACACTCGCAGCCAATGTAAAAGTCAGTATTTCACCCAACATATATGTCTTCAGAATGTTGGCGGAGGCTACTGCCAAAACCAAAAACTACACAGGCACAGGAAGAACATGCAACTTTCAACCTTTGCTGCTAAACCATCATCCCGACACCTCCTTCGGTGACACTTACTGTGAGAACGGCGACGACTCCGCCCTGCAGGAGGCCGGCCAGCACGTCACTCCAGTGGTGTTTATAGTCGGACACCCGGGACAGGCCCACATACACCGCAGTGGCAAGCAGGAAGAACTGGATGGTGGGACGCAGGAGCCTCGCCCACTTCGACCTCAGTCTGGCATGAATGTAGAGCTGCAGTAATTAGAGGGGAGAGACCAATCGATAGTGGAGACAATGCATCACTTCAGGAAATAGATTTATAGCAATAAACTGGAACTGAATTCAAGTCTGCAGAAAATGAGTACTTACTACAAGGAACAGCATGCAGTACATGGAGAAGGATGAATGTCCAGAGTAGAAGGACAGTCTAAAAGACATAGGAACAACAAATATTCAGTAGAATGCAGCACAAACTACACAGGAAAACAAGCAAACACAGAAAGGCCACAGCCAGAGATTGAACCCCAGTATAATGACCTTTAGCCTTCTTATTCATCTTCTTTGTTTTTCCAACTGCTCCCTTCAGGGGCCTCCACCGCAGATCATCTCTTCCCATCTCCCACTATGACTGTTATGCCAACTTTGCTCTTTCACTACATCCATGGATCTCCTCTAAGGTTTCCCCCCTGTCCTCATCCATCTCTAATACTTGCCCAACATATCCACCATCTCCTCAGCACACATCCAAAACATCCCAGCCTGGCCTCTCTGGCTTTATCTGTGAGCTTCTCAACCTTAGCTGTCCCCCTGCTCATCATGTTCTAATGGTCATCTCATTCAACTCCAAAGAGCTAGAGCACTCAGCTGATTTCTTGAAGTACCTTATTCAGAAGACGTTAGATATGATGCAAACTATTGCACAAAGCTTGTGACATTGTGATTTAGTCACAGGAAATCTAATTTGTTGGGGGTTCCTTCGTATGGTTCCCTTCCTGCTCAGGAGCATTACCGGGCCTCGTCCACTAGAAACTTTTCTCCCGTGCAGGTGAAGTTCTCGATGTAGCCGCCGGCTTTGCAGTTGATGCGATCCCACGCCGGCTTGCACACAGCCAGGAAGTGTGGTCGCAGCCGGCCGATGGAATACTTGGCTATGTCGGTGAGAGACTGGCTGGCGGCGGCTCCAAACACGTAGCTGCCCACGGCTTTGTAGACGCACGAGACGTACTTTGTCCCCAAGGACTGGCTCTTGATGCGGGACATGTAGACAGAAAGGCACTCCCCGCAAACAATCTGAAAGAGAAGGGAGCCGACGTTACATAACGCCGCGAGTTGAGGAATCCGGCGAGAGCGGCGAGGTGACTCACGACAATCAGTGTGAACGGGATCATGACTCCGCCCAGCAGCTGGTAGGATATGGTGTCCTCTTTGAGAGGGTATCTGATGGACTCGTCATTGCAGAAGAAACCTCTTTTGAACGGGTTGTGTTGAGGCGTGAGGATAAAAAATGGCAGTCCGACTGAAAACGGAGAAAAAGGCACATCTTTAAATCACTCAAATTCCCGTCAACAAGTGGCAACATGAACCCAGACGCATGAGTCACTGCCGCTGTGACACACGCTGTTATTGTGGTCAGAGGAAGCGTGATCTGTTGGCATTGCTCGGGCATTTTACCGGCGGAAAAAAGAAATTAAAAAAGACGTTTTCAGATGAGGGTTTTTCTCCGCAGCCAGGCCTCGAGTTACTGCAGATCAATAACGGGTCCAAAACAAAGAGAGGGCCAGTCATACGATTAGATTCATACTGGGACAGTGACGGTTATGATAATCTGAGGGGAGTAACCGGGATGCCAGTCTGTACAACAACAAAAGACAAAAAAAAAAAAAACACATGTTCAAACTAGAGTTGGTTGCACAGTCATCTCAAGATATTACAAAACTGAGTGGAGCTAAAATCGAGCCTGTTGGCTAAACTGCAGAAGGTAAAGCAACACCAGGCTTTCCTCCAAGTAAGATCACTGACATTTATGCTTTCAGGCTAAATGAGCCATCATCCATCATCCATGCTGAAACAGAGACTGGCTGCTTGTATCTTATTATTCAGTCATGCGGTTAACTCATTTAAAACTCCAGTTTTTAGCCATTATAAGATCTGCTCAAGCTCTCTTTCTACTCAGCTGCCACGATTTTTGTTACTAATACCATAATATAATTTTTTTTTTTTTTATTATTATTTTTTTTTTAATGAATCTAGAAAACCAAAATGTCTTTATTTGCACAGTGAGATTTTGTCCTCTGCGCTCCGTCCATCCTGAAGCAGCAGCGGGCAGACGTTGCTCGATGCATTCAGAGATCTTGCTCAATGGAAAACAGTGGTGGCAACAAGCAGTGGCTTTTACTTTCCCCTCAAAAGACACCTGCAAGTCCCGCCCGGGTACAAGATTCTCTAACTGATAAGCCACCACTTCCTCCCAGACTGGGCTCTTCGTTCAGTGCCCAGTCATATTGAAAGCTCATGATGGTTTGGTGCTTTCACGTCCTCTTTCTGTTGCCGTTTCTTGCACAACATACAAAGAGCCATCACAGAACCAACGACTCCGCCAGAGATTAATGAAAGTGAGATATGATGTTATTTCAGAAACATTGTAGAGGTGGTTTGCTGCTCCACCTCGTGAGGCATTGGTGGGAACAGAGGCCCGGATGTAAACACACAAAGGATGATTCACTGTCCTGCTCATTTTATGAACCATGGAAACGAAATAACCGATGAGCACAAAGAGCAGGGATCATTCCTATATTGATGGCAGGTTATTTACTCAGCTAAAATACTTAATATAGTTGTCATTTTTAAAGACTTTTACCATATTTCATATACTGTATAATTTAGTTTATGTAGTGAATTTCTCATGTAATGCACCGATGCTATACTGACTCATCAGGCATATCTATGTCAAAGTACACAAATGTTTTATAACAACCATACATAAATATCTCAATGACTTCCACATGGATGCCTCAGTAGTAGAGATGGTGGAATGAAGATGATGTGAATTTCCCCATTGTGGGACAATAAAGGAAAATCTAAATACACGTCACACCGTTTATTTAATCTCGCTATCAAAATCCTGGCCATTGTGTTTTCACATTAGTACACACTTTTAAACTCCTGCATAACATCTATATGTGTTATCAGAATCAATTTCTTTAGTGTATTTTAATATGCACTCTATTATTTGTTGGGAAAAAATGTGGTTTGAATAAGCATATTCCTAATAAAAACTTTCAGTTGTTTTCATGATTAGTTTGCACCTTTACTTGAGAGGTTTAAAAAAAAAACAAAAAAAAAAACAATTACATAAAAGTAGATTATATTAGAGTGGCTATGTGACTCTTGGACTTTACGGTCATTTTGATCATTTGCTTTTAATTTTCAGTGGAAAACATTTATTTGAGATGAAGAGGCAGAGTACTTTTGACGTTGTATTGAATTGTTTGGTTTATATATATATATATATATATATATATATATATATATATATATTACAATGAATGAAATAAACTAAAAACTTCACTAAATTCTCATTCAAAACACCACAGGTGCAGACATAAACGAAATTTCGTTTGTAGGCTTGGACAGGCCTAAAACGTAAAGTAATAAAGTGATATGGTGCGCTGGGTTATTGTATCACTCTCAACCCCTACAGACTATTTGCAGTTCAGCAGTCTTATGGCCTGAGGTAGAAAGCTGTTTTACATGAGCAACATTTGCATGTTCTACACAATAACAGCACCACAGCAATACCTTTTGAGGAACACACTTTCTGTACTATTTCTACATCTGTTTGTCGTGAGTGAAAGTCACTGCAGAGTTTGGTCGTTGCAAAGTGACGCCAGCTTTCAGATGAGAGGAGAGGAGAGGACTGGTGTGTGATCAGCAGCTCAGTCGACCACAACACAGGGAGAAAAGATTGGAGTTTAAACTTTCCAGATCAAACAGGCCCAGACAGAGACAAACCACACACTCTCGGGGTTTCTCTCTTTATGCAGAATCTCTGTATTATTGTTTGAACACATAGCTACTGCGGTGATCCAGCATTCCTCCCTGATTACATTCCAAACACAAAGTTCAAAATATAACTTTGCCTGGGAGAAAGGAAAAAAAAAAAAAAGAAGCACACAGGGTGGGGCTTTGTTAATCATTTTCCATCTTCTTGCCTCGTTCCCAAACCAGCTTTCCCCCCCCCCCTCACAGTATTTACATGACTCTTTATGCAAATCTCTCCATTTGCACTTTCCTCGTATGTTTGTAACAATGATGGTAAACACAGTTTACTCCTCGCGATACAGACACAGAGATTAAACGGTGGGTTAATCTGCCAAGGGAGGATTTACATACCGAGGATAAGGCAGGTAATGTCCAGCAGGATGAAAGGAATCCCCGAGGCTTCAAACATGTTGCGTGTCCTTATTCTTGAGTCTGTCTGGAAAAAAAAAGAAAAAAAAAAAGTCCTCTCCGGGACTGTCCTGTCTACACAGCGGCGGAGAGGCGAGGCGCAGACAATCTGCCGCACATGTCTCTCTATTTCGGCACAAAATCTAAGCACACCAGTGTCACTGTCCTCTACCAGGGACTTTTTCCTGAGGTTTAAAAAAAACAATTAAAATATAAAAAGGGGAAACGTGTCCTACTCTAGATCAAAAACACCAAACTCAACTCAAATCTAATCTAAAGACACCAGTGTTATGATGGCTCACAGACCATCATAACACAGCGCGAGCTCCTGAGCTCATAGCGGCGTCCAAGTACACGCGTCTGGCTCGAGGAGCGTTCACGTTCACAAACCCAGTCTGCTGAGCTCATTCGTGACGCGTTCAACGACAACACGGAAACTGGAGACCCCAGAAACACCAGCACGTTCACGGGAGGGAGGGAAGAGGGATTTGTATTCATATAACAATTTGCATCGTTTAAAATGTTCTCAAATATAAGTAGGGGTGTTTTTGGTAAATGTACATGAGCAGGAAATTAAATATTCTTCTCAAACTACTTATACTAAGTATTAGTTATTTTACAACCATGTTTTAATGGTAGATCCAATCCAGTCCACAACATCCATGTTGGAAGCACAAGTAGCAGAAAAACAATATAGTATATAAAAATTACACTCACTATTTGTTTTTTTTAAGCCGATTTAGTGACTGGAAACAAACAAACAAACAAACAAAAAAAAGATCTAAAGGTTTAAAACACTCAAAATCAAAGGTGTGCTCAGACGTGACTTTAAGAGTTAAAATGTAGATTTCATGGTGTAAATTGATTCAGTTTACATATTTAGAATCTTATCTGAACAGCACAACTTTCAAAACCAGCTCTAGTATATCTCAAGGAAAGCTGTGGGATATTTTTGAAAGCATGCACAGTTACACTTACAGACAAAAACACCAAGAGGCTTGCTGGGCCGGGGCCTGTCTGTGTGGACTTTGCATGTATGTGGATTTCCTCCGACCATCCAAAAACATGCACGTGAGGTTAATTTGTAGCTAATGAATTGCCCCTCGGTGAGATTGTGAGCGTGTGTGGATGTCTGTCTTTCTGTGTTACTTTTTTTAACTTTATATATACTGTATATGATAGAAATTCTAAGCAATATATGGGCATACTGCATTATCAAATAGAGGCTTTGAAGGGAATGCCTGCTACTGATGTTGAATTAAAAAATACATTATAAACCAGGTACAATTTATACAGTGAAACAGTAGTCATGAATTATACTTGTTTTTATTACACTTTACCTCTGTGGTGGTGTAACATACCATATTTCTCTCTAAACTGTAATGAGGCAGAGATTTTGAATAACAATGAAATAATCCAGCCGAGCTGATGGGCCACAAAGCTGTATTTAAATATTCCCAATGTCAATTTAGTCAACAGATCAGCATGACAACAGATCACATGGTTACCGTTGGTGGGATTATTTCCGAGGTGCACCTGAAAGCCTCCCCGGTGCAGCCGTGTGGCATTAGGACCTGCGGGCCTATCGCGTGCCTGTGAGGCCGTCTGCTGATGTGAATCTGCTCCTCCCTCCCGTGAGCTCAGCTCCCCGAACAGCAGACAAACTGCGTGTCTGTGCAGGTTACAAGGTCATAAGAGGAAGACGTGGACAGATCCAGCTGTGCAGGAATCCCTGCATCGTTTACACCTGGGGTCAGCATCATCAGATGTGGCAGGGAATCCCAATGGATCATATACTCTATTATACTCTATTAAATATACTATTAAATGCCACCAGTTCCAAATATCTACCCTGAAAAATGTTCTGTCACCCCCCCCCCCCCCCCCCCCGCATTATCTATTGGACCATAAAGGCAACATTTTATTTCTATATTTCAGGGGTGTCTAACTCATTGTAGTTCAGTGATCATGTAAAGCTCTATTTGAGCAATAGAATTATATGTACTGTATTAATAGAATCCATTTGCTTTAGTGAAGTTTGATAAGTAGATTATGAAAATGCTATATTCAAATTTAATATATTTTTGCAAAAACTATTTGGAATTTCCCAATGACGAAAAGTACAGGTATAACATTACGCTGTTTTTAACAATGCATTTTGGTGCATTGAGTGAAAACAACAATTTTCTCTTTAAATGTGTTTGACTTTGTTGCTTTCCTTGACAAACCGGCTCGTCAGTCTGCACAATATTTTGCACACGTTTTCACAAATTCACCATCACATTATGTTCACTTGGAGAGAAATATGGTAGATAGCTACGCTGCGTCTGATCTCTCTGCATAAAAAGACTGCATGTATTTAAATTTTGTAAAAATGTGTTGATCCCCCCCCCTCCAAAAAAATTGTTTTAAAGGGGACATATCATGCTAAATCCACTTTTTTAGCCCTTAAATGCATTTTGGTGTATATTTAGAGTGTTTAGAAGTACAGAAAAGTTCAAAGTAGTCTCTTCAGGTGCTCCGTTGATATCTTTATATTCTGTTTTGGTCATATTTTGCGATCGGTTTCGATTTTTCTATTCTCTATTACGTTTTTTGAACAATGACGTCACAGTATTCTCAGCGGAACTGCCAAATTAGGACATCGACGTTTCGAGCAATCCGCCATTTTTGTTTCTCGCTGCGATTTTGTAGTCCAACCGAAGTTACGAGAGGATAAGTCGAAATGTTCGGTTGTTGGATGTAGTAACCCACAAGCTTCGTTACACCGTCTCCCAGCATCAGAACCTTTTCGAAGTGCCTGGTTGAGTTTTATTTTTCACAGAAATGTACCCACATCTGTGGGTAAGGTCATTTTTGTGTGCGCGAATCACTTTAAGGACGACTGCTTCAGCAACCTCCGCCAGTATAAAGAAGGATTTGCCGAAAGACTTCGTCTGATTGAGCGGTCAGTTCCTTCTATCTATGCAGACGACGAACAGAGCACTTCGGTAAGCTGTATATAACGCTAAAAAGTGTGATGATAAGACGTCCCTGTCATTGTTTTGTTAGCATTAGCAGTTGCACCGTCTTCATATGTTAGCGCTGTGTGCTCGTTTTAGATTATAATGTAACTTCTGTGTTAAATAGTCGTTGTAATACAGGCAGTATTGTAGTAGTGGGCATGGATGGAGAAGTTAGTGTAAATATAGTAACACACCATTGCGTTACATCCATATGAAGACGTTGTTCTGAAGGTGCATCATCGTCATTTTCATCTCGCTCCGCCGGGTCCGACTCTGGCTCCAACATGTATGGCTGGATGGACAAATCTTCCGTTGTTGACATTTTGTAAATAATGTGTGAATATAAAGTTTCTGCGCCGCTAGATAATTGTATCTGTTCTATCAAACTACAAAGATGGCCGAACAGGGTGACGTTGAACCGAGTGTGACCTCTGCAACCTGGAGAGGAGGAGGGGTATGAAGTGTCTCATTTGCATTTGAAGAGACCGCCCCAAAACGAGTTGCTCTCAGAAGCGCATCAGAAAAGGGGTTGAAAAGGGGCCTGTGGAGCTATAATAATGAGGAATTCAGACCCAAGCATTGCAGTTTCGCGTTGTATAGACCACAACTGTATGATTTATATGTAAAAAGGAAGGATTTAAAAGCATGATATGTCTCCTTTAAATGAAGTTTGTTACACGTGAAAAGTGTCAGAATCGTCACACTTCTTCTCCACATAATATTTCCCTTGTTAGTTTGATTGCATTGTAAAATTTCACTTACACAATGTGCGATGATTCAGCAATGAAAAAAAAAAAAAGCCTAAGGAATTAATACAATTTTAATTATTTGAGAAAACAGATTGTCTTAAACAATTTAAATTTGGGGAACTCCAATAAATCACCTTTTTAGTCTTGGAGTTTAGGTAGTTTTGTTAAGGTAACTTTAATGAATAAGGTTTAAAATAACCATTTCAGTGAGTTGATAGAGACTCACACTCAAGCTATTACATTGTTCTTGGCTAAACCCTCATTGGACATGTCTACATAGGGTGACACTTTACCACACGTTTGCTCTTGTCTCCTCTCAGGCTCATTCCTAACGGTCCACAGTGAAGAAATCTGGATTCATGAAGCACGAGTATCTTGAACAGTCTGATAATATTTTGAACATACATCAACTTTATTCATATTGTGATTGTGCTTACTCCGGTGAGAAAAGAAAAGCCTGTGAACCTTTTTTATTGACAGTAAGGCAAAATTCAACATCTACTAAATGCAAAAATCAGCTTTAATTCTTTAATGGGCATCAATAAGCTGTCAAAAGAAACTTGCACATACAATTCTCAAATTCGTTTTCATTACAAAAATATTTTCTAGGGAAGTGTAAAGGAACTCTGTCATGCCAGAAAAAGTACACCAATTAGAAAAAACTTATAAGAGACAAGTAGATTACATACCGCACTGTTTTATTAAAATGAAATATGAGTTTTGATATCAGTTCCTCGATGATTTTTTTGTGTCCATGAACTAAATCATTGTCTTTCTCTTAACATAACCTGAATGTCCTGCTGTCCATATATCAATAATAAAGGGATGAAACAGAGCGATGATTAAGATGTTCTTGGTTCTCCCTCATGATGTGTCTCTGCTCTTCTGTTTCTGGGAGTTTAGGTGAGTTTCAATCTGAGGTCTGAAGAAGAGCTCCCCCAGCTGGCTGTGCGAGGCTTCGCTCATGGCCTTGGTCTGCATGCACATCTTGTATTTGTCCGGAGGAAGCTCGTCTGCACAATTCTTCTCATGCCACAGGTGGAACAATCCTCGAGACGGAGCTCGGATCACCATCAGTTTGCTGTGGAGGTATTTCCTGTACAGGTGCACATCCTCCAGCCCCCAGCCTTTGATGCTGCGGTCAAAACCACCTGTGAGGAGACAGAGCAGGTCACAGGAGGCGGATAACCCAACCTGGCTCCTATAAAACCATCAGAGGCCCCATCGACTATTAGATACTTTATAGTTATTTTAAAAAATTCTTATAAAGCAATTGCTAATGCAAATGATAGTGTGCTGTAACCTGGAAGTTCCTCAAATGATATAATAGTCCATGTAACTTCCTTAATATAAAAATATATTTAATGTGACATGAACGCAAAGAAAAATTCAAACAAAAATAAGACAATAGATCAATTAACTACAAACAAAAACACACTTTTACTGCTCTTGGACCGGTATCCAGAGATCCCCTTAAACTGTTCAGCATACAACATATAACATATCAATTTGTAAAATCTGATCAGTTTTTCGAAAATGTCTAAAAATATCCTGATTGTTACTCTTGTGATTTGGCAATTAAGCAATTGAAAAGAACTGTATTCACTTGCGTAGTATACATTGTACACCCACCTTAATTAAAACATAGATAAACACACAGAATTGGACAGTTGGCAGTGATATTCAACCGTGTCTATCAGAGAAGATATTATAAGTGGTGTTTTTATTACCTATATTGATGAAATCAGACCTGTACTGACACGTCATGCCGAAGCCGAAGTCTCGCCAGAACCCACTTTCCTTTCTTATCACCTACGATTAAAGGAGCAGCTTCAATCCAGTTTTTTTACACCAAGATGATTTTTTCACATGATGAGCTTTTTTGAATGCTCTTCTCTACTTACCAGCTGTTGTTGGAGTGAAGGAAGGACTGTCTGGTTGCTGTATATGATGGAGGGGTTGTATTGGCTGAAGAGCACAGGATAGTACACTTTTTTACCTGCAAACAACAAACAACAATCAAATCAAATCAGCTGCGCACTATGGATGTAAGAGGAGGAGAAGAAGAAGATTTCAGGCACGATTAATGGGTGTTGGAGATGATTGTTGTAAGAAGCGAGGATGTAGAGGGCAGTGGAGACTGAAGGCAGATGAAAAGGGGCAGCCCGAGGTGAAAACAGGTTTCAAAGAAAAGTAATGGAGAAAAGCAAACGCCAAATGTTCCACAACTTTTTTGAAAAATGATCTGGTGAATAATGATCACGCCTGATATTCTTATTCAGCTTCTTTCTGCTTTTTTTTTAATTTTTGAGTTCAGGATCTCTAAACTGAACTAATTTCCAGTTTCCTCCGCCTACAACCATTTTCTACACCTGAGGGATGAGAGACGGATGCAAACGGGCATGAATAGATAATAAAAAGTAGCTGAAGTATTTATAGTTAGTGCCAAGACATATCTTTGCAACATAGAAAATTGTTTTTGTGCACAATTTACATATCAGGTGTCAATATAAGGTATTTATGTTTGAGTGTGTATTCAGAATTGTGGTTGCTCTAAAGATATAGAGGAACTGATGCACTGAAAAGATTTGATCTGAATGAAAATCTCTGTCCTTCGTGGGAAACTTTGACAGATGTTTGACAGTGAAACAGTCGCACAGACTGACCAGTGACACGTCCTTAAGGCTGAGAATCACCCAGACACTTGGATCCATTACCTTTTCCAGGTGAACCCTGAAACTAGCTCGTCATGATTAAATGTACTGGTTGGTTTTGCAGTCGGACATCTACTGTATGATTTTCAGCTCCCTGCAGAGCCCCGCTCACCCTCGACCTGCAGTTTAATTCGCCGGGATAATTGAAAAGCCTGTGTGCTGTGAATTAATTAAATGGACAAGTGGCCGTGAAATGATCGCCACCGTCAAGTGTTTTACTCGTGTGGAAACGCACCACATTGAGACTGGATTAACATTAGTGACTTAACATTACTGGTGACTCAATCTTACAGACGCTATGACAATAATATCTAAACATGTTTGATACATTTTGTGAAAATGTGTATTTGTTCGTCTCTTGTGTAATTCCTCCAGTGTTCCAGGTGAGGATGCCCCGTCGCTCACCAGGCTCGGCATTGACGCGGCAGGACGTTAGGAAGTCAGCAGTGAAGTGGATGTCAACGTCACAGAAGAAGAGCAGGACATTCTGGCTGCGCCTCCACGCCCTGGCGCCCACGTCTAAGGCCCGCCCACGAGAGAAGTCCTCATTCAGCTGAATCAACGTGAAGCTCCTGAATCGAGTCTCTCTGAAGAATGAGGGGTCCGTCAGACACTTTGATGCTTCTGTCCTCATATATGACATCCTGGACAATCATAGGATAATCCTACACCGCATGTGAGAGTAGGTGGTCTCGATGTGGTTCAAGTTCTCGGGACATGTCAAAGGTTTACAGAAAAATCGGCAAAAGTTCACAAGTTTATCATTTGTCACTTAAAGAAACAAAATGGACAATGCACAACAGCATACAGTGTTTTGTAAAGCATAATTACGCTTGACATAATGATGCTGTCATCTCCTTTACTGATGCTTATTTTATTCAACATGGCCTTGAGCAACTTTACCTGGCAGTTTGGTCCAACACAGCTTTCACTTGGTCTATCTGATCCCGGCCAAAATAGACCACGGTGAGATGAACCCTGCCGTCCTGATGGATTCCCGCCTCTCTGAGCCCAAAACACACACAAACTCACATCAGGACCACTCCTCTACTTCATTCTCAAAGAGCACAAAGGGCTCGTTTTCAGATAAGGACAATTCAATTAAAGCCACAGGCCTGTAAAATCCATACATTTTGTTTGTTTTTATCGCTTGTGAGGAGTGTTATTGGTCTTCTGCCAGGCTGCTTTGTTAAGATAATGACTCCCTCAGCTCCTCCACACACAGTACTCAGTGTGAGATTGATAATTCGAGAATACAGTCACAGCAGGAGTGTGTGAGACGGAGTAACGGCGCCCATTAACTTGTGAACGTGTACCTGAAATTGTTGATGAACTGCCTGAAAGTGTCGGCTCTCTTGGAAAGAGGAACAATGATGTTGATGGTCATGCTGCGCGTGTTTACACTCTCGCTCTTCACCTTCATCACGGGGCCGAACGGTCTGAAGAGCACGAGCCGGGTGAAGTCCTGGGGACCGTCGCCTTTGAACGTCAGCTCGTACACAGTTCCCCTGTCCCGCTCCGTGCGAGTCAGCCCTGCGACAGAGATGAGAACCGGTGGGGGGGGACAGTAAATGAAACGTTCTGTAGAGGGTGGAGCAGTGGTCACCACTCTCATCTCACAGGGAGATTGTCCAGACTTTGAGGCCCCTCTGTATGTAGTTTGCATGTTCTCCCTGTGCAAGTTTTTTTTTTTTTTCCTCCAGGAGTCCTAAAAGAGGTGTAAGTTAGAGGGAACTTTGTGGCTCTAGAATCCCCTGGATATTGGAATGTGAGTATGTGATTTGTGTTTTTCCAGGTTTATGATATTTATAGAAAGCTGACTCCGCCAACATTTCCTCCAAACCTGCGTGGAAACTTTCACAGTGCTCTGTATAAATGCCAGTTGGCTGGACACCAGAACATGTGTAGAATCTCTGAAATGATTGATATCCATCCAGCCATCCAGCTTCTATAATCACTTCATCCAATCAATCTTCAGACCGATCGCAGCTGACTGTTTGTGAAAGCATCGGTCCACCTTGCACAGGTGGACACAGACACCCACACGCTCGTACGGTCAATTTAGGGACACTAACGTACCTTAAATGCATGTTTTTGTACAGTGTGAGGAAAACCATTGTATCTGAAGGTGGACTGAGCTCTTTCCCACCTTGTATGAAGTCTGACGGGGAGAATGTGCGCTTCCGCCGCGTGCTGTCCACATGCTGCTGAGGTCCATTGAGGACGTGCAGAGCTGTTTCCACGGTGCTTATCAGCTCATCCCTTCGGTCTTTTCTCACAGGCCGCTCCGCTGGGTGCCTCGTCAGCCCCGTCTCCAGCTGGTATATCCTGAGAGACCCCAAGGAAACCCAACTCTTGAGACACAGCTCTTATCAGTGCATTAGATAAATCAAGACGTAGGCGGCGGTGAAGCCACACCAGTTCCACTGTCCTGCTCACCTCTGCAGGGTGAAAGTGTCGAAAGGAATCAGTGCATATTCGCTGGGCAGCTTCACACCTGTGTTCACCTCCGCCTGGTTCAGCTGGGAGCGGAAGAACTCCTGCAGGATGCCATGGATCATTTAATACAACACCTATAATGTCACACTTCATTCATTCAATCTATCCATCTTTTCTGCACCTGCATTGGGCTGCTTCCCTACCTTGAGGTCAGACTGTGTGGGGGTTTTGTGCAGGCTCTCCAAACCCTGCGGCAGAATCCCTCCAACTTTAGCTTTCTCCAGAGACTCCTGAAGCTGCTGCGTCCTCTCCTGCAGAGCCTCCTTCAGCTGGGCTATCTGCTTCGTCAGGCTGTTGATGTAATGCCTGTGAGAGTCCTCCCTCTCCTGCAGCAGCGCCATGTACCCCTCCTTACTGGTGGCACTGCTAGACCACTGTTGAGGCTGACGGCTGCCTCCAGACGCTGGTTTACAGGTCAGGAAGTAGAAGAGGAACAGGCAGCAGCAGAGGCCCAACAAAACAAGGCCGATGCGGGCCGCCAGGGCCAGCAGCCAGCGTTTAAACATGGCGAATCGTCTGCTAAACAAATCCTAAATGTCTGAGGAGTTCAAATTAACTGTCACATGGAGCTCCATCCACAAAAAGGTGGGCAACCCATTGTTCCTCAACTGTAGGTTGAAGTTGAAATGACGGGTTGAAATCCTCTTGTTTTCTCATGCTGACCTCATCCAAAGGCACCAAGCTTTCATTAGTGTTCGGCACGTATGTTCGTGTTGAGATCATCAACTGGGTGGTGCAGCTTCCCTATGAGAACAAAAATACACATATTAAAGCAGTGACTCACAAACAGTTTGGCTATGTGAGAGCCATGTGAGGTCCAAAGTTCCTGGTGTTGGGGATTAAAAGGATTGGTTCTTGAGAGTTCAGTTTTCTACAAGCATCGTCGGTCTGTGTGAGACTCAAATTACACAAATGTACCGCAACAGTACAGTAAGATGGATGAAGCAATCTTATTAAAATAGGTGGAAGGTAGACAATATGAATTCAGGTATACATTGACAGGAATCTTAAAGCTTTGGCCATGACAACAAGAGGATGTTCCTGTAGAATGAACCTTACAATACATGCTACTTGAATACTATTATTTTGAATAAATTATGTCTACAGTTGTTAAATAATGCCTTTCTACACACTAATGCAGTTTGCAAACAAAATAACCAGCATCATGCATGCACCTGTTATGTATTGTTGCTAGTATGTTGGCATTAACAAGCACTAAGAACATACTGGAGGACCAGCAACATTATTGAGACGATGCATATTGTCCAGCTTGGTTTGGCTTGAGGACCCTTCTCCCTGTGCATATGTTGGGGTTTTCTGTTTCCTTGTCCAATTAACAAACACGTCTTTGTAATTGCTCAATTCCTCATACACATGGATGGATGGATGGATGGATGGATGGATGGATGGATGGATGGATGGATGGATGGATGGATGGATGGATGGATGGATGGATGGATGGATGGATGGATGGATGGATGGATGGATGGATGGATGGATGGATGGAGAACCAGCTTCAAAGTCAAGCGTCATCAACCAAATCAACACTGGAACATGGTGGGTGAGGACTGACATTTTGGCAGTTTTCTTTTGCAGAGCAAGTTACAGAGGAAGAACTATAACATCAGTCATGAATCAATGTATCTCGCAGATTTGACTATCATCATGAATAGTTTTGAATACACGTGTAAGAGCAACAACATTCACGTCAACCTTAAAAAACCCTTGGCAGTCAGAAACTGGGACTTGACCAGGTACACTTGAATTACAACAGGAAAAAGGCAAATGAACCAACCTGCGTAATCCTGTCCTGATGGTGTCTCTGTGTTTTGTCAGTTACTCATTTCATTTCCTCGACATCGTACACGCTCTCCATACGTTAGAGTCTGGGCAGTTTGGGCTGCAGGTCGAGTTTAGTTTGACTGCTATGGAACACACACACACAGAGAAATATCCTGACCTTATATTCACTCTGAGTGCCACGACACTGAAGCTGGGAAGTGACAGAAACAAGCCTTTCTCTGTGTGTCTCTCCTCCACCCAGTGTGTGTGTGTGTGTGTGTGTGTGTGTGTGTGTGTGTGTGTGTGTGTGTGTGTGTGTGTGTGTGTGTGTGTGTGTGTGTGTGTGTGTGTGTGTGTGTGTGTGTGTGTGTGTGTGTGTGTGTGTGTGTTGCCAATAATCAGTGTATTCACTACACAGTTGGCCCTTTATAGCTCAGGTGGAGGCCGAATTCATGAAAGACTTGCTTATGTTTCCAGGTCCACCCAAACTGTGTATGTGTGTGTGTGTGTGTGTGTGTGTGTGTGTGTGTGTGTGTGTGTGTGTGTGTGTGTGTGTGTGTGTGTGTGTGTGTGTGTGTGTGTGTGTGTGTGTGTGTGTGTGTGTGTGTGTGTGTGTGTGTGTGTGTCTAAGAGGATGCACGTATGCATGAGTTCATACCACGTGGACCTTTAAAACACTGTACAGTTAATAATACAGATTCAAACAAGCAAATGAAATTGAGTGTTTTAGCACACAAAGATGCATAAGGCACCCACAACATGACTTCAGCTCATAAAGATGTTGTAATTGTAAAATAGCTTCTCATCTCAGCTGACCTGACCTCGAGATCAATTAAATTGCTCGACCATCAAAAAGTGATTGTAAAAACATGCATGTATATACTCACCTATGGATGTAAATCTCAAGCAGATGTTACGATCAAATGTCCACTGAGTGAAAACAGCTCACGTCCCAGTCCACAACTCAAAAAGTGAGAAAATGACCTGTAGAGAGACGTGGAGGCAGCTCTATACCCACCAGAAGTGAGTGCTGAAGTGGCCTCGCTGGAGTAAATCACACTACAGAGGACCTCCTCTCCCTCCCATCCTCTTCCCCTCTCAATCTCCACCTTTTCCCCGCACCTCCCTCCTCTCCTCTCCCTTTTTCCATCCTTCACTCCAAACCGTCCACATAGGATCTCACACCATCTGCCCCCATCCTCAATTCCCCTTTCAGGTCCTCCGTGGCTACCGCTCTGCCCTTAAGTCTAATTAGAAGGCAGCCAGAGTAAGGAATGCCCTTCAGCCTGCGATGCACTGCCACCTGCAATCTGTTGTGGGGAAATAGCTAGGTACCCATCAGACCCCGCCAATAGGATGGGGTCTTGCACATTTAATGAGGCGCCGTACAGATGGTCCTTGTTTTCATTCAGACGTCGACTCATGAGCACAGACTCCTTGAAAGCCTCAAGTATGTCACTTTTCTTTTCTTGTTTTTCATCTCTATATTTTTATTTTTTTACGAACATAAGGTATTTTTGCCATTTGTATTCAATCGTTTAATGGAAACTGTGATATTTCCCGCTATGTTTCTGAAATATAAAATAATTGGAATTGAAGGAAAAGAGCAAAAATAAATCTGACCTTCTCTTTGATGATGTGATGTTATTTATCACTGTTACTTTATGAATCAACCTTTCAGCTAAAGTCAAACATAAGCATAAAATACAACACATTTGTTCTTTTTTTAATTCCTGTGCTGCTCCTATTATATGTTTGTTCGAACAGCTGCTTTGTTTTTAATTTGGTAAAAAGCACTTTATTTCTACTTATTGTGGTATTAAACAATAAAACCCAGAGACCTGTGTCTGAAACATTTGGCAAATGAAAGAAATGACTATTTTGTCTCAAGCAGTGGTTTTAATTGACCTATTCAACTGATACTGGCAGTACAATTAAGATACATGGTGTGCAGCTTTTTTGGTACAGTAATGCTGATTGTACAAACATATCTGTCGCTTTCATTAATGTAATCAGTTGCTCAGTTCTAGATCTCAGTGTTGTGTTATGTCTACTGAACGTAATAAAAATAAACGAACAATGGATAAATTAATAAGAATAAATATTGTATATTTTTTGTCATTTTCAAACCAATAAGACATTTTGGGATTTGTCCTGGTTTTAACCCGCTTGTCATATATTTTACACTACTGTGTTAAATGATCTGCTATAGCTTTCTGGCAAAAAACATATAATCTCTAAATATCTAAAAAAAATTATAATTTTGAGAATGCCTGAAACATCTTTGATGGCTACTTGGGCTCAGGCTCAAATGTTTTCATCAAATTTCATTAATGTCACTCATCTGAGTTGCAGATTAAATGGGAAGAATGATTTTAAATGAACCTATTACATCACTGCCATACATATTGATGCATCATTGCACCAGATGATGACTGCCAGGAAATGAGCAGGACACTGAGGAAACAGACAACCATATTTATTGTTATTTACATCTGTTGGAATACAAAATGTGGAATGTGGCCAGAATCTGGGTGAAAACGGTTATTGTTGGTGGGCACAAAAGGCAAAAGGATCAAGAAGTTTTCTTTTCATTACTTTTCTTTTCTTGGCACATGGACATTTTAATTACAGTGCAGGTGCCTGCTATGTCTGGGTAATGTGCTTTGTGAGATTAGTGCTCAATTTAGGCAGTGTTTTGCTTTCAGAATCTTTGTAAAACACACGCACGCACACGCACGCACAGACACACACGCACGCACACACACACACACAGACACATATATAAATAAATAAAAAATAATAATTCACAACAGAGGAATGTAAAACAGACTCACCAGAAACAATGCGACTGTGTACAAAATTGGGATTCAGTAATTTCCCAGATGAATTCACAGAAGAACACTGAGGACCAACACTGGCGCTTCCCTTGTCTTTCAGCATTGATACTTCATATACTTTCACGACAGAGTCACCACAGTTAACAAACAAAAAGACCTGTTGTGGTGCATCCGAGCTTCAGTCGAACATTTTAGACAAACAAAGGCATTCAAAGAGTTTTTTTGTTTTTTTTCTTGTGAATTCAAAGTGCAATATCTAAAAAGAGATTTTAAACGATATTTAACAGAACAGTTGCTGTGAGAAGCAAAATGTGTCAGGTCCTTCCAACCATTACAGTGGTTTTCAAAGTGTGGGGGGGCGTGCTGCCCCTAGGGGACGCCAGAGAGCTTCGGAGTGGGAATAATCTGGGATTAGAGGGAAAGTCATTTCCTAGCATGATTATTCTTCATTTTATCATGATTTCATCCGACAGATAAAGGCTTACTGTGTATTAGAAATGAAAAGGATCTAACTAGCCTGATGCATCCTACCAGCCATTATCACTAATATCTTATAATCAAAAACAATAGTACGTCCAGCATGTAGCCAAAATTTACCACTTGGAATAACACAATGCTGCGAGGGGTGAGAATTTGGGGTGCACACTGTGGGAGGGGCTCATCCACTCACACTTTGAAAATCCTGGATTTATAATAACACAAATAAAACCACCTCTGAACAATAAAAGTGGAAAACACAACTGGACAATGTGCAGTATGTAGTCATGATAGAACCGTATGTGTGACTTCCAGTATGTATTCAACTCATCGTAGCAGAAGAAAACTCGAGTGCTTGAGAAATCTAGTTTTACTCCATTTTAACAAAAGTTTGAAAAGCATGTTCTCTGTAATCTTGATCCTAGTATTGAGGCTTGAACTCAGCTTTTCCGTTAATACTAAACAGTGCGACTGAAATGTAACCTTGTTGAAATCATTTTTAATGCCTTTTCACAGGTTCTAAAAAAAAAAAAAAAAAAACTTTCTGTGCCTTCTCTGGAGTATCATTATTCTGTTCAGGTTCCAGACATTTTTGTTGTTCCTCTCCTCGCTGTTCTTTTATACAAACTCTAAAAGCCGCCCTTGGACTACCCCCAGGGATGTTGAACACAGTATCTAAATGTGTTTTCTCAAAGTTTTTGAATATGAAATGTGTTATTCTCTGGCATTTGGGGGAGTTTCAGTAATCTCAACCAATGTGGGTAAGTATTTCATGGCTGAACCCATCACAGCAGACATGCCTCATACAGACTCAGAGAGGATCAGCGCATCCCGCTGAGAAAACACTTAACACTGTCCACATCACTGTGAGAGAAAAAAAAAAAAGAAAAAAAAAACCAACCCAACCTTCTCCTCCACTTCAGTGGTGCCATTACTCTCACTCGAGGCAACGAGAGAAGATGTGACGGAACAAGTGGTGAGGGGATCTTGAAAGAGGAGTGGTGGAGCGATGTGTGGGTGGTTGAAGATAATCTCTCAGACACCACAAGGTGTCGTGTTGCCATCATGAAGATTGTTGCCTGGCAACAGCATCCTTTAGAGTCTTCCTCTGGGTGGTAACTAGGTTACCCCAATTTACCACCATCATGTTGGTGCTCTGCTGGACTTCAAGGGCAAAACAGTGTCTCTCTCTTGATCACTGACTCACACCAGCTGTATTTGTTTTGTTTTTTTTCTTCTTCTCCCAGATATTGCCAGCGTCGCTTGCTGGCTGGTGGGTCATTGACAGGATTAAACCAGTTCATCCAGCAGGGTCCCTATGCTGTGGTGCTGCTCGGGGGGGCCGGCAATGGGTTTGTTGCACATGGGACAGACGCAGCGCACCTCCAGCCACTTTACCAGACACCTGTCAAGAGATACGCGGACATGAGGAATAAGAAGGGAAACTAAATTGCTGCAGGTCATTACTCATTTTTCACACAATCATACACTTCTGGCCCATGCATGAGTATGCGAGAGCTCTGTGGGAGTGACAAATGTATCTGTGATTGACAAGCTACTATCATGACTGAGATGTAATGACGCCCTGATTTGTGATTTGCGTGGCAGCAGTGTTTTCACAGGAACTGTTTCCTAGTTAGATGAAGTCATAGTGGGGTGGGGGGGGGGGGGTTAGTGGGATGTTTCCCAAACGTGAGCATTCATTCGCATTCGAAAATATTTCCCAGTCAGGACAAAAAAAGACTTTTTCTTTATGTTACTGAGAAAATGCAATCAGGCCAAATTAGGATAACAAAACACAAAATTCAGATAAAAATTAGTTAAATGATCAAAACCGCAGAGAAGCCTCAAACAACAACAAAAAAGAAAACAAGGTTGTAAGTATATAAAAACAGGAGAAGTGAAAACATTGTCAAACAGAATATGGCCTCTATCACTGGCTTTGAGGTGTTTTCTTATCTGTGAGGATGATTTATGACATGTAAAGTAGAATTTTATGGGGAAAATGCTGCACTTGAGTTTATATTCAAATAGTTTTTTAGTTTCTCTACCATTTGGACAAACACAAGCCCACGATAATAATGCCATTAGTTGCAGGTTTCTTTGTCTCTGCACAGGATTCAAAATAAATCCAGTGACCTTGGCCCAATTTGCCCAATGTAAACTGAAAAGGGAACCATAAGGAACTTTCTCAGGTGCACTGAGAAATGTTTCCTGTAATTACTAAAATGACAATGAACTGCCAAAGTCCCAGCCTTAGGTTTTGTTGTTTGTTTTTTCGTACTGTAGTTGCCACTCAGGAGGGACTGAAGCGGCTACAAGGCCTTGTGAAAAGGGTTGCTGACCCTTGATCTGAAGTCACCAACCAGTTCAAACGCCGCCGTTTTCATCTGAACACACCAGGGCAGGTGCCGGGCAGAAAAACAAGGCTTGAAGAAAGGCTCTGCTGTGCACTACTCACTTCCTGTGGAAAGCATGTTGGCATGGCAACACTCCCAGCTCGTCTTTCACTTTGAAGTCCTCGAGACACACGGCACACGTCTGCTGTGAGTGACAGACCGGGTAGAGTGAGAGCGGACAGCCATTACATCAAATTATCATGAGTCAACAGTTTCCAACCTGAAAGTCTGAGCAGGACTCGGCACGAATGTGCAGGTAAATGTCATTCTTACCCCGTGAAGGCTCAGCTTTTTGGGATCTCCTTTTAAAACTACCTGTGGGAGGAACAAAGCAAGCATGTTTTTTTTTTTTTTTATAAAGAGCTTTTTTAGCCTCAGATCTGTAAAGTTGCTGCTAAAAATAAACCCCTGTCTTACCTCTCTGTATCCAAACCGCTCACTCTGGGCTTGGTGTCGTAATTTGCTATGAATGAAAAGAAGATACAGATGATTAGATCAACCTTTATAATATGTGTGCTTAATGTTTAAGGAGACAGAAGAAAGGAGAAGAAAGAACACTTTTATTTTTAGAAAACGTCTGTGTGAGAGGGTAGACGGGCTGTATTGACATGCCATATTGAGAAGTGTATAATCAGCTGAGGTCAGCTCCAGTTCTCCCAGAACCTTTATTCTGATGAACCAGTGTAGAAGTACATTATACTCAATTTCATATATGGTTAAAAAACAAACAAACACGCAAAACAAGTACATCATGTATTAAAAAAATTTCAATAATAACACATGGTTTGTTTTGTCATATTTCTCACCAAAATGACATGCCTGCCCACTTCTGATTTTGACAAGGCTGAACTGTAATTTAGCTGTAATCTCATTTAATGAAAAATGCTAAAATACAAATGAGGAAGCAGCAACAATTCTTGATCAGTATAAAACTAAAAATTTTTAATATTCACTAAACTATGCTAATAATAATAGAAGTAAAACATCTCATTATGCAAAAATGGCCGTTTTATTGGGTTATATAAGTAATATATTAATATTTAAGTGGATTTTCTATTATTTAATGTTTCGATACATTTAGTAAAAAGTAATGTTCCTCATACTGATGTACAAAGCGGACAGATTACCTGAAATACGCGTGATCAAGTATCAAAACATGTTTATTAGCGGATAAGGTAAGTACACACATACACACATTCACAGATTGTTCACACACTTACACAACCATGCAACATATGCAAAACACCAACACATGCTTGAGCACATTCATACACAAAAACACGGTTAATGAGTACATTGCTTGTTTGAATCAGCACCCCCCACCCCAAAAAAAACAAAAACAACAATGGAGAGATCTTTATCACTTGGCAAGCTCTGTCTGCTCAGCCGGGTTATTTTTGGGCCTCCTGTTTTGATCCAACTAATCTTAGACTAAAATGTCTATCACTGTCTGTAATTCAGGCCTGAAAGTAAATGCAGCGACAGCCTCCGAGATGAAAGGTGAATGTTTATTTGTGATCAGGTCCCTGAAAAACATCATTATTCCGTTGAGTCAGCGTTTAGAGCGACGGCAGCTATCCGCTGTGTTTGTCATTTGGGTTTGCACTGATTGCAGATTGCAGTCTGCGACGGTGAACAATGCAAGGATACACGTTTAACATGTGTTGAGGTTTCTCATGCCAGAAGAATGATGTGAAGTGGGTGAAAGGGGGTGGGGGGGGGGGGGGGGGGGTGTGATGGAGTTTCATTGTGTAATATTCAGTCTGCTTGAATCGAAAAATCTTTTCAAGAAACCTCAGCGGGTTTCGCTCATGAGCGATATAGATTACACTCTAATCTATATTCCCGTACAGAAGGATTCTGTGGTTAATGATTTTAGCAGCGCCAACTGTTTGCGATTTATTGATATCGTAAAGCCATCCATCCATCCCATTTATTTAGTGATTTATTTGCTCATTTGTTTGTGTTTTTTGTTTGTTTGTTTATTTGAGGCGATTGGGGCTGAGGGTCCTGATCAAGGACCCACGCTGCGTGTTTTTTGCGCTGTGGGAAGAAACAAAGTACTGGAGGAAATCCATGTACACATGGGAAGAACATGCAAACTCAACACAGAGGGGGCCCCGGCTGGTATTTGGGCCTTGTTGCTGTGAGCAGAAAGCACTAACCACTACGTCACCATGACCTCCAGGCATCCATGCATGCATCCATCTGCTATGATTACCCTATTCAAGTTTACCGCTCTAATTATAAAACAAACATCAATGTGGCTGCAATGCTGTTTAAAAATGCCAGTGAAGGTCTTCCTGGTTTCATAGTAATCACTAACGCACAATACAGTTAATTGATTATTAGACATTAATCTATAAAAACACAGTTTCAACAATTATTTAAATGATTTTAACTTGAACTTGAACAGAGATAAAATAAAGAATACGAAAAACCCTCAATGTGACAACCATGACAGTCAGAGACTATATACAAAGATGTACACTCAAGTTTACCAATTGAACGCATCTAACTCGTGTTGGATGAGTTATATCTTTATACTTGCATATTGACTCCAAACAATGAAATGTCATTCTATGAAAAAAAGTAAAAAATAGGAAGTCTGGACATCTAGATATAAAGTATCATAGATCATTCTCATTTTATTGTTACTAAAATCCTTTCATAAGCAGATTTAAACGACTTCTGTGCCTGATACAGTGCTGTCACTCTGTATTTCCATGATCACAATCAATTGAAGCCGACTTTTATTTTCCCCTCCAAAGCATTTTTTGAGTCCTTCACCTCGCTGGGGGTGAGATAGCATCTGTTTTCAACTCAACATTGTTGCAGGAAATAAGACAGTTTGTCATTTATTTAAGTTCTTGTCAGATGCAGTGTGTCTATGTGCAGCTACTTGTGAAGCACCAGCCAGCTTTTTATTTTTTTATTTTTTTAATCCACAACTGTGTTTACATTTTGAAACACTGCCTGCTTCTTTAGAAATTATTAGCCTGCTTTTTTAAATTTTATGACTGTCTGGCCCTGAATTAAATGAGTCGGTGACTTTATTTGGGGAAGGTTTTTAATCATTGTATTGTCGGGTTAAAACCACTTTTAGTTGGCCGCTGTACCTTTCAGACCCCAAATCATCGCTCTGACGAGCTGCATTGCTCCTGAGCACTGTTGGAGCAGACTGGGGAGCCATTAAAGATGTAATGTTTTTGGCTTCTCTTGTTGCCACCTCCATTTTCACTGGTGTTCACTGCAGGCGTGAGTTTGCATGTAAGACACATGAAATGGCTGAGTGCTGAAAAACCCCATCACATGAAGGAGGAATCTTTTTTAGAGACAATGGGTTTCTGAATAATAACAACAACAACAACAACAACAACAATAACAATAACAATAACAATGATAATGATAATGATAATGATAATGATAATGATAATAATAATAATAATAATAATAATAATAGAAAGCCTGCCCCCAACAGAGAATAGCATTTCTTACACGGTATTCATCTGGTTTATCAGTCGATATAAATGAATGCACACTCACACTCCCACCCAGGGCTACCTTCAGCATGTTGACGGCGCCAGAGGAAGTGACTCAGTGGTTATGATTCACAGACGGACACTTTGAGGGAGGCGCGAACGGCATGAGCTTTCTCTGACACGGCTGATGGTTGACTTTGTGGTGAGATTCAGTCACATAAAACAATTGTGTTCACGACCCCAACACTATGTATATCAGTAGAAATTAATAACGATGATGATGACAATAATAATACATGATCTTGATCAAAAGGTGGGGTCTTCTTAATGTTTGTCGAAGCAGTATATTGTCAGTAATCATGACACGGCAGCTGTGGATTTTTGTGAAAACAAAATATACTCTTGTATTGTCGAGTGCCGGAATAAAAATGTGTCATCTCATTGTGGAATTGTGATTAATAAATGTAGTCAAAGACACTTACAGAGGTTTCAAAAAATGTGAAGGGTATAATCATACAGCATGCCACCTCCTGGTTAAACTCAGGATGATGTAACTACAGATTTGGAGTTTATAAATGTCAGTATCCCTCTGTCGTCCTTTTTGCATGTCTCTCGTTCACTCTTTGGTCATCCTCTAAAGCTCTATAGCTGTAAATATTTGCTTTGTTTTGTCTATTTTACAGACAATAAGTTGTTATGTCATACAAAATCAATGAAATTGTTATATAAGATATTTATCTAATATGGCCATTATGGTGAGATTATTTTGTTTTGACGTCCCAAGTCAAATTTCTATCTCTCTTTTGATGGTTTAAATTCAATAAAAGTTTTATTAGTATCAAATTACGTGAGCTAACATACTACCTGAGTGTCTGCCACCAAATTCACACATTTGCATGTCACTGTTCCTATTGTGATTTATTTCCTCCAGACAGCAAAGGGCCCCTGCATTCGTCTATTTCCTCAATGGTTTGGCATTTTGATGACAAACCACCACTTGGTTATCAATTCTAATTCATATACAACAAGACCAAAAATAGAACATCCCATTATGAGATGTAAGGTCATTTGCAATATCCTGATGCTGAGTCATCCAAAGGGAGCCTGAGATCAAAAGCAAACTCAACTGCAGGTGTTACTATTTCCTGATGAGGTTTTTGTATGCCACAGACCTTCATTTATGATGATTTGCTATGCTCAGACTGTGCGCTATTCAGGCCGTGTTTATACTGAGCACAAGTTTGTCTGTAGCTTCCCTCACTTCTGTCCTCACACATTGTGACGGGCGGCATCCTGTTGCCTCACATCCCGTCCTTTCATACACAAACGTTCCCCTCAGCTCATCAGGGAGTTCACAGTCAACTGCAGGAGAGGTCAACCTGTTCCTTTTTTTTTTTTTTTTTTAATCCTCCTGACTCATTGAGTGTCTTACGGTGTTTCTACTTTTAGCATTCAAGGACTTCAATTCTAGAGAATATCATATTGTTCCACTAAACTTATCCCAGGGCTTCTAAGCATGCAAACTGATGTTCAATACTTGTTTGTGTGGCAAGATGAGACCATCCTCCTGAACCTCCTGACACACACACACACAAAACCCCTCTCCCCTACACTTGTTTAATGCACTGATTTAGGCAAACACTGTGCTGAGCTGTCATGTTCATACTTTTGACAGTTTGAGATGCTCTTCTTTAAAATGTGGTTGACTGAAAAATTAACCACCTACCTTCAAAATGCATTAAATTTTGAATTGTGGATACGGAAGAAATGTGTGGGCTGTCGCAGTATGCTTGGGGAGATTTCAGCAGCACTAATACGGAGCCAGAACGCCCACATTGACTCCCTTAAGAGAAATCTGGTCACGGAAAAACTTTGTTTGGCTTCATTTGTGGTCCAAGAGTGAGGCCGTGTCGAGCTGACCAAAACCTTTCTGTGCAGGTTTTAGATAAATATTTGTAGCCGGACAGACTTTGAAAGCTGGGATAAGGCTAAGAAAACCCAAACAACTTCATCAAGTGTGACACAAGATGACACTTTTACCTAAGTAACTAAATAAATGTCACTTTTATTGGCATCTTCCTTCTCTTTAAATGGCACGTTTGTGCTCCTGCAGCCACCCACCTGATGAAGTAACAGCAGAAGATGAGGCTCAGGATGAAGACAGAGATGCCCGTCCCAAAGATGACCATGTAGATATTGAGAGGTAGGTCCTGGAAAGTGATGGGCGGCATGGTGCACGACTTGTTGGAGTAAACTAGTCCCAGACCACAGAAGCAGCCTAGATAAAGACAGATTCAAGAATTCAGGGCCCATTTACAGGAACAGTGTATTACAGTATAATAAATACATTTATGTGAAGGTAGTCTTAAATACACAAAATATATACACATAGGGCTAAGGAAGCCAGAGTCCTGTGACCACCGCAGTACATGCATAATGGTAAAGGAGTCATTTTTAATGTACTTAAGCATGTAAAACAGTCCTAATTCAGTATCCAAGCAACAAGCCAGAATCTCTTAAGATACTCCTTTGTCCAATAACAAGGTCAGAGCAGTTTGCAGGCACTCGAGTGGACATATGAAAACGCGACAGCCAGAGATGAAAAGATTATATTTGTGCTGCTGTCTTCCATACAATCTGAATTACTTACGTTTAATACACTGATCAAATCTGGTTATTAAGCTTCAAGACTTAGAAGAAAGAGTGCAATTTGATGAAAATGGCTCCCAAAATTGCTTTTTAGGCTATCCGTGTTCTTGGATAGTGTGGTGACTCATCCGTATGCACTACCAGTGACTGCAAATCTAAAACACAAGCGCAGCACAATGTGGTTTTCTCATCTTGAACTGAGCACTTTTGGAAGAAAATTGGAGTGTGCTCTAATCAAAACAGATGAGACTTGCATTGGAGGGGTCCTCCTTTGTCCACCTGCATTGCTTTGATGATCCGCTCCTCTGTGTGCTGGTTTTACCATGAAATAGATCCTCACTGTAATGCCCCTGCCTGTAGATAAAGATGCAGGTCGAACAGAAGAAGAACCAGCGCGGCACAACACTGAACAGACCGCACAGTTCACAGGATCTTATAGGCTGTCTAACTTTTCATTTCACAGACACTCTCGACTTGTTGAAAGGTGTACGCTAACTTTTAGTATATTTACTGTGGCATTTTTTTGTGTGCAGTTTTGATTTTAAAGTTTAATAGTTTGAAGAAACCGTAATATTATCAACAACCAAAGGACAGCCTCTCGGAGAGAGCAAAGCAAGTGTCACTGTCATACCGTACAGTGTCAAGTAAAAAATGAATTTTCCTAGGTATTCTAGGACCTGGTCACACAATATGATCATACAATTAAACTGACCTGACAACTAGAATAATCCATGTCTTTATCTAACACCATCATGAAACCTTGGCAATGCTGCAGGAAATCTGCATAGACCCTGAATAAGACCAAGAATACCTTGATTTAATTATTTTGTTCTCGCACCCACTCGATAAAAGCTCAAAGGAAGAAAAGCAGCTGTGAATCATGATGCTCCCTCCACTGTACATACATGTATGTATAGATGGCTTTGCTCCATGTACGCTATAGAAAGAGCTACAAGTTTTTCTTTGTTTAATTTGGACCAAGGTGCATGGTCCTGTTAAAACCTTGTCGTAAACTCATGGACCGAGGCGTTAACTTGCTTCAGTGGTTCCTTCAAGAGTTTGTACTTCTTCAACAGGTTTAATTTTACGTCACTCAATCTTGTGCTTTGTGTCATTTGGGTTCAACATAGCTGGGCGTCTACTTCTAGGAAGAACAGGCAAACGACTAAATCACCTCCGTTTGTGAACAGCTTGTTTAACTGGTGGCTTTGTATGTAAGTCAACCATCTTAGAGCAAATGCATCTCTAGAGCTGCAGATTCTTCTTGTGATTCAGAACATTTTAGTGTTTTTCACTCGTCGATACAACTGGAATCAAAACTCATTTTGTCGATTGGCTTCCAACAAGCTTTTAGAAGTAATTAGTCAGAGGGTTCACTTATTTTTCCAGCAGCACAGTTATGATTATTCTCTGAGTTTGAAAATCTACAGGTTTAACTGTTGAGCGTGTACTTTTCAAGAGATCAAGAGATCTAACCAGATTTTCACGTACTCGTCTTACCATTGTATGCCCTAATGCACTCGTGATTCAACTGTGAAAGTGATTAATTTAAAAAAAAAAATGTAAATGAACTTACAGTAACCCTGAATCTCTTTAAGGTATGAGAGAACTAATTTTAGAGTAAAAATAATTGATAAAAGTCAGACATTCACGTAAATAAACTACTGATATGACCCTCAGAGGGTTGTGTAGTGTGGTTGTCAGTGCCATTATTTATAACAGTCACAATACAATATTGTCTTACACTCATTATGCACATTAAATAGAGAACGTCAAATTGCAAGATTGCAAGCATTAGACTCAAAGTAGGACGACGGCAGACAAAAGAGAAGTGAATCAGAGAGACAGAGACAAAGAGACACAGCGAGCATATTTGTGTCAGTGTGACTAATAAAAAGTCAGTATTTGCATGTGAGAGGAGCCTTTGTGAGGTCAGGGTCACGCTAACCCAGCGAGCGATAGTGAATGAGGACGCGGGACTCATCGCAGTCTGCTGATACGTCTGCAGATTACATCAGGAACACAACAAGAGACTCTGCAGATTTTCATTTCGATCAAACACGGCAGAAGCTGGTTTCTCTGATTAGCACACGCTCATCCAGAGACAAGGGAGTAATCAGTCAAGATCAACTTGTACTTGGTTCGATAGAGGACCACCGACTCTTGGCCTTGTGAGCCACGTGGCAGCGGGGCTGATCATAAAAACAAAGTGAAGTCAACTCTTGTGAATCTGCCCGGCGAAGAGCTTCATCGAAAGCAAAGTTACCACCCACATGCTTTCCTTTTAAAACTGTGTGAGTGTGAATGTGTTGACTGCCTATGTTTGCAACTCCTGAGATGAGCTGGCTATAAATCCAGACACACCGTGTAGAGACATGCAGATGGATTGTGAATGGAAAAAGGTGGGTGGATGAAGAAATGGGTGAATAAATGGTTGGACAGATGGATCCAGAGAAGGATAAATGAAAGGCTACTGAAAGCTCAAAACTATGGGTGGACAAATGAAAAGATCAATGCAACGGATGACTAGACAGACAAACAGCAGATGAAGACCTTTACCAATTTAATTCCCCTGTGATGGATATTGTTTTCTTGTAGCATTGCTTTTTCAATCGATCGTGAGATTTCTCGTCACTCCTGCAGCCAAAGTAACACATTGACATTTCAATCCGACACCTCTCAGGCCTCACAGTGGAAACTGCAGTATGACAGGATCGATACCTCTCGCCTCCCGCTTCCACTCACGCTGAACGAGCCGAGATTCTCCATTAATAGAGTCTCATTGAGTCTCCACATTCAAGTTCCAACACTTCACTCTGCAAGACACAATTCTTACCAGAGGCATCAAACTTTTAACTAATCTCCATCAACACAGCCAACTTGTGTGTGAATGAAACACTGATGAAATCCCGCCGCCAAGACTCTGTGAACATTAAACTGAAAGTTCCTACTTTGTTAGAATAGCAAATGATTTTAAGCCACACATAATGAAGTGGTTAATACGTTTTCCACGTCCTCTCCTGGGATTGCATGAGCTGATCAAAATCTACCATCATTTGGATGATTATTTGCTATCAGCACCACAGATAAAAAAAAAAAAGGGGGAGTGAAGCTGATGTTAAATTACAAGCACATGATGCTATTTATAGATCGGGTCCAAAAAAAATCAAAAGTCAATAAATAATAGGAGGCTTAGAAAAAGTTACTAGATAGATTGTAAAGGGTCTGTATATTTAAAAAAAAATAAAAATACCCCAGAGAGGTTTTGAAAAATAAAATAATTTACAATAATCATAATCCATACACAGCACAAAAGTGGTACGATAAACTATTTTATCTGAATACAAAATACATTTTTCAAAGTTTCCATTTACTCATTCAATTATTTCCCTTTGAACTAAATTTGTGTTAAAAACCAAAGTAAAACACTACCTACACTTTCACTCTTAAATTCACACTGTTTTTTTTTGTTTTTTTTTACTGTTTTAGCATATTACCTTAGCATTTGTCTCACACTTCTTCACACCAGACGTGTCACAGAAACATTCTTATTTCTAGGTCGAGGACGATGTTGGAGCTCGAATCTTGATAAAACTGTTTCAATTAGGTCAGATTGTCGGGCGTCACTTAGAAATTGACCAAATGCACTGAATCAATATATTCGTGGCAGAATCAGTGAGTAAGAAAGAACAATTCCCTCTCAGAATCACATTTTCATTGTTTCAAGATTTCATGACTGTTTATTTTTCTACGTATGCTAAACTTTGGTGATACTGTGGCAGATAATCCTAATCTTCCCCGAAACAATCCAAAGTGTTTGGATAATTCATCAGAAGCGGCATTAAGAAAAAAAAAACCCAACATGCATGATAATACAATGTAAACTCCTTTTGTGCCATTAGTTCCTTTACATTCCCAGAATAATACGGAGGATGTGAGCCCACGAGCAGCTGTAGAGGCGTGAGGATGTGGACATACAAACAGGCATGTTGACCTAATTTTCTCCATTACATGTGTCAAACGGTCCAAATAACAAAGATGCTGAGAGGACAAAGAGACACATACTGCCAGAAAGAGGGAGAATGGGGGGGGGGGGAGCATATGTGTGTATTCATGTCACTGCACAGCTGATGGCAACAAATCACCTGTGAAGCGGCTGCAGACTCACGATGCAAATCTGGGTCATTTGTCCTGAAGTCTTTGTGCTCATCATATACGGGCACTTGTGTTTTCCTCCTCCACTTTTGTATGAATTGAAAGCAGACTGCTGTATGTGATATTTTGCTTTGGGTGGAGCCTTGCACGGCCACTGACCTATATATCGGCGCTTTCGTGATAGGCCCCGTTGCCATGGCGCCAAGCGGATGCATAAAATGGGATGATGCAGGCTTACCAGCGAAAGTTCTCATTTTGAGGACAGAGGAAATCGGACTCAGACAGTGGTTTCTAAAAAAAGGCAAGAAAGTCCCTCTGTGAATTGATAAAGCTGTAAAATACCTCGACTAAAGCAGATTCACTGACAGCTCCTGTGAGATGATGCTTTTTTTTTTTTTTTTTGTCCTATATACGCCGCGCTCACACAAAGCTACCTCCGCCGCCGCCGCTCGCACTGAAGAGAGAACTTCCCATCAAATATTCAGCACTTCACATGGGGGGGGAAACACTCAGGCCTGCCTGCACGGCTGCTGCTGCTGCTGCTGCTGCCGCCTTCGGAAAGAAAGTAGGTTGGACCCAGAACTCCTGAGCCACAGACATGAAAGTGCTACATGTGTCACACAAAACACTGGGACAAATAGGCTCGATCACAGACACAGTGGGGGCACACGGGGCAGACGCTGGGCTGAGGGCGCCTGATACTGCTTCATTTTTCCAGCAGAATGTCACTCTTTGATACGGCGCGCGCACACAGTGTGTGTGTGTGTGTGTGTGTGTGTGTGTGTGTGTCCACACACTGTTTCCCCAATGAATAGCAGGGGAGTTGAGCAGCACAAAGGGAGTAATTGTTTCTGGTCTGAACGGCACCAAGAGTCCACCGAGGAGGCTGCTGGGGCTCCTGCATTCAAAGTCAGAGGGGAAAAAAGACCCCGGATCCATCAGCCTCCCCAGGTCTGCCCATCACAACGGAGCACAGAAACACCATTTCACTGCTATGAGCTGGCTTGTTTTTTTTTTTTTCTTTGTTTCATTGTCAATCATACACTTCTGGATGTGAAACAACAGAGGAGAAGTTGTTCGGGCTTCCTAAGATAATTGGTTTGAAGTCAAGAAGAGTGTAAGTGAGAGACTGATAACAGTCAGCGTAAACAAGGTTACCCAGAGAGGCAAACGTTACACACAGACAACACAAAGGGCGGCCTTGTGGGGGGTTTTGACTGGACCCACTCTTGAATGGAAATAAAGGGCTTATTATAGTGTCTTACTCTAATAAATACAAAGGCGGACATTCAATCACTGCTCAGGCATTTTTATCATTTGTAAGAATCCCAGCAAAAAATATCATAGGTGACTAAAAACCTGCAAGCAGCTAATGGATTAGTGAATATATATCTATAGTTGTATTGTGTAAACAGAATGGTTGTTAAAAAAAGATGAATATTTTTTGTGAGGGGATAGTTTTCAGTCTCATAGCTCTAATAATTATAGGAGAAATGTATGGTCTTTGGTATAGTCAACGTCTATAAATACTCTTTTAAAGACACATTTTTGACAATAACATTTTTTTTTAACAGTATATTTTTCATGTTTGCTTCCACCCACTGGTCCTCATGAGCAGCATTTTTCCTTCCAGTAAACAAACCACAACTTGCTGATTACAGTGTTGTACATGCTTATTTAAATCAAGATCCCAACAAGTGACAGAGCGCCTAGAACTCAACACAAACGGAGCACCAATGGCACCTTTTACTGGCTATAATTGGGGTTTTTCATGGTGCCACAATAAACAACATTTCAGAAAACACCTCCTTCGCTCACTCTCGGATCATGTACTGGACGGACTATCAGCGAGGCCCCGACAAACGTAATGTGAGATGATCGCTCACCGTTACACCACTGAAACGGGTGCATCAATGCACCAGAGGGAGTCCTCGCCGGAGGGATCCGATCCGTGTTTACCAACAAGCCGCCTGTGCAGAGGGAGGACGGCGGCGGCGTGCAGCGGCGGCGGAGCCCGAGGACTGCGTGTGTGTGTGTGTGTGTGAGAGAGTCAGAGAGAGAGAGGGAGAGGGAGAGGGAGGGAGAGAGAGAGGGAGAGGGAGAGGGAGAGAGAGGGAGAGAGAGAGAGAGAGAGAGAGAGAGAGAGAGAGAGAGAGAGAGAGAGAGCGCGCGACGGACAATAGCTCCAGTAAACAGGTCGTGAGACGAGGCGAGGGGAGACAGGCGCTTTATCTCCTAACTTGGAGCGCACTTATGCAGCACAGCGCGCGCGATGGTTCAGCTCTGCAGAAGGTTGAAGCGCTGACGAGGATGTGGAGGATGATGAAGAGGAGGATGAGGAGGATTCTCCGTTCTCTCGCCTCCGCGCCGTGGCTGTTTTGACTCTGTGATTATTAATAGACGGCATGACACTGACCCAGCAGCATCTGTGAGTGTGTGTGTTTGTGTGTGTGAGAGAGAGAGAGAGAGGAGAGAGAGGAGAGAGAGAGAACTGGAGCACGGGTCGTCTCTCCCTGGCCCCGCCCCCCCGCAGACTCTACGGACATGCGGCTCGACCAATCAGCGTCCGCGCTGCTCGCGCTGGACGGGCTGAGTGTTTCCTGTGTCTCTCCCTTTAGAAAAAGCTTGTTTTCTTTTATAGGCCATTTAATCCGGGAGTGGAGCAGGACAAGCACCAGACTCACTGACTGATACAACACAAATACAACCACTGGAATGAAATACATGTTTAAATATTATTTTACAATGCATTGTTTCTTCAATCACGACACATTCTGAGAGACAGTACCTTTACAATTAAAAAGAACAAAATGAAAACATCATTGAAATATTTAAGGTTACGTGTAATAGATGATGGTGTAATCCAAAGGGAAAATCAGCTCTGGGGTAAAAACTGTTTAGATCGATGGAATGGATGGAGAGACAGCCATCCGCTCGTTACTGTTATGAAACACACAGAGAAATATCCTGTCCTCATTTTCCCTCTGAAGGTGGGAAGTGACATTAACAAGTATTTCTGTGTGTCTCTCCTTCACCCAGTGTGTGCGGGTGGGTGAAGGGGGTCAATGGAGGCTCCTGCAACCTTTTCCATGATTACAACAAAAAGAAGAGTAAAGAGTGTAAAAAGGACACTGTCTTCAGTGGTGGCAGTAACCCTGTGTGCACAGCAGTGGTCGAAAAGCTATTGCCAGATTTTCTTCAGAATAAATAATCAACTATTCAAAATTTTGTGTACATTTTCAGTATGATTGAGTGATTCGACATGATAAAACTTGTAAAACACTTGCATGATTTAAAGACAAATCCGATTTTATAAAGGTTTGTAATTTAGCTTTATTATGATTCACTCAGACTGCACAGTGGCATAGTCGCTCTTGCCTCACAGCGAGAAGGTGCTGTGTTCTTGGCCGGGCCTGCATGCATGTTTTACATGGTACTCTGGTTTCCTCCAACTGTTTATCGGCTTACATGTGAGCTTTATTGATGATCCTATAGTTGATTGAATTGATGAACCGACACTGGTAAATCCCTAGTTGTGCATGTGTGACTGTCTGTGGTTGTCCTGGGCTGAACTAGTGGATTATCCAGGGTGAATCTTGCCCTCATACCACTGCTCTATTTGGATTTATACATCAAAATAATACAAATTAAACAGTGTTTTAAAACTAAAATTGCATAGTTTTGCTTTTCACAAGCTTTTTCTGCATTTTCTTGAAACACTAGGTTAAATAGGTTGATGAGATTCAGGTGAACTTCAGTCTCTATTACTACTCATTTTTATAATTGGAGCCTCTTACATTTTGGGTAGATAGTTATATTTCATTTCTCTAAACGAAGGCCCCATGGGGGTCAGGGATGAAACTCCAGCAGGAAAAAAAATGAATGAATGAATCTCTTTTTCCTTATTTTAGACTGAAGGGTTGCTGATATTGGGAGTTATGGCACACTGCAGCATGAACACTGAGTCTTCAAGTCTTCAGAGAAATTAAAAACTCACATATTCCTGCAACAAATGGACACACTCAAGTAGAAACTGTTTTGCAATTTACAACTTTAATAAAATCATCCATTTTCATATAAAAGCCTTTCATTTTCTTTGTTTTGCATGTGGTTAAAACCGTTCCCTTTTCAAGGTTGATCTGTAAGTTAATGTTGTATAAAACTAGACTGAGTATACGAAGTCAAACATGTACAACGAACAATTTTCAGAAGAAATAGACCTGCTCATATCCTGTGAAGTTCCCAGCATAGACGGGCGTGTAGTTGTAAATCAGGGACGAGGCCTCTTCCTCAGGATTGTCAAAGTGATGTAAACTTCTCCTTCCTAAACAAAGCAGAAGTGAGACGCATGTGATTATTGTCGTGGAGTGCAAGACAAATTACCCCCACATGGGAATTAAAACAGGAAATACAATCTACAAATGCTTCCATTATTTTGAATGTTGTTTGTGTTCAATCCTGATTTGGTTTTATTTGGTCTAGTAAAATAAACTGTAGGCATCATACTGGTTTAGTTATAATATAAGATAATGAATATTCGTTATCAGCTGTAGTCTTTTATCACTACGGGCGTGTGTCAAATGAGAATAAATGTAATTACAAAATCTAAGATGGTAAAGGACATATCACAATATAGTTATTGCGCAATATCACATGCTCCAGTACAACAGTACTGGTAAAAATTCCTGCTTTTAGAAATGTAAGAAAACTCAGTTTTGCTTGAGATCTTTATAGAGAGGGGTGCTTAAGAGCCAAAATTAATGTTAGGAAATGATTAACCCATAAATGTTTGCTTTTCATTTTTTTTTTTTACTCTATTAATCAACATTGTTTTTTTGTGTTTTTTTACATGAACACGCTTGCAGTTTTGGAATTATTCAGCTTTGTCAGTGTTCAGTATAGTGATTATAAATGAAATCCTCAGTTGTGGAGCTTTTACTGTAGAGATTGCTTTGTTGAGATATTTCTAGAAATCCAATTTTGTGAGTGTTAGACATTCGGATAAACATTTGTAAATGTACATTTCTGGTTAATCGAGTTAAACTGTCATGAATCGTGCTCACAATGATGAACGTGTATTGTAACATCAACAGTGTGACATGATGTCACAGAATATGAAAGTAAACTTTATTTGAGTAAATAAAACTGATCCATTGGATATTTAGGAATCAATATTTGATCATGAGGTTTTTTTTTGTTACCTTCATTGACAAAAAACTCGGCCAGCAGTGACGATAACTGAACAGCGTGACGTGAATGAGGGAAGTTGAGGTTTGATTTCCACTGGAATCGATTCACTTCAGGATGCCACTGCACTCCGTAGAAGGGATACTTTTTACCTGGTGGGACACAAAGTACAAAACAATATGCACCAGGACGTTAGTCGGGCTCTTCTACAGAGCAGTAATTCAGTTTGTCCAGATAATGTCAGAATTGCCTAGTAACCTTCAATTGTTGAGACAAAGTGGGCTCCGTTTTCAGCGACGTTGGTGGACAGGAGGTAGAAGAAACTCTGCAGATTTACGTTTTCATTGAAGGTCTGTGGGAACATTTGTCACATCAGTCATCATGACAGTGTTGCTTTTAGTGAATGAATTCTCATTTCCTTTTGTATTTCATCAGTGAAAGTCATCTTTACTTTCTTATGTTTAATACGCTAATTATTGTGCTCGGGGATTCTGGGACAAAATATACTGTGTATAGTCCTAATGCACTGGAATACTCAATGTCTATCAGTTTGATTAAACATAACTTAATTTGTGCCATGTCAAATTAACACAATGTGAAACTCAAAGAATTTAAATAATGAGATTACCACAAGCTCATATCATTAATCAAACATTATTTCATTCACATTCTATGTTGAATAAATGCAGATTGCACCATCCTTTATGCATATCAATGCAATATCAAGAATAAAAAACCCCACCAGAGAAGGAAAAGACATGTCATGTGACACACAGGATTTTTGCCGTACCTTCACTTCAACTCCATAGTGGTGGAAATTGCCAGTCAGAGGTTCTTGTGTCACAGCTTTAATGAGAGCAGTGGGGAAATCTGTGAAGATCCTGCTAGAGTACGCCTCTGCGGGGCAAAAGAAAAAAAAAAAAAAAAGTATTTATTATATATTCACTGGTTCCGTGTAACAGAGTCATTGTGATAATCAGGTCATCGTAGTTGTGAAAACAAGTCGTGTGGTGTGACTTCAATGACTGTGAGTGTTTCAGTGATTCAGTTCCTGCAGTTTCCTTGTTAAAGAGAGACCAAAACGTGAAAAAAAACAGCTCCCATCCATCCGTCTATTACACAACCTTAATCGATGTTACAATTGAGGGATGCCTTCCCCAGTTATGGTTCAGAGTCGCCAACGGCAATACAATGCAGGTCTCAGGATCGTGGGAGCAAACGTCACCCAAAGAGAAAAAAAAAACCCCACAGAGAACATGAAAACTCAAAGTCTCCTTAGATAAACCTTGTTTTTATCGTGTGAGGTGAGACAGCTAACCGCTGCTCCACTGTGCCTCATGAACACATCCTGAAAAAAAAATTACAACCGCAAACTTGAGGCTGTACTTTAAGTTGACGCAACAACGATTCCCATGTAGACACCGATAACAAACCTGTGGTTAAGTTGAGGGGCAAAGCTATATTCTCAGCTGTGGTTTTTGTCAGCAGATTTTTACCAGCCACCAGAACAGTGAGAAGCTGCATGCCCATACACGTGCCCCAGATTGGGAAGAAGTCCCCGGCATCATTGGCCTGGAAAGCAGACAGAGTCAGAAATGTAAGATTCATAAGCCTGAAAGTAGCAGCCAACATTAACCACTGAATGTCCGGCAGAGTTTTTAAGTACAAAACGAACACAATTAATTGAACTTTATTTCAAAAAGTGCACAAACAGATGTCTTTTGGAGTATTACAAAACTGAAGGCTGTGTTAAGTCATTTTTCCAGTCAAGGGGGTAACAGTGGCCGGAATCTTTTTTTTTTTTTTTAAATATAAAATGGTAGTCAACGTCATAAACAATGCTGTGAACTCACCACCACAGCCAGATTGTAAAAAAGCTTTGCCACCCTCGCGAAGTCTGAAGTCTCCAAATTCACAGCTCCTCCAATAAGAAGCAGGCTGAAGACAAATGGAAAATATATTCATTGGGCTCATTTGAGGTTGAAACATAATTTTATTGCACATTTGCAGTCATTTGCTATGGCTCACCCATTAATTTTCTTGAAAATATTCTCATATTCAGTATCGGTGAGGGTCAGTCTGTGAGAGGAAACAAATTCTCTGTCATTATATAACAGTAGTTTTCAACAGCTCATAACAAGAGATGAGAGGAAGTCAGCTTCTCCGTGCACAAAATGTCAGATTAAATATGTATACCGGTAGTTGTTATCTTGTTCATGACGTTGAAAGATTAAAAAGCAATCCTATTTTTTTTGGCGTTTTTTATTCCCATTTTCCAACTGTAATCAACAGATATAGAATAGATGTCTGCCTTTATAACAAGGGTGAGAAATTAATTTTGTTGAGGGGGTTACATGAAAAGTTTTGACCACAGTTAGATGCATCATTCACTCTGACCTTCATTTAATTGATCATGGGCCAGGGCGACGTGTGGCCCCGGTCTGCTTCTTGGTGTATACCATATATTTTAAACCCTACAGGACTGGACCCACCTGATAGGCATCACTCTGCTGCCCCCAGACTCCAGGTATTTCACATAGGACGCCGGTATGTAAGTCCTCCCGAACGGCTTCATGACTTCATCTGAAACTATCTGAGTCAGAACGCCTGCGGAGCAGAAACACGGCAGCTATGAGTGCACTTCCAAGGGAAATACAACGCACCAGCCCTCCAGGTAGGTTCTACTTACCAATCACAGGTCTGTCATTCACCGCCTGCTGGTGGACTTGAGTTGGCATACTTTTACAGACACAGAGGCAGCAGGCTGAAAGAAAACATGTTGAAAATCCTGTGCTGGCCATCTTCTTTTCTCACCAGGCTGGAAGGCTATGAATGGTGTGGATCTCGCTTCAGCAGACTTACATAAACTTGCTCTCGTGGAGGAGAATAGTCATTTGCTTACAGGGAAGTGAGGAATGTCCCAATTTACGCATGTGATCCCTCCTCAACTGCACATGCCGGTCAAACCAGATCACTGCTGAGGTGAACGCAAATGTCCTTCTGACAGCTTGGACTTTTTGGTGAATGTTTGACTCTCTTAGATTGTGGGAAGCCCTGTACCTCAAACCCTTGCAGCAACTCCAGCACTGCGGAACTGAAAGTCCGTACAGCAGAGCGGTATTCACAGTGCTGTCAGACTGGTTTGATCTGTCTGTGCTTGTCAGGACCTAAACTTCATTATATGCTACTGTGGAGTTCCCCACTCAGGCAATCATGCGTTTATTATAGGTGAGGACATGAGGTTAGGTTGCAGTAAGATGAGGGAACTGGTGTGGCTGAAATTCAATCTGCAGGAAATTAATGTGTCAGTGTCAGGTCCCCATACGGGTTAGAAACATGCAAGCATTCATGAGACAATAATTGTTTTAATTATAGGCTCTCGTTGCAGAGGTGTGCACAGACTGAGAGCTTTGTGTCGTGTCTCTGTCCAGACCTTTTTTATTTTTCCTTTCTTTTTAGTCTTTCCAACGTCAGCCAATACAGCTGAGTAAACAATTCTGAAAATGTGCCTATCCAGCAGAAATCAGGTTGCATACACCAAGGATGGAAATTACATCCTACATTCTAAGAAAAAGCGAAGGAAACCTCTTCTGCAACATTAAGTTTTTTTTACTGATTGTGTAACAATAAGAAGTTTTGTCATTGGAATCTGCTCATAGTTTTGAAAAAAAATAAAAAATAAAAAAATCAGATCAACCATATATTGGATACATGAAAGTTTTAAATACAGTTAACTAAACCGCTTACAGGAGGCTGAAGCTCGCCATGTTCCCGACAGTGAAAGTAGAAAATGACGATCCCTCCGAGCATCAGTCACTGTAATGACCTTTAATTAAAATCCTATCAATAAAGAGCACTGTTAAACCTCCAACACCAGTACAAGAGGAGGGGAATTATTAGGTGAGGTTTTGGCCACATCTAGTGTTCACATGGTGCATATTTCCAGTTTCACCAGAAGAAAATGTGTCTCTGATTTAGTGTAAAAATGTTTAGTTTTTTTTCCCCCTTAAAGCATTTGGATCAATCGATTCCTGGGGTGAGCTCTTTGATCGTCTTGAGGGGACTACATGCAAAACTAGAAAAACAAAAAAACCATACTAGAAGGGACGCGTATCGTATTTCATGCAGTTCTGCTTTATAAAAGTACATCTCTTTTAAAAAAAAAAGCATGATGTTACATAGTTTAAAGAAACTACTAACTCTGCTCTGCAGCAGTCAAGTTCTTGTATTTTTGTGCGTGTGGGTTTTGTTTGATTAACAGCAAAGGTAAAGGTAAGGCTGATACAAGTTTGCCCACGATCATGACATTGACTGCATGTGTGATGTCCACCCAGTCTGCTCTGTAGTATAAAGTAAGGTTTTAATAGGTGGTAGTGTCAACAACATCCCAGCGCTTCACACAGAAAACTTCAAAGAACAATAAAAAAATATATAAAGTTATGAGCAGAGAAGAAATCATCAGAATAGTGGGAAATGTAAAACATGTCTTATCTTTGATTATCAAGAGGGGTTTAAGTTGATTGTAAAGATTGTTGCATAATTTGAGTGATAGAAGAGAAAAAGCTCCGGCTGCTTTGAAATCCAGACGGTCACACAGCACACACACCTTGGTACTGTGAGAGCAACACAAACAAAACCTGTCGTGTTGTTACAAAGATCTTTCAAAGTAATCCAGTATATTCCAGGATCAACCGTGAAACACAGCAGCCGCCACAAGGGCCTTTTGTGAGTTTTGATGAAAACTTAAAAAAATAAATCTTTCAGACTGAAAGATGGGCGACTCATGTAAATATTCAGCTTTGATGTGCGGTTTTTTTTTTTTCTTTTTTCCTTCCCTACCAACAATCACAGATGGATGGAGATGTGAATTCATGTCACTGCACTGAAGAAAGAAGTCAAAGGAGCTGTGGTCGACCAGAAGGTGAAGTTAGTCAATATTAAACATGAAGTACACACAAACAGTCTCCTATGGTATTTCATCAAAGGACTGCATGCACATTAATGAAACCAGCTACTGCACATCTCATGAAATGACAGGGCGTAATGGGTGTAGTGTCTCACATTATCCCACATTAAATCTTAAATAATGTGTTAAAAGACATCAGTAGATTATAAATCTTCTGTTCAATACAAACCTGCTGTATTCCCACAAAAGACTTTAAGATTAACGATCTCTGTGAAGCTGTCAGTCTCATTCCAGATTTCATGGGCGACTTCATGACTCACAGCCTCTTGTCATTATCATCTTATATTTTTTAAAGCTCTTGATAAAGGCAAGCAATACTGTAATGCAAAACACATGTAAACACACAAATAACTAACTTATTTTGGTCTTTTTAGTTACACATTATTCCAAACATCCACAGGGGCCGCATTAGTCTCCATCTTCAATCCAGTCAAACTTCATTCTTTTACATTTTTCTCTGCAGACAAAATTAAAAAAACAAAACAAAAAAAATATATTACATCTAAATAATGAACTTATTTGACTCTTACAAGTGAAGGAAGACAAATAAACTAAGTGTTCTTTCCATGATGGCCATAGGTTCTTAAAACTGGGACATCATTTAAAAAAAAAAGAACAGAAAATAGAATTTATCAAAGATGTTAAGTCCCTAGGCGCACACACACACACACACACACACATACACACCACACACACACCACACACACACACACACACACACACACACACACACACACACACACACACACACACACACACACACACACACACACACACACACACACACACACACACACACACACACACACACACACACACACACACACAATGATCCTATCATAATAATTAAAGTATATATACATTTGTTTAATCTCTGTAGTTTTAATTCATTCATAAACAAATATGTAAATCACATACAGTGAGTAGTTATCATAATTTGAAAATTAATTAAAAATAGAAAAAAAAAAACATGCATGTGTTGTCTTTAAACATGAATAATAAGAACACTGCCCTTACCTTTAATTTCTTGTATTTTCTTAATAACATCTTTATACACAACAGCCAACAGCTCTTCTTTAGACTGAAGTCCATCCAGAAAGACTTGAAAAACAAAATACACATGCAAATTATTTATTAGAATATTTCAGTGTAAATATTGTTGATTTGTTTGAGAGTTGGTCTTTGGTGTATTGGTATGTCTATATTTAGCTGTCTGCGTGGAGTTTGCATGTGTTCCCTGTGTGCATGCTGGGGATTCTTCCAGACATTCCAGCTTCGTCCCACAGTTCCAAAACCCTCTTAGGTTAATTGATGACCCTAAATTGCCCATAGGTGTCTGTCTCCCTGTGCTTGCTGTGACCTGTCTTGGCTGTTTCCTGCCTTCACCCACAGTCAGCTGGGATTGGGTCCAGCAGCAGAGGTTGGATGAAACAAGTCAAGAACAAGGAGAGATGGTTTGAAGGATGGCTGCTTTATATGAGGTCTGTGATTCAAAAAGACGGCTCCAATAATCCCACTAATAATATAAACAATGTCGTCTTCATCATCATCCATCAAAAAGCATGCAGCACCAGACTGGACTCTCACCAATCCCCGACACGGCGCTCTCCATCTCTTTGCGGTTTTTCAGGTGCATTGGCCACACGTGTCCGTCGAAGTAGCCCGGAGGATCGGGAGGGGTGTACACCCTCAAGCTGTCAATATCAAATTTACCGTCAGCATCAATTGCAATGTTTTCCGCTCGCTGGCGCTCAAACAACGAACACAAACAAAAAGCCATTCAAATAAAATATAAGGTGCGATAGGTAGTGTGGAAGCAGGACCTTCGTCTTGTTCTGCAGACATCGTACGGGATTTCTATGAAATACCTTCGCTCAAGCAGTTCGTTCAGAGGCCTGGAAGGACGCAACAAAACAAAATGAGTGTGAAATCACTACGACCAGATAGTGAAACCTTCTTAAAATACTTATGCCATTCAAAATAATCACTGAACACAGATATCACTCATGGTAAATGATAAATGCATATACATTTTTTTTTTTTTTCATTATGAAAATTGTTTGTTTTTTTCCAGATATCAAAAATTTGGTAATATAGTAATTTACTGAGATAAATACAAAAAACAACAACAAGTAAAACATGTTTTTCTGTAGGAAAGGTCGACTTACCCGTAGTTGAAAATGAGAAAACCCTCCACTATGAGCACGTACACCTCGACTGTGTGTGTGGGGCTCCGGTCCTTCAGGAAAGCTTCAGGATATTTTCGCCACAGGTTCACATGACTCATCATCTTGTCCATGTGGAGCGCACTGAGCACTTTAACAGAGGAAGAGCAATTCATTTTTTTATACTTTCCAGGGACATACATCAAACACATTATTATTTGAATGTAAATTCTGCCTTAAACTTTGCACTCAAAATTAGATGATGTTCAGGCTAAACAAGAGTCCTTACTGTCATACTGCTTGAAGCCATTGCTGTCTACCGGTACAACAGAGTCATCCTGACAAAATACACATCTGTGATCACACACACACACACTCAGAAGTTATGTAATGCAGCAGGAAACAGATAAACCTTTAGATTCAGACCTTAAAATACATGTCTTGTGCAATAATGCAGCTGTGGGGTATCTGCTGGTTGAGACTCTGAGAAAGAGTAGTTTTTCCTCCATTGGTCATTCTAAAAGATAAACAGTACACATCATGAACAAACAATCATTCCAAGAGGACCACTAAAATCTATCTCAATTATGATCTTAACACCAATTGTCTGTGAAACTGTTGCCTCTTTCCTTTAATTTAAATTATTTACTTTAACAGTAAAAAACATTTGATATTATTCATATTTTCTAAACTTGTTTACCTATTTTGTGTTTTATGTAACAAAAATGTGTTTTATCACGGTTTTTAATTCTACCACAGAACCTATTTGGGTAAATAATTCAATGGGTCCATTTAATAAAAGCAAAAGGCTTCTATTTGAAGGTTACGCTGGGGAAAAGTTAATGCATCATAACTAAACTCCCAAGTAATATTGTAAAATCAGTTGGAAAATAATTCCGTTTGCAACATCTCTGTTGAGTGAAGATAAGAGCACAAACAAGGTTTGACTGGACTTTATCACTTCTCTGAGATACAAACTGCTCTTCACAGCGCCTTTTTGCAGCCACTTGGTAACTTGTCACGCTCTATTAAAGCGACCCCCCCCCCCCCCCCCCCCCCCCCCCAATACATGTTGTATTAATGTGTAATCCAGTAAACCTTTTACGCTCATTTATTTCACCGTGGTACACTTGCACAAAAACAAAAAAACACCCCCAACGCGTTTTATAACTGCGTGTAAAATCTTGCACCAGCGTTCCTTAAAGTTTCTGACATACCCTCCAACTCCAACGATTAATGTTCTCATCTCAGCTCGCTGCGGCTCGCCACGGTAACCAATACCGGGGTAAACAACTCGGAGGAGAAGATTTACTCAAGCGCAAACTTTACTGGAACACAGGCCAGAGGGTCCGTGTACCGGTGTAGGTACCAGATGTGTCCGGGGCGGGGCTTGCGCATGCGCTCAGCCTACCAGATTGTCAGCGGCGGAGTTTGTGCCTGCGCCTGTCAATGACGTCACACACATTATGATCTACAGCAACTCCATACAAACAAACTACATTACGGGCTGGATCCGTCGATAGATAGATAAACTTTTTCATAAGAATTCTACCTTTGTCGCTACATCCAATATTATGATATTGTGTATGTAATTGGTAATATAATGAAAACAGTCACTTATCACCCGTAGTCACGCCGTTGGGGTCCGTGTCCACTATTACGTTGGCGCAACCGTCCAAAGACATTCATTTAAGTTTTTAATCATTAAATTTATACAAGAATATCCCCGAGGGGAAAGCCAGACGAGTATAGACGGTGAAGCAGCGGCAGCAACAGACGAAGAAGAGGGTCGACTTCCCGGTTTTCCGGCAAATCAAACTTGAAATAAAGAATTACGGTCGTATTTTATTTCCCGATTTTTGTTTAAGAAACGCATATTGGGAAACGGGAAACCATCCGATTTTCGTTTCCCGATATTAAATCGAAAAACGAAAATCGGATGGTTTCCGGTTTTTCGTTCTCGACATCAAAACGAAAATCGAATGGCCGGAAGGTACACGGACCCTCGAGCCGCTGTATCATCCCGTTACTCTTTTACTCTGCTCGTGATTGTCCGATCTTTGCGCCGCACATGATTGGTTGAAAAAGCTGCTACGTCACTTATGACCTGCCCATTCACTTAAAAAAAAAAAGATAAACAGAAAAACAGGGTTGTCATACTCAGTTTAGTTCAGTTGGTGAAATAACGAATACTACATCTCAGTATTTGATTGGATGATGGATGAATTAATGAATAAATGTATGTTGTCTTGTTCACTCAAGAAAATCATGTTCTGTTTTTCTTTTTAAAATTGTAAACTCTTAGATTAACCTCAACATGAGCTCGAGCATCTATGGCTGAGATTCAGAAACTTGATCATGCATTTATTTGCAACGGGTTAGATTACTGTAACAGTGTGTTTGTTTACAGATTTCAGTATACGGTATAAAAGAAAAGTTAGACAGCTGCAACTCATCCAGAACCCTGCAGTCAGATCTTCACCTGCACAAAGGTGGAGCACTTTTCACCTGAGCTCCAATCTCTGCACTGGCTGCCTGTGTGTCAAATGATCCAGTTCTAAATCTAACTTCTGGTCCCTTAAAGCTTTGAATGGACTCAGGACTAAATTCCTAATTCCTAAATTTGGGCCTAAACTCAGATTTACTTTTAAAATATGAAACATTCAGACTGCTGAGGTCCTCGGGAAGAGGTTGACACGGTATTTCCAGTGTCAGAAGAATGAAGGTGAGGCAGCTTTTAGTCCCGACACCACACTCCTCACCTGTGGAACATACTGATGAAACACCTGAGGATTGTTGACTCACTTCTTCTAAATCTAAAACATTTTTATTTGCTCATGCTTTCCCATTAAACTACAGATTTTACTTATTATATTACCTTTGTATCAATGAAATTCTTATGTTATTCATTCTCATTTGTATGTCTTTCTGGATCACTTTGTGTCAATGTATTTCCTTGGACAAAATATCTGTACGCTTACCCAGATAAGTGTGTGTACAATTGATATACATTTATTTATTTATGTTGTCGTATGTGTATTTTCATTAAAAAAATATTTATATAGATGTACTTATTTGTGTGTGTGTGTGAGAGAGAGCGCGAGGGAGAGAGAGATCATCGGAATAATCAATAGGGGAGTCAATAATCATGATCAACATGGATGCACGTGAGTGATTTGTGATTTTTCACATTCTCTTTACCCGAGGGATTACATCCAATGTCGTTGTACTTGTGCAGTGACACATTCAATCCTATTCTCTGTTTTCACGTGGAGATATCCTCAGTATTTTAAGTTTTGACACGGTCTGCAGGTCTGATGTCAGACTCGCAGCGGCTGCAGCTCGTGCGCATGCGCACACTAACTTTTCCGCGTCAGTCAACTTCCTCATTGGGAGGGTCGGCCGCAAAGTGCTCCCTCAGAGCGGCGACGTTTGTGATTGAAAGTAACATCCGAGCGTCTGCCTTGGGTTTTTTCTCCTGTGAGCCTCACAAATGTCGAAGCCTCCTCCCAAACCGGCCAAGCCAGGTAAGAGTCAACACGACGGGGGTTATCGCTTTAAATGGAGTCAAAACTCTGAAGTTTGTACGCGCTGTGCGCACCTTGTTGGCACCGTCGGCTCAGTGGGCGGACGGTGATCAGTCTCACCACCGACTGATCTCTGCCGTTTGTCTGTGAAACTCTCGCCAGTCAGTGGAAACACGGGCTTCAAGCCGCGGTTTTTAACTTATATTTCCAGTCAGCAGTTGTACGGGACGGCGCCTGTTGAAGTTTAAGAGTGTGTGAAGTCCTTTCTGTGGACCAACAGGGACGCGCAGCTCTCAGCTGTAGGCCTCGGTTACTTCCCTTTTCCCATCCCTCATGCTGCCTTTCAGCAGCTCTGGGTGAAGAGGTGATGTCAGCCTGCATGGACGGTGACATCAGCACGACTTCCGCTGTGCTCGGTTCACTTCCCATAGCTGGGAAATATCTGCCACTTATTAACAACGATCAATCCGGTGCAGAGGTTGTGTCTGAGCACATGTTTACCCAGAAACACCAAATAGACGTGCAGGAACTAACTTATCCCAGTTTTAACTCGAGTCAAACGAGTGGAACCTCTGGTTCAAATCTCCACGGTCACCCCTGTGGGTCCTTGAGCAAGACCCACAAACCCTGACTGCTGGGGTTGAAGATGTGCATCCGGTGCAACTTCAGATCAGAACGAATCATCTTTTGTTTTTTTGTTTTTTATTGCTGGTGCTCCAGTATTGTTGCAAATAGGATGTCTGCACTTGAATATGTGAATAAAGTCTAATTGAGCATAGAGGTGTATCAACAGCATTCAAGACAACGTCACATATTTACAGTTGTAATGATTTTTGCAGGAAGGTTGCATCCGTTGTTCACACGTGAGATTCTGTGGCACACATTTTGCCATCAAGTATTCCGGACAGGTGTTAATACGTGAATAAATCCACGTAACTGCGTTCAAAAACGTGTTTCAAAATCACACAGAATGCCAAAGCCTGGCAGGTCTGCCCCTTTACTGTGGTACCAAGAGGAAAGCACGTAACGCTGCCATCACACTATGCCTGGGTGTGAACACGTCAGCCTTGTGCCGTCAGGTGAGATCCGCCCGATCTGTGTTTTTGGGGAACCTAAATCACTATTTAGCCAAATTGCCGCCTCGTGTAGTCGTCTGGTAGCTCACGTGGAGACATCAAATTATTCTCTGCCTGCGTAGTGTTTGTTTCTGTTGCATGGCGTGACGTAGATTTAAAGGGTGGCTTTTCATCTTCTATAGTTTGGAGATTTCAGATGTGCTCTTGAGTTGCCGGGTCCATAGTCATCCTCCTGGTGGATGTCCTTTTGTTTTTTTTGGGGGGGGTTTTTTCTAGTTCTAAAAAGACTAGAACCCCATCCCGCCCATCAAAGTTGTATTATTGTTTCTCAAGAGACATGCTTGAGCTTCTGAGTTTCCCAAGATACGGCAACAACAGGAGCTTTATGCAATTTGTTCTTTAGTAGAATGTGTACCAGGGTCCTTGAGCTGTATTTTGTACAAAACTATGGAATTGAAGCACCAGCGTGATCAGACTTGTTTCTTTTTTACGGAGAGCAGGACTCGAGCTGCCGTCGTTTTGCAATAAATGCACACCCCAGTGATCATCAAGCAAAACAAAAAGACCCACAACCATACGAGGCGTACTGTCGGTGTTTCAATTGATCCGTGGGGAGAGATTATTGTTCTTCTACATTTCAGCACTTTCTCTTCCTTTTCTTGAACTGTGTTCCCTATAAGCCCCCGAGGTATAAGAACGCAGGGAGAACGTGGCTCAGTCAGGACAGGCCTCTGTGTGTTTGAACGCTGCATGACCGGACCTGCACAGCCGAGGCGCTCGCTGTGGGGGAACAGAGGCGGACTTGTGCAGCGACTCAGCCCCTCTCGGTCTGACACACACTGAGGCGGTTTGTTAGCCAAACAGAAACCCCAAGCAACGGCAGGGATGGGGTTACACACGCACACACACACACACACACACACACACGCCAGCATTGAGTCCTGTTATGTAAAAATATTAGAAAAACACCAGCCACTCGCCCCCGCCCTCATGTGTGAAACATCCTAAACATACATGGTATTGAATGACTCTGGATCAGCTGTGTGTGATTCATGTTTGATTTGGGGTTTGTGAGCGTCGTGAATCTTTCAGCCTTTGTCACGTTTTACATAAGAATGAATGCGACCTGTATTCTTTAACAAAGTTATATGTTCGTGATGTAATCAAGTCAGATTATGACTGGAAATATATATATATTTAAAGACCGATAAATTCACTTGAACAGTAATAGTTTATGTGTAATTGTGAACATAGCTGAGGCCTCATCTAATCGGGGCGTGTCAAGTCTTCAAAGGGGAAGTTGTTCAAACAACCCACTAAAGGACTTTTTCTAGCAAAAAAAGAACTAATATCCTTCCTCTGGCTGTGAGCGTAATCAGATCTCTGCTTTGCTTTTTAAACCCGGTTTGAAGTATTCAATCAGATATGTGTAACTTGGGTTTTTAACCACGGGCAGGAATGTTAAATAAATAGTCACACAGGAGCTCATCACGGTCCCTTTAAGCTTTTTCTGTTTGTGGGTTTCTGTGAACTAGTTCAGCTGTCAGCTCGGGCCACAACCACCCTGGTAGCATTCCAGCCCTGCAGCTCATGCCATGCTCCACGGCGAGCCGCCCCGGGGGCAGCGCCACTCGCTGGGACCACTCTGTGTGTGTGTGTGTGTGTGTGTGTGTGTGTGCGCGTCACATGCGAGAATGTGTAGCGTCGCCGGGTGGTAGCAAACGCTTCAAGCAGCCCAGCTCGTTGGCGGGATCGTGCGTAATGTCACAGCTTTATTCACAGAGAGCCAATCACCTGCAGGCCGGCTGGAGAGACGGAGCTGTGCGGCAGCGGCGTGTGTGGTCTCGCCTCTTTGTTTGTGTGCTCTCCACCACTATGGGCGCCGCTCACTGCCGCCCTGCAAACAGGGACGGGATCGGCTCAGTAGAAATGCTCTGTAAACATGTCATCTGGTGTTTTGTCTCCACCAGGCCAAGTCAAGGTGTTCAGAGCGTTGTTCACCTTCGACCCCAGAACAGTAAGACTTTTTTTTCTTCTTCTTCTTCTTCAAGATTCAGCACCTTTTCTCATGTTAGATGACTGCTTTTGTGTTGTTGAGTGAATGTTTTAGAAATGGTTATTTCCATTTCTGTCCTAGAAATAATTCCTTTTTTTATTCCAATAAACGATTTCAAATCATTCAGTTTGTCTAAAGGTTGATGTCGTCACGTTGCCTGGTTGGACGGGTATAAAACAGACATTTAAACAATAAATGTCACTGAAAGGCAAATAGTAGATTTCCTCTCTCTTTAGGGACTAAGGGATGATTTTTATAATCCCATTAGTAGAAACAGTCAAATAACAAAGGGAGTTTAGCCTAAAAAATGTATTTGTGACCCTTCCTACAGGCTGCGTCACTAAAAGGGGAAGGAAAGTGTTAAAATGTGACACAAAATTCAAATTTGTGTTCAAAATAGTTTGGGTGTAACATCCTGAAGAATCCAGAGTGACGCTGTTTCTTCTTGTTTGTCTTCAGCCAGATGAGCTGTATTTTGAAGAGGGAGACATCTTGTACATTTCTGACACGGTAAGTAAAAGCTTTAACCACTAATGTCCAGAGTTTGAATCTGCACTTCTTCTTCCTCTTCTTTCGAGGGGGGGGGGGACTGGCACGTGTTGGATTTTGTGTTGTTCCTTTTTGATTGTCACCTCTTCATCTCTCATTTCAATCCTTTTTTTTTTCCTCTTAATTCTGTTGCTTCGATCTTTCTTGTTTTTTTATTTTTTTTATTTTTAACTAAACTTTGTTTTTTTGCCTCCCTGCTCTTCTCAGAGTGACTCTAACTGGTGGAAGGGGACCTGTCGAGGGAGGACAGGACTAATTCCAAGTAACTATGGTGAGTCGCGTGTCTACGGTGCTCCAAATGATTACTGGTGATTTAGTCCAACACACAGAATGTAATTGGTTTATTTAGTTTCTCATGATTTACTGCTGCTTTGGTTCTATCAGTGGCTGAGCGAGCGGAGTCTATCGACAATCCAATGCACGAAGCGGCCAAACGAGGTACTAAATTATTCTTTACTTCTCAGCAGTGGCTTTCTGGTTCCGTTCAAAAGGTTTTTTTGGGCCATTTGAATTGTTTGTGATTTATGCACCTCTGCCTGCGTTTGTGTTTTTACCAGGTAATCTGAGCTGGCTGAGGGAATGTGTGGAGAGCAAGGTGGGAATAAACGGCCTGGATAAGGCTGGGAACACTGCCCTCTACTGGGGATGTCATGGAGGACACCGAGGTAACTGGAAATTCTAATTACTGACATGGAAAGTGAGATGTCGCCCAAATGAAAAGAAGGGTGTCTTCTATTGAACGCACACATTCCTTTTTCAGTGAAAAGTGGTGTATAAAAGAAGAGGATCTTGGTCTTTCTCCTTCTTAGTTCCTGCCTGATGGTTATGTAATATCTGCATTTGTTTCTCCATCAGATGTGGTGGAGGTTTTGCTAAGCCAGCCCAACGTGGAGCTCAACCAGCAGGTGAGATGAGCCTTGTGCACTCACGAAAGTACTTTTACTAATGGGTATAAAAACATCAGGTCGGAGACTTTAACTAACCTGGATATCCAGGTTCGTCTTGTATCACAAGAAGAGCAGTGAAGGTGGCCACAGGAGTTAGAATTGGAATGCAAAATTTTGTATACAAAACTGAAAAAATTGTGTAAAGGGCATGGAGACCCTCAGAGGAATGAAATTTTATGCAACAAGTTTATAATGGAGCAAAAAAGGAACAAGTGAACAAAATGTATTCAGGGCTCATGTTCAGTTGCGTATTTCAGGAACTTGAAGTCGTTTTTCTTTTCCAAAACCGATGACATCCTGTTGAAACCGTCATAAATATACATGGCTGTGATTTGGGTCACGCTTATCAAGGTGTTTGTTATTGACACTAATGCGTTGGGTTTCAGAATAAACTTGGAGACACGCCGCTGCACGCCGCTGCCTGGAAAGGTTATGCCGACATTGTGGAAATGCTGCTTAACAAGAGTGAGTACTCTCCTCTGCGTCCTTTCTCGTGGTGAATGGAGGGTTTAAAAAAGACAAAAGAACACAATCCCCCAGGTTGGAATGAGTGGAGAAGCTAAAGAAGAAATAGTGATTCCAGGCAGTGACTTCCTGATTGTTAACCATCCGTATATCAGCGCATGAGCCAACTTTCCATATCTGTCTGCTTTTCTTTAACTTGATCATTCTGTGTTCCAGATGCGAGGACAGACATCCGGAACAATGAGAATAAGCTCGCTCTGGACATGGCCACCAACGCCCAGTCTGCTTCACTCCTCAAACGAAAGCTGGGAAGCAGTAAGTTCAGCCGACACTAGAGGGCGGTGTCACCGAGCCCACACACACACTGCAGTGTCAGATTTAATGACTTCAGAGAGGAAGACGCTCTAGTCCCTCTAGTTGCGCATGTGTGGTTGTTGGTCTCTGTTTTTGTCCTGCGATGGACCAGAGACCGTCCACCCTCGTCAGCAGATGAACGAGTTGACATGAGGAAAAATTCTCCCGGCTTATGCGACCCCCTCTTTTAAGTCATTACATTTGCATAAATACTATAAAGTATGTTCTGTAAGTATCATTGTTAATGCATTTCACATTTTCAGTTCTTTCTACTCTTCAATCAATTTTCAGATGTATGGATATTTTTATTCTCAAATTCTCAAAAAATCTCAAGCTTCATTCACATTACGAATGAGTCCACACATCCAGCAGGAAGAAAAATGCATGAGAACATTTATTTTTTTTATAGTTTCCAGAAAGAATTGGTCATAAAATACAATTTAATCCACAATTAAGTCCAAGGTGCAAACCACACGCTTAAAGTGCTTAACCTGGTACCACACTAACGGTTAAAATATTTAATGGTCCCATTAAACACAGATAGTAAACATTTATAGAGCTTCTGGGAAAAGTACAAGCTCAATTCCAAAAAGGTTGGGACACAGTGTAAAGTAAATGACAGGATGCAAGGATTGTCAAAAAAGGCGTATTTTATTCACACTAAATCATAGATGACTTATCCAATTTTGAAAAGGAAGAAAGAAACAGCTGGAAGTCCTCTACATGACTGGTTATAGATTTTACTATGTGCTGTGTATTGCTGTGCCAGTGAATGAATCACCGAGCTTATCAACGCGTCCTACAGGAACATGTCGGCTTGGACGTCCACCAGCTGTAGCAGGACAATGTACTCTGGAAGTAAATTGAATTGTGGGCTGAGCCTGATGAGAATCTAAGATACGGCCCAGAAGGAAGTCGGTAGAGCATTTCCAGCACGCAGCCTCTGAATATGGCTGAGCCGGGAAGTTTTACGAGCGGAAAAATCAAAGTTGTACAGCTTTGAAGCAGAGAGAAGGTTCAATTAAAGTGAACACATTGGTTGTGTTAAACATGTGACTGAGGCCGATTGCAACTGTTCTACTTATTACTTCTACTATTATGACTTATTTTTGGAAAACAATAGATACATTTTAGGAATAATGACGTTTTCAAAGTTCATACTGTTTGTTGCAGGTGTGTACTGTATTTATTTATACACGCCATGTGTCATTAACCGTCCAACTTGTGTCGTTTCAGACATCACCCGCACACACAGCAACGCTGAAGAGTACCTGGACGACTCGGACTCGGACTAAGCCAGTCCACCCCCCTACCCCCACCCCCCGTCAAAACATCGTCATCCTCTTCCACTGAGTTTCCGAAGCGATTGTGGAGCCGGGAGAGTTTCATTAAAGACCTAAACTGAATTTTGCTCTGACGGTAACTCCATTTTAGTTTGGTTGTTTTTGTCGAAGGCCTCATTTCGCGTCCCTCTGCATCACCCCAGGCTGAATCTGAACGCATTGAGTCGCTGTTTTACAGTTCTCCCGCTATTCCAAGTTCACTTCCACTCACGAGCAATTCGTCTTGGAGCGGAGAGGGAGAATATATGCAGCCGTATAAGAGGGACCAAAGCTCACAGACACATTCCAGACATACAGATTACGTTTAACCTAATAAGATGAGAATTAAAGTGCCAGAGCAGATTAAAAAAAAGAAATTGATCTAGTCCGTGTCTAGATGTGTTTTCAAGCTCCACGTAAATAACTGAACTACAACTTTGACCAAAATGACCTGCAACGCATCATCTCCTGCCGCTTGGAACCGTACAACTGGACACAATCTACCTAGATCTTTCTATGTATACTGGGGAGACAATGACGCTTGTATTTAAGTAATATTTCTGCTTTAAATGGGATGTGAAAATAAGATTTTCCTGTGACGCCTGCATCAAGGTTCTCAGTAATGTGCATTCGAGGGCTTCAAATTGGGAAAGTGTAACCTGTCCCGTGTGAATCTGACCTGTTACTCTGCGGTACCTGTCATTTCGGTTTACGCGCGAGTATTTCCGCTGCCGTGAAAAACTTGCCCGTATCGCCGCCGAACTGAATAATCTGCCGTGTGTACAACAGACCTCGTATTCCTCCATGAACCTTCAAACTTGTGATGGTTGGATTTCTATCCTGGGAGCAAATCTTCTACTGTTTGCCTTCGCTCAGTCGTTCCTTTTCTCTTTCTACTAAAGTGCCTTGTCTGCTTTTCTGTGGTTTCTTTGTGTTCTGTGTTTTTGTTCTATTGAGGTTGTGAATTTCCTTCAAAGATTTTGTTTTAGATTTCTATCGGCTCAAGTCCATAATTTGCATTAAAGATCTTTAACGTCAGCCGTTTAAATGAGTCTATTTTCAAAGACAACCGCGATGCGCCTCGGACGTGTAAACGGAGATTTACAATAACGCCATTGTGGATGTTAGAATGTGCAAACCCACAAAGAACAATTCAAAGGTTCAAAAGTCCAAAGAATTCCTTTTATTACAAAGTCAGCATGTCGACGTTCCACAAAAGGGGCAAAAAAATACATGTTTAGACAGAAAAATACAGCAAGTATGATGATTTCATGCTACATTACTGCAAGACTGTAGAAAAAAGGGGCTGCAAAAGCAGGAAAAAAAGGCGGTGAAACTCTCAAATGATTTTCTCCCGACACATCAATATATAAAACCAGCGACATTTGTCTTACTCTTCACATTTAAAGAACTTTTTTCAACCTCATTCTACATGAGAACGAATGCAGCAGAGGAAATGGAAGCAACTAGTTCTTTTCATTTAAACGAGCCGATGTAGCTTAAAATGAGAGCGCCTCATGGAAGCCAGTTTAAAGTTGTAAACTAGATCTACAGCTGGTGTGGCCTGAGCGTCGGTCTGCGGCGGCAGCAACTTGGTGAAAGGATGCAGGGGAGGGAGGCTGCCTCTTCGATCAGCCCTTTGGGAGTTTTGGTAACACTGAGCAGCAAACAGCAGGGAAATGTTGGGCTGTGTGCAGGACTAGAAGCCCCCCCCCCCCAGAGGGTTTTCACTGTCGGGGCTATTAAGAGCAAGAATCATGCCTTGAATTTACAGTATAGAAAACACTAATAAACAAAAAGACTTACAGCGACACTCCCAGGTGGCAGCGGATAAACATTTTGCCAAAAGTGGTTAGGGCAGGAGGAGTTTGATTAAACCGATTTAATAATCTAATAAGCCTCCAGAAACAAAGTTTACATAGAAGTCTCTCGACACATACAAATGGAAACATAAGTAATATTTGGTTCCACCTAATGCAGGAAGTCTGGTCAAGCCTGCTTTAAAAGTAATCCAGCTTTTAACTACATTAGTTTGTGGTTAATTATAATCATGGGGATTTATTTTGGACTATTGCTACGCAACAACTGAAATGTAAAACCTGGTGCAAGATTCAAAAGATGCATTATTACTAAAATATACTTTTTTTTTTTTTTTTTTTAGAGGGAGAAGCCAAATGTGCATTTTCTTTTGTATTTCATTTCTGTTGTCAGATCAAATATATCTACATAAAGAAAAGCATTGTGGAATGAATACTTATTAAAAATAAAAAAAACAGCAAATAATGACTTTCTATAACTCAGATTTTCCTCAAATTGACTCGAGCAGTAAAGTAAAAAAAGACGCTGCTCTTTCAACAAGGCACATTTAAGCATAAAAAATTTGCCATGTTTTCATAAGGCTCCCTGGAACATAATGATTTCTCAGAATAGTGCCAGTAATTATTTTTACTCAGCGTTTTATAATTCGCTTTAAGCCAAACCCAAAGTTGGACACACAGATATACAAAGGAAGACATTTTAGGTCAATTTTACAAAATGTTAAAAACGTCAGCTCACATAATCGCTGCCCTGTATCTTTAAATCCGACACGTCCCACCAGAGATATAGTGCACCAGTGTTCTTCAGGTAGTCAAAAGAAAACAATTAAAAAAAAAAAACATGTTTAATGCTGTTTTGTCATGGACGTTCGCTCGATTGGAGGAAAATTAATCGACTTTTTTAACTAAACAGAAAAGAACACGAGAGATTTCTTTCAACCGCTCAACGTGGAAACATCCGATATGACTGAAGCGCTAAAGCAGAGGTTATCAAAGTGTGAGAGGAGGAACTCTCCCTCACAGAACCTATGACGGGATATTATTATTTTTGAACGGCTGTTCGGAATCCTTGAGCAGCAACAACAGCAAAACTCTTCCTCTGAGAGTTCCAGTCGTTCATTTGGAAACATCTGGTAGGCCTTCACGTCTACAACTCTCGGAGCTGTTCCACCTTTGGTTTTTGCACTGAAGAGTCTTTCTAATCATTCAAATGATTTATTTAACAGTTCCATCATCCAGCGAGGATTTCTTCTCATCGCCCTGAGCCCTGGACCTTTCCCTGCCCACACCTTTGAGAAGCACAGTGAGATTGTTGGTTTCTCTCTGGGCAGGTGACGATATGACTTTTAACCCTGAATAAAAGGCTCGAGTATGAATGGAGGGAGGGAGTCGGACATTAATACTGATAAGATTGAATACCAGCGGCCACACCGCTGTGTGTGTGTGTGTGTGTGTACGCGCACAAACTATGAACACATGATTTAAATTATTGTCCTATTGCACATTCAGTAGAGCATCAAGTAATGAGACGTAATAGTGTGTGCGTGTGTTTGGTCAAGTTAAAATGTTAACTTTGAATACCAGCAGGTGGGACTGCGTCCGTTTCACAGCTCGACGACTTTACGCAGAAGCTGGACTCAAACCCTTTTTGCAACCACAGCAAATATCTGGGGAAAGTCGTCACTTTGCTCGTCGGACACAAACTTCAGTCGCCGACACAATTCTTCAACGCAGGTTTGGTAATGACACGTTGAGCTAGACTTTGCAACAAAAAGGGGAATTTGTGTTGAGTAGATCTTTCTTTGCTCCAAACTGTGATTCTTGACACAGAAAAACAAAAAAATAAGCCCATTTCCCGTATTTGTAAGAGAAAATGCATTTGTGGGATGAGCAGCAGACTGCCTGTGTTTTGAAATGTGTTCCCCCCCCCAACAAGCACGGTCTTTGTGTGTATTTTAGTTAAAGGCGAACACTTCTTGCAGAATGCAGAAGACTTTAAACCACATCTCACGTTTTTTTCTCTTTTTGAAAAGGGGCTTTGACACAAAAGTCCCAAAAAAAACCCCCTAAAGTTTGTGACAAGATTCCGTCTGCGTGGAAAAGCCAACGTATCCATAGTGTCAAAGCCTATTCAGTCTGCTTTCCCTCCTCTTCCTGACCTCTGAACAATAAGGCAGAGAGAAAAGTCAAAGAGTTGTATGATTTACTAAACAGACATTAGTCTGAGAGTGGGAGGAAGGGAAAAGAAAAAAAAGAAAATAAAGGTCACATCATGGACAACTTCTCATCTTCAGATTCCGCTACCAAGATACGAGTGGGGCGTAAGATAATGGAACACTTTGTTTAAATAAATAAAATTATTAGGATGGTTAAAACAAAATGGAATAAAAATGAAATAACTGCGATAAAAACACACATCTTGGATAAGCAGCTAATAAAAATTCCCTCCCAGAAAATAATTTCCTCTACAGATTTTTCTTCTTTTGTGTTTTTGCTTTTTTTTTTTTTTTTTTTGCAAAAAATGAAAATATAGTTGTTTTTTTTTATAGTATATATAGTTTTTTTTCATTGTTATTTGCAAGTGTCCTTTACAAAAAAAAAAAAAAAAACTTATAGTACCAATGAATCCTCTTTGAAATATATCTACAGCTGTACAATAGATCTTGCAAGTAGGTTAACAACAGGCCTCGCAAGTGAATTTATGAAAAAGAAAAGAAAATAGCGCATCGTTTTACATAAAAAAAGCTTCTTTACAGATATGCGTTAAAAAGGGTCATAATAAACGATATAAAAAGATGACAGAAAGACTGCTAATGAGATTCTTGGAGATTCGTCTTCTCTTCAATGGCCTGCTTTACTATTTCGGCCAACTTCAAGCGGTCGACCTTGTCGGAGAAGGTTCGTCCTGCAACAAAGAACCGGACGATTAGGAAGCCCATAATGAAACCTACAATGAGAAATAAGAATTATTAATTTTTTTTTTTTTTAAATACACCCACGTTTAACCTTATATTCCTGTCCTGACAGGATTTGGCATTTGTACATCTCATAACTATAAAGAAGCTTCCAGGCTGTGAGCATCTCTCACATGCAACAATTTCTGTTGAATGAATAAATAGAATGAGGAGTTCATTTCAGAGAGGAGGAAATGCTACCAACCGTCCCAGCTGAGTCCCTGCAGACCGTCTCTCAGCTGCTTGCAGTCTCTGTTGAACCTCCAGGCTTCATACATCACCTCATTCAGCTTCTCGTCCTCATTCTCGCCTGGACAAAAAAAAACAAAAAAAAAACAAATCCACTTCAGAAGCTGCTCTCCGTCTTTCTCCACTGAGATATTTTGAATTAAGAAGAGGACAACGTCGCATTTATGCCTCATTTAAGCGGTGAAATATGACCCAATTTAGCTCACTTAGACTTTCAGAAAAGTTTTGAAAACCAATTGCTTGCTCAGCGTTTTCTGTATCACAGTCCCAACCAATTAAACAGAACATTATGAATGTTTCCATTAGGAAGGTTCTGTGCACACTGGCCATTTCTTTCATTTGGTTTTCATCACGGACCAAAATAAAAAAAAAAAACACACACTTTACAGTTCATAAACTTAAGAAAAAGCCATAATTCATGTACTTTAATACAACGGTCTGTCGCAGAATATGTGTCTTTGCATCTATTTCTGCATTGGAATGCGGTTGTTCTCACCGGCCTGTGGTAATATACACTGTGCAATGACATCTCGTAGTTTTTCCAGCGCTACGTTGGAGTCTTCCCCTCCGTTTTCTGGGTCGTTAATGAAGAAACCGTCACTGGGCTTTGGCCTGTAACGATAAGAGCAGAACATGTTGGGAGAGAACGCAGGATTATAAAGTAGAAATCCATTTGGTGGAGAGACATAAATCGTGCTGCGTTACTGCAACAGGTTTAATGTCAACATATAAGAATCTAATCCAGAACTAAACCTCCGCAACATGAAGTCATACCCGAGAAGTTTCCGCTTCCTGAGGATGGGGTTGTTGACAGAGTTCAGAGGCTTCAGGCTGACGTTCAGGTCCTGAATTCTCATGTTGGCCAGCTGCTCTGCGTGAGCCTGCTGGATTCCCGCAACCACCGCCTGGAAGTCAGGGAACAGACGGGAAAGCGGTTTTTACTTGTGCGCAGACTTGAATGGTTTTCTGTCCCGAGCTCTGCCTCCGCCGACACGTCCTGTTCTCCGGAATGAATCGACGAGTTGGAACTGCGATGGAGAAATAGCATAAGGAATGGAACAACCAGGACCACCTTAATGTGTTCTCCCCTGCTGTGCCAGATCAGGCTACAATTCTGCTGCACATGAAGAAATAAGTAACTTGAGTCGTTTTCAACAGTCATATTCCTGGGGAACAGCCACTGCTCAACAATAGTCCGTGACAGTGGTTTTCAAAGTGAAGGACGAGTCTCCTCTGGGGGGGGGGGGCGCCAGAGAGTAAAATGAATGATCACTTCATTAGAACAAACTTTTACAACTGAAGCATAATTAAACCTACAAAATAAGCTCTAGTGTCACAGTTTCAACAGTGGCAGATGATATGTAAAGACGGTTTTTGTATTGCCTATGAACCTCCTGTATGTTTTTCACTCCATAAAACAGGAATAAGTTTGGGGATTGAGACGCAACATGAGGAGTGTGGGCGTCTGATCACCCCACACTGCGTGTCCCTCTCACCTTGTCCATCATCATTTGGGCGGATGGCAGCACGTTGTCGAGGGCCTCGGTGCAGTTGAGCCACGGGTGAGCCAGCACTCCTTCGATAGTCAGCCTCTCCTCTGGCTTCACCTTCAGCAGCCTGCCACAAGCAGAGACGGGTGACGAATGAACGAGAGAGAGTGAGGGTGAATGAATACAAGGAGAGGAGAAAGACAATTACGCTTGAAATGAGCCCGCTGTGATGACAGATTATAAGAGTAAATAATGGCTTGTAAATCTATTACTCATTTAGGCGTTAAAGAGATGAAACTGCGGTTTGCTGGAAGCCCTTGTACCCTCATAATGAGGGCACGTTCCACATACTTTAACCTCTCTCGCCAACTTATCCTCTCCAGCAGCGATAGAAGAAAGGCCAAAAATACGACCTCATCAATGAGAAATGATGTGTGATTCAGCTCTTTGGAGGAGAAGCTTGGGAAACCACTTACTTGCGTACAATGTCCTTGGCCATCTCGGAGATCTGGCTCCACTCATCTTCAGGAAAATCGAAGCTGCCCGTCATGATCTTCTTCCTCATGTCCTTTGGGATGGTGCGACTGTGGTGCTTGGAGTAGAACGGAGGGTAGCCGCACAACATTACGTAGATAATCACACCAAGAGACCACAAGTCACAGCTCTGCAAATGGAAAGCAAACATGGATTGAAGGCAAAAAAATCACCCTGAAGTTCAGACTGTCACGGGTGAAGCGGATGATTGGTCGTCTCTTGCCTTGTTGTAGGTGTACGGTGTGGGTGAGGTAGGTATAATTCCAGATTTTTCTTTCTGGTGTCGTCTTTGAGCCTCAAGTACCTGCGCAGAAATAAAGCAAGAGACTTCACTTCTTGTCGTGTGTTTAAAATATGTTGAGTAGTTCGACAGGCACGTTTATACATCGGTGTTGCTTTTTGCTTGTTTTGTTTTACCTGAGGTGCTACGTAGTACGGAGTGAACTGAGGGGTCATCAAGTCTCCTTGATCTATTTTGGCAAAGCCAAAGTCGCATAACTTCACAGGTGCATCCTGTGTTACAGAGGGAGACACGGAGAAGGTGAGTGAGTTTGTAAAGACACTGCAGCATCATCCTGTGGAACCATTCAGTTTGTTTCTATCTCAGAGACATGACTGGGATTCACTTGATAGGATTTCTCTGATGGAACACAGTCGTGGGATAACTGAAGATGCTGCCGGGACAACAATTGATTTCAAAGACTCTTACAGCAATTGCACATGGAGGATTTCTATATCATTTTGGCAAAGATTCTTCCAAATGTATCCCAGAGGGAGACTCTCATCCCAGTGAAGTCTTTAAATCTTTTTTCTTTTTTTCTTTCCTTTCGGTGATACACTCTTCGCATTTCAAATGTCAGCGATACTTTTGTCTGAATGTTAAACACAACAGCGCTTACCAGAGAGTTATCCTTAAAAAGCAGGTTTTCTGGCTTCAGGTCGCGATGTGCAATATTCAGAGAGTGACAATGCTCCAGAGCTTGACTGATCTGCGGGGGGGGGGGGGGGGACACGGCACACTGAGACCACAGCTATTCCGAGGTGTGTCATTATTAAAGAGAGCAGAGTCGAGCTGCCGGGTGAAGCTTCATTTGACCGCATGTCTCACAGCTCATACACTGCAAGAGCAGCTCGATCAGAGCAGAGGGGGCCGATGGCAACACAGACATGTTGTTAGCCACAGATGTGAAAAGGTTTGACAGGAAAAAGACAGATGCAGCATGATGAAGCAATCATAGAAAACAGACCAGGATTAAACATTTATCAAAGCAGGAGTAAGAGAAATCACACATATACTAGATGCGGTGGAGACAGGGCTGAGGGGCCTCTCTGAATGGATTTGCGGTGGCAATGATGAAGATGAGAGTTAACATGAGACAAGTGATAGTTGCAGCTGAGATTAGAGCGACTCTGCATAAAAGCGACTGAAGCTCATGCGATGGAGGTACGTAAAACCAGCGCGTGTGGTCACCGACCTGTTTGGTGACCTGACTGGCCATCTTTTCAGTAAAGTGCCTGTGCTGACTGATTCTGTGGAACAGCTCTCCGCCCTCCATCATCTCCATCACAATGAGGAGTCTCGCTCTGCGGATGCAGGAGGAGGTATTGATGGACAGGAGAAGACGGGATCAATGAACAGAGCGAACAGAGCACAGGGTTTTACACAATGGCACACACCGAAGCTCCTCACCTGGGGCTGGACTCATGTGGGAACTGGACACTGTTGGCATAAACCTCCAGGATCTGCACGATGTTTGGGTGGTTGGCACACATCATATGGAGACGCACCTGCAAAGGAGAAGTCAAAACTGTAAACGCAGTGTTTTGTGTTAACATGCTACATTTTTATGAAGGAATCATGTGAAATAAACATCATGCTCTCCTCACAGCAGAAGACCCCCAACTTTTTATTGTGGTAATTAAGTGGGCAGCTTCACACCTACCTTTCAAATAAAACCTGCAGATTTCAGGAGTGTAAGCTTCCTTTTTCTCTACAAATTATGTAGAGAAAAGGGAAGCGGGTTCTTCCAATTAATTAAAACAATACAAACTGTAAAAATAATTGACATGGAGAGGTCCACTGCAGGAAGTCACAGACAAAGATGACATTACAGGGGCAAGCACTGGACACAGGTTGAGAAGCAAAGGAAATGTGTGGTGGTCCACCACCAGCGTGTGTGCAGACTCAAACCTTTAGGTCATGAAAACAGTTCAACATTGTGATAACGGTTAAAAACTATGTTGCAACTTTGGTACAAAGTCTTTTCAAAAATGCTGATGATCTGTAACTTTGCAGTGAATTCCGTGCTTTTTATAAACAGTTTGCTGTTGATAAAAATGATCCAACACCGGCTCCTGTTCAAATACTGAGGATCACTGTGGACGATGCTTCATCTCCAGCACGGACAAAACACTGAACCTTTTGGGTCGGCTGAAGGAAGTCAGCCGCTCCAACTCCATCCTAAACACTTTTTACAGCAGCGTCACAGAAAGGCGTGCCAAGGAGTTTCATCACGAAAGCACCGGTGGCAGGTAAAAAGTACTGAGGACAGCTGAAAACAGGTTTCTTTTCAACCAAAACACCTCCTGCGTACGCAGGATTTCCTCTCCCGGCAGGTTTTTGTTGTCCTCGTGCCTGCTGGCAGAGCCACAGCATCCAGATCGACCTGCTCAGCCGCGGCGTGTCACAGCTTCCCGTGACAAAGCGTCAGACTCCTCATTGTTCGTCTCCTACACTGCAGCTTGTTGCCACCTTCAGTCATTAACGCGAGGCAGTCGGTACTTCATACCAAAGTCTAAAAATTGATTCCAGCTGCACATTTGTAAATTCAGAACTTCACAAGAATGGCTTTACTCAAGATAACAAATTCACACATCAGGGTTCCCAACACCCCTCAGCGGGAAAACACGATGACTAATTATTTCGCTACACAGACAAGCTTTAAAGGTCATTATTGTTTAATGTGACTGTTTCTCAACTCTTGTTGTCTCCTTAACACAAAAAGATACACGTACTTTGCAATGAAGGAATTATCTGCAGATTCCTTCCCAATATGAAAGATCATTAAAACATACTACACAACATTACACACTCACAACCACAGTACATAATATGTTCACGTTATCCATCCATCCATCCTGTAATACTGTCCGATTCTGCGACGTTGTTTTGGTCAGTTCCATGTTTATATGTGACAAAACGATCCCGACAACACCCAGCTTAGTTTCAACTTGTACACCGTGCTCTGACGAGAAGGCAATAAAAGAAAATTGAAGTAGAACGACAGGCCCTGCTGACAACTACGACACGAGTCATGTAGGATATGAGTCAGGAGTGTTTCCGCCAACCTCATTTCTGGCCTTGGGGCGATCAATAAGGATCTTCAGGGCCAGACGTTCCTGAGTTGACTTCTTCACACAAACTCTGGGCAAAGAAAAGAAAAGGAGAGTCAAAAAAAAAAACCCCACCTCACACAACACAAATGACCAACTTCAAAGTAACATGTTTTGTTGAGGATCAACGAAAGCTCTCAGCAGACCGAGTGTCTCAGTTTTAGCTGTGTGCATTACCAGTTCGCCACCAGCCGTGAGCTTATCCGAGTCATCTATCTTAAATCCTCGTCTGCATACAAAATACATACCTGAGCATTTCTTGGCGCTCTGGTAGAAATGATTAAAAAAAAAACATTCGATTTAGTTGAACTGGGAGAACCACAAATTAATCTCAGAAGGGATGAAACATTTCATAAAACGTTTTAACAGCCTCTCGCCTTGACAAACACAAAAACCTGCCAATATTGATGTGTGACAATGTGTAGTTTGTTAAACACTGGAGGGGATATAATCGTGTCTGTGAATACTTTGCTTTGACCTGTAAATGAAGAGGTCATTTGTTACCTGGAAAACAGGCTTTCGTGTCAATATGATCAAATAATCCAATGTGGTCTTAAGAGTTTCAAACAGTTTTGAGTGATAAAGTCCTAAAATGTTGTGTAAATACTCTGAATGGGTTTGGTAACTTTAGATACATGCAGTACTATGGAAAAAGTCGCCTGAAAGAAATGCTCCAAATCCATCACGCAATACCATGAGACAACATCTTTATTAGTTTCAGTTGTACTCTGATTAAATCACCATGGTTATTATATTTTAATCCAAAGTTTTTATGTTCCAGGAAGGTTTGGTAGGGCTACCAGAGGCATCCATATATTTAGCTTGCGCGTTCTCATGAGTTCAATGGGGCCTCCTGTGTTGTTACCACAAGACAAAACATCCCCCTCTGAACAGCAGCGATTAGAAAACTATCTGCCTATTTAGAAAGAAAAGTGCTTGAACACAGTCATCCCTGTAGTTTATGTTAATCAGATAAGCGAGTAATGAGTTAATCATTGAGGCTTTCAGTTTTGTATAAACAGATCAGACCACTCTAGGCAGTTTTCCGTGTGCGCACATTTTATCATCTTCAGATCATGATTTGAGCTTCTGTCGTGAAGCTTAAACTGCCGACAAGCTGGAATCAGGACCTGTATTTTGCCAACATCACAATTTGTTAGGGAAATATGAATCTGCTCTCCATCTTTGTAAGGAGGGTAAACCCGATGGGGAAACCATCTGTGCATGTCATACCTTTTATTGTCACAAGGTATAAATAAATCAGATAACTTCTGGCCCATGTTTTTCTTTGAACCACATTTTAGGACCGCAGCACCACAGATCACTGTGTACATGCGTTTGATTTCCTGCAGAAACTCAGTACCTCTCCCCCTGTTCCTCTAATAAGCAAATATTCACTTTAAAGGGCAACCTCTGCCCCCCCTCCCGAACTCAGATTACACTATTAAAGCATTACTGAAAGAAACATTCTGCTTCGGCCAAAGTTCACTGCATTGGAAAACCAACCTACCAAATCACAGAGTGAGACAGGAGGAAGCGAGGGTGGGACGGTAAAAGACATTGCACGTGTTTTTAAGCAGGCGGGGATGTGCAGGGAGCCGAGAAGCCAAAGGTCTGCACAGAACCGGGGAGCAAAAACACGGAGAGAAAAAATAAATAGCGACTGGAGAAAGAAACAGCTCAGCATGAATCACGGAGGGTGTTTACGAGGAGGGCTGATGAGTCAGTTTCTCAGTATTCTCGTCACTTGAGACCAAAACTACACACATTAGGAAATAACAGGTTGCTCTCTACTGATTTAGAGACACAACAGTGTAAAAAGTGCTGAATAAGCAGAGAGTCTGTGACAGACGCTGATATACGACAGCTTGTATGGAACTAGATTCAGTGAGACGGAAAGAAGCTGCACAAACAGACTTTCTTACGAGGCCAGAAACCCACAGCAGTGCGGCGTCTCACTTGCTTTTTAGATTTACAAGTTATCCCCATGAGGTGTATAATGTTGTCAAGTTGTTATTGTTAGCGTTTCAGAAATGTGTGCTTCTCTGTGAAATATCACCCCGGATGCGTTAAAATGGAAACTATTGGAAGAATGCAGAGTGGAAAAGCAGACAAAAAAAAAACGGCCCCATTTTGTTACCGAGTCCTCGTCCATAGACAAGCAGCAGCAACTCAATCTGAATGCAGCTCCTTAAAGCACTTTGCCTCCATCCATAGCATGCAGACTAAGACCTGCCAAAGCTAAGGATTTACAAGTAATTCCACTTTTTTTTTTTTTTTTTTCCCCAAAGTGTTCTAAATGCAATTGTCTGGACAAGAGGAATTTCCAAAGGCTACGAGAGTCCCACTGAAGGCTGCGAAGGATAAATGTTTGGGGTTGAACTTAATCCCGGAGTGCTGCAGCTACACCCGTCTGAGCCAACTGAGCCACCGACGGAAACAATACAAATGTTTCCTGTGCCAAACAGGTTCACACTAAGCCTGTTGACGTGTGAGTGAAAGCAAACTGTGGGCATCTGGCTCTTTCATGTTTTCAATATGTGTTAATGAATCAAGGAATAAGATGGAGCTATAGTTGTAGTATAGACACATGCACAGGAGTGTGATTGATGTATTGATCGACCGCAATTTGCACTCTCTCAGGTTGTATTGGGGCCGTTGCCAGCTTACCTCGGACAGCACAGACCACATCAATAATCCATAGGGAGTTAGCAAGTTAGCAACGAAATACGTTTACAGTCACCTTTTTTTTTTTTTCCTTCTTCTGTTTTTGGTCCGGTACAGGCCATGTCACCGTCGTCAGTGAACACAAGAGCAAAACCCGCACATGATGTCCAAAGTGGCAAACATCACAAATGACTCAGAAGAGGGTTTGTTTTTTTTTGGCACCAAACACTTAGTTTGTCCATTCAACTGTCGGATTGATGAATAATTTGCTCTGACATCATCGCTGCAGCACTACTCACACCAGTGATTCAAACAGCCGAACAATGCAAAGCGGGTGGACACTGTCGCAATCTCTCCGTCCTTAATCATGTGGCGGGATATGCTGTACTACATTTTGAGTCACAACATGTTTTTTTTTTGTTTTTTTTTACCAAATCAAAACACATTTAGAAACTAATCTCAACTGATTGTGACTGAACTGATTACGTATTAATGTGAAAAATGACTGTTTCAATGGGATTATCCACCTTTGTGAACATCGGCAACATAGATTAAGGTGATTTTTCTATCTCAAACCAATAGTCTGATGACGTCCATCTTGTTTCCGATATTAGATCAGTGAGATAATCCTGAGTCAGGCTCTGGCAGAAACAAAAGCCCACACACATTTAAATCTGTGACAGAAAATGACGTTTAGAGGCTGGAGAACGTCGATAAACCAAGTCCGTTTGAATTTTCTCTTTCACACTCACCTGACAGGTCCGCTGATGCCTGCGCCCAACTTCTGGGTCCAGTTTATGTTGTACTCGTCCAGAATGGACGTCTCCTGTTCAAAAGACCACCCGCAAAAAGCAATATATTAGCTTGGAAGAGAAAAAGATTTGGAAAAGATTTAGTTTTTTATTGGTATGTTACAATCTTATCATCAGAATTTGAATTACATGGAAAAATGCAAAGCGTGTGGAAATAATATCAAAATATATTCTACATGACAGATTATTTTTTATCCCTGCCTATACCTTGATAATGATTTAATCAAACCCTCTTTTAATGTCAATACAGACATTTTAAATTCAAGAGACTCATTGACAATGGAGCTGACAGATACTCTTGAGAGTTTTATTAGAAAAGATTTTCCTCCAGGTAACCCCCTGTTGTGGGAGTACTGGGGTTGCATAAGGTGATATATTCGGTATCACCCCCGTGGTTTCACAATAGCGATAATCCGTAACCCAGATTATTCTTGGAAAAAGACAAGCTTGGCTGCCATAAAACAGATACATCTGAGGAAGCTTAGCCACTGCTGCCAATAAACAGGATTTGTGTGGTATTCTGGAAGAAGAGAGACTGTTTGTGTGATCAAACTGAGCTGAAATCCACTGAAGGCCTCAGAAATGACAGCGCTTCTTTTTCCTAAACACTAAATCCAAGGTCAAGATATTTAAACAGACCTTTCACTCACAAACTACAAAAGCAAACTGACAGCAACCAAGATTCATTTACACAACATAGGAGATGTTCTCGTGTGGTCCTGAAAGGTAAAGTTCAAAAGCAAATTAATCTTTAAATGTTGGCTGTAAAGGATGAAACGTTGGTTCAAATTCAGATTAAGGATAAAGTTGTCGGAAATACAAGCCAGCCACGTGTCTTTCACGATCGATTGATAACAACGTACAAAATACGCAACATGTTGCAAGAGATTCCTAAAGCACAGTCAGGTTAATGAAAAACTAGAGCGACGTTCAAGATGGCTGTGATCCAGTGATGTGATCACCTCCTGCTGTGAGTGAGTCAGGGGGTGATCATCGGGGTCTTTTGGATGGGTGTGTGAGGGTCTTGACACCAGAGAAGCTATGTTAAGCCAAACGTCAGCAACATCTCTCTTCATGATAATAGCACCAGTGTGTGTTCCAGTTTGCAACTGCCTCTTATGACCCAACTGTGAAAGTGGGGGCCAGGGCTACTCCAGATCACATTTTACTGCTGACATAGATGCCAGGATAGTGACACATAGAGAGCAGCAGGCCAAGAACAAATCTCAGAACCAGACTGGATGGACAGACCACCGGTTAATGACCATAACTGAAAACTCAGCCAGGGGTCTTCCTGTAATGTTTAGTGGGGTAAATCTTTAAATAAGTAATTTAAATGTTGTTATATTTGCTGTTCATAACCTACATAACTGCTATCATAAGATGCCATGTGTCATAATGATTCAACGGCCACGTAAATCAAGATTACTGGACTCAGAGCATCTCAACGTCACATTTAAAATGCAACATCCAATCTCAGTTTATTCATCAAAACTAAGTAAATCAGACACCAGTAGTAACTAGTCACATTTGTCAACATTTATGAGACGTATTAACAAGTATGAAGTACTAAAATAGATAAAATGACAGTATCTTACATGGGTAATCACCCTGAAGATGGTGAGATTACCTTAATAAACTTGTCTGCGTTGTTATCCTCCGACATGGCGCTCCGCTCGGGACAGATGAAGCCTGCCACAGTCTCAGACAGCTGACAATGGAAGCAAAGTGGTTTTTCTATGACCTTCACAAAGTTTCGGTCTTGCGACCCCCTGGCCAGGACCGAAACTCGTTATATTACCACTGATGACAAGGCAAGCCCATGAGGGCAGGATGATCTCGGGCCACCGATCAGCCACAGCCGGGCGCCGACACCTCGGAGAGCTGAAGCCGACAGGTCAGGCCAGCTCGGCTCACAACCTCGGGGTCCAACTCGGTCTTCCAGTGGTCTCAGACCCACTGCAGTGACCATGTAGAGCGTCGAACTCCGAGCAAGGCGATCAAAGAAAACAAACAAACAGCCAAAGTCGATTCCAAAGACGGCTAGTCCACCACTTCTGGAGGCGTACTGTGCTCAGGAGCGAAGGTGGTATTTTTAGCCAGCGCAATGAGAGCAGCCCTCTGCGAACCGCAAACACACTGGGGACGTGCTGAGGTGTTACTGCTGCCACTCCACCTCACGGCCGGGCGGCGCAAACAATGACAAGACAATCTGTCTCCAAGGCAGCGTGTATAACAGCCAGCTGCGGTGCTCGGTGACAGCCGGGATGATGTGACACCCAGGGCACACGGCGTTCCCAGCACGGCTATTATGTCGTCGAGGCGAACTCTCTGACCAACAAGGTACTCCTTCCCCCGGCTCCGCTACAAGCCGCGGAGATTAACATTCTTCAGTAACACCGCCCGATAACATTGTGAGTCGGGACGGAACGACAACGCGGTGTCATTGACAGAACCGTTAGAGGAGTTTAATTTGAGTAGGGACCCGCATCTCTGTTTGCTAATCCGACGTTCACTGGAATACAAGACCAGTCGGCACTACGCAGAGGCAGTCCGTGCGGAACGCCTGACGGAAATTATCCCTACATTTTACCGACACGTTTTATACTCATACTCAAAAATACATGGACCCTTAGTATCACATGTAGATTTTAGTGTCTCTTCAACTTGATTCAATTTGATGGTGTGAATATTTTTAAATCTAAATGTGGATGGTTGTGTTTGTAACGGGAGACCATAGAGGAATGGGTCCTCGGAGGGACCCGTGTGCTCTGCGAATTGAAAGGGTTAATATGGTTCAATATGTCTGCGAGCAGCCTGCAGGCCAATCAGCTGCCTGTCTGTCTCTACTACTGCCACTGTCTGTCGCTGCTGTCTTGCTGCTGCCGCTGTCTTTCTGTCTGTCTCTTGTGCTACTGCTGCCTGGCTTGCTGCTGCATGTCTCTGCTGTCTGCCTGTGTTTGCTGCTGCAGCTGCTAACCTCTGCACCAATCACACCAAAACCGATACAAACTCTGGCTTTGCTTAAAAAAATCAGTCACTAATAACATTTTCAAGACCTCTACCAACATGTTCATAATATTATTTGACATATAAAGTACTATCATCAAAACAAACACTAACATACTTCATTTGTTAAAATTGTTTTCAAAAAGTATGTGATAAAATACAACATTTAAAGCAAAAGATATATATAGCCAGCTGGTCTAACTTAACTAAATAATGGGCAACTCAGGCATTTTAACTTTATCGGTGTGTCACCCAAAGTATCTAATGATAATGGACCATTGTGTTTCATCCAGTTTACATGGAACTCTGTGAACATGCATAGATGCAATGAGTCCATTTCCATTTGTGTTATGGGTTTAATAAACCTCCTCTTATCACATCCACATTTTTCTCAGTAATTAAATGAATAGATAGATGTATGCTGATACATACAAAGAATATAAACCCTTGAAAAAGTCCAGGCTAATGACAATATTGTATCCTCAGTTACAACTGCTGTTGTATTCAAAACTGCCAAGCAAATATGATACTTTTAAATGCATTTACATTTTTCATTAGATTCCAATTAAAATATTTCGAAAAACAAATATTAACTTAAACTTATTATGAACTTATCATGATGGCAGCTCAGTGGAGTCGTGGTAAGCACTCTGACCTCATAGTGAGAAGGTTCTATGTTTGTGTCCAGGTTAGGCCTTTCTGTGAGGTATTTTCAAGTTCTCCCTATATGTATACGGTTTCTTTGCGCATTCTGTTTTCCTCCCATATTCCCAAAACATGCTTTTTATTGTCATTCTTAAAATCGATTTCAATCAATAATGCTTCTTAATTGCCCCAAGTGTGAATGGAATTGCATGTCCAGTGTGTAACCTGCCTTTTGTCCATTGTCTGATGGGCTCAGCTAACACACCCTGTGATCCTGACTAGGATAAAGCACTGTAGAAGATGGATGGGTGGGTAAAAATGTAATGATACAACCCTAGTTTCTGGGGGGAAAAAAAACAACAACTTGTGTTGTCAGAAAATAAAAACATCTCACAACTACAGTTGTTAGGTTAAGTGGCAATAGAACAGGGCGAGCACTTTCCTCGTACATCAAAAAGTTCTAGGTTTTATTTGGGGCCATTTTGTGTGGAGGTGACTCCTGTGACTGCAAGGGTTTTTTTCAGCTTCTTCAACATGCCTCTTTTTTAATTGCTGATTCCAGTTGTCCCATATGTGTGGAAATGTGTGTGTGTGTGTGTGTGTGTGTGTGTGTGTGTGTGTGTGTGTGTGTGTGTGTGTGTGTGTGTGTGTGTGTGTGTGTGTGTGTGTGTGTGTGTGTGTGTGTGTGTGTGTGTGTGTGTGTGTGTGTGTGTGTGTGTGTGTGTGTGTGTGTGTGTGTGTGTAAAACCTGCAGTTTGTACTGTGTGTGCTGGGGCCGTCTCTAGCTAACCATGATCCTGATACAGATGAATGATAGAAAGAGGTGAGTAACATGATTTGGTATGAAAAGCTTCCAAGAGAGCATTTCCTGAAATAGTTCATAACAAATCTTTTAGCATAGGTTTAAGAAGAATGTTCATATATTACATATTCAATACATAATACCTTTATAACAATCAGAATACATGGAGAAATGTCAGTACTGTATTTTGTAGAAGACCAAAGTAAAATTTTGGTTCCAATGATTTCTAATGCAGCAATACAAAGACACATTTGTGCAATGGAAGCAGCTGCTCTGATGTTTGCTTTTGGTCCACGCTAATTGAACGTGTACCGGGGTGACTGTCTATACATATTCTTATTTGTCCAAATAAGAGTCATCTTAATGTAGTGTGAATCAAGTCAGCTGGACTTGGTCATACTGTATGTCTTTGAATATGTTTCTGCTCTTGTGCAAGTGTCTTCATCAGTTCGTGCTGGGTATGTCATGGGCTGAAGAAGGAGGTTTATAGTTGTCAGATGGATCAAAAGTTGAACCAGCAATAAAGAAGAGTAAACAAGTTGAATCAAAGTAGTGATCAAATTAAAAGTCAAACAAGACATTCGTTCTGTGAAGGCATCATAAATGATCAACGTTTAGGAATTATGTGCTGCTCAACCTATAATTTTACGGTGGATGTTGAGCTCAGACGGAAAAATCCCAAATTACATCCTGCACCTGTTACAACATGTTTTCTCAGACAAACTCTTGTGTGCTAAACTGGCCTTATCATCTCATTAATGTAACATGACATTTATTCCAGAGGAGAATGAAGGAGGTGTGATACATGCCAAGATTACATAAATAACACAACACAGAAAAAAAATCCTAAATGTCTATTTGCCTAACCTTCATCTTCTATATTGCTTTATCTGATTCAGGGTAGCAGTGTGGTCGTGCAGGTAGATCTCACCCAGGCTTCCAAGAGGACTAGATCAATGAGAACCACTGATCTAGTGCACTTTATGGTTACCCAAGTCCTGGTACGAAGGAGAGAATAAAATGAATGTGATCTTGAAAATTGTGAGTCAGATTGTGACAGCATAGTCCAAATGTGCCATGGGTGCTTATAAGAATACCCAGGATAATAGAATATAATATGCTAGATCCAATAAATATGTAAATATAGGTTTTTGTAGCCTTGCAGACCAGATGCAGGGAAATATGCACTTAAAAGTGAGACAAGAAAGAAATAAAAAAGCTACAGCAGTTACATTGAATTCTTCATACACGCACTGAGTTTTCTTTTTTCAGCCTCTTCAGAGATAATTGGAATAAGTTTGATAAGCCCTGTAATGATTTCTTGGTTTGCATCAACACACACAGCAGTGTTTAGTGTGTGTTTGTGTCTGTGTGCGCCGGCTCACGTGGATGCCTTTAAACGGCCATTGAAGATTCATGGACTTCCTGAAAGTAGTGCCACGCTGTCGGTGTAATCATTAAAACTATTGCCAATCTATGTGTATCCGATGAGATCCTTGTTCAGATATGACCGTATTATTTTGATTAACACACGGGGTGTTGTCAGCTGACCACGGCATCGTTGTGTATGAATAACGAGTTAGATGTTGTGAGCCGTCACGCCTTTCATATATCCCTCCGCGATTTTTTTTGTCCCCTTTCAGACTGTTTTGGTCTTTTCGCTGTTAGCAACGGAAAGAGCCCGAGATAGCGCCAAACCCCTATTTTGGGATCATAGAACCAATTTGTTAGGATCATACAACAATTTGACAAGAGGCATAGCCCCATATGTTCAATTCGGACGAGTTATCGGAGGGTGTTGTCTTTTTTAAATGTCATTTACCCCCCCCTGTTTTAATAGGAATTGTACACATTGCTCAGCCGAGCCACCGCTAGCCCGCTAGCCGCTGTAGCCTAGCATCCAGCTCGCAGAGGCACGTTGACGTCTCGCTCCGCTGGCCGGCCACATCGCAGCAAGCGCTCAGCATTAGCGAGCTGTCACACGACCGCACAGCGTCTCGTCGGCAGGACATTACGGTGCGGAAAGTGGTCTGTTTAAGACGCCGTCTTTTATGGGATCACAATGTCAATGAAGGCCGGTGGAAATCGCAGCAAGCCTGGGGGTGGCGGCGCAGCTGGTGCAGCCGCCTCCGGTGCCGGAGGAAGCGGTGGGGGAAGACAGAATCTGGGCAGGTCGGTGGATTTTTTTTTTTTAATTTTTTTTTTTTGGGGGGGTAAAAACGTTTAACCCAGTCGACACGGCGGCGAGCGGTGACACGAGTCCGGTTAAAATACTAGGATGCAGTCCCCTTCCGAACGTGGTAGTTGTGAGAGATGACATTCCTGATAAGTTGTGCAGAGCTAATGTGTGTGTGTGTGAGAGCGTTCCGCGGGCCTTGCGATGTCTTGGTCAGCCACTGGAACGGTGTGCGGTTTTAGCTAGCGAGGCCTGCTCGCTCCAATTGTGTTGCAACTTCGACGTCACGTTACTCAGTCCTGCACGCTGAATAAAACCCGAACACCTGGCTTCTGATTGTGCATAGCGGCACGTTTGGGCGTGCGAACCTCTTTTCTCACGTGTGCGTAGCATCTCGGCTTGCCGAGCGGCCCGATGTCAGTTTGATATCAGTTTACTATCGGCTCGGAGTCTATTTAGCTCGGCATTAATTAGCCGTTTGACAGCCCATGCCTGCGCCTCGGTGTTCTCGGTCCTGCTAACGGGACACGGCCCGGGTGGGGTTGGGGGCGGGGAGGGTGCATCTCGCGGTAATAAAACAACTGCGTTTGTTTTCATTTGGCAGTGATGTCGCTTTTATTGTAGGATACCGCAACATTGCTGCATCTGTGTGTGTGTGTGTGTGTGTGTGTGTGTGTGTGTGTGTGTGTGTGTGTGTGTGTGTGTGTGTGTGTGTGTGTGTGTGTGTGTGTGTGTGTGTGTGATCGGGGCTGAAGGAGAAGAGGAATCATGGGCTTTCAACCTTGACGTTGCTGCTCGTGAGGAATAGTGTCCTTGAAGCATGACTTTTCTGCACATGTCGCCCTCACACAAAGCTAACACTCACACTGCCGGTGCAGGAGCTGCATGCATATTGTCATATTTTCCTCGGATTGTGACGATCTGGCCCCGTTTCGCCGGTCACTAGGACAGAACGCCCCGTTCACTGCGTAGGTTTCAGCTATCAGGGCCAAGCGGAGATCCTCGTGGATTCAGACTCCACTTCGCCCGGTTCATGCTACCCCAGCGCGGTTTCACTCGCACATGATACTGGATCTGTGTGGAAGTGTATGTTACCGATCATATTGCTGAATTCCTCCGAGGAATACAGTGCATTCAAGTGATTCAAGTGTGAATGCTTGGCCATGTGCCAGCTGCTGAGCAAGGTGCATTTTAGGACATGATGGGGGGAAAAAATGTAGGCTACTGACTACTGCATGAACATCACACCAGTTACATGTACCGAAATCTGCAGGGGGAAAATCCAACGTTTTCATTTATATGCAAATATGTGATGAGACGAGCTTCGATTGTATTGCTTGTGTTTGCAGTGATTTCATTGATTCCCTTTTGCAACAGTCATCCCGTGCCACTAAATATGTATGATTTATGTTTCTTACACAGAGAGCAGTTTTGACACAGTGTGGTGACGATGAGGATGATCTGATCGTGAATTCTATAACAATATCGTCATCATCTTTTTCTCTTTCAGGGGAAGACACAGTGGTAAAGGTCCTGCTGCCGTAAGTCACCTGTTAACGGTCTAAAAGCAGTGTAGAATAGCTTTTTGTGCTACAGAGGCGTGTATAATCCTATTTAGATTATATTAAAATCAATATAAGATGCTCTATGAAAACTCTCAAAATAGATTAAAAAAACAAAGCCAGTCATTTAGTTTTGAAGGAAATTGTTCAAATTAGGTCATTTGTGAATCTCGGTAGCATAAATGAACAGTTTGACCTATTTGCTTCAGTAAAAGATCTACTCTACCCAGTTAGTGCCCCTGATTGATGTATTAATCTTAAAAATATGAAAAAGAAAAGAAAAATGTACACGTACATCTATATTTAGGTTGCTATTTTGCATAGACATTTTTATTGTAGTTCATAATACTAGATAGTGAAGGAAATTTTGTGAATTTATCTTAATAGAATTTAGGGCTGCTAGATATTGGTTGAACATGCAATATTGCACAATTTGATTATTTTGTCCCAATAATTGTGATATAAAACACTAAAATATATATTATTGCAGTTTCATAAGCAGAAAGTCCTTGACTTTACTGTTTTTAGTGTTTTTTGTGCTTCTGATTTCTGACCTGTGGTAACCTCAGAAAAAGCATGCAATCTTTCAGTCAAATATGTATTTTCTTATCAACGGAGGTCTAGTAGGTGTCACAAGGGTGTATATTGTGTAATGTGTCATTCCCAGTTTTTAACTCCCGAGTAAGAGTTTTTTTTTTCTTTTTCTCCTCCTTTAGGTCCTTTTCAATGGCGTATATGCAAATATGAGGATGGTCCATGTGTTGACTTCAGTGGTGGTACGTTCAGTGTACATCCTCTCTTCGGTCTTGTTTCATGTGTTCCTATGAAAGTGATCGTTCTGTTCAAACAACAATGACAAACTTCATGAGAAGAAACAGCCATGTGAATCATGCATACTGTAAACTGATTAATATCAGCATTATTTACTGCAGCCTGTCTTTCACCACATGCTGCTTCTTCACAATGTCTACACTGCAATAAACAAAGCCTGCTTGTGGAGACAGCTGGTTGCATAAACGCAGCAGAAATTGATCAATCATTTGTCTGCTTCACAGCAGATTGCTTTCTGGACTTTTTTTTTGTTTTTGAATGTGTAAATCGACAGTGGGACTTTATTGAGCGAGTGAGTGTACAATGAATAACGGCAGATCTTTTCTTTTGTAGGGGACCAAGTGCGAGCTGAAAGTGAAAAATGGGACGGTCTATGAAGGCGTATTTAAGACATATGGTCCAGAGGTAAGGATCGTACACGGTGCAATGTTCTTTCTCGGTGCTAATATGCAGCTGAATCCGTTACTGCCTCGGTTGCTGGAGAAGTGATTGAGCTTAACTGTGATTGCGCTTTGCCAGCAGTTAGCAGCAGCTTCACCCTTGAGGTGGTTTAAAGAAAGATCACCCTTTCTGTCTCTTCCTTTTTTGGCGGAGAGGAATGTGGCCCTTCATCTTCCCTTTTAGGCTGAAGTATTCGCCAATCTTTCTTTGTGTGGAGGGAACATACCTTGTTGAGATGAACAGCTTCACCTGAGCGATGGCACAGATTACTGTCCAGTTCATTTATTGGGAGTTCACTTCCTGACGGGGTGCCAGTGTCATTCATTACCTCGTCTTTTCACACCACAATATTGATGAATCTGACATTTCCTAGCTCCTTTTAAAAAGTATGCGTGACTGAATTATGAACTAGAACGGGCACTCAGTAGAGCGCATACCTTCCCCAACGCCACATTGGTTTGCGGAACTGAGTTAGCATTGCTATCATGTTAGCTGTTATCTCATATTTATGATAACTGGCCTGTCGGAGAGCAAAACATCACCGTGCAAAACACTGAGCGAGGGCTCACGGATAAATCGCTACCCGAGTCAACGCGCTCACAACGGTGAGTCTGGATACTTGTCGGACCAGGATTTTAGCTGCACGGGCGGAGTTAGCATAGTAGCTTCCTTGCTGCAGCCCTGACTGATGGCGGACTGCGGAGTCCCAGTGTGTCCACAACGGAGTAAATATCTTGTCTCTCCGGGAGCTGTTTGATCCCAAGATTTAACTGATTAGTTCTTGGATGACGGCAAATTATCCCTGAAGATTTTATGCAATCCGGGTCCATAGTTTTTGCGAAAAGTTGGTAAAATACATACAAACCAATATATGCACGAGGACAAAAACATAACCTTCGCCCCAATGTTTGTTGGCAAAAGGTAAATAATGCTGGCAGGATACCAAAACAAAATTGAATTCGGTGTGCTTGCACAGGCAAACGCCACTTTGTTTTGGGACCAAAACAAAGAAGCACATTTGGCTTTTATTACCACAGGCTGGCTCAGCAACTTGAACCGTCAAACATGCTGAAATGTTCGCTTGTCAGTGTATTTACTGCCCCTCTGTACACAGCCTTTTTGTCAACAGCGTCAGCTTGTGTTGCAGGGCCTGTGATTTCATTTTTCCTCTTCAGTATTACAGTCGGTAACAGTACAACTACCCGATTTGGACTTCTTGTTAGCTCCCTCAGGCTCTCAGAAGCGCCTCCACATGGTGATGATGCCAGTAAATAAAAAAGTGATCAATACCTTTCATTGATTTCCTTCAGATCAGGTTTCGACAAGCGAGTTGATGCAAGGCCAAAATTACTAGACGAATTCCAATTAAACTAATCAGGTGGTTTAATTGATTACATTTGCTCCTTTGGTTGCACTCAAATTTAGTTAGAAACAAATAATATTTTTTTGAATAATAAGCAAATGCCGATGAGAGTGGACGCAAAGGCATAAAAGCTAATTTTGTCAGACTGGATTGTTTTTGATTGAGAGGTCAGATAGTCTCCTTCACACTAAGTCAGATAGTTTGTGTTTATGTGCACAGAAAATAAGTAATCAATCAGTGGAACGTAATGCTTCGCTCCAGAAAGTTTGTGACTTGCAGGCAAGGACTCGTATCCAGCTTAACCTAATAAAACTCCACTATTAAAAATGAGTTTGACATCTAAAGTGAGCAAGTCTCTTTTTTGAAACTGCTACACCCAAAAAGAAAAGGGGAAAAAAAGAGGACGCGATGAATATCCAACGCTTCATGTTTGTTGAGTTTTGGTAATGTTTTATAGTAACATATTCCCTTGCGTGGACTTTTTGGGCTCCTCCATCACTGTTTTTCCTCACTGCAGTGTATTAAGCATCAGGTGGAGACATTACATCACACCAATGTGTGCAAAGCTCCCACAGTGGGAAGGATCTGATGAACAGTTTTACATGGATTCTGATGAGTCTGGATCAGATTGAAATTATCATGGGATCATAGGAGGTAGCGTGACCTCTTAACGCTCCGATCAGAGTCCATGTAAACCACATTACCTCATTGTGCTATTAAATCTAACAACCCAAACCAAATTGCAAATTTTAATAAGATGATTTTTAGTTTTGAAAACCTGCACATATCTCAAGGTCTTTTATTTTAACTGAACTGTATGAAATCAGACATTGAACTGAACGTTCCTAAAACATTTCTTTGTGTTTTTTTTCCCCCAATTAATGGCCGCAATTATGGTTGATTTTGTTCATCCTGTCAGGGTCGAGTTCAGGATGGAATGATGTGGGCATGTTTCTCTCCTGCAGAAAAGTGGAAAATCATAGCTTTCTGTTCCAATTCAAGGTTTCTGTTGAATGTCGGATTTTTTTTCTTTAATGGGTTCCACACTCCTTCATCCCGCAGTGCGACCTAGTGTTGGATGCAGCCCACCGAAAGAGCCCCGAGCCGAGCACAGGTCCCAGAAAAGAAGATATTGTAGAAAGCATCATTTTCAAGGCCTCCGACGTGGTGGTGGTGACCTTCAAAGATGTGGACCTGAATTTTGCCCGAAAAGGTACTGACTGCATTTGTGGAGGCACAACTGCACACAGAGAGATGAACTGCATGTGTTATTTTGTACATTCTAAAAACGGAGCCCATACCAAGTGTGACTAGGTGTGTTGGTCGCTCTGTATTCGCCGCAGTCAGACAAAACTAAACAGATGCCAGAATGAATGTCCATCAATGCATACACACAATGTATTGATCTTTCTCAGTCTGTATTCACTCCCTTGATGTCACAGAGGCTTCGCCATGAATTAAATCTTGTGTGTCTGCTCTGAGTGGCCAGTCATTGAAGACTAATTTGATCTATTGATTGGTCGAAGGTTGCCGTGGCACACCAAGGACACTCGATAAAACGTGAGAGAGTCTGCTCTCATGTAATTCGTCTTGAGCCATATATTTCCCCTTTGATTGATAATGGACTGTATGAGAGAGTTTTATTCTCTGAAAATGAACAAGTGTCAGGGTTTGATCACAAGTCAAAGACGTGGCACTAAACTGATGCCACCTCTGGAAATAAATCACTGCGTCACTGCTTGAATTGACTGGAAATCTATGGTTTGCAGGAGAGAGAAAAAAATCAAGCATCTAAAGCACTAATATTAATCCGCTTGCTTATCCAAACCCTTTAATAAGCGGATAATTATTGTAAATGCATGGCAGTCATAGTGCACTGGAACAAATAGTTATTATGCTTTATTATAGATACTGCTGATACGTTTAATCTCTGCCTTTAATCATATTTGGCACACTTTATCGATGCAATTATCTTAACAAAGAAGATTGAAAAAATGTACTTGGAGTACATAAAGTTATAGTGCTAATGTCCCTTTTCAAACATACACTCAATGTTTTGCAAATCATGCGTCATATAGTAGCGCAGTCATCTGTTACAAAAATAAAGCAGGAAATGTTTCAAATTGTGGACATATTGATGCTAGAAATGACTTGTGTGCGGTCTTGGTCACTTGATGCTGTTATACACATTTTATTAAAGCTCATTAACAGTTTGGTGTTCACATTTTTAAATGTCCAAGTGTTATGATCAACGTTAACCAAGAGTTCAGTTGCTCACGTATATTTCTGTGAGGTGTGCCATGTTTTTTTCCAGAATTAATAAATGAAAGTGGATGTGGAGAGTCTGTCCGACAAAGGTGAAGTAAATCTGTGAAAGAGCTCTCACCCTGTGAAAAAGAACATTGCATTTCCCTGTAAAAGTGGCAACCTGTTGATCCTCATCATCAGAATGTTGGGGGGGGGGGGTCAGCTGTTGGTTTTGTTTATTTTTCGTCACTCTGTCTGTCTGGCTGTCTCCTGACTCTCTGTCATCTGTGTCTCTCCTTTCCAATGGTCTAGTCTCTTCTGACACAGGTAATATATGGCTGTTTTCTTCTCTTGTTCCCTCTCTGTATGCACCTGTCTACAATTTGATGAGACTACCTGGAAAAAATCAAACTCGAGCTCATAACAGTGGTGAAAATTTGGGCACGATCTGCTACCACTTACTGATGCATTCCTTTTCATAATTTGATGGTAGACTTTGAGCACTGCTGCTGTCATACCAACTAAAACGAACAACCCTGCTGATCAGTCTTGCTTCATCTCTTTACCTGAATCTTTTGATGTTGCTTTCCATGGAACAATAGCCACTTCACACACACAGTACAGTTGAGCTTTTTCTTTAAAGGCCGACAATGAATCATGAAAATGTGGAGAATGTCGTCGAAATATACTGCCAGTATGGTCTGATGTCATAAACCAAGACTTTATTTCTTCAAGACAAATAACTTTAGTTTTGATTTTGACATTAAATAGTTCAAAATTTGAATACAATGAAAAGGTTTCACGTGGTATAATAGAGTGAAACTTGTATATGACGTAGATTTATCACACAATCTGAAATAGTTCCAGCTCGATTTGTTTGTATTTCTAATTGTACCTTAAATTAAGGACAGCGTCTTTAAATGTTGGATTATTTAGTCATATCAGATGTTTCATTTTAACCAAAGGTGACAATCATCACAAATTACATTTTTAATAAAGCTTGATGTTTTATAGTGTATATGGTATGAACATAGCCCTAACTATGAAAACAATTGGCTTATCATTTTGAGATGTATAATTTTACAAGATGTTGTACCTGTTCGTCTTGATATTAACCATACTTGGACTAAAAAGCTCAATTTCTCCTCATTATTGTTTAATATGAGGAGTTTGATTCCATTGAAAGCAACTGATTGCAACCTGCCACGCACTAGCATTTTCCTTTCCGAGCTTCGTATTAAAACAAAGTGAGGATGTTTAATCTACTCTGGCCGTGATGTTCCTTGAGGCCATACAATTGACTGCAGCCTCAGTGCATGTTTGTTTCCCCCTCACTTTTCCCCACATTTAATTTGTAAATATTCCTTATTTGATGTAAATTCACCCGATGGACGGTGTGCACAAAGCATGCCAACAACCTTGAGAAACAGGAGCCGGGCCTGGTGGTCCGTCTGTACGACAGCGTCTGATCTGGATGTGAGACAGAAATGTGTAAATAGCCTTTGTATTGTGAGGAAGGCTGCGTTATGTAACTCTAGGTGGCCGGTATGCTCTTCACATACTCCATTGGTGTTAAGTGCGAGCAGACTTGGGCTAACGTGAGAAAAGGATTTCTTCTCAGGGGTGATTTTAAGGGACATCTATGAATTAGTCCAAAATTTAGTAAGTTTACATCATTTTGGTGAATTTTCTGACAGAATAAACTGTCAAGTTGAGCTTTATATATATTCTTGAATTCTGCCCATCAATGTGGTGACTAACCGATGGATGGTACTTAAATAAAATTTCTGACAAACATTGGCAATTTGGAATTTCCTCTTGATTTAATAAGTGCTTTATATTACAAGAGGAAATGGTGATTGAGGCCTAGTTATTCCCCTTTTTCTTCTCTGGATTGCACTCTCAGGCTTTTTCGTATGGTCAGAACAATTTATTCTGCTTAGGTTTACCAAGGCCAGCTCAAGCAAATAGCTTGAATCTTTGAAAAGATTTAGCTTTTCCAGTTCAGTTGGACCCATGTCTGGATGTGAGTGGGTGTGCCTGATAAAACCACCAAAAACCTTCGTGCAGACCTTTGCTGCGAAAGCTTGGGGCAGAGGTTGTTGAGGCATGTGTGCTTCCCTGTGGAACGAGTGAGAGTGCAGCAACGTAACCGTATACTGTGTGTGCGTGTGTGTGTGTGTGTGTGTGTGTGGCAGTATGCCGTTTATGTAACGTATAATATATATTTATTTTGTCTATTTCTCAGACAACTTCACAGATGCAGCAGTGACCGGCAGGATCAATGGCGAGCATAAAGAAAAAGATTTAGAGCCCTGGGATGGAGGAGAGACTCGTAACTCTGACAGCCTGGAGTCTCTGGATACAGATGTGGTGAGAGAAAAAAACCAACACGATGATGCTGTATTGATTGGACTCTGTACAGGACTTGAGGAGAATTAATTTCATAGGCACTGTAATCCAATTGATCGAAGCTCTGTTTCTCCCTGTGTTGCTTGTGTTTCTTCACATCAGTCAAATGGATGGGATCCCAATGACATGTTCAAGTACAATGAGGAAAAGTATGGAGTCTTGTCTACATATGACAGCAGCCTGTCCACATATACGTAAGCTTCTCTGTTTGATCCACATGTATTTATATCTGGCCTTTTCATTTTTAGTATTAAAAAGCACTATATAATATATATTTTAATGCATTTGTAGGTTTAACCTACCGTAATTTCCAGACTATAAGCCACTACGTTTTCCACACGCTTTGAACCATGTGGCTTGTAAAATGACGCAGCTAATTTATGAACAGTGAAATTCCTGCCCTGTTACAACGTGGACACCTACGACTTATAGTCACGTGTGGCCTATATATGTACTTTTCTTTGTTTTGTTTTTTTCTTTTTAAGTTTTGCGGGTGCACCTTCTATTCAGGTGCGCTCAATAGTCGGGGAAAATACAGTATGTCGTTTGATTCGTTCAGTGTTGACTTAGTGTACCGTCACGTGAAAACAGAACGTGTGTTTCCCAGGGTCCCACTAGAGCGGGACAACTCCGAAGAGTTTCTGAAGAGGGAGGCGCGCGCCGCCCAGCTGGCGGAGGAGATTGAGGCAAGTGCCACATATAAGGCTCGCGTGGCCCTGGAGAACGACGAGCGCACTGAGGAGGAAAAATACACTGCTGTGGTGCGAGGGGAAAGGGAGACCCACACACTTAGTAGGTAGGACCACACTCCTCACTTCTGCTTGGGAAAAGTGTTTATTTCATTTGCCTGTGAGCAAGTTAGTGCACACATTGCAATTAAGTAAGTATGGACTTTGTTTGCGGCCAGAATTTTCAGACCTCCTTAATTTCCTTTGTTGGTATTTGACTCCTTCAAAACCTTTTAAAATGTTTCAAAACTATAATGCAACACCTCTACTGCTGTTGATTTTTGAGATGATTGTTACTGACGGTTACTGTTACTGACAGCTTTGAGAAATGAGATTTAAACCTGTGTGGAAGCCAAAGTAGTTCCACTAATGTCGCTAAGGGGGCTTTTTCCACCGGAAAGAACCAGGTGCTCGTTCGGAGCCAGGGCCAGACTTGGCACCAGTTCTGTGTCTTTCCGCCGCCAAAGACCCGGCCTATCAGCTAAGCTGGCCCCACATCGTTGCCGGAGCCGTGGCTCTCGAGGTGCAGAGCTCCGGCTCTCCCCTGTCAGCTGCGTCGGACATATAATTTAGAAGCAGTTTTCCAGTGTCGTTTTTTTTCACTCTTTTCACGGTAACATCATTGTAACTAACTTCACTTCCAGGTCTTGTATCGCGTTGTGACCGCAGGCTGAGGTCTGCATGAGGCTGCGTTGCTCTGCTATGAGACGCTCCAATATTATTTTCTAACCCACAGAACTTTATAATGAAGTGATACTTTTGGTTCATCGGCAACTACAAAACAAACTACTATAAATAAAAGCCTGGGATTTTATTTTGCCATAAAATGAGCCCTTTAATGGCACTTAATGTGAAAGAGAACTTTAATCAGTGTTTGTTTACGTAGGTTGCCATTGGAAACGCCTGTAGAGCTGCATTCTATCATTCTACACCTCCATTCCTTCTGATGTTGAAGCGTTTGATTCAGACACTTCCAGAAATGAAGTGAAAGGAGCAGAAATTCACAATGTAATGCCCCAATGTTGAAAAATAAGCCCCAAGCTCATTCCCGCGTAGTTTTTTTCTTTCTTTCTCTCTATGACCACTCTGGGGCTCCGGACTAAAGCAAGACTGACGTGAAAAAACACCAATAGAGCAACGAGGAGACTGAATGTTTTCTGGCTCTTTGGTCGACATCCGAGGTTCAGGTCAAACTAGATGGAGCGACCCGGACCAATCCGATGAATACAGTCCGTCTCCATTGGTGAAATCAGTGACATACAACGTTTTGGAGTGACCCAATGACGTAGCTCTCACTTGGCTTCGTCAACGGTGGAAAAACAACCGGTTCTTTGGTGGTGCTCATTTAGAACTGGCACCGGCCCTGAACAAGCACCTGGTTCTTTTTGGTGGAAAAGTTCTATAAGTCAACTATTGGTGGTCCCAGAATAAATTCTTCTACGTACTTTCATTAAATTAATTTTTTGCCAATTACACATCTTTAATTAAGTGTAATTGAGTATAGAATGATTTCTTGTTGTTTCATATATTTTACTGAACAATTTATTTGTTGTGTGTGCGTGCAGAGAGAACAAATACATTCCTCCAGGTCAGAGGAACAGGGATGCAATGTCTTGGGGTCCCGGGAGGCAGAATTCGCCTCGTCTGGGTCAGAGCTCCGGTGGACCCTCGACTCCTCGTCCCGGACCTCACGACTACAGTCCCAGCTCCGGGGCCGACCAGCGGGTAGTGAATGGAGGTATGTGAAAGACGTCACTCGCACATTTATTTGGTGCTGCGCACTGCACTCTGCAGACAAACCGCTGGCACTACTGCCATTGATTTGTTTGTTGTCGTTTTCCTTTGAGCAGTTATAGTCGGTAAAATCATTATTATCCCCGTTTCCCATTTGTTCTCATTTTTATTCCTCTTTTTCTGTCCCTTTCTGCTACGACACCCCCCCCCACACACACACATGCACGCACACACACATACACACCCTACCCCCCCGACATTAACTCATTTTTGTCGTCGTTTGTCATCCTTGATCATTTGTCCTTGCCTCTTTTAGGTTCATCCCATTGGCCCTCACCCTGTCCGTCTCCTTCCTCCCGCCCCCCCTCTCGTTACCAGTCTGGCCCCTCCTCCCTGCCACCTCGGGCGACCACGCCCACCAGGCCGCCCTCCAGACCCCCCTCTCGACCTTCCAGGCCTTCCTCTCACTCATCTCACCCCTCTTATATCTCTCCTTCATCCTCCTTTTCCCACCACGGGCCCTCGTCGCCAGCCTCCACTCTGCCCAAACGCATGTCTTCAGAAGGTACCCACATCACTGTGGAGTAGACCTGGGCAAAGGCATGAGTGGAAAGTGGAGGCAGATTTAAAAAGTGGCTTGAAACATTTGCCCAGGTCTTGTGTGGGACAACACAAGTGGGTGAAATCGCTTATTCAGACTGATCGAGGGTCAGATTTGCAATTTTCATGAAGTAAAAAAAGTGAGACAATTCAGCTGTGCAAATGAAATCTGATTCTTTGTCAGTGTGTGAAGCAGTTTCACCTCGGCATGTGGGTGTGCCACAGTGTGTCTGTGTGCTGTGCTTTCTGATTTCTATGACTTATTGCATCAAAACAACAGAGACAAACATTCAAAGAAAGATGAGCACACAACAATTATTACGTTTAGGATAAGATACTTTTGATATAAACCAACTTTATTAGTTAGTTCTCACACTATTTAACTGTCACTTTTGACATAGATATTGCCACTTTAACAATATGTTGATTAATACCTGTTTTCATCCAGATCAGTTAGACTATCAGAGCTTCTTTTAAGAGTCTGGGTCAAAAGAAACCAGGTGTTTAATGATAGTTGATCTAGTTCCAACAGTCCAGGACTGTTACAAAGAATCCGTGTGTAGTTTAAAGTCCAGTGGAAAAAGTCTCTGTCTCCTTCATAGAACCTAGGTCTTGTTTTAATAATCCAGGTGTCCTTTAAAGAGTCCAGCTCTAGATTAAAGAACCCATATGTTATTTTAAGAAGCAAAGTTCTTTAAAGAGTCTACTTGTGGTTTAACAAGTATTTATCTTTTTGTTAATACGAAACTAGGACCACCTAAGAAAGCCTGGATCTTGATTTTATTTCATGTGAAAGAAATTTCTTTGAAATGGTGGGATTTATTGACGGCTGATCAGATGTTGAAAATGGGTTGAATCTGATTATCAAAAAAGGTTTCCGTAACTGTCCCAAATTTGATTAAAATGCATAAAACCTTTTGTTATTTTTATTTGGTTAGAGTGTTGGAGGAAAGAAAATAGCAGCTGGCGTTGTAATGTTTGGCTTTTTGAGGCGTTTTTACAGTGAAAGGACAGATGGTTATTTTCATAGCTGGCTGTTCACTACATAAAGTGAGAGCTTGATTACAGATTCCCACCTCTATTCTCCCATTTCTCTTTGTTGTGATTTTCAAAGTGTGGTGTTTGATGACCTAAGGATCTTCTGCAGTTCCCTACACTAACATGCATGTCACCAAGTAACAGCACTGTAAGATGTGATACTGAATCACTGCATCGGGTCGTAATCATCACTGAGGTTTGGGGTTTCAGAGGTTTTGGTGTGACAGAATAACTTTGGTGGCGGCTCAGGAAACTCTTGAGTGTTTATAGAGTTCCGTCTCTTGTCTCTCTCTCTTCATCCGCAGGTCCGCCCAGGATGTCTCCAAAATCCCAGCGGACCCCTCGTGCTCACAGGGCGCCACCCTGCCGGACGAGTGGCGTGCCCCCAGGTGTGGACCTAATTTCCCACAATGCCCCTGGAGATCTCCCAGTGAATCCACCAACCAGGAGTAGCTCCTCTGGAGGGACATGGTCTTCAGTGGTTAGTGGAGGTAGGGAGTATACCCCGCTGTATTTCATGGTTTAAAGCACTTTTATCAACCTTTTGCAGCTAAATCAGAAGGAAACCTGATCACCAACATCCTTTCTTGTTCCTCCCCAAGCTCACAGACCTCGCTCCCCCCGGCAGAACAGTGTGGGCGGAGCCTCCCCCGGCTCCTCCTCTGTCCCTTCACCCCAGACTCCTGTGGAAACTGTGGCCACACCGACTTCAGCTTCCTCTCCTACAGCTGCTAGTCCCACCCCAAACACGGTCGTCACTCTATCAGGAGATGGTACGTCTGAATGAAATCCATGCTGAGACCGAGAACAAGGGATGTAATGTGTGCTATGTGTCTCTTCTATTTTAGCACCTATAAATCTAATGGTGATGCTTTTTTTTTTCCCCCTGTAAAGCTAAAGATTGTCGTGTCCAGGAGACGAGACAAACATCCCCCTCTGCAAATAAAGAGAACATCAAGCCTGTGGACAACTCGCCTAGTATTTCTAGACCAGTCTGTAAAGGTATTTGTCTCAAACTGCTCAGCGCAGTAAACTTATATTCTTAGATTTTCAGATCCTTGTTGCTTTCAAGAGTCTCAGCATTTCCTTCTCTTCCTACAGGACCTTCTTCAATGGCACCAGACCACAGAAAACAAATTGATAATTTAAAGAAATTTAGTGTAGATTTTAGAGTAAGTTTCCTATTTTTTTCGGATGACAAATGCTAATTATCTCACATAACTAGACGGAGCTTGCCAGTTTGTCCTTTAAACTCTTGTCTTCGTTGTTCCACTTTTCAGTTGCAGTCTAGTTCAAATCCAGACCCTGCTTTCGACCCGATGATGACCAAGGCTGCCAGAGATCCAGCGGAGAAGCCCAAAGACCTCCCCCTGGACAAAGCGTCCATAGTGGGGCGGGAGGGCGCCGACGATGGTGTTGTGGCAATCACTGCTGGCGCTCCTGGAAGTGCTTCTACTCCTTCCACCGCTGCAACAAACACCAGTAAGCCCGGCAGCCCTGCTGCACTGTCTCCATCTCCCTCAGCCCCGGACCAGAAGAGAGCGGGGCTGGACGTGACCTCACAGGGGGTTCAGACGACGGCCACATCCACATTCGGTGGACCCAAGCACGAGGAGAAGGAGGAGAAAAAGGAGGCAGTGCAAGAGTGAGTGAAAGAGAGGGCCTGCACAGCGTTAATGCATGATGACCCGTCATGAAGAGAAAGCACAGCAAAGGTTGACCTGATCTTTAGAAAGACATTTATTTTTTGTTATATACCTGATGTTTCTTTTTGCACCACTCAATTTCGAAAATGTAGTTTTTTTTATTGGCCAAGACAAGTTGAATCATTGTATGCTAGTAATTTAAATGTTGACGTCATCACTGTTTGCTCTTCTGCAGTCAAGTTAGAAAATCGACCCTGAACCCAAACGCCAACGAGTTCAAGCCCAGGTTTAACACACAGGTCAGTCCACCTCTCCGCCTGCCAAACTACAGACAAACCACAAGTGGCGGTCACTGATTTAACTCGGGCTGCGCCCGTCTCTGCATTCCATATCCATCAGCCGAAACCAGCCAACACCCCGACTCCTCCCCGGCCTCAGGGCCAACCCAGCCCCTCCATCGTTGTGCAGCAGCCTCAGCCCGTCTACGGCCAAACCGTGTGCTTTCCCCAGATGTATCCGCTCACTCCCGTCAGCCCCGGGGTGCAGGTAAGATCACCACCAGCGTGCTGGAGAAGGGCGTTCCTGTTCATACCAGACGACGTCCTGGTAATTCACTCTGAATTCCAAGCAATCATCAGTTCTCTCCATCTTGGTTCGCTCTCATCTTTGAGTGTTTGTGCTCATCATCTCCTTCAGCCTTTCTTTACTTCTATTCTTGAAGAGTAACCTTCACGATTAGTTTCTTTCATCACTTCAATATCTAAACATCACGTTCTTTTTTCTTTTGTCATCCTTCAGAATTTTTTTAATTTTTTAATGGATTCATAATGTTTCGGTTCATATTTGTAATGACAAGCTGAAGTAATAAAGTTAGTCGTGTATGAAATGTATCTAGATTCATGTTGACATATATATTTTTTTTAACACTCATTGAAAAGTTTAAGTGTATTGTTGAACACCGTCGCTGCTTTTTTTTTTAACTCATAAATCAGTATTTTGTCCTGTGTTGCTTTAAGAAAAACTTGGTGATCCAACATCAGACACGTTCGAGCGATAACAACTAAAGAGTGGTTCTTTTTCCCTTGTCTCCCCCTCCTCCTCCTCTCTCTCTCTCTCGCTCCATTAGAAAAGCATAATATGGAAGGTTTGTGGATTTTTCTCAGATTTCTACTTGTTAAGCCCTTTTTGTTCTGTTGTTTCTTTGAAAGCCCAAACAGTACTGAGATGTTCTGCTTGCTTGTTCAATTAATGCCATCAGATGTTGGTTTGCCAACTTCTCATTGCAATTCATTTGAAACCGTCGCCACAGATGGACTTCATCTTATTTCTATTGGCTTCATCTGTTTTAGCAGAGAAATGGCTGGAAGCTAATAGGAGCTTCTCTTTTGATTTTGTTTTTCCTGCAGTGCTGTTTCGTAATAGAAATGCATGTGAAGTGGTTACGACAGGGACGGGCAGTTTGGTTCAAAATCCTAAATATAAAAACACCTTTTGTTTTTGCACAATGGCAGGCAGACATAGATTGCATGTGGCCCCAGAAGTTCAGAGTTAACGCCCACAATGATTGTTAGGTGAGAGTTTAGCTGCCAGAACAGCTTAATGCTGCATAATTGCTGTGCAGCCCGATGGATAATAACGACGCCCTGAAGATTAATTCGTCCCGTTTTTAGTGGTGGGCCTTTCATTCATGTACGAAGGATGATGCTTACGTTCACCAGGAAAACTGGGTATAAAAATGTTTTGTTTTCCTTCCTTCATCTTCCACCCTCATTCCTCATCTCCTTTTCTTCCATCAGTCTCCTGCTATGTACCAGGTTCAGATGCCACACATGACGGTCAGCCAGTCCAAACCCTACAGACCAGGTAAAGGTGAGAATAACCACCATTTCATTCTTCTGCTACGTTCATTTTCCTTCACTGGGACTTCTCCCAGTGGGTTGAATGGCGTTTTATGACATAAACACAAGCCTGAGGGCCATTTTCAGCTCATGCCCCTCCTACTTCTGTTGGAACGGGTATTGTTTTTATTAGTCCCCCCCCCCCCCCCCCCTCAATTGAAACAACAGTGTCCTGTGCAGTTAAAAGGATGCTTTTTTCTTTTCTCAAATTTTTATATTAATTAACCTTTATTTAGTGCATTAGTTCACTGTAAAAGATTTTAAAAACACAAACACTGATTGAAGTTTGATCTTTGATCCATTAGAAGAAGAAGAAGAAGAAGAAAAAAAGAACGGAGATGATTCCAAGAAACCAACTCGCTCATTTTGGTTTCTATTTGGAGGTTTTATTTTGTTGGTTATGAAGAAAATATGAGCATAAGTGTTGTCATGTGTTTGGTCAGAAGAGTTGACCAAATGGTTCTAATTCATTTAAATCTTTTGATATAGGACTGAGAGAAGCAGAACACATTAAAAAAAAAAGGGGGGGGGGGGGTCTGTTTTTCTGTTTTGTTTTGTTTGTTTTTTTTATACCACTCTAAATGGCCTCCAGCACAGCTTTGGTTTGGCCCCCTACTGTAGGTTTTACCAAACCTCAGAGGTTTTCGAAAACAGCCTTGTAAGTGTTTGAATTCACTCAGATTGCCCAACATGTTTCATTTCGGTTTCCCCATTCACTGCGCCGATTATGAAAAGTTGTCTTTTCCCTCAACAGCTGTCCCTTTGGAAAAGAAAAAGGCTCTTTAAATGGATTAATGAAACCTTCTGCTGTGCAATAATTGCTCAGAATAGTCCTAATGACAGCGCTGAATAAAGAAGACAAATTCATTTATTTTCTGAAGCGAATGTATAGGTGCCTGAACAAATACAACAATAACAACTCTTATGCACGCTAACGAGGTTTATATTGTGTTTTAAGTGTCTGATTTAAGGAACTGTTCATTTCACTGACCAGAACATGATCTTGTAATTGGTATCTCCAGTACCCAACATGCCCCAGCAGAGGTCAGACCAGCACCACCCACCAGGCACACCCACCATGATGCACCCAGCCACGGCAGCGGGACCCCCGATCGTAGCACCCAGCCCCGCCTACTCCGCGCAGTACTTCACCTGCAGCCCGCAGCAGTTCACCAGTCAGCCGCTCGTCCAGCAGATGCCACACTACCAGTCGCAGGTGAGGTTTGGTCCCAGCGTCGAAAAAAATCTAAAAAGTTCATTTCTCAGTTAGAGAAACTTCCATATCTTTTACATTTATTACAGAAACGTTTCAATCCTTTTTAGATTCGTTCTTGTATACAATTGTCGTTGTAAATGTATAAAATCAAAGATAAAGTGTCTGAAAATATCCAACAATTTCATGAAATTGGATCGTTTTCCTATTTTTCTAACCAGAGACTACAATTATCAAAAGTAATATTTCAAAATGCTCTAAGAAGTTATTGGATTATATGGAATTTAACGTTTATTCTTTAAATACCCATTATGTAGGATTTGAGGTATCAGCAGAAAATGGCGCCGCCTACTGCACAGATCCCCTGAAATGTTTATTTCCAGTCAGGATTTGAACCATTTTCAGATGTGATCCTATAGCAGATGCCCTTCTCTTTATTTCTTTCTGTCCTTCATATAACGTTCACATAATCTCATGTGCTGATGAATTCACACCCTTCAACTGCACATCAAAACTGATGAACAAAACGATAAACGCTGACTGCTGCAGTTTCAATATTTCATGGTCTCGTTCTGTTTGTGATGTCTTGCCTGCACATCGGCCGAATGCTGGGATCTGAGCAATACATGCGACTCGAGTTCTGAGCCTCACAATATGAGAGGAGCCTCGGTTTCACATCCTCTTAAATGTTCCACTTTGCAGCCACAGAAGGTTTTTCTTTCAGCTCCGGGCTGCGAGCGAACGTCTCATTAACACATGCGATGACACCCGCGCGGATGCCGTCACTCACACGGCTCATGTCTGCCCTTGTGCGTCTTCCAGGCGCAGCATGTGTTCAGCCCTGTGATGCAGGGTAGCGCCAGGATGATGGCGCCGCCGACGCACGGACAGCCCAGCCTCGTCTCGTCCTCCACTACGCAGTACCAGGAGCAGACACACACCATGTATGGTACGTAGCCCCCGCGGAAGTGCTGCTCGTGCTACGCGTGCCGCTTTAATGAAGTCCATTGTTCTAAAGAGGATCTCTTGTGTCGTAGTGTCTCCAGGGCCGATGCCTCAGCAGTATCCCCACCCCAGTGCCACCCTGCACCCTCACCCACAGCACCCTCAGCCGTCTGCCACACCTACAGGCCAAGGCCAGCAGGGTGGCCCCCCGCAGCATGGAGGGCCTCAGAGCCACCCGGCCGCCAGCCCGGTGCAGCACCAACAGCACCAACAGGCAGCAGCGGGTGAGTATCTCCATGACGAACGAGACCCGCTTCACTTCCTGTTCTCCTCACGAGATGGTCGCCGGCATCATGGATTCATGTCTGTATTTGCTTTGTACGCTGTAGCGGCGGCGGCGGCCCAGGCCCTCCATCTGGCCAACCAGCCGCCTCAGCAGCAGATGTACTCAGCCTTGGCCCCCACACCACCCTCGATGACCCCGGGGCCAAACCCCCAGTCTCCCCAGGCGTCATTCCCCTCCGCCCAGCAGACCGTCTACATCCACCCACAGCAAGTGCAGCACGGCTACAACCCCAACCACATGGCCCACGTGCAGCAGGTGGGTGACGCACCAAGAATATCATCTCATTCAGGGAGTGGCGCAATCCCATAATCCTTTGTACTGTCATGTTTGGATTAGAATATTCTAGCTTCGGCTTGAAAATGACATACGGTTAATTCAGTTTGTTATTATTTATTATTATTATATTATTATCTCCTAGAACTGCTGTTGTTGATATACGCAGCG